>NC_090446.1:1403106466-1403706466 GCF_031143425.1 Pleurodeles waltl | reverse complement strand
TCACAACTTCCCTCTTCTGGAACTGATTACTATTAATTAGCATGAGGACATTGGGGGTTATTCTAACTTTGGAGGAGGTGTTAATCCGTCCCAAAAGTGACGGAAAAGTGACGGATTTACCACCAGCCGTATTACGAGTCCATTATATCCTATGGAACTCGTAATACGGCTGGTGGTATATCCGTCACTTTACCGTCACTTTTGGGACGGATTAACACTCCTCCAAAGTTAGAATAACCCCCATTGTGTCCATTGGTTCACTTTTCTGTCACTTTCGGTTTCTTATTTGGTTTTTAATAGTATTGACACTGATTGGGGTCACCTAGAAGGATGGCTTCTGTTTGTCATTAATTTATTTATAATTTGGTGATTGTTGTGGCATCCTGGTATATTTGAACTATTCACATATTTTTAATCTGTGGAATGACACTTATATTGTCACTACTGTGCCGATGTATTGTGTGATTTTTTAATGTTGTGGTGGTAGTAAGTTGAGCAATTAGTGGGAAAACAGGTTGTAACAAGTGATTGTATCATTTGTCTTGTCAGCCTTGATAAAGTCCTTCATAGGACGAAACACGTGTTGGCTGAATTTGGTTGAACTTCACGATCAATTCTTTCATTGGATGGAAAGGAAAAAGATTAATTGTTTTACCACTGACTTAATTATGCAATGTGTGAAAAAACACTGCTAAGTTTATGTGTAACATTAGTTTTGTATTGTACTACTATAGCCTTGTTATAATTTTTGTATATTATTTCATGAAATTGTGCTACATTTGTATTATGTGTATTAAATTTGTTAATGGAATAATGCATTTTTTGCAATTATCACTTATCATATTGATGCCACATCTGTTTCACATTATGCTTGTTGCTTAAGCTCTCTAATATAACTTAAGGATCCATGAACAAAACTGATAATTTATGAACACTCTTCGCGTGTGCTCCATTCTCATCTTAGATATAAAATTGTGCTGGCTGATATGGGCAAGACCATGAGGGAGGCAGTGGCACAACAAAGGGCCCCTGACACTAGCCAAACTGATGAACTTCCACCTCCTCCGGCGCTAGTGGGCAGGAGGCCCCGCCACAGGAACAACAGGCCACTAGCAGCCCACCCCCTGCAGAAGGAGACCTACCCCGCAAATGGTCCCTGCGATCCAGGCAGAAGACAGAGAGCATTGCCAAGACCCCCGCCAGGAAATAGGACCCTCCTGATTGTCACCCTTCTGTCCCACTCTGTTACCCTGTCCACCTTGAACTGCTGTTGCTCCCCTTTCTATGCCCCCTTTGACAATGCACCTGTGATGCCATGAGACCGGACTCTACCATGGACCTTCCTCCACCATCACCCCAGCCCCTTGCACATACCCCTATACTTATTAGCACCTAAATAAACACCCTTGAAACAAATACCAATCTGGAGTCAGTCTGATGACTCACAAATGTATTACTACGACATTAGAAAGGCATTGCAAGGTATATGTTCATTTACTCATACCAATGTATGACAGTTGTTGGGCAGCAGTACACATAGCAGAAGCCAGAATGGGGTACACAGATCTGAAAAAAGGAAACCCAAAGGAAACAGTCAGTGTCCATAGACAGAGGGTAAGAGGCTGCCATGTACAATGTCCTAAAGTATACTGAAATGTGAAGAGACGTTACAGTCTCTTACCTGTGTGTCACTGGAAGTACTGCAGGATAATATTTGTTCTGTTGTCAACAACTTCTTCCTCTGCCGCCTCTTCCTCACTGTCCACAGGCTCTACCGCTGCCACAAGACCATCACCAGGCTCATCCTCCAGCAGAAAAGGCACCTGGGGTCTCAATGCCAGGTAGTGCAACATACAGCATGCCACGATGATCTGGCACACCTTCTTGGGTGAGTAGTACAGGGAGCCACCTGTCAGATGGAGGCACCGGAATTTGGCTTTCAGTAGGCCGAATGTCCTCTCAATATTCCTCCTAGTTCGCCCATGTGCCTCATTGTAACGTTCCTCTGCCCTTGTCCTGGGATTCCTCACTGGGGTCAGTAGCCATGACAGGTTGGGGTAACCAGAGTCACCTGCAAATATTGAGGGACAATAGTGAGACACACACTAACCCTTAGGGACAACACCATACCCAGACACCTACTTATACTGTGTATAACCTTGGCCTCACCTATTAGCCACACCCGGTGCCTCTGGAGTTGGCTCATCACATAAGGGATGCTGCTATTTTGCAAGATGTAGGCGTCATGCACAGAGCCAGGATATTTGGCATTCACATGGGAGATGTACTGGTCTGCCAAACACACCATTTGCACATTCATCGAATGATAGCTTTTTCTATTCCTGTATACCTGTTCATTTCTTTGGGGGGGGACAAATGCCACATGTGTACCATCAATGGCACCAATGATGTTGGGGATATGTCCCAGGGCATAGAAGGCAGCTTTCACTGTGGCCAAATCCTCCACCTGGGGTAACACGATGTAGCTGCGCATATGTTTCAGCAGGGCAGGCAACACCCTGCTCAACACGTTTGAGAACGTTGGCGGAGACATCTCTGATGCCATGGCTACTGTAGTTTGGAAGGGCCACTTGCCAGGAAATGGAGCACTGACAGGACCTGCACTAGAGAGGGGATACCTGTGGGCTGGCGGATAGCTGACATCAGGTCTGGCTCCAATTGGACACACAGTTCTTGGATTGTGGCACGAGCAAGTCTGTATGTGATTATAATGTGTCTGTCCTCCATTGTCGACAGGTTCACCAGGGCTCTGTACACCGGAGGATGCCGTCATCTCATCATCTGCCTAAGCGGTTGTAGCCTGTGGAGGAGGACGGTGAGCAGAAGGTCATTTACCACATAGATAGCACAACTGTGTCTGAATTAATGTTACAGAAGCAGTGTGTGAAATCGAGAGTCAGTATATGTGCCAATATGTGCTGTGACGCAGTTAGGTGCCATGCCGTTTGCCCCTCTGAAATGGCAGCTGCCTGACCTGTGAGGCGGGACAAGGGGAAATGAGGTAACTGTGCTGGCGTTGTACAGCATTGCGGTAGGCGGTCGAAGACTGCCTCGCAACTCCGCATTGGTTATCATTGGGCCCTATGGGTTCCAGGAGCCAATGGCGATGTACGTCGGTGGTGACGGTGCGCATTGCCACGGACGTCACCGCCATTTTCTACCCATTCACTCACTTGATACCTGACCATTAACAGGAGAGGACCTACACTGCAAGTGCTGCTGTGACCTGAGTCTGGAAGCGACACTGGCTCATGTGTCTGGAAAAAGGGCCCCTGCCTTCCCTGCGGAGGAGTTGGAGAAACTGGTAGATGGCATCCTCCGCAGTACACGCTACTCTATGGTCCTCCAGACAAACAGGTGAGTACACTGTGAGCCTGATGCGTGGGCAATGCCTGTTTGGAGTGGTGTGGATGTAAGCCACATGTTGGGGGGTGCTAAGGCGTCCTGGCCTGACTGCTGCATGAGAGGTGGTCACTGTATGTGTGTCAGGGCATGGGTGGTTACTGGTGGGCAATGAGTATGGCGGTCTGGACGGATGAGTAATTACATTTTCTGCTGTCTTTACCCTCTAGGTCAGCGCCCACCAGAAGAAGGGTATTTGGCGTGCCATCGTCAAGGAGGTGCGGACCCTGGGGGCTTATCACAGGTGGAGCACCCACTGCCGCTAGAGATGGGAGGGCCTTCGCAGCTGGACCAAGAAGACGGAGGAGGCACAGATGGGTCTGGCCTCCCAATGTGGAAGGGGTGCCCGTCGCACCATGAGCACCCTGATGTTCCGCATCCTGGCGGTGGCCTATCCGGAGTTGGATGGGCACTTGAGGGCATCACAGCAGCCACAAGGGGGTGAGTACAGTTTCAGAAAGCTGACTTTGCTTGCTTTAGGAACTAGATGGCTGGGGGATGTGGGGTGTGGGTGCCCCTAGTCCAGGGCAATCATGCCAGGGTAGGTCCCTTGTTTGCAGGCTCTGAAGCACCTCTACCCCAATGGTACAAGTGGCCAACTACTAGTGTGCAGGCTCCTGTGGGTGTCAGGTGTGCAAGTGCTGGCATTAGGCATTGTACCTCATGGGCTGGTGACTACCTTAGTGAGTGGTTGGGCATGGCCTAGTGCATAGGGCAGCTCAGTGTGTGTTGTGTATGCCAACGGTAGTGGTGTTGCTGGCATTGACCATGTGTGTCCTCTGTCTATCCCCCCTTCTAGTTTTGTCACCCTATCCTTGTGTGCATTAGCATCATCTGGCGGAGGAGCAGAGGCACTGTCGACGGAGGGAGCTGCATCAAACATGGCCCATGAGGGTGAATCCACGGAGAGTGAAGCCACCAGTGGGACAGAGGGCGAAGGGAGCTCCACAACAGGGACAGGAGTGGAGACCAGTGATAGTGACTCCTCCTCTGATGGAAGCTCCCTGGCGATGGCAAACACCTCTGTGCCCACCCCAACAACAGGTACAGCCACCACCCCCCTTACCAGCACCGCACTCCCAGCAGTCCCTCAGCGTGTTTCCCATGCCCGCTCACCCACGAGGGTGGGCATCTGCTTTGCCCCAGGCACCTCAGGCCCTGCCCCGGTCAGCCCTGCTGCCTTCATTGAGGAGGCTATTGACCCACTAAGATCCATCACTGTTGGGCAGTCAACCATTCTGAATGCCATCCACGATGTTGAGAGGCATTTGCAACAAACAAATGCATACCTGGAGGGCATTCATTCTGGCGTGGCCGCCCAACAGAGAGCATTTCCGGCTCTGGCCTCAGCACTGATGGCAGCCATTGTCCGTGTCCAACCTCCCCCCTCCACCTTCCACTACCCAGACCAAATCCCCTCTACCTCAGCCTATCCCAAGTACACCTTCAACACACAAAAGTGGCTCAGGAAAACATAAGCACCACACATCATCACACAGGCACTTACACAAGCACCATCCCCATGCACACATACCAACATCCACTGCCTCCACTGTGCCCCCCTCCTCCTCTTCCTCTACCTCCCACCCAGTATCGTCTCCACTCACACCTGCATGCACTGCATCATCAGCCACTGCCTCCATCACCAGCTCGCCCATCACAACACACCCCTCACGAGCAATCACCACCCCCACAACCATTCACACGTCCCCTGTGTCCACTTCCAGTGTGTCTGTGAGCCCTCCTCCCAAAGTACACAAACGCAGGCGCACACCAACTCAACAGCCATCCACCTCACAACAGCCTCCAGCCCATGCACCTTCACCCAAACTCAGCAGACGTACACCTCCTTCAACCACTACCTCTTCCTCTACTCCCACACCCCCTCCATCTTCCTGTCCCAGTGTGTCAAAAAAACTTTTCCTAGCTAACGTTGACCTCTTCCCTACACCTCCCCCCGTCCTTTCCTTAGGGCCAGAATGTCTAGATCCCAGCCCAGAACCTCAGCCACCAACTCGGCATCCGCTGCGTTCCATGCAAGTCCGGGAGGATCGAAGGGGACAGGACTGCTAGTGTGCTACCTACAGATGGTAAGGACCACCCAATTCCACCACCTGCCAAGGTTAAGAAGGGGCCGACATGCAGCAGGGAAAAGTCGCACCACCCACCGAGCAAGGCCTCATCCAAGCACAAAGAGGACAGTGTTAAGGTCCCAGCAGCAACTACCAATGTGGGGAAGGGACACAAAAGCAAGGGCAAGTCACCTCAGGGCATGAAGCCTCCTGGTGATGGGCTGGTGACCACCATTTCTCCAGACAGGCCAGCAACCTGTACCACGGTCATCACCGCAGCACCGACCGCCACCTCCACCGCCACCTGCACTGCCACCTGCCCCACCAACTGCACCACCCCCTGCACTGCCTCTGCCACAACGCCTGTCACCAGAATCCTCCACATTGATCAGCCATCCGAGGCTGCCAGAGACGGTCTGGTGACTCCCTCCACTACTACAGACGCCTGTACCACGGGCAGCACTGGCAGCATCTCTGCCACCGCCGCAGTCACCGCCGCAGCCACCGCCGCAACCACCGCCGCAGCCACCGCCGCAGCCACCTGCACCGCCATATCCACCGCCACGTGCCCAGCCGGTGCCACTACATCACACATCAGCAGCATCCCCAGTGGGCAGCCGTCTGAGGCTGCAGGTGATGTCCTGGACCCTGCACATACCACATGAGGCACCACCACCAGCACTGGCACTACCAGCAGTTTGCAGCCTAAGTTGCCGCAGGATGGAGTGTGGCTCTGCCTCCATGGAGTATCATGCTACCTGTACCCTGCAAATCTCGTAGCTCAGACAACCAGGTGAGGGAATGGGAACTGCCACACCCAGGTGCAGCATCACTGGGCACAATGCCCCCTCCAGAACCAGTGGCGAGATGCATCCACTCCCCCCCTCCTTGGCAGGATGAAGCACACTGGGCACAATGCTCCTTCCAGAACCAGTGGAGAGATGCAGCCACTCCCCCAATGCTTGGCAGGATCAAGCACCCTGGGCACAATGCCCGCTCCAGAACCAGTGGAGAGATGCATCCACTCCCCCCCTCCCCCGCCCTTGGCAGGATGAAGCACACTGGGCACAATGCTCCCTCCAGAACCAGTGGAGAGATGCATCCACTCCCCCAATCCTTGGCAGCACAAAACCTCCTCCAGAACCAGAGATGCATCCCCTCCCCCATTCCTTGGTAGGATGAAGCACACTGGCCACAAATCCCCCTCCAGAAACCCACTCGAGAGACTGTGGCTTTGCACTCCCCAGGCCCAAGCAGTGCGCCCGCGAGGAGCAGTGGCGTAGTACCATCTTCCGGCTGAGGTGCCTCCCTCCCCTTCCTCCTGAGGTGCCTGTGTTTTTTCAACCTGATGCCCCTGCAGTGTTCTCTCCGTTTTGAGGCAGGTGTCATGTGTGGGCTTCGCCCATGATTTTTGGTACCACTGGTCCACGGACATTTACAAGGGACAGTGTAAGTCCTTCTGTACATAATTTAAATATTGGTACACTGTTAGAAATGGGGTCTTTGGTGGACAGTCAGGTTACCCCCTGTTCAAGCAAGGACCCTCACTCTAGTCAGGGCAAAAGAGAATCACCCTCGGCTAACCCCTGCTTACCTCCTTGGTAGCTTGGCAGAGCAGTAGGTTTAACTTCAGAGTGCTAGGTGTAAAGTATTTGTACCAACACACACAGTAACTTAATGAAAACACTACAAAATGACACAACACCAGTTTAGAACAATAGGAAATATTTATCTAAACAAAACAAGACGAAAACGACAATAATCCGACCTACACAAGTCAAGTTATGAATTTTTAAAGATTAAACTCAAAAATAGCGCTTAGAAACACAAAATGCTTCGATGAGGTGTTAACACGGCGTCGTGACGGAGTCTTTCCCAACAAGCCGACACCAGTGGCGCCGGACATGGAGTCGCGTAGACCCCCAAGTACAGTACCTTTGGTGAAGAGTGAAAATAAGTCGATGCGCAAAGTCAGGGATCACGGCGTCTGTGCGAAACGTTGAATCTGTGCACTTCGAGAGGCGTCAGTCATGACGTGGTGCGGCGACTTCTATGGAGTCGCGGACTTCAGCGGGGCTGCAGCAGCGTGGGGCCTGCGAAGATCATTGCGTTCCAGCGAAGATCACGGAGTCGGGTGCAGGCGGCGTCACTGGATTCAGCAGCAGCGGCGGTCCGAAGTCATCTGAAGTCGATTTCCTTGGATTTCCACCAGCTTTCCTTTCAAGGGCCCAGGGACTGGATAGTGCACCACTTGTCAGAGCAGGGGTCTCTCCATAGACTCCAGGTGCTGGCAGAGAGAAGTCTGTGTTGTCCCTGAGACTTCAAACAACAGGAAGCAAGCTCTAAATCAAGCCCTTGGAGATTTCTTCACAAGAGGGAAGGCACACAAAGTCCAGTTCTTACCCTCTTACTCTGGCAGAAGCAGCAACTGCAGGATAGCTCCACAAAGCACAGTCACAGGCAGGGCAGCACTTCTCCTCAGCTCTTCAGCGCTTCTCCAGGCAGCGTTCCTCTTGTTTTCAGAAGTGTTCTAAAATCTGGGGTTTTGGGTGCCCTTCTTATACCCAGTTTCTCCTTTGATGTAGGCCTACTTCAAAGTAAAGTCTATTTTGAATGTGAAATCCTGCCTTGCCCAGGCCAGGCTCCAGACACTCACCATGGGGTTGGAGACTGCATTGTGTAAGGGCAGGCACAGCCCTTTAAGCTGTGAGTGACCATTCTTCCCCTCCCTCCTAGCACAGATGACTCGTCCGGATATGCAGGCTACACCCTAGCTCCCTTTGTGTCACTGTCTAGTGTGAGGTGCAACCAGCCCAACTGCCAAACGGACCCAGACAGGGAATCCACAAACAGGCAGAAATGGTATAAGCAAGAAAATGCTCACTTTCTAAAAGTGGCATTTTCAAACACACAATCTTAAAATCAACTTTACTAAAAGATGTATTTTTAAATTGTGAGCTCAGAGACCCCAAACTCCAAATGTCCATCCGCTCCCAAAGGGAATCTACACTTTAATCAGATTTAAAGGTAGCCCCCATGTTAACCTATGAGAGGGATAAGCCTTTGCAACAGTGAAAAACAAATTTAGCAATATTTCACTGCCAGGACATATAAAACACATTACTATATATCCTACCTTAACCATACACTGTACGCTGCCCTTGGGGCTACCTAGGGCCTACCTTAGGGGTGCCTTACATGTAAGAAAAGGGAAGGTTTAGGCCTGGCAGGTGGGTACACTTGCCAAGTCGAATTTACAGTTAAAACTGCACACACAGACACTGCAATAGCAGGTCTGAGGCATGATTACAGAGCTACTTATGTGGGTGGCACAACCAGTGCTACAGGCCCACTAGTTGCCTTTGATTTACAGGCCCTGGCACCTCTAGTTCACTTTACTAGGGACGTACTAGTAAATCAAATATGCCAATCATGGATAAACCAATTACATACAATTTTACACAGAGAGCATATGCACTTTAGCACTGGATAGCAGTGGTAAAGTGCTCAGAGTTCAAAAGCCAACAGCAACAGGTTAGAAAAAATAGGAGGCAGGAGCCAAAAAGATTGGGGATGACCCTCCATAAGCAAAAAAGTCCAACATATATAATGATTTATGTTTATTCGATTGCCATATCTGAATGTTCCAAAATATCCCATGTTAAACTCATTTCCTTTTGTCCTTGTGTTCTTCCAGAGGGTGACGGGGTGTATTTGTCATTTTGTTGGATGTGTTAGTGTGTATGGTGTTGTTGGTGAGAGTGCGGGTGTTGCGTGCCATGTGTGTGTGTGTAACTCTCTTTTACCTCCCCCGTCCCCTGATGCCGCCTTCTTTCTATTTCCTGGTGTATTAGTAGATACACCAACATGGGGAGGACCTGCAGTTCGGGCTCCATGGCGTCCTAGTTCTTCGTGGAGTGTCGGAAGGTGAGTGGTCGCCATTCAGTGTACTGTTTCTGCTGTGCTTTTGATGGCATTGGTACCGCCCCGGAAAAGCTAGCGGATTGGCCTCTCATAATAGGGTGGGTGGTACATTGTCTTCCACCTGTCTGTTGGCGATGACCGCCATGGTGTTTGTTGAAACCGTCTTGCGGTCGGAGTGTTAAAGTGGCTGTCTATGTTGGCGGTTTCCGCCGTGGTCGTAATCCAATTTATTTTATTGCCGGCCAGTTGGCGGTGTTACCGCCGCTTAATCACCAACCGCCATGGTTGTAATGAGGGCCATAGTATCTGACAGAGGCACTAACTTCATGTCTGCATACATGACGTCTATGTGGGATGCGTGTGGTGTAACCTACAAGTTCACTACAACCTATCATCCCCAATCTAATGGTCTTGTGGAGAGATTCAACAAGACCTTGAAAGGCATGATCACATGCCTCCCTGATGCCCTGAGGCTTAAGTGGGACGTCCTCTTACCATGCCTTCTCTTTGCTTATAGAGAGGTACCCCAGAAGGGGGTAGGGTTCAGTCCCTTTGAGCTTCTCTATGGGTACCCTGTCAGGGGACCCTTAAGCATTTTCAAAGAGGGGTTAGAGAAAGCTCCAAAGGCACCCCCTCAGGATGTGGTCAGCTACATTCTGGCCCTCCGCACCCACCAGATGCACTGCTTCTGGAAAATGGGCAAAAGTAACCTTGAGGCCAGTTAAGCAGTAATGAAACACTGGTATGACCAGAAGGCCACCCTGGTAGAGTTTCAACCTGGAGACAAAGTGTGGGTAATGGAGCCAGTAGAGCCTAGAGCTCTCCAGAACCGCTAGTCTGGCCCATTTGAAGTGAAGGAGGGGAGAGGAGAGAGGAGGCCACTTACCTAATGGACCTCCAATCCCCTAGGAACCCCCTAAGGATGCTCCATGTCAACCGACTGAAGCCTCACTTTGAGAGGACGAAGTCAGCATGCTTCTGATGACAGATGAGGGTATGGAAGAGGAGAGTGAACCTCTCCCCGACCTCCTCGCTGGCAAGGCAGGTGATGGGTTAGTGGAGGGTGTCATTCTCTCTGACTCCCTGACCCTAGACCAGAGAGGGGGCTGCTACCAGTTACTGGAACAGTACTCCTCCCTGTTTTCTCTCACCCTTGGGGTCACACACTTGTGTGTCCATGACATTGACACAGGAGACAGTCCCCCTGTAAAGAACAAAATTTACAGGTTGTCAGACAAGGTGAAGGCCAGCATCAAAGAGGAAGTCTCCAAGATGTTGACTTTAGTGGTTATTGAGAAGTCTAGTACTCCCTGGGCCCGCCCTGTGGTGCTGGTACCCAAGGCTGCTGCACCCGGTGCCAAGCCAGAACTTCGGTTCTGCGTGGACTACCAGGGTCTAAATTCAGTCACACGGACTGACGGTCACCCCATCCCTCGAGCTGATGAGCTCGTAGACAGGCTAGGCGCTGCCAAATTCCTCAGTACTTTTGATCTTACATCAGGGTACTGGCAGATCGCCTTGACTAAGGGGGCTAAAGAGAGATCAGCATTTTCCACACCTGAGGGCCATTACCAATTCTGGGTAATGTCCTTTGCGTTGAAAAATGCCCCTGCTACCTTCCAACGGTTGGTTAACGGGGTCCTAGCTGGCAAGGATGCCTTCTGCGCAGCCTATCTAGATGACATTGCAGTCTACAGTGACAGCTGGGAGGAACACCTGCTCCACCTCAAGGAGGTGCTTCAGGCTCTGCAGCAGGCAGGACTGACCATCAAGGCCAGTAAGTGCCACATTGGGCAGGGTTCCGTGGTGTACTTGGGGCACCTAGTAGGTGGTGGCAAGGTGCAGCCCCTCCAGGCCAAGATTGAAACTATCAAGGCTTGGCAACCACCTAGAACCCAAACAGAGGTGAGAGCCTTCTTAGACCTCGCTGGATATTACCACAGATTTCTCAAGGGCTATGGAACCATGGTGACAAAACTCACATCCAAAAAGCAATCTAGGTTGGTGAATTGGACAGAGGCTTGTCAGAAAGCCTTTGACTTCCTGAAGGAAGCCATGTGCACGGCCCCCGTGCTCAAGGCTCCTGACTACTCCAAGGAATTTATTGTGCAGACAGACGCTTCAGAGCATGGCATAGGGGTGGTCCTAGCACAGCTAAATGAGGACCTCCTAAACCAACCAGTAGTCTTTATTAGCAGAAGACTATTACCACAGGAACAGAGGTGGAGTGCTATTGAAAGAGAAGCATTTGCTTTGGTCTGGGCACTGAAAAAGCTGAGACCATACCTGTTTGGGACTCACTTCCGGGTTCAGACAGACCACAGGCCCCTCAGTTAGGTCATGCAGATGAGAGGTGAGAATTCTAAACTCTTGAGGTGGTCCATTTCCCTACAGGGGATGGACTTTACGGTGGAGCACCGCCCGGGGATTGACCATGCCAGCGCTGATGGTCTCTCCAGATACTTCCGCCTTAGGGATGAGAGGTCCCAGGAGGTTGGGTAGCTCTTCCCACTTTCAGCTGGGGGAGACGCATGTTAGACCTGACAGCCTTACGGTGGTCACCCCTAACTTTTTGCCTGCCACCCTCCACTTTTGAGATGCTGTTTTTTAGACTCTGCGCACTTTACCACTGCTAACCAGTGCTAAAGTGCATATGCTCTCTCCCTTTAAACATGGTAACATTGGATCACACCCAATTGGGCTATTTAATTTACTTATAAGTCCCTAGTAGAGAGCACTATATGTGCCCAGGGCCTGTAGATTAAAAGCTACTAGTGGGCCTGCAGTACTGATTGTGCCACCCACTTAAGTAGCCCCTTATCCTTGTCTCAGGCCTGCAATTGCAAGGCCTGTGTGAGCAGTTTCTGTGCCAGTTCGACTTGGCATTTAAAAGTACTTGCCAAGCCTAAAACTCACATTTTTCTACATATAAGTCACCCCTAAGGTGTGCCCTAGGTAACCCCTAGGGAGGGTGCTGTGTAGGTAAAAGGCAGGGCATGTACCTACGTAGTTTACATGCCCCAGTAGTGTAAAACTCCTAAATTCGTTTTTACACTACTGTGAGGCCTGCTCCCTTCATCGGCTAACATTGGGGCTGCCCTCATACATTGTTTGAGTGGTAGCTGCTGATCTGAAAGGAGTACGAAGGTCATATTTAGTATGGACAGAATGGTAATAAAAAATCCTGCTGATTGGTGAAGTTGTATTTAATATTACTATTTTAGAAATGCCACTTTTAGAAAGTGCGCATTTCTCTGCACTTAAATCTTTCTGTGCCTTACATTCCACTTCTGGCTGGGTTTAGTTGACAACTCCTTGTGCATTCACTCAGACACACCCCAGACACAGGATACTCAGCCTCACTTGCATACATCTGCATTTTGAATGGGCCTTCCTGGGCTGGGAGGGTGGAGGGCCTGCTCTCACACAAAGGACTGCCACACCCCCTACTGGGACCCTGGTAGACAGGGTTGAACTGAAAAGGGACCTGGTGCACTTCTAAGTCACTTTTTGAAGTCTCCCCCACTTCAAAGGCACAGTTGGGTATAAAAACAGGTCCTCTGCCCTACCACCTAAGACACTTCCTGGAGAAGATATCTGAACCAGAACCTGCACCCTGACAAGAAGAACTGCCTGGCTGCCTGAAGGACTCACCTGACTGCTTTCTGAAGAGGATTTGTGCCTTGCTGTTAGCCTACTGTCTTCCTGCTCTCTTGCTTTGCTGCACAAGGGCTTGGATAGAGCTTGCCTCCTGTTCCATGAAGTCTCAGGACCAAAAAGACTTCTCTCCTGCAGCTGAAATCCCCATGCGTCAAAAATTCGACGCACCGCCTGACAAGAACGACGCACATCCTGCCCGTGGTGAAAAATTCACTGCACGACGCAGCCTGACTTTGCGACAGAAGAATGACGCAGCGCCAGCAACGCAACCGGAACTTTAATGTACGGCCCTACTGGATCAATGCAAACCATCTCAGAACAACGCCACCTGACTTCCTGAGAGGAATCACTGCAGCGCCAGCCGTGCGGAAAGAAATTCCACGCATTGTCTACTGTAATTGAACCAGCCCCTGTGACTTCGTTCCTCAAGCGCAGGATTCCATGCATCGTCCCCGGGGCATCTGAAAACCCCGCAACCCGAAGAGGATTCAAGTCCCCATGCCGGATATTGACGCAACATCTTCCCCACGTGGAAAATAACGACGCAAGTCCGTGTGCGAAGGGGCGAAGAGGGGAATGGGCGAAACCGACGCACACTCACTGTTTTCCACACACCTTCTCCTCTGAGGTCCTTTGCGAGGATTTTTCAATCCAAACCAGGTACTTTGCCCTGCAAGAGACACTTGTTGTTCCTAGGAGAACTTAAGACACTTTTTATTGCTTTAACAGTAAAATTTTAACTCTAAGACATTTGATACCACTTTCAGTGATATCCCTAAATTTGCTTATTGTAAGGAAATGCCTCCTTGGCATGGTTACCCCCTAACTTTTTGCCTTTGATGATGCTAAGTTATGATTTGAAAGTGTTCTGGGACCTTGCTAACCAGGCCCCAGCACCAGTGTTCTTTCCCTAAACTGCACCCTTGTCTCCACAATTGGCGCAACCCTGGCACCCAGGTAAGTCCCTTGTAACTGGTACCCCTGGTACCAAGGGCCCTGATGCCAAGCAAGGTCTCTAAGGGCTACAGCATGTCTTAAGCCACCCAGGGACCCCTCACTCAGTACATGGACACTGTCTCACAGCTTGTGTGTGTTTGTGGGGAGAAAATGACTAAGTCGACATGGCACTCCCCTCAGAGTGCCATGCCAACCTCACACTGCCTGTGGCATAGGTAAGTCACCCCTCTATCAGGCCTTACAGCCCTAAGGCAGGGTGTACTATACCACAGGTGAGGGCATATGTGCATGAGCACTATGCCCCTACAGTGTTTAAGCAAAACCTTAGACATTGTAAGTGCAGGGTAGCCATAAGAGTATATGGTCTGGGAGTTTGTCAAACACGAACTCCACAGCCCCATAATGGCTACACTGAAAACTGGGAAGTTTGGTATCAAACTTCTCAGCACAATAAATGCACACTGATGCCAGTGTGCAATATATTGTAAAATACACAGAGGGCAACTTAGAGATGCCCCCTGCAAACACACCCGACTTCTAGTGTAGGCTGACAAGTTCCTGCCAGCCTGCCACACACCAGACGTGTTGCTGGCCACATGGGGAGAGTGCATTTGTCACTCTGTGGCCAGGAACAAAGCCTGTACTGGGTGGAGGTGCTTCTCACCTCCCCCTGCAGGAACTGTAACACCTGGCGGTGAGCCTCAAAGGCTCACCCCTTGTGTTACAGCGCCCCAGGGCATCCCAGCTAGTGGAGATGCCTGCCCCTCCGGCCACTACCCCCACTTTTGGCGGCAAGGCTGGAGGAGATAATGAGAAGAACAGGGAGGCGTCACCCACCCGTCAGGACAGCCCCTAAGGTGTCCTGAGCTGAGGTGACCCCTGCCTTAGAAATCCTCCATCTTGAGTTTGGAGGATTCCCCCAATTGGATTAGGGATGTGCCCCCCTCCCCACAGGGAGGAGGCACAAAGAGGGTGTAGTCCCCCTCAAGGACAGTAGCCATTGGCTTCTGCCCTCCCAGACCTAAACACACCCCTAAATTCAGTATTTAGGGGCTCCCCAGATCCCAGGAAATCAGATTCCTGCAACCTGAAGAAAGAAGAAGGACTGCTGACCTACAAGCCTGCAGAGAAGGAGGAAGACAACAACTGATTTGGCCCCAGCCCTACTGGCCTATCTCTAACTACGAAAACCTGCTCCAGCGACGCATCCGACAGGGACCAGCGACCTCTGAAGCCTCAGAGGACTGCCCTGACCCCCAGGACCAAGAAACTCTCGTGAACAGCAGCCCCTGTTCAAAACCTGCAACTTCTTTGCAACAAAGAAGCAACTTTCCTAACCTTCACGTTTCCCGCCGGAAGCCTGAGACTTCACACTCTGCACCCGACGCCCCCGGCTCGAATGCAGAAAACCAACACCTCAGGGAGGACTCCTGGGCGACTAAGAGCTCGTGAGCAACTAGAGACGATCCCCCTGAGCCCCTACAACAACGCCTGCAGAGAGAATCCAGAGAATTCCCCTGATTGCTGCCTGTAACAAGGGACCCGACGCCTGGAACCAACACTGCACCCGCAGCCCCCAGGACCTGAAGGAACCGAACTACAGTGCAGGAGCGACACCCAAGTGACCCTCTGCCTAACCCAGGTCGTGGCTACCCCGAGGAGCCCCACCCCTCTGCCTGCCTGCATCGTTGAAGTGACCCCCGGGTCCCTCCATTGTTTTCCATCTAAAACCCGACACCTGTTTGCACACTGCATCCGGCCGCCCCTGTGCCGCTGAGGGTGTACTTTCTGTGCCTTGTTGTGTCCCCCTTGGTGCTCTACAAAACCCCCCTGGTCTTCCCCCCGAGGACGCAAGTACTTACCTGCTGGCAGACTGGAACCAGAGCATCCCTGTTCCCCATAGGCGCCTATGTGTTTTGGGCACCACTTTGACCTCTGGAACTGACCGGCCCTGAGCTGCTGGTGTGGTAACTTTGGTGTTGCCTTGAACCCCCAATGGTGGGCTGCATATGCCCCAAACGTGAGGCTTGTAAGTGTTTTACTTACCTTCAAAACTAACCTTAACTTACCTCCCCCAGGAACTGTTGATTTTTGCACTGTGTCCACTTTGAAAATAGCGTATTGCCATTTTTACAAAGATTGTATGTGATATTGCTTTTATTCAAAGTTCCTAAAGTATCTATGTGAAGTACATTACATTTAAAGTATTAACTGTAAATCTTGAACCTGTGGAGCTTAAAATAAACTAAGAAAATATATTTTTAAATAAAAAAAACTATTGGCCTGGAGTAAGTCTTTGAGTGTGTGTTCCTCATTTATTGCCTGTGTGTGTACAACAAATGCTTAACACTACCATCTGATAAGCCTACTGCTCAACCACACCACCACAAATTAGAGCATTAGAATGATCTACTTTTGCCACTATCTTACCTCTAAGGGGAACCCTTGGACTCTGTGCACACTACTTCTTACTTTGAAATAGTATATACAGAGCCAACTTCCTACACCTATTTAATCTTTACTTGTTTTGACCTGCATTTATCCAGATAAATATTATATATTTATAAACACAGTGTGGTGTATTTTTGTGGTGTTATACTGTGGTATTGTATGGTTTATTGCACAAATACTTTACACATTGCCCGACTGCTCAGTGCCAAGCTACCGGAGGGTGGGCACAGAATAATATGGATTGTGTGTGACTTACCCTGAATAGAGTGAGGGTCCTTTTCTTGAACAGGGGGTAACCTGACTGCAACCAAAGACCCATTTCTAACAGCAAGGAACCAGCTGACATATGTTTAGTTTCATATAGAACTTTTTCAAGGCTGCAATGAATACAATGTACAAATCGAGATCCAGCAAAAACTGTACTACTTTTTATATTTGCAGCAACTGGGCATTAGAAAAAAGGTGTTAAGAAGGGGAGGCAAGAACGCTTATGCTGTTCCTATCCAAAAACGAATAAGCAAAATTAATGATAACTCAATGTCCAGAGACAAAAGAATCTACAAAGGGTGTCAAGATAAACAAAAGTTACAGTTGTATGATGGGAAAAAAGATAGAAACGTCATAGTTAATTGCTGTGTCTGAGCTGTTGTAGTCAATGTGCTTCTGAAAAAGTAAACAGTATTAGAGTCAAAGTTGAGGTGAAAAGACATCAGCATGGTGAAGTGTGTACTTGACAATAATGTGTGCATTAGAAGACTATATTGAAAAATTACCTTCAAGAATACTGCAAGAGATTATAGCCAAGAAAGTGTCCATGAGGGTGGGTGGGCATACCACTGTCACCTGTTTTTAATTGGTTTTAGTCTTCAAACATGAGTTGTGTGTCTCCATTACCACAAGGAGCCATTCAGTGACATTCTGGCTGTAGGGTGGGAGTGCAGTGAGGGGTTAGCGTAGAGATGAGTAGCAAATAAATGAATTGGCAGTGGGTATGTTAAGCATGCCTTTGCAAAAGACATAGGGGTTTCTTTGCAACTTTCTCCAAAATATCAAACACAAAAATCATTGCAATAAAACTTGATGACAGAGTGAGTTCTGAAACATGTAGTGTTATGATGCCCTAGCTGCTTAGAAACAACTACAGTAACATAGGTCTCTACCTGATGCAGTCTGAGGTCCCCTACTCAGGAGCTTGTTGGCAAAGTTTAATGATAAGCAAAACTCAGAACTGTAGATGAACAGATATGATTGATTGGAGCACAGAAGAAACCATACAACATGATTTCCAACAACCAACTTGTAACTGTCCAGAAAGAACATCACAAGAGTCTACTTCGTGGTGTTTCATGAGGTCATGATATCATGGTACAGAACCCGGTCACCACAAAAACTTACTGAACTAAGCCATTCATGTTGTCATTTGGATGACAGCTCTCTCCTCTTGATTTACTGAACTCATAAATGGTATCTTTATTCCAATTGAGGATCACCTAAATAGCAACACCACAAATCTCTCAGACGTAGAAAAGATAATGTGGGGACAGAATGTTTCCTAGTTCCTATCAGGTAAATCTTGGTCTTTGTGTTTTCATATGTTCTGGCTTACTTAGTTTTTGCCTGGGAACTGTAAGCGTCCCCCCTCTGCTCTTGTAGCATTTCCAGAAGTTGCCTTCTGACTAGTAAGTGTGAATTCCTTACACATATGGGCTTCAATTCCCAAAGAATTAGCTGTGACTTTCTTTGGTACTTCTATGTGTTTCTTCTGAATTCCACAAGTACCCCAGAAATAACTCAGGAAAACTCCTGGCTCAGCCACCTAATTCCAGTATAAGCCAAGAGTTCTACATGAGAAAGTAAGACCTACTCAGAGAAAGGCCTTTTGTCAACTGGACATGCTATTACTAGGATTGTAGAGCCATAAGCATATGTATGGACAGCAGAGCAGTTAACAAGACCAAGGAGTTATGTTAAATATCTGAGAATAGGTCAGCAGAAAAAGCATATGAAACTTCATACCTGGGGAAGATGAAGGATGGGGAACTGAAAAGTACACTCATGCAGGACAGATATTTCCAGGACTTTGTTTGGTACAGTGATAAGTGTCCACTCACAGACTAGGCATTTATATCTTGGATATTTGGCTCTATATTTGCCCTTTTCCTTTCTCTCTGTGCTCTTATAGCATTGGTGGTACAAATCTATGATGATGTAGTGCCTGTAATCTGAGAGTCCATTTCAGGTCTACTACAGCCAGCCTACTGGTGCAAATGCCTCTCTCTGTCTATTTCTTTCTCTCACTCTCTCTCTCTCTCTGTACCTCTCTCTCTCTCTCTCTCTCTGTTAGAACTGTCAGACTTAGGGAAGTCTTCTCCCCAAACGTTTTGCCTTCTTTCTACATTTTTCCTGATTTCATTTGTGCTAAAGTGCGTGTGTTCCCAACTATAAACATGGTAATGTAGGCTTATCCCCAATTAGCATATTTAGTTTACTTATAAATCCCTCATAAAGTGGCATTACATGTGCACAGGACCTGTAAAGTAAATGCAACTAGTACTAGTAGGCCTGCACCACTGATTGCGCCACCCACTGAGGCACCTTCCTCTAAACATGTTTCAGGCATGTAATTCGACCAGTCAAAATAAACTTTTCACCAAACCTTCCTTTTAATACATATAAGTCACCCCTAGAGTAGGCCCTGGACAGCCTAGAGGGCACAGTGCAATGTATTTAAAAAGTAGGACATGTACTTTTAGTTTTTACATGTCCTGGTAGTGAAAAACTCTTAAAATTTATTTTCACTGCTGCAAGGCCTATCTCTCCTATAGGATAACACTAGAGTTGCCTTATTATCATTATATTTTATAAGTATTATTTCCAAATGGGATGTTGAGGGGCAGGGTTTGCCATCTCTGGAGGTCATTGTTGACTTTTTGGGTAAGCGGCAAAATGTTAAGTGCCCAAGAAAGTTCAAGCAGCAGAGACACGCTTACTCCCAGATGCCGGAAGCTGTTACGTCTGAAAGGGATGGCATGTTGCCTGTCGTAGCAGTCCCTTGTGAGGTGCAATGGCAACAGCAGTGATTTACTGGGATTGAGTATCAGGCAAGAGGCCTTCGAAAACAGTCCCAAGATTTGCAGCTCCAGGGCCCCACTGTGGGATGGGTTGGCCAAGAACAAGAGTACATTGTCCACTTAAAGCCCCACCCGGTCCTCCCACCTAGTAGGCCAAGTCCAGCCGTCAATCAGGGGGTCTTCCCTTATAAGCTTCGCCAGTGGCTCCATCGCTAATGCGAAGAGAAGTGGGGACAGGGGGCACCCCTGACGGGTCCCCCGGCGGATAAGGAATGGATCCAACACAACCCGTTCACTTGCATCCACGCCGTCAGGTTAGAATAAAGGAGCTTCATTAGGCCACAAAATTTGGGACCACACCTGGTACTCAGAAGCACCTGGTTTAGATAAGTCCAGTCCACTGTGTCAAAGTCCTTTTCGAAGACTAGAAGGAGGAGTGCCAGAGGAGGGGTTAAGAGGCCCTGGTGAGCCAACGCCACATGCAATCGCCTAATGCAGTGCCTGGTACTTCTCGCGGGCATAAAGCCACATTGGTCCAGGTGTATCTGTGAGGACAGCGCCCTCTTCATTCTGGAGGCTAGGATCGTGGACAGTAGCTTAACTTCAGTGTTGAGTAGCGAGATGGGGCGATAGGCAGAGCATTGCCGTGATGGGGGGGTTGGTCTTAGGGATCACCACTATGGTGGCTTGGCCGAGACCCGAGGAAAGCCACCGTCGTCTCCAGCTCCTCAAACATGGCAAGCAGGTGAGGGGCTAGCATGTCGCTACACTTACTGTAGAGTTCCACCGGAAAGCCGTCTGGGCACGGACTTTTACCCGTAGCCATTTCTGAAATGGCATCTCTGACTTCCTCACATCCCATGGGTGCATTGAGGTTTTGCCTTGCCACTATCAAGAGTCTAGAGAGAGACACCTCCCCCGGCAAGGGGGCCTCCCTCTCCACCTGCGGCCTGGACCGCACCTCACCTCGCAGACTCCCGCATAGTAAGTGGCAAAGCTCTGTGCGATTTCACATGGGGTCCAGGAGAGGGCCCCGGACTCATCCTCGACTTTGGGGATGATCCTATTCGCCAACAAGCAGGCTGCTGAAGCCCACCAAATATATTTAACTGTTTCAAGGACAGATTGTCTGATTTCCTCTCTAATTAGGGTTACCTGCCTTGTTATTGACGCGTGTATGGAGACAGCAAGCCGGCGCTCAAGTCGTAATGCCCTGGCCTCAAGCTCCGACACTTTGTGATTGTGTGCGTGCTCACGCATGCAAATGAGATGTTTGGCCTGCCCCCTAAGGGTGGCCTTTCAAGCTGCCCAGATCGTACCGCGTGATTGGACGGACCCCAGATTGTGGTCACAATATTGGATGAGATGATGTAGTCTCTGTACTGCAGGTACCAGGAGTTCAGCCGCCACATCGGGCGTCGAGTGGGGTCTGTGCCCCCCAGGCAGACTAGAAGTGGCACGTGATCTGAAACCCCATGCAGCAGTATCTCCCCCCTGTGACTCTGGAGACATCCAGTGCCGGTATAAAGAGGAGGTCTATTCTAGCGTGAGTGTGGTGCGCTGCCAACAGGGTGCCGTATTCGCCGCACATCACAAAGAAAAAGGCCCTCGGCCCAGTCCAGACGCCCGGTAGGAATGACTCACGGACAGAGGACTGGAGATATCCAGCATTGGGTTTATGACAGAGTTGAAGTCCACTCCCAGCAAGGTCAGACCCGGAGGGAGCACTGTCAACAAGTCCCGGAGAGCAAGCAAGAAGCGCTCAAACGCTCCAGGGGGATCACAGGCGCTCAGGATATTAACCGGCTGCCCCCGAGCATGCCGGACACCACTGCGTAGCGCCCCTGTGGATCCAACTGGGTACCAGTTATCACTATGGGCAAGGAGCGATGCAGCAGGGCAGCCACTCCTCTGGAGCCCTTAGAAAAGTCTGCTTGGTAGACCCTGTCATGCCCACCCCGCGCGAGCATTGAGCAATGAGTACCAAGTAAGTGGGTCTTCTGGAGAAGGACCATGGAGGTGGTATATCTGCGGAGGGCATTGAAAACCGTGGACCGCTTAATTTTATCAAGGAGCCCGTTAACATTCCAAGAAAGGACTTGCATCAAGGGATGCTGCGTGTGTAGGGAACTAGCAAGGATACATGCAGCGTGCCTGCCCCTCAGGCCGGATGCGACCACCTGAAAGAAAAAACATTAACATAACTGCAACTTAACCACCGTAGAACATGGAATTGCTGCAGTGTTAGTATTTCCATTCCCCCCAACTCCCCCCACCCCATACTTCCAACCCTGAAGCATCTGTCGCCCATAAACCGAACCAAAACCTTGAACACAGAGAGTCTGTCATTGGTGTGGAGTGGTGGACCCCTTCATTTAGTCGGAAGTCTGTAATACAGCCACCTCCTCTCCCGCACCCAGTCTCAAACAGGATGATCTTCTCTCATGTCTTCCCCGGTTACAAAAAGTCTGGGTATGATGCCCTTTAGGAGAGCAAGGGAGTCTGGCTGAGGCGGTCCTCCTCCACGGCCCGTGCTGGCCTCTTCTCCTCTGGGGCATCCGAGGGGCCCCTCCCTCAGGGAAAGCGAGTCCCAGCCGCGGGTCCCCAGCTGGAGGGCTGCCCAGACCACTTTGTTTCCTTCGGCGGGACCGGGTGCGTCTGCGTCCCCCCCGCAAGCCCGGGGGATCAACATGGCTGGGACCTGGGGAGCCCCCCTCCGGGCCACCCGGTTCTCCCCAGTCAGCCAGTCCCACGCCGCTTCAGGCGAGTCAAAGAAGAAGGACTTCCTGTCCATGGTTACCTTAAGGCGCGCAGGGAAAAGGAGTATATATGTTAGCTGCATTGCCCTGAGCTTTTGCTTAACTCCTTCGTAGCAGCGGTGCTTGGTCTGCACCTCCCGTGTGTAGTCTGGGAATATTAAGATCCTGTGGTTGTCCCAACGGAGGTCCGAGTGTGCTCTAGCTTCTCTAAGGATGGTGTTGCGGTCCTTGAAGTTAAGAAATTGGGCGATGATTGGGCCCCTGGGCGCGAGCGCCCTGTGAGCCCGCTCAATCACAAACCAGGGGGAGAGATGTCGCTCTGATACCCAGGATCTAATCCAGCTCTCCAAAACTCAATCACCTGGCTCGCTTCCACTCCCTCCGGGAAGCCAACGACGCACCTGGAGCGGTTCTCCGCGTCTTCAGCCAGGTGATGTAGCTCGCCCATGCGGGTCATTAGCTGGGCGACTTTAGTTTTGAGCTCTGCGAGCTCGTCCTTTGCCTAAGAGACCTGATCCTTGACCTCCGTGATGCGGCCCACTGCCGTCCGCAGATCCTGCTGCAGTAGGCCCACGTACTCTCATACTTCACCAATTTTATCTCAACTGCCAGCTGTGAGGACTGAATGGCCTGGAGGATCGTGCTCACCCCCTCTGCGACAGGGCTTCCTGACACCGGATCACCACTGCCTGGGGGGCAGAACTGATCAATGCGCTGCTGGGACGACAGAGGCTGCTTGCCAGTCCTGTCCTTCCCCATGTTGTCTCACCGGGCCGGGGCATCACGATCACCCACCGATCTACGGCCGACCACTTCCTGGGGTGCCCTGGAGACACCCACCACATCCCATCGATGTACCGCACGAGGGGACATCCCAAATGACCGCCACTAGGTCCACCGCTCCACCGGATGTCAAACGGGAGACGGGCCCCCCATGATAAGGCCCCCATAGGACAGGGCGCCGGCGAAGGAGCAGGGAGGGGTGGGGGGTTGATCCCAGGGCCCTACCAAGGCCCGTGCCAATCTGCAGTCTCGAGCGATGGCCCCCCGCATGCTGCGGCCTGTGCCGCATACCAGCCCTTACCTCGTGTCCGGTCAACAATCACCACCTCCGCTTCCTCCGATGTACTGTCCACCTCTCCCAGGATCCCTTCGCCTACTCACAGGCAGCGTTGCATCTCATGGTCTGATACTTCGGGTGTCCCGGCGCCTCGGGCTCCCCCCAATACCCTCCACGCACCTTGCCCTCTGACCGAGGTTTTTTGCTCCAGGGAGGGGCAGCCCGGCCTCACGGGGCCCACACAGCACCCTTCTTCGGTTGTCCAAGTCGCTCCTCTGCTCCATTGCTCGGGCTATCCAATGCCCATCCAAGCGGCCTGATGCAGCTCAGCCACACCTCAGGGGGGCCAGGATCGCTGCCCCCCCGACTGCTCGCTGCATGCGGGCGTCCATCCACTCCTCCTGGGCGGAGGCCCGGTTCTCCGCTCTTCAAACCCCTCTCTCCCGTGCAAGGAAGGGGCCGACTGGCCTCACGGGGCCCGCACGCCACTTCTCAGAGGGAGCCCGAGCCGCTCCCGCTCTCCCTGGCTCGAGCACGCTGCCTCCGCTACAAGAGTCAGCCAGACCAGCATCCGCCCCACCACCGGCCGGGGCGCACCCACAGCTTCTCCGGTCATCGTGGGTGCTGGCCTGAATGGCCGCCACCGCACCTCCGCTCACTGGGCACCAGCCTCCTCACGTCTCCGCAAGCGGGGGCAGGCCACATCCCCCGGGGCCAGGATTCAGCCGCGGCACAAGGCCCAGAAGGCAACCCTGGCCTCAACCGAAAGCGTCTCTCTAGGCTGCGCGCTGGTTCTCCGTTACACGGGCTACTCTGCGTTCCCACGGTGCTCACCAGTCTTGCGCCGCACCATCAGGCTCTCCCACCAGCCTCTTGACCGGGTGGGGCAAATTGGGCGCGGGATGGTCACGGCGTCACAGGCGGATGAGGGAGGGGTCCGGAGCACTCTTAGAGTGTGACCGCCATCTTGACGCCCGAAGCCACGCCCCAATCAATTTTAATTTTACTACTAAAGTGCTACTACATGTACCTAGAACCTATAAATTAAATGCTACAAGTAGGCATGAACCTCTTATTGTGCTACCCACTTATTTATTTCTCCAAACATGCCTCAGGCCTTCCATGGAAGCCCTTTCTGTGCAGCTTCAAACTGCCATTTTGACCTGGTAAAATAAACCATTTGCCAGTGACCAAATCTTCATTTTTAAAACATATGTCACCCCTAAGGTGGGCTCTAAGCAGCCTACAGGGCAGGGTGCCATGTATTTGAAAATAGGATGTGTATTTTTAAGTTTTAGATGTCCTGATAATGACAATCTCTAAAATTCCTATTTCACTATTGCAAAGCTTGCCTTTCCCATATGATAATATTAGAGTTAACTTTTTGTAGTTTACAAACTAACCTCCAAATGGGAACAGGTAAACAGTCATGTTTGGTGTATTTGGAACTGTAACGAAAATCATCTTTTATGTTGCAGTCAGATTTTTGGTTACAATTTTGAAAATGTCACTTTTAGAAAGTTGCCATTTTCCTGCCTTAGCCGTTTAGTGCTTGCAGCCTGTCTCTGGATCACATGACTGGGTGTAATAGGCAGTTTGTCTTTGTGTATTCCTCCTAGACAGCCACACACAACAGAGAGCCTAGGTGTACCTGGATGGACCATCACAAGAAGGATGGGAGGGCGAAGTTAGACATAGCCTCACTTACACTTGAAAAGGTTTTGTTCTGCCTTCATGCAGAAGATTGCATACCCCCTGTAGTTAGTATGTAGCTAGGGCAGGGGGTGTAGGAAACCTGTGCATGCAAAAGGGAAGTCTCTAGAAGCTTCTACCACTTCAAAAGTGGCAATAGGTATACATGTTGGACCTCAGACACTAAGACCCTCCTTACAACCTCGGTGGACGGTTTGCACTATCTACAAAAGTCCCAACGGGCTGGAAGCCGCCAGTGTGGCCATCTCGCTGCAGGCCCTATAACAAGTTCGCTGCTGGGTCAGCGGGCGGAAACACAACCTACAACATTGACCCCGGCTCATGTTTGAGCCAGCGGCAATGTTGCAGTGCATAGGGTGCAGAAGCAACCATCACGCTTTTCACTGTCTGTAATGCAGACAGTGAAAAGCGCTAAGGGGATGGCCATGTGGGCCCCTGCACTGCCCATGTCAAGTGCATGAGCAGTGCAAAGCTCCCCCAGGGCCTCTTTTACCTCGTTTCTGCAGGCCTTTACATGGCGGGGCTACCGCCATGTAATCACCAGCGGAGAAGGGACTTGTAATTCCCAGGGCAGCGTTGCAAGCAGTGCTGCCCTGGCTGATTAGGACCGTCAGCCTCTCCTGTGGAGGAAAACTGGCAGTGCTGGTTGTCCGACCATAGTGCAACTGCCATGGTCGTAACGTGGCAGTCAGACTGCCACATTGACGGCGGTCCGACCACTACTGAGGCCGTGGCGTTCTTAAAACTGCCAGGGTCATAATGAGAGCCTAATTCTTTAGCACACTTCTGGACCTGTGGAAGACTTTGTCAGGAAGAAGAATGGCAAGAAGAACGGCTGTGCTGCTGAAAGGACTGCCACACTCTTGGACTGCCGCCCTGAAGGATTTCTACCTGCTGTGCCCACCTGCTGCCCTCTTGCCTGGGTGAGAAGGACTACACCTGTAAGCTGAACTCATGACCACGAGAGTGACTCCAAACGCTAGTCTTTTGTAACCTGCAGCTGGACGCTGCATCTGTGAGTCCTACCCTGCCACATGGTGCCACCCCAGTACTGGCCCCTTGGAAGTGGGCCTGAAAGTGCCCTGCCAACCTATCTGTGGATCCAGCATAAATAATGCATCACCTCTGCTGCACTGTGCAAGACTAAACAGAACCAGTGGATTGCCTCTGCTGCAAGGTTTCCTTCAGTTCAAGGACTCCCCTTCAACCTCGCAGTTTGCATCAGAACCGCCGCCTGTGCAAAGTAGTGGCAGGCCTGAGACATATTTAAAGGGCTACCTAAGTGAGTGTCACAATCAGTACTGCAGGCCCACTAGCAACATTTATTTTACAGGCCCTGAGTAGACAAGGTACCACTTTACTAGGGAATTATAAGTACGTTAAATATGCCAAATGGGGATAAGCCAATGCTACCATGATTTATGAAGTCAGCATATGCACTTTAGCACTGGTTAACAGTGGTAAATTGTGCAGAGTCCTAAGGCTAGCGAAAACGAGGTCAACAAAAAATGGAGAGGTAAAGCAAAAACTGTGGGGGAAGACAACACTAAAGCTGTAAGGTCTAATACCCCCTCAACCAGTAGCCCAAATTATTGCACTCATTATTCTTTGCCTTGCTGATTCACACCATCCTTTGCCTTTTGCGTCATATGGCTATCTATGCCTGTTGGTGTGTGCGCAGTGGTGAATTGATGCTTGTATATCCGTTGGGTTGTGTGAATACATGCCTATATGTTTGTTGGACTTACGTGAACATGTTTGTGCATGAGTGTTGATCTGTGTGCATTTTCCTACCCTCCATGTGTGCGTCAATTCACTGTGCCTCTGTGCGCACTATACAAAACCTAAACTTGTTGTCTTTATCAATACTCCTTTTCTTTATATGTTCTTTATATGTTCTGACATGTCATGTGATCCTGAATCGCTATTTCAGGATATTAGTCAGATGGTGCTGTCTATTGTAGAGATCAATCTTCAATTTATTGTTGTATACGATGTCCTGCAGAATATAATTGTGCCTACTTGCATATGCCTTTTGGCTTTCTTGTATACCCACCCTCATGTGTATGTGTGCATTAGAATGTTTAGTGGGGTTTTGTGTGGTGGTTGGACCCTTGAGGATTCATTCTGTGGTGCATCGTGAAACCATCTACAATAAAGAGCCTTCCTCCTTACTTCAGCCTATTATTTACCACACCTATTGAAAGTAAGTGGCCTTTGAGATCATATTGTGATGTATGTACCGGTAGCATTTGAAACTATAGCCTGGAAAATATAGAGTGCAAGATCTTGAACTCTAAAACATCAGCTACCAAACTATCTTCAATAAATAACACTGGTCCAGGTGTGCAAGGCCATTTAGCATTTCTTAAGATTCCGAATCGTTATTTCGAGCTGTTAAGGAATGCTAAATGGCGTTTGGGATGTTCAAAGCCCTTTAGGAAATTGGAAAATGTGATTTTTATGCAAATCACAAATAGGGATTTCCTATTTGTGATTTCCAAAGCACATGTACAAACCATTTCCTAAATGCAAAATGGGCATTTAGGAAATAAAACCACCATTGAGTCCAAGGCTATGGTAACCATGCGCACAAAAAGAGGCGTTTTTTTTTAAAGTGCAATAGAGCACAAACATGCCCCTTGGGCATATGTGTGTTCTATATGTGCACTACTATTTTTGGGGTGCATTACAGGAAGCATATTGCCCATAGCCATCCTTGGTTTTGCATCTCCCAAATAGCGATTTCGCTATTTGGGAAATGCAAAACCAGCCCATTGTAACAAACGTAATGGGATTTCCCAATTGTGATTTCCTAATAGCAGTTCCTACTTTGTAGGAATCACTATTTGGAAATTGTTTTTGTTTTGAATTTCCTAAATAGCAAATTCTATAGAGTCTCCGTTAAGGAAATGCAAAATTGCATTTTGATACATCTGGCCCTATGTCCCAACATAATGTCTACAAGTACCTAAACACACATTAACCACCTGGCCCTTATAGGTACAAAACTGGAGTTAGAATACTAAATTCAACAGGCGTTGGGATTTAGCAATTCTGTAGTTCTGTAGTGCGTTAGTTATGTATGGTAGGTCTCAGGCTATGAGATATTTTTGAGTTTATGCTTTTGAAGTCTGTTCTCACATGGAACTGTCTGAGCCAGCTCCTGGATTCCACTAAAACCTATTTTCTCTAGATCAAAACATCTCCTTTGCCTCGCTTTGAATGCTAAGAACATCCTTCCTCTGCTTCTTGTAGTATGTCATAAAACTGTAGTCCAATCCATCATCAACTTCAAACTGGACTCTGTAAACTCCATGTACCTAGGAACTCCTGACTACCTTTTTCACGTGTTGCAGATTATTCAATGACCAGCTGTGTGCCTTGCTCTGGATCTCAACATAGGTCTATTTTTCGAGAGCTGCACTTTCTACCTGAAAAACATTGGTCTGTAATCAAGTCTCTCTACCTTGTGCACGGAGTTCTTGACAGTTCAGGTCCCATCTATCTGAGATGCAAATTTCTGATGTATCCGTCTCCTCCCCCTCCACTTGTGCTCTCCGTTCAGCTGCCTCCCTTTTGGTCTATATGCTGGGCATCAATGACAAGGCTGATGTTCCTTCTTGTATCTAGCAGCTGAATACTGGATGTTAATGACAGGGATGTCTCTCAACTATTGTCTGATTTAGGGTCAGTGGAGATAACTCAGTGGGTTAATGGCCCGACTCATGAGGGAGGTCATATGCTAGATATGATTTTGAGCAATGTTAAGGGAATAAAAGTAGAGTCACCTCTACCGCTGACTTGGACAGACCACTATCTCATTAATTTTACAATACCCTATACTTCAGTTCTGGCTCACCAAACGATGGGGGCACAGAAGTTTGATGCTCTTGAAAGAAAGTCAGTGCAGGGAGGCTAGGTCCTCTCCTACAATCACCAGCAGTGAGGGAGAATATGGATACGGATGTGATAGTGGCTGGATAATAGGAGATGCTGACTAAGGCTTGTGAATTTATCACTAGTAATCTGTACAGAAATTAGCAACATAAACAACAGGTGCGATGGTATAAAGAAGAACTTAGAATTATGAAATTTAGATATAAGATAGCCAAAAGAGCTTGGCATAGCTCCAAATTTCCCCAGGACAAAGAGATATATAAAGGGATCCCATATACCTACCAGAAATAGCTAAGGGTAGGACAGTGAAACTTCTTAGCAAGATTCAGAGCTCTGGCAACTCATCAAAGGAACTTTTTAATGCAGTAAAAGGATTTACTAATGCTAATGACGGCCAAACCTCAGTTCCAGTTTCACAAGACTTATGTACTCCCCATAATTTTATTTCCAGGACAAGATAAGTAAGATTTATTAGGGTTTTCAGTGACTCTCAGAGCACAGAGACAATTCTGCTAGTATTATTGTCCTTCTAATGCTCTTTGTCATCTAGGCAGTGTTGACCCTATTGAGGTATCAAAAGGTCAACAACCCCTTTTGAAGGTCAAATCATGGTCACCAATAGACCCCTGTCCACCTCATGTGTTTTCTTCCCTAGCTCATCAGTAGTAGCACATTGTATGACTTTATTTAAATTTTCATTTCAAACAGCAAAAGTTTCAAAAGTTTAGAAAATTGCTTATGTTTTTCCAATCCTTAAAAAGCTGTTATAAGGAAATGCATCTTTTTGCATGTTTATCCCCACAGATTTTGGCAGATGGGATATCCGTTACCGTTGTGACAGAGAAACCTGGGCTGCATGTTCTCAGGGTTGTAGCACTGGTTGTGCCACCCTTCGTGTGACAAGGCACAAAATGGATCCCAACCTGCCTCTGCCGATTGGAAAGACAGTGTTTACACTGCTAGTTCGACTTTGCCTTTTAAATCAATGGCAAAGCCACCCAATCCCTTAAAATTGTATGTACGTCTCCCCTAAGGAAGCCCTATACAATCCTCCGGCAGGGAGCATTATTTTGTTGAGTAAGGCATATGTTGTACGATATGTCTTAGCTGCAACTCTTCCAAATTGTTGTTTTGCTGTGGCTAATGTTGGTAGCCCCATTGGCTTATACAGAGTTACGGGGTGGAATCCCAATCCAGATAACTTTTGACTGGGACTAACAAACTGGGTCATGTAAGGTATCAAATAATTGTGGCATTAAATGTGACCTAATGCACAGGTCGAAATTAATGTCACTGCTAAAGGTGGACAACCTTTAGGGAGTTAACACGCTGTGCTCTGCTTGTCCAGTAGCTTCACAAAGCCATACACATACAGACAGTTTTCAGACCGCCTGGGAGACAAGTGAATGACTCCTGTGCTCAGGAACAAAGCAAGGTGTCACCTCCTCTGCCAGGATGGCCCCCAGGGAGCTATCCCACAGACATGCTTCAAAGGGCAAGTCGCTTTTGATGAGCCACCTGATGCAACACCCCTGAGCAGGATGACTTTTGTTCCTGCAGACATCTTGGAGAAATGGCCAGAGAGGGGAAACTTGCGTCTGAGAGAGCATAGTCAGCTGTGCTTCTATGCCTCTTAATCATGAATGCAAAAGTGTGGTCACATTTCTGTATAACGTGAAAAGATGTTTTCATTTAAATGATGCACTGCAATACACATGAACAAAGTGCACAGTTGAATATAAGGTTTTAATGAAGCTGCATATAGTAATTGTTTTAAATTAAGTTATGTGATAATGTTGTAGAAGTGTTATTCTATGCAATCATTTCATATTTCAGCTATAAGTAACATAATTCATTTAAACTGGAGACCATTTTTGTTTCTTTAACTTGGCTGGAGTGAAGGCCACAATTATTTTTCTTGCTTAACCCTTAATGTGAGGCTGTTTTTGCATGTTTTTATGAGATGCAGGTGTCTGGATCTGAGGTTGAATCAATGAAGAGTCAGTCCATTGTGCTCGAGAGCTAAGAAAATTTGCAAGAGGTGCCATTATCATGAAGGCGGTCATTTGGAGTGGTGGCTGTAACTCTTCTGAAGTTCCTGGGAATGTGAGGGGGTGCAAGGTTGGAGTGGAAAGTTTCTGAAGTCAACCTACCAATTTAAAATAATTTGTCTTTATGTTTTTAAGTGAAGATGTTTTTGAAATGATGTAAGCTTTGAAGGACAGGGACTTTAAAAGTGTGGTCTATTCAGCGAAAAAGGCGGATTCCCTTGTCCTTAGCAGAGAGCGGACCTTACTGGGATATATCTTTATACTTTAGATTTTCTATGGCTTCATGCCACTGCACCTCATTTAACAGAAACTTCTACTGAAGATTCTGTTTTGCTGACTCTTTACTTAGGAATGTTTAGTATTAGAACAGTTCAATTCAGATTAAATGGCCAGCCAGAAGAACTTGCTGTCTTTATTCCTGATTTTCTGCATTATCGCTATTGAAATACTTTTATATGCTTGTTGAATTTAATATAGTACAACGCTTTAACTCTCCTTTGGTGATTGTGTATATCTATACTATTGTTTTGAGACTCATTTATGTAAGTGTTACTTTGAGTCTGTGATAAAGCCCTTTGAAACTTTAAGACGTTCTCTGAGATTTAGGAGGTCATTCCAAGATCAGGGGTTATTACTGAAGACCACCATGCAAGCGGCTGCCAAAAGACCACCAGTGATGGTGGTGTGAAGAACGCCGCAATGCGAGTCACCCACACAACAACGGCCAAAATACACCCAAAAAACAGCATAGTCGGCCGAAGCGGTGGCATGAAGGAGGCGGCTGCACCACCAGCACTGCCACGCAGAGAACATCCCGCGTGCCAAATAACGAATCACAAATCAGCACGGCGGTCCCAACACAGCGGAAATCCATGGCGGTCCGAATCGCTGCAGGTAAAAAAGGCACCACCACCAGAACACTGCACCACATTGGAAAATACCATTACCCATCACCTGAAACACATACACACACCTGAACACAGCACTACAAAACACCCCCCACACATACCCAGAACCCTTTGGAACCAGAAACCCTGACAGAGCAAGGCAAGAGCATACTGAAAGGAAGCACTGCACCTAGACATCACAGGCACCATTACACTGAACACACAACACACCACTGCTCACAAACACCACAGAGCTCACACACATACCACTACTCAAACTCACACCAACAAACAGCACACCCAGAACACAACCACCATAGCACCACAAAAATTCACAGACAAGGAGCAGAGGGTAATGGTAGACGAAATCGTCAGAGTGGAGACGTGACTGTTTGGAGCACAGGTCTAGTAGCCCGGAAGCGGAGGATAGTCACCAGGGTAAAGGAAGTGGGGAACCATCCATGCACAAGAGAGAACATTAGGAAGAGGTGGAACGACCTACGGGGGACGGTACGGCCATTGCTTCCTGGCACTAAGGGGGTCATTCCTACCCCGGCGGGCGGCGGGTGCCGCCCGCCAGGCGGTGACCGCCAAAAGACCGTTTCGCGGTCAAATGACCGCGGCGGTCATTTGACTTTCCCGCTGGGCTGGCGGGCGACCGCCAAAAGGCCGCCCGCCCGCCCGCCCAGCGGGAAAGCACCAGCAACGATGAAGCCGGCTCCGAATGGAGCCGGCGGAGTTGCTGGTGTCCGACGGGTGCAGTTGCACCCGTCGCGATTTTCAGTGTCTGCTTTGCAGACACTGAAAATCTTAATGGGGCCCTGTTAGAGGGCCCCTCCAGTGCCCATGCCAGTGGCATGGGCACTGCAGGGGCCCCCAGGGGCCCCACGACACCCGTTCCCGCAGAAACAGGATGGCGGGAAGGGGGTCGGAATCCCCATGGCGGCGCTGCTTGCAGCGCCGCCGTGGAGGATTCCCTGGGGCAGGGGAAAACCGGCGGGAAACCGCCGGTTTCCCTTTTCTGACCGCGGCTTTACCGCCGCGGTCAGAATTGCCCCTGAAGCACCGCCAGCCTGTTGGTGGTGCTTCCTCCGCCCCCGCCAGGGTCGGAATGACCCCCTAAATCACCATCATGAGGACTGGTGGTGGGCCCCCACCGCCTCCCCCTGAATTGTCACTTTTGGGAGGAGAAGGTCCTGGTCATTACATATCCAGAGGGCAGAGGGGGAATACCTATGGACTGGACACTGGTAAGACAACTGTACTCCTGGGCTAACATGTCCCCATGCACAGCAGGTACCCCCACCACCCTCTCAGCCCCTCACACCACCCTAACGTGCACAAGCCCACCATGGACCCAATACCCACCCTTGCATGCCAAAGCCCCCTAGTGACACCATTCCTTCACAGACCCACCTAGTGCATGGATATCCCACACTACACCAAGTACCACAACTACCACAATGCAACACTCCCTACCCTTGCATGACTGCTACATCCACTTCACATCTGTGCAATTGCACGTTAAACCATGTCACTCCCCATCACCAATAAGTATAAGGAATGCACATCAGTACATGGCAATGACAGTAGCAAGACAAACATTAATTATTCTCCAAAATAGGCCCATTGCAACATTCCACTGATGGTAACACAAGCACTGGACTGGTGACTGTCAATGCCATTACTGCCCTGCAAATCCAGTCAATGATGGCGTACAACCATGTGTGTCACTGCTACAATACCAACATCTGACACAATACCTCTCAATACACAGGTCTCCCAAATACTGCCACACAGCAGAGGAGCCCAGTGACAGAAAGCCCAGGCCTGGAAGCTGTTTAAATAGGAGAGGACTCCACTGGAAGTTTGGATATGGACGACAAACCTGGCCCATCAGGCATGAGTGGTCAGTCCACCATCACCAGCCTCACCCTGCCCACAACTGAAACCAGAGCCCAACTTCTCATACCAGTGTTCCAAGGTCACACCAAACATCAGTGTGCCCCACAGAACAGGGGCAGGAGTCAATGGTGCAAACGGAAGACAATGACGGTCCTGGTGTAAGTGGGAGGGGGCACCCTGCACCAGGGGCACAGGCACAGGGGGCAAGGGCCAGTGGGAGGGCAAATGTGGGCCAAGGGATGAGGCAGGCACAGGACACGTCTGGCCAGGAGGCCGTCTCCAGAGTCCTGGGAGCCTGCCAGCAAACACAGGACAAGATGAGCCAGTTACTCACCACCTTGCAGGACACCCAAAGGCTGCAGGAGGAATACCACCAGGAGGACATGCAGCAGTGGCAGGCACTCAGTGCCACCATGGTCTCCATATTAGGGGAGTTCAAGGTATTGAACAATATCCTACGGAGATCCCCCACCTAACAGCAGGCCCCATTCAGTAGTCATCAACACCACTGCTATCAAAATCAGCACCTGCTACTGGAATGGAGGCCCAGCAGGAGGACTCACAGGCCACCAGCTCCCCTAGCCCTGCAGCTGAGGGACCCCCAGTAAAAGAGGTCACCCATCCAGACATTCTGCAGGACCTGAGGCCAAGACCGATTCCCCCACCAGTAAATGATCCCTCTTCTGAACTGCCACCCTTGTGTGCCACAGTTACATCCAGTTGGCTGTCCAAAACCAAGTTCACATCATACCGGGAAAATGGATACAGGACCTGTGAGACAAACAGCTGTACCACCCTCTCCGAGACCACTACCCCTCTCCTCTGGACTGTGATGTCATACACTTAATAAACACAAATTAACACAAGTCATGGTGCACATCTCTTCATTGTATGTAGTGACAATCCTGTTTCCAAGCCTCAAATATATACACGTCGCACCACATCAATGTTGAAGTGACAGATGTAATGGGACACCCAGGCAGGTGTGTAATTATATCTAAATTGTAATGATATCCAGTGTCAACGATGGCAACATACAGTACAGTAATCAGCTTGCAGACAGAGATGTGACCTGAAGAGGGAAAATGAAATGAAATCATGCACAATGTTGAACGGCATGTGAACCAAGTCATATATCCACATCATTTGAACACATACACAGGATGACTGGCCCAGCAACTATGATACTACATATAAGGGCCTGCATAGGCACTCACACACGTGTGGGGCAGGAAAGATATAACATAGGTAACATCCTCTATTGTTCATCTCCCTGAGTATTCAGGAACAGGTACTTGCCACACAGCAGCTGACAATGCAGCATGACATGCCTATGCAGGAGGACAAGATGGCTAAGTCCCCCTAACATTTCCATAAACAGGCAGACTGAGGACCCTAAACCTTTGGTACAACTATAAGGCTGTACTGCAGTGGCACCAGCATCCCACATGTCCTTAGCAGCAGTGCATTTTCACTACCCCTCAAGGTAAGTAACCTACCTTGCAGGGTCAGGAACCAAGAGGGAATGCTCTAGTTCCCACACCTCGATGCATGCAAATACTGGCTACAGACTGGCTCCCGCAATACATCTTCCATGTGCAGGTGACATACAATTCACACATACCTGTGCATCATTGAATGTAGTGACAAATCATGTCAGTCCTGTTGTCATGTGCCTCATCCTCATCTGCTTCCCCCTCAGCATCGGTGTCACAGCCCCAAACACTGCTCCAGCATCAATGTCCCCCTCCTCCAAAAGTGGGATGTGCCTTCTGAGGGCCCAAGTATGGAGCATGCAGCATGCAACAATGATATTGCAGACTTTCCCTGGTGGGTACTGTAGGGCACCATCAGACACATGGAGGCAATGAAATCTAGCTTTCAAGAGGCCGAAAGTATGCTCAATCACTCGCCTCGTCCGGCCATGTGCCGTATTGTACCTGTACTCCCCTCCGGCAGTTGTATGTCATACAGGTGTCAGGAGTCAGGGCAGATTGGGGTATCCGAAGTCACCTGTGTGGAAAAGAGAACATGGCTATAGGTAACAATGCTAGGCAGAGTGCTGACTGTGTTTGGAGGGGTACAAACGTCATACATAGAGAGCAGGAAACATACCTATGAGCCAGGCCCTTTCTCCATGTAGCTGTGACATCATTGCAGGTACACTGCTGTTCCTCAGGATGTAGGAATCATGCACTCATCCTGGGAATTTTGCATTTACATGTGTAATGTATTTGTCTGCAAGACTCACCACTTGTACATTGAGCAAATGTGTACTCTTCTGGTTTCTGTAGACTTGTTCATTGGTGCTCGGAGGTACCAAGGCGATGTGATTCCAATCAATGGCCCCAATTACTCGTGAGACATTTGATATATTGTAGAAGGCTGCTTTTACAGTGGGCAATTCAGGAGGTTGTGGAAACCTAACGTATTTGTGCACATGCTTGAGTAGGCCATACAGTACATCCTGCAACACCTTACTGAAATGGAGCTGTGAAAACCCTGCAGCCAGTCCCACTGTAACCTGAAAAGAGTCACTCGCCAGAAAATACAATACTGACAATACCTGGAGTGTTGGAGGAATGGCGTGGGGGTTTCTCAAACCCGGCAGGAGGTTTGGCTTCAACTGGGTGACCAGTTCCCTGATGCACAAACAGTTCAGTCGATAGGTCAGGATGATGTGGTGCTCTTCCATGGTATCAAGATCTACGAGTGGCCAGTAAACTGGTGCATTCCTCATCACTCCATTGTGGCCATATCTGTGCGGGGACACAAACAACAATATGGGAACCTCGCACAATGTGGGGGTCCAAGTATGACATATGACAGTCACAAAGTTTTTTTCATGCAAGTTTGCTGTCATTTTGTGGGAAGACGCATTACTCCACACTCCATTCCTAACCAGACAATGGCACAAAATCCCTGTTACAATGGACGTATACAAGACATGTACATGCACACCTTCCATGTTTTCCACTCTACGGATCGTATATGCTGGCAACTGTAGTGACAAGTGTGGTGATGTCACCAGACACTCACTACATGTGTCATTATCCACAAAGTGTAACCTAATGTATCTATTTGTGACAATATGCAGGTAACTACACAGTGTGAACCCAGGACAGTCATGTTACAGTCTAATATGGCATCCGCCTGTCTGGCATGCATTGGACAGCTGGAAGTGACCTCGTTCCGCCGGCTAAAGTTGTCATGGCGGAAGGTGGTCTGAGCCGCCGTGCAACTCCTCATTGGTTAACATTGACGTCTATGGGAGACTGGGATCAATGACGATCACAACCGGCGGTGATGGACATGACGGCTGTGTTCGAAACCGCCATTTTATATGAGCCAGCTCACTTGACTCCTGGCATATGGGCAAGACAGACCTCCACTTCGTGTGCTGCTGTATCCTGTATCCTGGAGCAACGATGGCATGCACTGCAGGGGATTAGGGGCTGAGCTTTCACTACAGGGGAACTTGATAAACTGGTGGAAGGGGTCCTAACCCTGTATGGGCGGTTGTACGGTGCTCCAGGGCAACAGGTCAGTACAACGTCCTTTGTCCCACATGTTGGGTGGTGTTTGATGATATATGTTTGTGCACATTGACATGTCATGACTAACCAGGTGTTTTGCATGCACATGATATGTGTGGAATATTGGCAGTGTGACTGGTCCATGTATGTTGTGTGTCGCCAAAGGCTGTATTGGTATTATTTACAGGTAAACAACCTTTATGCCGAATTTTTTATAACGAAGTCCTGGTTAACGAAAGCGGAACAACGCTTTCTTTAACCACGACTTCGTTATTTTGTGCCTTAACCACGCATGTCCTGAACAACGAACATGCATGGTTAAGGTACAAACAAGGAAGTCGGCTGAGGAGGACGACGCAGATGACAAGGTGACGAATCAGGTAAGTGGGGGGTTTTAGGTTTTGGGGAGGGGGTGGTGGGGTCGGGGATTTTTAGGTTTTGGGGTGGGGTTGGGGGGGTGGGGCATTTTTGGTTTTGGGGAGGGGTGGGGGGTCGGGGGTTTTAGGTTTTAGGGTGGGGTTGGGGGGGTGGGGCGTTTTTGGTTTTGGGGAGTGGGTGGGGGGTCAGGGGGTTTTAGGTTTTAGGGTGGGGTTGGGGGGGTGGGGCGTTTTTGGTTTTGGGGAGTGGGTGGGGTGGTCAGGGGTTTTAGGTTTTGGGGTGGGGTTGGGGGGTGGGGCGTTTTTGGTTTTGGGGAGTGGGTGGGGGGTCAGGGGGTTTTAGGTTTTAGGGTGGGGTTGGGGGGGTGGGGTGTTTTTGGTTTTGGTGAGTGGGTGGGGGGTCAGGGGGTTTTAGGTTTTGGGGTGGGGTTGGGGGGGTGGGGTGAGGGATGTAGGGTGAAAGGTGCCTATTGCTAATGATTTTATCAGGAATGCCTTTACAACGAAATATCGTTGTTAAGGCATTCGTGGTAAAATCATTAGTAGTAAAGACGAGGTCAGTGTTCCGACCTCGTTGTTAAGGTTAGTAGTAGTTTAAGATTCGGTGTTCCGTCATATAACCTTATTTACATCATGTGCCCCATTTTCAGAACGTTTCCCATGCAGGTCAGCGCCCACCAAAAAAAGGGTTATGGAGAGCCATCGCCAAAGAAGAGCGGACCCTAGGAGTCAATAACCAGTGGACCACCCACTGCAGGAAGCAGTGTGAGGACCTGAGACGCTGGGCCCATAAGAATGCATAGGTCCAGGTGGGGATGGCCTCCCAACGTGGGAGGGGTTCCCGTCGGACCCTGACCCCCCTAATGACCCGCACACACTGGCGGTGGCCTACCTGGAGTTAGATGGACGTCTGAAGGCAGCACAGCAGCCACAATGGGGTAAGTGCTGACTGTTGGGTGACTTCTGCATGGTTGTGTACTGTGACCCTCACTGGACTTGGAAGTTACGTGGTCAGATGAGATTTAGGGAATGTACAGTCCTAGTTGTCACACCTATCATGTAGGAGTGTGACACGTTAGTTATGTTGAGTCATGCAGGAAAAGAAGTGTGGTGGTACTGTGACACACGTTCACCTGTACGTATGGGTCTCTCAAGTATGCTATCATGTCACTGACTGCATCCTCCATCTCTGCGTGTACTGTAGTAGTACAAGTTGGTCATATTGGCACGGTTTATGGGTACTGACAGGCATGTTACGCGAACATAGCAATTGCTTCACTTGCTACATCAATGGACCTCTATACTGCATGTACTCCACACATTCAGTTAGTTAGTGTACTCAGTCCCTCTGAGCTCAGATTTGTATCATCCCATAATGGATGACATGTGGTTGGGTATGTTCCTGGGCTGGATTGTTGGATAAGTCATTTAGGCAGTTGATAGGCATTCAGGTGTTTAGGCTGCAGGGTTGAGGTAAGCACTGATGAGTTTGGGTATCTCATGCATGACTCAATTGTAATTGATTGCAAACTGGTCTCTTATTTGCCCAGCAGGGTCTGTAATATGTATTATTTGTATGTAAAGTGGATGTGTGGGTTACCAACAATTCCTCCCTTTCTCTTTCTCCCACCCTTCTTCTCTTTCCACCTCTGTCTATGTGTGCATTAGTATCGTCTGACGAAGGTGGAAGGGCACCGGGCAGTGGGGATGCAGCAGCCCACGGGACCCAGGAGGCTGGCACCAGTGAAGACGAGGGGACCAGTGGGACTGAGGGTGAGGGGAGCACCACAGGGGAGACTGGAGCAACCAACTCATTTGATACAGATTCGTCCTCTGATGACGGCTCCCTGGCGGTGGTGGACCCATCTGGGACCACCCCTGCACCATCCTTGTCCGCTACCCCCATTACCAGCACCGTCCTCCCTGTAGCACCCCACCCAGTTGCCTCTGCCTGCTCACCCAGGAGGGTGGGCGTCTCCTTCGCCGCAGGCACCTCTGCCCCATTCAGCCCAGCTGCCCTAAATGAGGAGGGTATTGACCTCCTGAGGTCCATCTCTGTGGGGCAGACAACCACCGTGAATACCATCCTGGGACTGGCATCCCAGATGCAGCAATCCAGTGCATTCCTGGAGGGCATTCACAGTGCCCTGTCTGGCCTACAGAGATCGTTTCAGGCTCTGGCCTCCTCATTGATGGCAGCCAGTGTCCCTTCATCTTCCATTCCCCCTCCAGTTACCTGTTCCCAATCCACAACCCCTTTGCCTAGACCCATCTGAGGCACACCTACAGACCACCATACAGCCACTACAACAGACAAGATGCGCAAAGACAGTCATAGACATCACAAACGTTCACACAGGCGTGCACACACACACAACACACATCTGCAGCCATAACAACAGACACTTCCCACTCCACCTTCTCCCTTACAGTCACATCTCCACTCACACTTGCCAGCACTGCATCATCACACTCTGGTCCTGCTGGCATTCCTATCATACCCTCAATCACCACAACAGCAGACACACAGGCACACACACCACATCCGCACTCACCACGACTACCATCTCTGCCACCTGCAGCACATCCACCTCACTTGCACACACCACCGCAACATTCACTCATGCATCTTCCATTCCCTCTCCCTGCATCTCTACCCCTCACATGCATCCACTCACCCACCCAACACATGCACACATTGCACATACCAGCATCCACGAACAGCACACCAACACGTGAGACGAGCATTCCCTCTAGCTCGACTTCCAGCCCTCAATCATGTGACTGCCCTTGTGTAGATAAGAAAGTTTTCCTTGCCGCCCTTGACCTCTTCCTTACTCCTCTCCCACCCCATGTTCCCTGTAAACACAGTGTCCCCCTGCCCCTCTCAGGTCTTTCCACCTCCCATTCCTTGGGTGCCTCCTCTGATGTTTCCCCTGCTCCTTCACCCAGCAAGATTCCACCCCTCCCAGTGCCAAAGTCACCTCTCCCAAGCCCAAACCAAAACATGCCCCTTCCACATCCAAGCCACCCCACCCCCCCACACCCATGGGGTGTCTGCCTGTCCCATGATGTGGAGGCCTATTTGCTGTCAGGAGTCAAGTTGGGGCCATGATTTTTGGACAATGTGTCCTGAATTTCTTGACATTGGAATGTATTTGTATATGTTGTTGTTGAATACAACTGCCCACATTGCTGTGGTTGTCAAGTTGAGATGCTTGTACTGGTTTCCTTCTACATGGTGGTGTGACATCTGTGTGCAACGGTGTTTGAGGTCTGTGTATAGGCTGTGTCTGTGTTGTTGCATGCGCTGAGTAGATGGGTTGTGCCATGGGCATGTTGTAATGTGTCTGACTGCTTGCTTGTGGGATTGTATGGGGTGTAGTGTGTGTGTGTTTATGGTGATTGTTGGTTGTATGTGATGTATCACCTGTGCCATTGTTTGGATGTGTGTTCACTGCTATTGACTGTGTATCGTTGCTACATAAATTTCATGGTGTGTGTGTATGTGTGGTGTTGCACAACGTGCCGGTCTATGCCTGCATTGAGGTGTTTGTGGTCTAGTTGTCGTTGTGTGGTTAAGAGGTGTGCTGGTGGTGTTTGTGTGCGTTGTGCTGTATGTTTGGCACGTATCTGCTTCGCTTTATGTTCATATTGGGTACTTGGCATTGACATATATTGTGTGTGCCTGTGTGTGGCCTTCGCTGTCTGTGCGAGGAATGTGTGTTATGTGTGTGAGTGTATCACTGCCATTTCCTCCCGTCTGTGCTAGGCGTACGTACGGTTGACGTTTTCGTCATTGTCGGTGGCCCTGAAGCTGTTTGGCAAGATACAATGCCGTGAAGACTAGCAGTTCATTTGCCATGGCGGCCCCGGACTTGTCTCTGTGCCTGGAAGTGGGTGTCTCCTTTTGTATTTTCTGTTTTTTGCTAGGTTTTTCTTAGCGGCCAGCCCGCCCCGGATATCCTGGTGGTGTGGTGACTTGGAACATGGTGGGCGGGACATTGGCTTCCTCCAGCATGAAGTTGACTTCCGCAACCGGATGTTGCTCATCAGCGGTGGCGGTGCTGGGGCTGAGTTGTCTGTGTTGTGTTGGGTTACTCGTTATATGCCGGTCTACACCGACACCCTGGTGGCGGTCATAACACCACCGCCGGCGTGGCATCAGGTTACCTCCAAACTCCATATGAGAGCCTTAATGTGTGTTTCCCTGACTTACATTGTAATTCCTCTGAACAGAGTTGATGCAGGTCGTCCTCGTCTCTCGGAACTGAGATGAAAAGATTAATCGGACTCCAGATTAATAGATAAGGCCCAGTGTTCCATCACCCCCAAACCAGTTTACTGTAGACGAGGTGCCCTCAGATAAAAGCTGAAAAAGCCCAAGAATTACCTCTGGTAGCCACTGCAGCAGTTTTGCCACTACTGGATGCCTGGCTCCCCAAAGGACAATTTGGAGATAGTCACAATGTACGCCTATGTCTGCTGGACCCTTAGGTGTTAGTTATGACCAGATTCACCACCCAAGAGGGACATCAGCCTCCACCAAAGATGTGTACAGTGACCACTGTGTTGCAAAAGAGTAAAGTATGAATCAGCATCCTTTGGTCCAATGCAAAGAGGACTGTGTGGGACCCCAAGGTCCATAGACAAAATCACCCCACTCCCCTGTGCACAGCATCAGGAAAATCCTTGAGCATCCCTGAGCTGCATTCCTCAGCATCAGGACCACTCCATTATCGTCTATGGTGGTCAACCCGTAAAGTTTGGATCCTGCCCAAAAAATGCTCTGGTGGCCAGGTAACTGTCCAGATTATCCTTTCTGGCCCCCCAGACCTCTTTACTGCCAGACTTGGTTGCCTAACCCGGGCTGGAGTTGTCAAACTAACTTTTACAAACGTTTCAAATGTTTCTGAACTTTTTATTGGCCAATGCTTGATTGCTGTTGATATAAAAGTTATTTATTATTTCTGACATCTGTATCTCCCGGACGCTCCATCAGATTTTGATGAATAAGGTCTCTAAAAGTTTTTTTTTTAATTCTATTTTTATAAATCAGTGTCTTGTTTCTTTAGTGTTGTGTGGTTTTCTTATTCTGTTGTTTGTTGCTTAAATGCTTTACACATTGTTCTTGTGCTAAGCCTTATTCCTCGAATCTACAGCTACCCAGGGTTGAGCTTAAGGTTAAGTAAATGTACCTGACTGGACCCAAGATGGCATATGTGAGTGTTCTACATGGTAGGGCTTCCAAGTCATACCACATAGTACACCCAAATCCTCACAGCCATCAACTGATCCTACCTGTTTCGCCAACTATCGACCAAGACCTTTTTTTCTTCTTCCTATTTAACTGCTAGAAAAGGTGATTAATAGACAACCATGTACATTTTTGGAAAACACCCAGGTATTACACCCTTCACAATCTGGTACTAGGGCAGCACAAGGTACAGAGACAGCTCTTTTGACAGTTACGTATTCCATCAGGTCCTCACTAGACAAGGTCAACACAGCGATTTTGATACAGGTTGATGTGTCTGCCACATTTGACACAAAATCACATGCAGTACTGATTGATCAACTCTATGATGTTGAGGTACATGACCAAGCCTTGGAGTGGTTAAAGGGCTTCCTGAATGGACGAGCTCATGTGGTCTCAATCCCTTTTTTTAAATATAAACCATTTTTTAACATCTGCGGAGTTCCTCTGAGTCCTACGCTCTTTAACAGTTAAATGGCCCCCAATGGTGAATATTATAAGATCAACTGAAATTGAGATTCTTTCATACGCTGGTGATACCCAGGCATCAACTAGCCAAGAAATACAGCTCGCTAAAGTCAAATTGGGAGACTGCATGTGTGCCGTCGCTCCATGAAAGAGACAGAGTTTTCCTCAACTGACTGATGCTAATACGGAGGTTATGTTTTTTTGAAAAGCGATACAAGGTTGGTCAGATGATTGGTGGTTTATGGAATTGGGAGATCACCCCTGTCCTAAGAAGGCAGTAAGAAACCTGGGCTTCATAATGGATCAGAAGCTTTCTATGGAAAATCATGTTAAAGCCACATTTTGTAAAAGTATTGGCATGCTTCAGCTTCTTAGGAAAGTGAGACTAGAAGAAGACGGTGACGCAGGCATTGATAACTAGCTGCATGGATTGTGGCAATGCTTTGATGGTGGGCATGAACTCTTTCTTTATGTGTTGCCTTCAGTAGGTGAAAAACTTGGCAACCCGTTTGGTTTGCTATTTACCTACAGATACCAGAATAAACCCAGTGCTCAATTCTCTACACTAGCACAGGTGCCATTCTACTCTACACCACTCCATCCCACTCTATGCCACTCTACTCTATGCCATTCTACTCCACACCACTCTATTCGACCCTTCTCTACTCTATGCCACTCTACCCTGCGTACAGGTTATTGGTGAATTAACTGTAACAGGAATATGTTTCCTAAATTACTTATTCTGATGATGATCCACCATACTAACTGAATTAAGGATCAAAATATCAACTTCAGTGGGTTGCCAATTGCATATTGATATTTGCATACATAATGAACAATTTTGAGGCCTAGATACATACACTTTTGTCTGTGACAGCTCAAGTCAGGACCACAAAAACACATAAAGCTAGCCTTTGGATTAGCCTCCCTCAGCCTTCAATTGTTAAAGACTGCCCCTTCCAGCTATTGCTTGGATAGAGATTAATTAACATTTTACTTAATCTCTTTGGAGTAATTTGTTCTCACTATCATGCCATTGGCTGTTAGGTATATTATTATACCTAAGGAGGACTCAGTGAATTGATGGGATAGAGTCAATCAGAATGGTGGAGGGGCATTGTTCTTAGGAGCAGCAGAAAGGTGGCTGTCCTGTGATGCAGCTTCATCTCTCTATTCTCATTCAGCAACCTGTAACTCATTGAATGGGATAGAGGCATGAGGTCTCCAAGGATCCGCCTGGCTGCTGATGGGGCTGTAGATGAGGGTGTTACTGGGGCAAAACAGGGTGTCGGAATACACCTCCTCTTGAAATAGCAGCATCTCAGTGGGCAGGTATCCTTCATGGTCTAAAGTTGTGCACACAATTTGGCATCTGCTGTGGCTCCTCCTACATGTGCTCCCAACTGCTGAAGAAGAGAGGCACTGCAGTGTACTCCCCGAGGAAGGGAAAATTAGACACTACAGTATCAGAGAGCACAACCTTTATCCCAATTCAACTTCAGGAGCCCATGGTTCCATTGCGTGCGAGAGTGGTGGCGCAAGTGTCACAAGGGAAAGACACTGCATTGTATGTGGAAGTGCCATATCTAAATGTATAACATAGGAAGCAGCATTTGCATCAAAAACACAAAGGGGCATATTTAAGAGCCCCTAGCGCCACTGGAGCGTCACTTTATGTGACGCTCCAGTGGTACCAACCTCTGCTCCATATTTACAAGGAGGTGTAATGCCACTTTCTGTGGTGTTATGCCTCCTTATAAATATGGGCCCCCCGATGCAGTTTTCGGGGGGGTGAAATGGGTGTTGCTGTAGGCGTGCCACAGCAATACCCATTGCATTTTGACGCTACGTCAGATTTACGAGATTTCGTAAACCTGAAGCAGCACCAAAATCTAACGCCACCCCTAACGAGGAGGAATACTTTTATTCCTCCTAGTTTTTAGCTTTTTCTATGCGTGCTGCATTCTGCAGCATGCATAGAAACAGCAAAATGCCAGAAATGATTGTTTATGTGCCGGAAGGTGTCCTTTCCCACACATAAACAATCATTTGAAAATTACGCTTTGGCACTTCTGTGTGTGCTGCATTCTGATTACAAGCACATTAGTGATTGTTTATGTGCTGGAAGGGAAACCTTCCTTCAAATAAACAATCACATTCCTCAATGCAGACATCCTTGCATGATGGTGCAAGGATGCCTGCGTTGGTGCTGGCAGCTAAATTTAGCACCAGCGCAGGGGACAACATAGGGGTGCACCGTATTCAATTAAATATGGCACATCCCTGCGTTGTGAAAATGACGAAGCGTGGCACTACCAATTTTGGTGCAGCATCGCACTCTGTCATTTCCCTTAAATATGGACCTAAGAGAGTCAAAGAGGATTTATCAGGTGCTTTTTCTGTCTTTGCTGCAATCTGGCCTATCACAACTGCCTATCCACCCCCGGCGCCCATTCTAGTGGAATGGTCTGACATTCATCTACTAAAGGTGTAGCTGGGGGGTAAACTCTCAGATTAAAACAGACTAAAGTCCACCACATGACGTTCCTGAACTCTGAAGGCTTATCCCAGCCTGGGTAATTTCACCTTGCTTATTTGAGACAGAAAACATGTTGGTAATTTTATAAATGGATTGGATGAAAATATGACAGTCTCTTTAAAATGTCACTAATTTTTAATGGTTTATGTACTATAATATAAGACACTTGTTCTGTCCAAAAAAAACATGTAACTTGTCTTGGCATACTACAAGGCAAACCCTCCAGGGCTGAAGTTCTTAAATTGTACCAACTTTATCACCAGTTGTCCAAACTTTGGAAGGGATACCTTGTACTCATAGCTACCAAAGTGATGAGAGTTGATTTGGTGTCTTTAAGAAGCACTTATTTTAGTTTGAAAATCTTTATTGCATATGTTAAAAAAGAAGCAATTACTATATACAATTAAGTAAGAATGGTCAACTGGGCATGATTGCACAATGCAAACAATACATTTATACAGTTTATTCATATCTCAACTTTTCATTTATATATAAAGTTATGTTTTACCGTAACCTTTATGTAGTCAAGTACTGTTTGTTTATTTCAATTAAAAACAATCATAAATACTAAATGGCAAACATCAATGTGAATATTTTCAAATACTTCAAAAACTATTGATTGCAAACTACAAGTCTCTAGTAATCTTACTATCTCATGGAGCACTAGTTCTCACATTTCTTAGAAAATGGTTTAACAAAGTGTAAATTTTAGTTTAAAACATTTTGGAAGGTCAAATAGCAGAGAGGAGTTTCTTGCATGTACCTATATGGTTAAGATGTAAACTTTTCATTTATTATAGACAACAACTAAGTAAATTAACATTGATAATGGAAGTGTTTTGTTGAACCCGTTACAACTAATCTCATCTGCAGACCTACCACAAAGAGCCATTATCTATAACATAATTAGCTGCCTCATGATCTATTCTCAACATATGACAAAGAATTTCACAGGTACTGTATAAAAATATAATGAAAACTTAAACTAGACATTCATCTTCCGCATGAAACTCAATACTGGTTCACACTCTTCCTTAACTCAAAAAAAATGTAAGATGGTTATAAAAGTGTGTGTGTGTGTGTGAGAGACTATCTAGTCATCAGATGGATGTCTTCCACTTTCCAAAGTTCATGTATTTAGTACTACTGACTTTGGAAAAAGTAACAAGAATGCCTTTTTGAATAGAGGCCACATTTCCTCCATTGGTTTCCTGCCCAAAGGAGTGCAAACTTTATTATATTACATTTTCCACAAGGCCAAATGCTAACACTCCCATGATTTCTTGCCTGTTAAGGTTAGGTGGCACCTTCAAGGCCTTAAGGTCTGCCTTCAGATATTCCAGTGCTGTTTTACTGAGAGCATCTAAACCCAGAGTTTTAACATCCAGCAGCAAACTGTTCTCTGTGGACATAACCAAGGTGTATTGTTATGTACTGGCTACTTTTTCATAGCATCAAAAAGCTCCAAATTGTGAGTGTTCTAATAACAAATAATAACATATCCTACTCTGTCAAGCACTGAAGAACTGTGGTACCAAGTACAATATGGATATAATTTGTATTATACAATGCTAAATTAACTCAGTTTTGACTTGCGAGCCCTATTCAATGTGTCAAAACAAAGCCACTTACCCATAAACAAAATGAAACATTTGTTAACCTTATGTTACATGCATCCAATGTAGCTAAATGCCTCTTCTTCTTGAGGTTTGCATTATATGCCCATTCTTCACTTTAAAAAAAAATTAAGAATAGATTGTGGACATGGCGGCTTCAAGACCCAAATAAGAGCTTTTTAGAAGTTGTGACTATTTATCTTCTTGGCATGTCATGAATAGAAATGAAACAGTCAATTAAATTTGAAGCACAGACTTTTACTGCAAGCTTTACAAACCGGGCACTCATCATAGTTGTTCACTTTAATAGTGCTAATAGTAAGGAGTGATACTTAAACAGTCATGACACGAAATAAAAAAACAATTCTAGGAAAATATCCTGCAATTTTATTGTGATTCCCACTACTTATTTCAAGAAAACATTTTTAAGTCAATGTACAATAAGAGAAGAGATGACTTTTGAAGACGGAAATTACCAATGGCTATACCCAACTATTAGTGATATCCTTCTCTCCATGGTGACAGGTTCAATTGGCTTATTCTGTCACATCTTATGAAGTCTTTGGGGTACTCGTTGGCCCTGAAAACATCCTTTGGCACATGTGTGATCCCGGTGTTAGCACAGATAATTTGAGAGAGGGAGACATGTCCCAAAGCAATGCGTTGCCAGTTGGTGAATACACCAAGGTTCTGCCATCAAAATCTAGAGGACATAAATAAAGAAATGCACGCATTAACCCTCTTTCGACAAAGGTAAATAATTCACCTCTATGACTGTGTCAAGTGAACTCCAGAATACATTACAGATTTCTAGCATGAACAATTAATAATGTATTTCACTTAGATCAACCCTCTTTTAAAAAGGATTCATTTGACTGTACAGCCTCTAAAGTGTAGACCCCTATTTTAGTTGAATGATGTTTCCATTCTGAGCCCAGTTTTAAAACAAAAGAAAATATTTTTCCAAGTTCAGATTCCCCTATTTATCTATTGGAAGACTAACCCCAGGAAAAGCCCGCAGCCACCTTTTTTTATGACAGGCAGATTGTAAGAAATACCAGATCTCCATGGTGTATGCTCATGTGTTTGCTACCAAAAAAATCTGGTTTATGACCACTCCTTGATCCTAAAGGCTGATGAACAGGGTCCACACTCAATATGCTTTGTTTAAAAATGGATTATCCCTCTATTCAGCAGAATGTAGGCTTCTTCTGTCCAGGACTTTGGCCATATTGTATGCATTTCAACATTCTGTGTCCAGATTTAAAGTTAGGAAGACCATATTAAGGGCTGTAGGGATGTTTTTGATGATCATTCTAGCCACAGCTGCAGACAGAAGAACAGATCCTATTTTGAACCGAAGCTTCTGATCACAATCAGCCTGGCTCTCTGGTTCTAGTCCAAAAAATCAAACAATGCTGTCAATGAGATACACACTTTCCAACAAAATATGCAGGTTCTTGGGCACATAAGAGCCACCAGTTTTCGAAATAACATGCCTTAAAGATAGATTTTCTGACTCTATAGCTGACTATGTGTGAATATAATGTACCTTTAGTGTTGTTTGTGTGTACATGTATGATTTATGTGTTGTATGTGTGCATGTTTCTTGTGTGTCTACAATTTCTTCATGGATGTATTACTATATATTTTCTACCTGCCTGCTCATGGATATGACTATGTGTGTGGTGTTGTCAGCATATGTGCATGCAATACTTAAGAGTTAGACTCATTGGCTTTCTCAGTTATTATTTCTATCGGTCACTAACTCCACCCACAAACACCCGCCGGCAAGATTTTTTGGGCCCGAAATAAACAATAAAGGGCAGACACAATCTGTAATACTGGCTGTAGCATTGAATGCAACCCCAGTGGTGTTGCAAGCGGTCGCGTGGGGGCTGGACTGTGCATCAACCCTTTGCCTGTGAGGGCTGCTGTTTTATCAGGTGCGAATCCACACCTGATAAAGCCTCCTTTGTGTTATCTCACCAGTAATTATGGACACGAGAACAAAGTACAACTCGTATCTTTTTGGAGCAGTCCACCGCCTAGGGATACTACTCAGCAGAGACATAATGAAGGGTTATACTGTAAACCAGTAGTCTTAGGGCCAGATGTAGGAAGCCTTTTGCGCGTCGCCAACTGAACTGAACCGAAAAACGCAGTTTGCGACGCGCAAAAGGCCTAACGCGATGCACAACCGCAAATTGCGAGTCGGTACCGACTCGCAATTTGAGGCTGCGACTCGCAAATAGGAAGGGGTGTTCCCTTCCTATTTGCGACCGCATCGCCATGCTGAGTTGCTTTGTGACCGGGAATGCCATCGCAAACCAACTCGCAGTTACCATCCACTTGAAGTGGATGGTAACTCATTCGCAAAATGGAAGGGGTCCCCATGGGACCCCTTCCCCTTTGTGAATGCCAAAAAATATATTTTTTCAGAGCAGGCAGTGGTCCTATGGAATGGTTTCGGAAGTTTTTCTTTTTGCAGCTCGTTTTCCTTTAAGGAAAATGGGCTGCAAAAAGAAAAAAAAAACTGCTTTATTAAAAAAGCAGTCACAGACATGGTGGTCTGCTGTCTCCAGCAGGCCACCATCCCTGTGAGTGCATGGACTCGCTATGGGGTCGCAAACTGCGACCCACCTCATTAATATTCATGAGGTGGGTCTTTGCGACCCCATAGCGAGTCGCAGAAGGTGTCTGAGACACCTTTCTGCATGCACTTTTGTGAGTTGCAATTTGCGAGTCGCTATGACTTGCAAATTGCAAGTCGCAATTTTATACCTACCTACATCTGGCCCTTAGTGATGTAATGATAACAGTAGTGCTGACAAATACTTGAAACAGAAATCTTTACACAATATGTGCCCTCATTCAAAAGTTAACTTTAAAATAGTTAATCTTACTACTAATACTGAATTGATTTGACCATCCGGAATCGAGGAGGCCCTATCCCTCCTGGGACAGGTGTACTACTGAGCGTGGAGAACAGGCAGAATCAGAAACTGCAAGGAAGCTGTGCATTTGGCTAATATTAAAGATGGCCCTTGCATTATATTAAAGAGCAGTGCAAGGTAGTGCAGCACTTCAAGCAGAATAGAATTTTGACAGTTGAAGCGCTCCTAATGCATCTACTAAAGGAAATGTTTGCATCTATTTCTAGTAATTTGACATTTTTATCTCACCTTCTAGTGAGCAATGGCAATTGCATATTTCTTAAATACTTTAATGGATTTGAGATACACTCTAAGGGCCAGATGTAGCAAAGGTTTTTACCCATTCTGTGTCTATGGGAAAAAGTGTTTGTACATATGGCCCTAAGTCTCACACTAGAGTTTTATATTTATAATTACCTGTCTCCATTGCGAATTTTCTTAAACTGCCTTCCTAAAATGCAGGATAAGAGGGGCCCGATTCTTCCATTCTTGAAAAAGGGTTCTGCGAATCCTCCAAGCCAAATGTCAATATTTTCAGGTGTATTGTACAATTCAAGAAGCCTTCTGGCAAGTTGTGTGTTTTTTAGGACCATGGCAAGCTCTTGCAGGTTACTAGGGGCCGGAAGATTGCAGAACCTTCTCCAAAAGTTATAACCTGAAAAAAAAAAACATATTGATATCATGGCAGAAGCACAACCATCTTATTAACCTGTTAAAGATTTTTGACATGCTCATCCTCCTTCCAAACAGGATCATTTCTTACCAGGAAGGCTACCTCCTTAGTTTAGTATCCCCACGTTTTCTCTCCTATTTCATGGAATACTTTTCAAAAAGATCATCCCATGTTTTGTACAGATCTGCAGGGCATGCTTCAATACTTGTGTCAAACAAGCTAATTTCTTTCCTTATTGATTTTAGAAATAGGCACCGATGTTGGCCTTACAAATTAAATTCTGCCCTTTGTGCAAACAGGAGTTTTATCAGGGATTGATATTTTAGATCAGGAAATTATTACATCATGGGGTGTTTTATGGATGTGACCATTACTGTCCCCATGCAGTTTTCTCCTGAGAAGTTGTGGCAGATTGAACGGGACAAATTGCATTGTGGAAAAAGGCCAGGGAAAAGGCCAAACATGCAGAGTTTGGTGCAATAACTGCCTCATCTGCATCTTATGTTCTAGTTCAGGGATAAAGCTTGGAACAAGGGCATTTACCACACTCGGTAAATATGTCACCAACTAGTATAGGAGTTTACCATGTACAGTAAAAACACTCCCTTTCTACACAAGTAGAATTCAGGGCATCAGAATAACAAATATATAGTTTTTCAGTTCAATTTTGGATGTTATCACGTTTGGACATGGACTTTCACAGAGAATACTGTTTCTCACTTTGCATGCAAATTTTGAGTTGTTTGATGGTGCTTTATGATGTAGCACAAGATCATCAAAGGTGAAAAGATTGAGGCCCAGATTTACTAAGGCTTTCCACCAGTACAAGGTGGAGCATGGTATTTACAGTCCAATATAAAAGATGTTTTTACAATGGAAAGGTCCCCTTTCCTTAGTGCAAAATCCACTTTGAGTAGCTTTGCGCTGCTTTGTGCTTTGTGTCAAGAGGGTGTTACTGGGGTGGATACTGACAGACCTCACTTTTTTTGACACTCTGGCAGTACAAACCTCTCAACCTTTGGGTGGCTTTGCATGGCCTCATAGATATGGAGTAAGGCAATGCAGCCCAAGTTGCTGTGTTGTCTTACTATGCACCAGGGGGCGTTCCATAGGCGTTGTGGGGGCTTTACCCAAGCAACACCCATGGATTTTGACGCTGTCCCAGATTTCCTTAATGACGTAAGCCTAGGGCAGGGGCAAAACCTTACACCTTCCCAGGGGTGGTTCAATGAGGAGAAATGTTTTTATTTCTCCTCTTTTTTTCCTCTTTCCATGTGTGCTACATTCTGCAGAGCACGCGGAAAGAGGAAAAAACCTCACAGGATTGTTTTTGTGCAAGAAGGTGCCCCCTCCTGCTCAAAAAGTAATCCTGCATGCAATGCAGACACTCTTGCACCATGGTGCAAGGGTGCCTGCATTGGTGCTAGGCAGCAAATTGTATGCCGGCGAGGGGAGAAAGGAGAGCAATGCACCGTATTTCTTAAATAGGGTGCATTGCTGCCTATTTACATTGGTGTAGGACAGTGCAGCAAGAAGAATTGTAGCGCTGCACTACGCTGATTGCCCATAAATATTGGCCTTTTTATGAGGAAATGCAGGCCTGATGTGGATTCTTCAGGCAAACATTTTTATCTGGACTTGTTACCCATTATTTTTACTTCTGGTCCAATAACCAACTATCAAAAGGAACTTTCAGGATCAGCTGCCAAAGCCTTTCAAATGCAAACCAGCTGCAACATTCAAAATATTTTGAAGGGCAGATTTCTTGTACAAGATGTGGCACAATCTTTGCAGTAATCTGAATATGAAGAAACAATGTGCTACTACTTCATGAATGGCTGGAGATGTTTCTATAAAGAGGTTACTTTGTTTCTGGCATTATATGTTAACACCTTCTTTTAAGCCAAACTCGTCCACTTTTAATCCAACAGACTGAACCCCAGAACACTCAAATGGATCTCGAGGACCATTTTACATCTGCAGTAACCACCGAATTGATCTTTGTTGTGCATTCAATACCGTGCACTAGTTTTCCATACTTTTTCTGTAGCTCATACTATATATTAAATGCCAGCCATAAAGTAGGTTAGGTATTAAAGAACAGCCTCAATGTGTCTGTAATAAAAAAGTAATTCTTTTCTATGGAAATCCAAGTAAATGAAACATGTACAACTTCTTTAAGAATGCTGTCCATTACAAGATCATGCATATCCATATGTAATTGACAACTCCATGCTTGAAACTCCTGCTAAACATAACTTGTCATAATCCATTCAAGCTTCAGTCTGGGTCTCGTCCCTGACCTAATGAGCTTGCTGCTAACACACCAATTAGAACCAGTGACACCACATTAAAGCAACACTCCACATGGAGCCCAGATGATTTTCACACCAGTGCCACAACTTTTATACCAATCTACTAGTGCAAAATGAATACAAGCTTTGCACTGATCATTGGTTACAAATGCTGCTTTTTTCAAGTTGGTACTTCTGTGAAGTTTTTGGCAAGTAAAGATGGATACCGAGTTGAGTGATTTTCGAAAGTATTAAGGAAAATGTGAAACACATATATCAGGATACGTCTGTGAATGAAAGAATTGATTGAGATTTGAATAAAAATCTCTTCATCCCTTCAACAAACAGACATTCCTCATTAACGTATGGGACGTTGGTTTTACATGGCATTATTTGACTACTCTCCGAACCTGTCATTATGTTTTGATGAACCTGTTTATGTACTGTGTGTATATTGTATATTATATATTTTGAAACACAAAGATATAGGGCTTTGGCATACTTTGACTCTGATAAATTTCTCAATAAATACAATTCATTGACAATTATATAAATATTTTCCTGTCAATACATAGTGGCCACAGACTCTCTTCCTGTAATCTGGAATTTTAAGATGTGAAACCCCCTCAACTATTTATGAGCTAAACCTCATCATGTCAATGTTTTAAAAAAACACACAACGGTTATACACATGTTCAACGAGCTTGTCCTCCCGCCTGTTTCCAGAAAAGCCTTTGATGGAAAACTTTCCTTAACAAAAAAGCGGGATAAGGGAAGAAAAGGTGAGATAGCATAAGACATTTCCTCTTCTCCAGCCAAAAAAGATGCACAAAACATTGATGAAAAAACTCGCAGGAAAGTGAGTAATATAGTATGTTCACAAAGCTCCACAGCAAATAGCTTTGTAGAAAATTCTGACGGAGAGATACAATATTTTTTAATTAGCCCATTGATTATGTTGATTGGCATGGTATGCTATTGACTGTTTGCGCATGAAGTTTCTATACATGATCATTGGGTCGTACTTTAATAAGCTTGGTTTGTATTGTCTTATTGGAGAACTGATGATCTTATTACCGCAGAGCCTGTGATCTCTCCCGCGCTGCATATTGCAAGAAGCCAAGTCAATTCCTGGTGCTGGGGGTGTTTCAAAGAGCCTCTCCCGCAGCTCGTCACTGAGCATCTTGTCCTGTAGATTTAGCTTTGCTTCATTTGCTAACAGGTCACGGAGCAGAGGGTCAATACCTCCTGCAAAGACAACAGACAATGAGCAGAGGGTCAATACCTCCCAAAATGGCAACATACAATAAGCAGGGGGTCAATACCTCCTGCAAAAACAACAGACAAAGAGCAGGGGGTCAATACCTCCTGCAAAGAAAAGAGACAATGAGCAGAGGGTCAATACCTCCTCCAAAAGCAGCAGACAATGAGCAGGGGGTCAATACTCCTGCAAAGACAATGAACAAAACATACGTCTAAGCATCACTGAACTTCTAATCAGAGCTGAGCAAATATAATGTAACACACAAGTAGCACAAAAAGAAAGGCCCTTTGCTTTCACTTTGCAAGGTTTAATTTCTATGGTAAAATAAAAGTTCTGTTTTTCTGAATGAATATTTTGGGACATGTGGAGGTGAACAGCAACAGGAAAGATGGACCATGGTTCATTGAGATTCTCTGGCCCATATTTATACTTTTTGACGCACAACTGCGCCAACGCAGTTGTGCGTCTAAAATCTTACCGTCGGCTAACGCCATTCCAACGCGCCATGCGGGCGCCTTATTAATGGAATGACGTTAGCCGGCGCTGCGGACTGGTGTGCGTAAAAAAAAATGACTCACACCAGGCAGCGCCGGCGTATGGGAAAATGGGGGTTGTGCGTCAAAAAACGGTGCACGTCAGGTCTGAGGCAAAATTCAGGTCTCAAACCGGATTTGCGCCATTTCTTTTGACACCCAACCTCCATTGACATGACTCCTGTCTTAGCAAAGACAGGAGTCATGCCCCCTTGCCCAATGGCCATGCCCAGGGGACTTATGTCCCCTGGGCATGGCCATTTGGCATAGTGGCATGTAGGGGGGCCCAAATCAGGCCCCCCTATGCCACAAAAAAAATCGGAAAAAAATACTTACCTGAACTTACCTTTACTTCCCTGGGATGGGTCCCTCCATCCTTGGGTGTCCTCCTGGGGTGGGCAAGGGTGGCAGGGGGTGTCCCTTGGGGCAGGGGAGGGCACCTCTGGGCTCCTTCCGAGCCCACAGGTCCCTTAACGCCTGCCCTGACCCAGGCATTAAAAAACGGCGCCCATCAGGCTGTGCGCCGTTTTTTAAGGCCTGCCCCCTCCTGTGCGTCAAAATGACGTCAGAGTATAAATAAGGGGCACAGGCCTTAAAGTCATTTTTTGGAAGGGAACGCCTACCTTGCATATAATTAACGCAAGGCTGGTTCCCCCTTCCAAAAAATGACGCACATGGTGGAATTTTGACGCCCGCGGGGTCGGACGTCAAAGTATAAATATGGGGCAGGGTTTGCGCCGATTGTGCGTCAAAAATGTTGACGCACATTCGGCGCAAACAGAGTATAAATATGCCCCTCTGTACCTTGAGCAATGAAGGTTTACTCAAGATCCTTTGAGGGTCCATGTGTGCAAATATTTACTTTTCAGAGACTCTTGTGATCATAGTTGTCCCATCAATGTCCTCTTATGTATTTTTCTAAATACAGATGTATGGTTAGCCTGGCAGTCCTGTACTATTTAAAACTAATTTTACCCAATATTTTATATGGAGAAAATAATTCTCACAAATTCAAGTGTGCAAAAATATAAACGTTAGTAATAAAAGTGTAAAGGTACATACATTGATATTTACTTACTATTAACAATTGAATTGAATACCATGTCAAAAAAGAAACCTCTAAATATGTCAACATGGAATATGCAGCATCCCTGAACCGGATGGCTTTTTTTTCTCACATTTAAGTATACTCTTAAATTCTTAAATATATCTAGGACAGGAGTGTTTATCTTAGGCACAGCAGGACCTGGTCCATGACAATTATTCAGAATAAACACTAATACCCATATTTATGGGGTTCTGAAGCAGGGCAGCGTAGGAGCACCTTCCTACATAAAAACAATGCAGGGAGGCTTTTTCCTCTTTGTATGTGTGCTGCACAACAAAGATATTTCTCCTCTTTACTGGTCCCCTGCGGAGGCATAAAGTTTTGGTGCTTCCCTATTTTTACAAGGTCTTGTAAATCTGTGGATACATCAACATCCATTAGTGTTGCATGGGAACACCCACTGCAATGCCCATGGAATGCCTCCCTTGAGCAGAGTAAGGCAATGCAGCGAATTGCACTGCCTTGCCTTATTACATATCTTTGAGGCCCTTCAAAGTCATGCAAAGTGCGTAATCTCATAAATATGATTTCAAACTTTGCACCGCCATTGTGTCACAAAAAGTGATGCAACAGCGGTGTTAGTGGCTTGTAAATATACCCCTAAATATGTATATAAGTTCTACTTGGAGTCATTGAATAAAATTTTATCTGAGTTGGAGATCCTAAAGTATGAATCATATCTCTCGTGTCAGGACCTATTTTGGATAATCTTGGTCTGAGATCTTGAATAAGCCTTCCAGTTCACCGTTTTATTGATTTGTACAGATAAACACCTACAGAAAACAATGTGTTCCTTGTTTGCATTTATTTTTAAAAGTGTAAAAACAGAAAATTGGGCATCTTTCAGTGACCCTTCTTGTCGTTGCTCATGACAACTCAGCCTGTCGGATATCAGGCCTTCCGAAAATCTAAATCCCGTTATATCCTATGGGACAGGATATCTGTCACCATTGTGACGGATTGACTTGTCTGCCAACATCTAAGTCAGGCCCAATATCTTGTACTTTATTGTCATGTCAAGTCAGACAAGTGTTGCCAAAGCAATCAAATATAATACATTAAATATGATAGTTGATCCAGTTTCCTGGCTGTTTGAAAGTCATGTTTTATGTCCTGTGCCCTTCTTGGTACAGTACATACATATTTATTGTCCTTCAAAGGATACCCCACAAAAACAAAAATGAACCACTAACATTTATGTGCCACTCCTACAACCTTGACCAACTGGCAATACCTGCAAAGCATTGATATGGAAAAGCAATCCACTGGCTAATATTTGACAAATGGAGATGTGGGTTGGGAACATTTTGAGTCTGTATTATGAAGGGAATCTGGGAATTTTATTTAACAGGAAAGTTAATTGGCTAGGACCTGTTTGGTCAGTCCCTTTTAAAATAATCATGCTGATTGAGCATTAATATGTCACAAATATGCTATCCACTGTTAAAGAGAGAGATTGGTTTATAAACACAGCATGAATTTGTATACCACTTTGCTTATGGTACTAGTCCTGTGTTGGCCCAGCATCCCAGTCAACCCTCTCCCCACTTGATGTTTGCACTTAATAGTGGAAAGTATGGCAATGAAAATGTTGCACGTGATCAAGCACATGAGTGAGCACTTGAGATCCTCATTAGATTCTTGGGGGCATATTCACAAGCCCCTTGCGCCTTCTTGCACTGCCCTAGCATCATTTCTTTTACGCCGTGCGCCATATTTACAAAGTGGCGCCATGCATGCATGGTGCCACTTTGTAACCCCATGCGCCACATTATACCTGCACCAGGTATAATGTATGCAAGGGGGGGCATTCCCATTCAGGAAGGCCCAAAAAAACGGCAGAGTGAAACTTACAAGATTTCACTGCGCCATATTTCCTTTCATTTTTAACACCTACTCAGGGCAGGCATTAAACTGACGCTCCCATAGTAACCTACTGGCCTCCCTGTGCTTTGCTGGACTAGTGCCATAATTGATGGTGCTTATCCAGCAAAGCACCACAATAGCATCATAAATTATGACACTGTTGTGCTAACATGCTCCATGGTGTTCTGTGTAGTGAATACAGCACTACCATTGTGATGTTAGGGGGCGCAGGGTGATGCAAGAAAAGTGTTGCATCAGTGCTGATGTGCCACTTTCTTGTAAATATGCCCCTTGGTACCTTAGCATGCTTCCCCTCAAACTGTGATTGGTGCTGCCTCATCCTCTGAGTGAGTAACTGAGATCCTCACTGGATCAGCAGTGGTAGCCCTGCCGAGTGTCACACATTGTGAGTTAGAATAATACACTCTGGGGCTTTACTCGCATTACTGCACGGTCCTAGAATGTTCATGCATATTTGAGCTGACAGTGTGCATTGGTGTTCCTCTGTCACTTCTGCAGCCTAGTCCTTTACTAACCCAGCAGCCCAGAACAATCCCTCCTGCCACACAATGCAAACATTCAATTGCATGGAGTATGGTATGAAAATGATGTGCGTAGACAAGTGTGAGATCCTCACTGGATTTGAGTAACCTTGGCTAGCTCCCTTGTTGTTATTATTGGTGTTGTCTTGCCCGTGTGTGAGCAACTCTGATCCTCAGTGGACTAACAGGGTTCTAGTCCTTCTCCATGGTTCTGTGATTGGTGAGCACTCACATCTGAGCCCAAGAGCCTTGTGCTTTGTGCTGTGTGCTACACTTCAAGTTTCTATCGACTGGCCCTTAATAGTGAGAGAGACAGAACTGCTGTGAGTACTGATGGGTACCCTGCTTTGTGCTTCATCGGCAGGTCAGTCAGCACGGAGCATGGTCTGCCGAGACTTGGAGCCTGTCAGGTGCACCTCAGATTGCTGATAGAAGGTATTTGGTTGCCACTTTCAAAGACAGAGCTGCAGACCTGTGCTGAGTTTTGAAAAGGAATAAATTCAGTTCTGGGGCCAACTTCCAACAACAGAGTTGAGAAATTATCCTCAGAGGCCTGAAGTTTACATTAGGGCCGAATTTAAGAAAAGTGGTGCTGCATCCAATGTAGCGCCACTTTTCTTGAGCCCCATGTGCTCCCCTAATAGCACCATGTGTGCCCCGTATTTATGATATGGCGCACCATGGGGGTATTAGGAACAATAGAGTCAACATTTTTGGTACTATTGTGGCACTTTGCTCCACTAGCACCAAAACTTTGACGCTATTGGAAAAAAATGCGAGTAGGTCTACTGATTACAATGGGTGTGTCCTTTTAATGCCTGCTTTCAGCAGGCATTAGAAATGACGCCAAAAATGGCGTAATTATATCTTGTAGATTTCATTGCTCCAATTTTCTGGGCCTCCTTGTGCCGTAATGCCCCCTTTGCATACATTAAACATGGCGCATGCATAATGTGGCGCAAAGGATTACAAAGTGGTGCAATGCATGCATTGCGCCACTTTGTAAATATGGCGTGAGAAAAAGGCTACCTTAGCGCCATCTTAGCATCAAATAATGATGCTAAGGCAGCGCTAAAGTGGCACAAGGGGCTTTTCAATCTGCCCCATTATGTTTCATGAAGGTGGCTCTGTCTGTTAATATAATTTATTGGAGCACTTACCCTTCACCTGTTCTACCTGTGGTTTTCAAGCTGGGAAAGAAGACATAGGAACTTCTAATTTTGAAGCTTGTCAGTGGCGAGTTCAGCCGTTCGTTGTGTGGATCTCAGGGCTTGGGCAAGGATTCATTGTGTCAGGTGGGACTAAGAGAGGGACGTGAGAGGCAAGACAAGAAAAGACAAGGGGTGCATGTGATAGAACAGCCAATGATTTAAAAGGCCTGGGGAGCTGGAAGAGCCCATAAGAACCCATGTAGGTTTCACTTAAAGAAAACAGAGAGGAGATACCTACTATAACTTGGAAGGAAAGGAGACTTTAAGAGGCCAGGAAGAGGGCCAGAGGAGCAGGTGAGTCTATAGACCTGTTACAGACAACAGATGAGAAACATACAGGGACCAACAGAACAAGGTGAAAGCCAAGGCAGAGACCAAAAGGCGTTAATGAGAAGCTTAGAGGGAGCTGGAAGGGATGGTGACAAGGCATTTAGGGACTCAAAAGGAATGATGAGTACCCACAGATGTCTTTAAATCAGATCTCAAGGTGTGATCTCAATGTGGTTTCAAACGCTATTTCAATCGAGGGGGTAATTTGTAAATCGTACCAATCTTTAAAAAGGGGAACCCCAGTGAGCCCTCAGCTACTGCCCTATCAGTTTGAGTGACAACCTGCAAAAAAATGTTTGCAAGCAGGTACTAGAATGGTTATTGGATTGGTGTGAGCAAAATCCTTTTCTTTCTGGTCTGCAGGCAGGATTTAGGCACAAGACTAGTGCCGTTGACCAAGGCTTTCATTTTTTTCAGTAAATGGAAGACGATGGACCTGGCTAAAGGCGACCTATATGTGACATTTATCGCTCTCCCCACCACTTTTGACTTGGTACCCAGAGAGAAGTTATGGGAAGTGCTGCAGAGGATGGGGTTCCCCCCCCCCAGACCTGCATATGACCCAGCTGATACACAAGGGGAATTTTGCAGAGTGAGGTGTGGCCTTTTCTGTAAGCCAAGGTGTGTGCCAGGGTTTTGCCATTCCCCCTACTCTCTTTATCCTATACATTAACAACTGTATCGCTTATCTAATGAATTGTACCAATGATTCACCTAGCTTGGCAGGGGAAAAAATTCTGGCACTACTCTTTGTGGACAACACATTGTTGCTGTCCAAGACTAGGTGGGGGCTTCAAAGCTTGACTGATAGCTTCTATCAGTTTTGCAAAAACTTTGGCCTTGAAATAAATACGCATAAGACCAAATATATGATTTACTCTAAAAGAGTGTGACCTGAAACAATGGAAAGAGTAGGGGTGTTTGACTATCTGGGCGTCAGGCTATATGATGCTGGATCCTGGGACCTGCAGGTCACAAAAAACACTCTAGTTGTGAAGCATTGTGTTGGAGCCTTATGCAAATTTGCTAAAAAAACCTGTACGCTTAGCAATTGAAAGTTATAAGGCCCAGATGAGGGGATTGCGCTGTATTGAGCGGAATTACTGGGCATTCCAACACCAGTGTCTTTAGTACAGCAGAAAAACATTCTATTATAGACCTTTTGGGCTGAGGGAAGGGCACGCCACTCGTGCCGCTTCGCTTGGATCTGGGGATCCAGGAGATATCAGTACTAGCAGTGTTAAGACCACTATTGTTCTGGATTTGTATCTGTAGTACTTATGAATTGCGCCACCTTTGTGGGGGGGCATGCAATATGTCATTGTGGTTAAGGGCGCATGGAAAGTCAGATGGTTAGGTTCCCTTAAAAATTCCTGGCGTGAACTGGGACTAGGGAATTTATGGAGCGAGCTTCAGTCCATTTGTCAAGCAATGCCCCTAAAGTTAAAAACAAATTGGTCCAGGGGAAAGCTACCAGTACCAGAAACCTTGGAGCTTCATCAGGCACCTTAACAAGTGTTTTCCTCTTTCATAAATCCATAAGTAAGTCTGAGGAATTCCTTGGTTTCATCTGTCTTGCCCGCGCCTGGTCCCCGTTTCTCCAATTTAGACATGGGACTCTTCCATTATCAGATTACACCTTTAATTGGGGGAAGACGGTCCATGGTTCTAAACTATGCTTCTATTGTGGTAATGCACAAGAAAGCAATGAGCATGTGTTGTTTTTTTGCTCTCTTTATGCAGAACCAAGTCACAAATGCATCATTCCCCAATGCAGATCCCTTAGCCTACAAATTTGAGGGGAGGCATATAGACTATGCAGAAGTGACAACTCCTCCACTGTGTTTGCAGCTGTGTTTAAATTCCTGTTTATAGCTTAGTCAATTAGACTCAAAGCATTAGGCCCTGCACAGAAGCCTCGCTCCAGATAATTTTCTGTATAACCCTCTTCTTAGGCAACTATATTTTTCTGATGAATTGTTGCACGTAAATTTTTGACATATGTATTGTTGTTTTTAAATGTTTTTAAACTGTATTATGTTTTTTCTTTTTTTACCGATGTACTTTTTGATGATGATACAAACGTTTCGAACTATAAATGAGAAGGGGACCGATGAGTGGGCTTCTCTTAGGCAGAGTGGGTGGTGTTAGGTCGGCCAAGGACGTGGAAGAGAAGTTGACACTGCATATAGGTTAATATGAGGAGTGGGCAGCACAGCGGCAGAGGGGGCTGAGACAGGGAGAGGCAAGCATTAGTTGGATGACATTTGTGAACACTTGCAGTTTCCCATGTACTTAGGCCCTGATTTATACTTTTTTGCGCCGTATTACCGTCATTTACTGACGCAAAAGCGGCGCAAACTTACAAAATACAACTGGGCCTTATTTATACTTTTTGACGCAAAACTGTGGCGGCGCAGTTTTGCGTCAAAAATATTACCGCCGGCTAACGCCATTTTGGTGCACCGTGCGGGCATCATATTTAAACTTTGCTGCACAGCGGCACAAACCACAGATGGGAGTCATTATTTTTGACGCACACCAAAGCGTTGAGTCGTAAAGCAAAACAACGTTAACACGGCGGAAATGACTGTGGGTCGATTTACGACCCGCAAACCGGATATGCGCAGTTTTTTGACGCAATAGCGTCAAAAAAACCAGCGAACACTGCTATTTCAGCTGAGGAGAGCCAAAATGGATCCCAGATGCCACTACAGACCCCAGGAAGATGACAGCAGACCAGGAACCAGCCAGGATGACCCACACAAGAACCAGGACACTTTTAAGAAGAAAAGAAAGTGTCGCTTTAGTGCAGAGGAGCAGGAAATTCTGGTTAAAGAGGTGACGGAACACCAGCACCAACTGTTTGTCACCTCAAAGTTGCTAATCAGTAGGAGAGAGGATATATGGCAACAAATTGTCGACAAGATTAACAGTGTGGCTGAAGTACGCAGAACAGTCATCGAGTGCAAGAAACGCTGGCATGACTGCAAGCGCTGGACCAAGGAAAAGATGGCCAGGAACAGGAAGGCAGCACTGCAGATTGGAGGGGGGAGTCCAGCACACCAGGAGGCCCTGGACCACATGGAAGAGATGGTTGCAGCCGTCATCCTTGAGGAGATCGTCACGGGGATTCAAGGACAGAACAGCGCAGACAACGCACATGCAGGGTAAGTTGCATGGGGAATTATAATGCACTAATGTCATCTACAACCGGGGGGGATACCTACCACAAAATGCATGGAAGTCATCTTATACATGGAGTGGCATGGGTAAAGGGGCATGGCAGGGGGACATGGCCCGTTCTGAGAAGACCTGGGGCACACCATTACACAACACCAACAACAGTCCCATGGGGGCATGCTGTCATGCCAACGATGGAGCAAAGGGAAAGCCACGCCAGGAGGGAAGGCCACAACGTCAAACTGACATCCCGGCACACGCCAGCCACCATATCCCTACATTAACTAGGGCCCTCTTAACAACCTCTAGCCATACCGACAACTGAAATGTAACTGCGACAACAGTTGCCACTACCACCTCCACTCTGTGTGCAGCTCAAGTAGCCAATGGCAGTAACCTCCCCATGGATCATACACACCTAAATTAGGGGGTGAGGATGACAACTTCAACAATCCCCAGAAACAAGACCAAGGCCCCAGTACTCTCAAATGTCAATGCCCATAGTTGTCGCAAACATCAGCCAATGTAAACTAATAAAATAGGAGCTACACAGCACTAAGGACACACCCAGGATCCATCCTGTGCCTGGGTAACAATGCAACATCCCAAATGTCATACTGCTCATACAACAGCATTGAGGGGGGGACACATGTAACTGGTCACAGAAATACACCTACACAGTCAGAGGAGGAAATAGGACACTGATACGATTATCAGGGCAATCCAATGTAATACACATTCCCCAACATCAGCAGTACACATTACCAATGTCAACATCCATATCAGATCATAACATTGCCATGCATAGGATATGCCACATGTCAAATACATTTAAGTGGATGTGAAAGATCAGAGATTGGAGCAGGTCCAGATTGTTACGTGTGCTGCCAGGGCCATCAGAACACCCACAGCCAGTAAAAGGTCTCACCATGAGAATGGATGTAGACGGAGGCTTGAGTAGGAAACAAAGGTGGCAATTCTCTATTTGGCCTAAACCAACACCTAGAGGCGATGATGCTGACAAGTCTAATAACTCAATAACATACATGTGACATGCAGGTGGGCCATAGGCCTGGAAGAATGCCCATTTGAGGGACTGGAGCAATGAACACAAAACAAGATCACAAAGTGAATTCATCAAAAGGCAGGCACGTCACATCAAAATTGCCACAACACAGACACACTAATTGTACCCTGTTTCATTGCAGAGGAAGATGGATCTCCTGCGGATATGCCTGTCCCATATTTCCCAGATGACATGGATGACGAGCCGATAAACATTCCCCAGGAGACTATCCAAAAGGTCCTTGAAACCCTCCAGACCCCACCTTCGGTCACAAGGAGGAGCACAGAACAAGCAGCCATTGCAGAGGATCCACCCACCACCCCAATTGTAAGACCTGCCAGCTCCAATACAGCTGAGGACTCAGACAACACTGGAACCAGCTTTGAGAGAACTGTAGTTTGGAGTACAGCGGGAGCTGGCCAAGGAGGTGCGGGTGGGGGTGCAAAATATGGCAGCCAGCCTTGAGGGGATGCGTTTGTGCATGATGTCATCTGCAGATCAGACAGCAGCTATGCAAGCCCTAACATCTAACTTGCAGGAACTGCAGAAAACCCAGAAGGAAATCAGCACAGCTGTAATACAGTTGACCCAACACCTACAACAGCAATCCTTTCAACGCGTGCACGAATGCAACATAGAACCCCTCAGGGACGACCTGACTGCCTACCATCGTGATGTGGCTGCTATTCTCAAGAAACAGCAGATACTCCTTGCTGCAGTACTGCCCTTAAGACCTTCACAGGGAGCAGCGACCGGGATGTCTGACTCCATGTCTTCTAACACTTGAGGTGTGTGTTGCCCCTTCACAACCAACAAGGACAGAGGAGGCAACACACACATCAGAAGAAGAAGACATGGAACAGATCACATTCACAAGGAAAATGACCCGGAAGCCACATGGCCAACATTTACCAAGGTCCTGCGCTTTGTAACTTGTCAGTCTTGCAACAACTGTACTCAAGCACTGTTCTGCAAACCATTGTATATCTTGTCACCAAGCCCAGTGATTGTCTCTCTCCTACTCATTGGCAAATTCTGTCCCTCTGCACTGTCTGAAACAGCAACCCCAGCATGTCAAAAGCATGTTGGTAAACCCTTGAGTTGGATCACAATGTAAGATGTCACTATAATGGACTCACAATCATGGACAATGTACAGATAGCACTACAGCACATTTCAATAAATAGCACTTACACAACAAATCTGTCTCTGGGTAATGTGACATATCAACTGTGCAGTAGATAACTGAAATGTGCCTACTGTCCAATTATGTAGCTTGTCAATACAACTGTCCTGATAATGTGTAGTCAGAGAAATCTGCACAGTGCCCATGATTGCATCATACTCTGCCCATCCTGAGGGACAAATCTGATGAAGTGAGAAATCATACACCATCATGCTGTGTTGGACAGAATAATGCTTCCTCAGGGGATAACTAAGTCATCAAATAGTGGCCGCAAAATGTTGTCAACATGCAAAAGTAACACAAATAACATGGCACACTAATCTAAGCAAACACTACAAAAACTGCATAAATTAAGGTGTCTGAGTTTACATACAAATAGGTAATCATGCTGAACTGTGTCACAAATGATGTATGAGAGTCATGAAGACAAGAATACAAGATTGCCAATGAGAACTCATCTTATAAGGGTGTCCATGATCATCGCACTGCAGTCAGACCTAAAACTGTTTCCCCAATACCAAGTCTGGAAGCACTGTTTATGACTTTTAAAACACACTTATCAACAGAAACACATTGTCATCCATATTAACTGTGATTGTTGGTTGCAACGAAGGGTCAACACTTTGCAAGGTAGCTCTGGGCTAGCTGCCAATCTTACAGCTCAGTTGGGATTTGTTTGTAGCATAGGACACAAATGTAATTGTACAAAATGTATGTACACTGAATCCAAACCCAGGATCAAGTACCATTCAACACATACTATTAAGGGTTAACCAAATATTTATTAAATGCTAATCACAGAAGAGGAAACTGAGGGAAAAATCTTACCTACCCTAATCTACCCTGACTTCTCATTACCCACAACTGTCCCTAACTAACCTAAGCTACAGTTACTTATCACATTCAACAAAATGTTCTAAACATCTACCCCCCACCCCCCTTATGAGACGGGACACATGGAGGACAACACATACTAACCTAAACACAAACTATACTATCCTAAACAAATATATATATTTATTATTTTTTTTTATTATTTTTTATTTAAACACACAAGAACCCCAACATAGCCCCCCACCCACCCACCCACACACTTAATAAGTAAAAATATAAAGAATCTGGACCTCCCACCCACTAACACTAACTAAACTAACAGCCTATACTAACCTAACACTAAGCCCCCTAAGCCCACTAACTATAAGAACAAGGAAAGAGGAGGGAGGGGAGGGAATTATGTCCATCAAAAAATGTCTAGAGGTTGGCCCTCCGGAGGGTCCTCTTAATAGACTTAACACGGCGGTTAATGTGGCGCACATCCTGGCTCAGGTGGCTCAACTTGCACAGCACACGCTCCATCTTACGTTCCATGTTGTGGAAGGCTGCAGGGTCAACAGATGGAGCTGTGGCAGTCTGGGTACCGGTGGAGGAGGTCTGTGTGTGTGTGGTGCCAGGCCTAGTGGGCTGTCCTGCACCGGTAGCAATGCTGGGGCCTGGAAGTCCAGCAAATGTAGGACCAACAGTCCCAGCTGTGGGTGTGGCCACCTGGCTTGGATTGGTGGTTGTGCTGGTGGTGGCTGTGGTGGGCAAAGTAGGGCCACCCTGTGGGAAGGCTCTCCATGCCCCGGAGGCCCGTTCATGGCGATATCACCGGGCCATCCTCCTGAACCCCGACTCCACCAGCAGGATGTGCTGGTATCTCATGGCCCGGCGCTGGAATTCACAGACCTGGTCTGGAGTCATGTTTGCAGCTGTGAAGACAAATGCAGATATTCTACATTAGTAACTGCATTGTGTGAAATGGCACAAGAAGTTAATCAGACAATACATCTACTGTACTTGTAACAGCTCATATCAAAATACAGATCATTGAATGTCCCTGAGAAAAGCAGTCACAGACATGGAGGTCTAATGTCTTCAGCAGGCCACCATCCCTGTGAGTGCAGGGACTCGCTATGTGGTCGCAAAATGCGACCCACCTCATTAATATTAATAATGAGGTCTTTGCGACCCCATAGCAAATCGCAGCCGGTGTCTGAGACACCGTTCTGCATCAGAATTTGCGATTTGGAAATTCTGAAAATGCTACATCTGGCCCGTATTGCGTTCTACCGAACGCATCACATTTTTTTTCTGCGATCAAACGACGTTTGGTGTATCAAAACTCCATTTATGTTTTGTACTGATTCATTATGCTTGGGTATTTTCCCACTGACTATTCTTTTTCTTGGTAGCAAGTTTCTGATAAAGACAAACATTTATTTTTTAGCACAAACATGATTTCTGATATAAAAGCATCCCGTAGACTCTGACGTTTGTTATGGCACCCTACCTTAAAGTTCCATAGAAAGTGTCTGTGCTAACGTTTTGCGTCTGGTGCATAAGCCACAGTGCCTGTTCACTATGTCAACTTGTTTAATAATGGAGACCTGTATGGAGCAAGCAACACTAGATTGAACTGTAGTGGTTTCACTACAATTTAAAGTATTTAAGAAATACTAACAGGTTTGCTATTAAAAAGGGTGATCTTTTGAGTACTCTTGTTTCCACAAAGCCTTTAGTTACTTGCTATACAACTCTAAATTCAAAGACTATAAAATAATTATCCCTTATAGGAAACTAATATTTAAGTTATTTTCTTTCCCATTTTATTGTGCAGAATGTTTCATACATACATCTTTGTTGGAGAGAAGGCACGTATTTAACATTTTGTGGCTCACAACATAGAAATATGCTGAGTAAATAAATGACACACGTTATTGGCTATCTTAGTAATATGTAGCATTTGCCATTATTGTACTGTAACACTGATACGTGGTCGAATAAATTGGGTCATCAAGTAAACGTGTTCCCTATTCTTTTAAAAAATTTAAAAATTCATATGACCTTTAATGTTGATCTTACAACACACTTCTAACTAGGCGTGGGTGAAATTTAAACTACATTGGCGTAATTTGCATAAATCTGGAAATTTTGTGTGATGCTTGTTCCGCGAAATTCTCTGAAATTATGCCATCATGCCAGTTTATGTAATTACTGGCTTTACAAATTTACAAGAACAGCAAAACAGCAGCTGTTTGCTCACTGCTTTTGTTTTTAGCAATTTGTTTTAGCCCAAAATGTGATCTTCCCTCAAAAATTTACCAAAGGACACATTTTGGGTTAAATTTTACAATGAAATGACAGCTTTCCATTTTGCGTAATTACACGTCATTTTACAGAAATCTTGTGTAATTACAAGAAAGCAAATTACATCAATTTTGCACACCCAAACTTCTAACATTTTCAAATGCGTATGTTTTAAAATAATGAGTTTTAATGAAAAACTGTGCATCATTCATAGGAAGTCAGATTATAGTCTGAAAACACCAATATTTTCCTTTCTTAGACCTCTGGTTTTGAGTCTCTTCAATGCCAAAGGACTTCTTAAAGCAGTCTCACTTACTTAAATGCTGTAGGAAAAATGGTTCGGTGACCTCCAGTGTCCTACTTTTAAAGAAGGTCAAATGCTGTGCAGCTGGGATAAGATACTTTGCACACTGTACAGGGAATATGGCTTTGCAGTCCCTTACAACCACTTGCACCTGCAGGACTAAAATGTGAACATTTCTTTAGGTGTCTTTGGTGGGACAGAGGTACAGCAACATATTAGAAGTTCTTCAGTAGACGCCTAGGAGCAATAGCAGACCCCCTCAACTCCTAGATCTCCCATGAGAAAGACAGCAGGGCCAAACAGGTGCAGGGCACTTATTTTGGACTAATCACAGGGGGACTACATTTTGCGATGGTCCTGGGAGCATGACCAGTGGTGGGGTCATAAGTGATAGTAAAATGGAAATGTTAAAATGAGTAGTTTTGTAATTCTAAGGAAACACATCATATTAGGCGGGGCTCATTACTGTCTGATTGTGAATATCTGTTTTAAAGCCAATAGGCCAACTTTCTATTAGCGACAAGCTTGGTATAGGCATATGTTGGTGCATTGCTGTTTTGAGGACTAGATTCAGCCTAAACCAAAAATGGTTTAAGATATTTGCGACTAATGGGCCTAGTCTGAATTTAAGAGAGTATCTGCCCACTGTGACCATTGTTTCTGGTAAGTAATTTGTAACCTAGTTATGCTGTAAGGTTCCTTAAGAAGATAGTACAATTAGTGTTTTCACCTGCCATCGTTAATATATTTGCAATTGTTTGTAAGGTATTTAATTGTGTTTTTATTAAGGTATTGTTTGCATTTGGAATTCTGAGAGTATAGCTCACATCAAATTTCTCAAATTGGAAATCTCTACAACCTTTCCATTTTACCACTCTCATTCACATTCTGACAGTCCTACCTGAAGTAGTCATGAAAACAATGGAAATGCTGCCTGAATGCTGCTAAGCTATGCAAGCCTGGCAGCTCACATGGGTACTGGTCACCTCAGAATCCACTTTTTATTCAGCAGTTTGTTGAATAAAAATGAGAGATTGATTTACTGAAATACCATTCATAGTCATAGGACCCTGTTACCTTTATCAATCAGGAGAGAGGCTTTAATATCTGTTTCAACTTAAGATATAACTAGGGGCTAGCAGTATTCAGGAACTGGCATGGTTACCTGCATCAAAAGTTCAGATCCTGGCATCTACCCTTTCCCTAATGCAACTCTTACTGTCTTTAACCACGACACCTAACTGCCAAGGACTTACTTCAGCTTAGTACCACATACAACATTCCAGAGATGGTATCACAAGTTTACGTCTGCACCACTTTGCACACATCATTTTTATACAGTGGTCATACACAGTGAAAAACACTTTGGCATACAAGAAAAGGAGTTGCTGTTAGTTCTGGTTAGACTAGGTAACACTGATTCACTAAATAGTGTACCAACATTACTCCTGCTGAAAGAGTCTCTCCTTCACAAAAACTTAAATTATCATATATATGAGCATCATTTAGTACCAACTGTGGTTAACAACTGCTATCCCTATGTTGATTGATCATAGTCACGTGGAGTGTCTTGCAACCTATTTGATCTGCCCATTCTGTTTAAAACAAGCATTGTTTTAAGTATTGCACCTGGCTGCTGCTAACAAACTGTAACTATGAACATGTTGCAGTTGGAAACTAGAGAAATATGATTTCTTTAAAAACTAAGGGGGTGATTACAACTTTGGCGGGCGGCGGAGGCCGCCCGCCAAAGTTCCCCCAACAGAATACCGCTACGCGGTCAGAAGACCGCCGCAGTTATTCTGTGTTTCCCGCTGGGCTGGCGGGTGACCGCCAGAAGGCCGCCCGCCAGCCCAGCGGGAAACCCCTTCCCACGAGGAAGCCGGCTCCGAATGGAGCCGGCGGATTGGGAAGGGTGCGACGGGTGCAGTAGCACCTGTCGCGATTTTCAGTGTCTGCATGGCAGACACTGAAAATCTTTTAGGGGCCCCACGACACCCCTCACCGCCATCCTGTTCCTGGCGGTCAAAACCGCCAGGAACAGGATGGCGGTGAGGGGGTCGGAATCCCCATGGCGGCGCAGCAAGCTGCGCCGCCATGGAGGATTCCTCAGGACAGCGGAAAACCGGCGGGAAACCGCCGGTTTTCCGTTTCTGACCGCGGCCATACCGCCGCGGTCAGAATGCCCTTGGGAGCACTGCCAGCCTGTTGGCGGTGCTCCCGCGGTCGTTGACCCTGGCGGTCAATGACCGCCAGGGTCAGAATGACACCCTAAATGTTTAGCGGTCCATCAGTGAGGTCGGGTCTGTGGGTACAAGAAAATGGAAAGGTATTTCCTGTGTCACTATTTATTCAATGAATGTACGTCACCCTATGTCTCCATGTCCCGGATGCCATACTATGAAAACTGACTATTCAGAAATCTACAAATATTTAGCCTAAATAAATGCACTATGCTTGTCTCATAGCACCTAACACCCAATACCTGTGTCATGGTTCCCACTATTTTCCTAGACTATGATAGATTTTCTCTCCATTCCAACTTGGATTTAGGGTCTTCAGGATTCCAGCCAGGCAATTGTGTTCTCGCATAAATAAGTTATGCACAGTTAGAAGACTTGTATGTTCATTGGCGCGACTGTCACCTTGGGAGACATAACATAACTTTTGAGTTTCATAAATAAATATATATGTGTGCATATAGAGTATGTACATTTATTTAGTTATCATTCCAAGCTGAAATGCTACAAAATTGTAATACCCATGGTATGTTGACAAACACTGTATTGGAAATGAGGGTAGATATAAGGCAGTAGAAGACAATGTTATTCTTCTGAGTAATCATGAACCACTGTTTCCAGCAGACATAAAGGTAGAAGTTACAGGAAAAACCCTCAAGTTTGAACAGATAGCTTTTAATTGCACTTTCTCAACGGAGGAAACTGATCTTACAGCTATGTTGAGTGGTCCCAGTGGAAGGGAGTCAGAAGGGAAATGATGTCATGATATTGACAAATTTGAGGGTCATTGGAAGGCATCTTGAAGGCATTACGAGGGACTTCCTTTTTCAGAAGTTGGTATGTGCCTGTGTCAAAAGCTGATGATCTTCATCTGGTAGAGAGTGTTTCAGTGTTCATAGAGAATACTTTTCACATTCCCTTCTCCTCTGGACATGTTTAAACTCATGGGCAGCAATAGATTAACTCACCACAGCCCCTACATAATCTATAAAATGTTTAAGAAGCAAGTTGCCCCTGGGTCTTATATGAGGGACAACTCTTTAGGAATCATAGACTTTTATTGTACTCAAAATGTGTTGGATTCTTGCCCCGACAGAAAGTTGAGAGGGGTTGAGTGCTCTGCTCTCTGCTTCATGGGCTTTTTCTGTTACAACAGTTGTTTTCTGCCGCCAAGTGGGATTTTTTTTTTTATAGAGGACAACCAAGGTCATGTGTCAAGATGTTGAAGGTAGCTCTCAGCCCTCTCGTACTCAACTTCAGTGAGAGATAAAAAACACTGTGCTTAAACACTCACCACCAGTCACACATCTGAGTTCAATCCATCGCTATTGTGCTCGCCATGTCACCCTAGTTTGGGCGCAGCAATATGCAAATCCATCTTGACCCTGCTCCTAATCGGAACAGTCCAGTGGCCATGGTATGCCCAGACGTGGGTCCCTTGCCCACAGTGCCACTGGATTCAAGCTAGCCTGGCTTATGAGGGGTGATATCCCAAAACCGGTCCCAGGATGCTTGTTTCTGGTCTGGGGAGGACCTGGCCTGGCAGTTCTGGCTGGACTGTTCTCATGGGAAACAGGGCCAATACTAATTTGCATATAGCTGTGTCCAATCTGGGGTGGCATGGTCAGCAAAAGAACAATGGATTTAACCCAGATCTGTGACTTGGGGGTGACTGTCTGAATGTTTTCAGCACTCTGTCCATCATCTTGTTGTGTTGCTATTTGTAGCAAAATTACAATTTATCATTTGTTGTATTTATGCCTCTAAGCGCCAGCCATTAAAAGCATGATGATAAATTAAAAATAAGAACGTTTTCATTTTGTTTTTAATTTCATGAAGTTTATTTACTGCCTCATATCTTCAAGTGATGTATCTCACCTGCAGTCACCCAAAGGACCTGGTCTACTGCCTCCTATTATCAAATGTTGTTTCCACCAGTTTATGATATAATAGTCAGTTTAACTGAGCATAGGAAACAGGTAGGGATTTCCCAATGTGAATGTGACTGCGTGGCAAGCCCCTTCCTCTATGACTGGCAGCTGAGCTGACCCTAAACATCTGAGCATTCCTTAAAAAGGCAAGCCTGTTTTCATATAGTCCAAAATATAAAACATATCCATATAAGGATATCCCTAAACGCAGTGATGATATATTTTATACTTTCTTGAGTGATGCTAGATAGAAAATGTTGTTTGTAACTGCTTACTCTACCTAAGCGTGCCTGAAGAGGTTTTCATCTTATTGTTAGTCGGAATAAACTGGCCAAAGGTACAAAAGAATGTACGTCAATCTTATGGAATATCTAGTTTAGGTCTAGATTTAATGGTTTCGAGGTTGTGCCTATTCAGTTGGACATAAATATTTCCCTACACAAATTTATCAAAAAATGGAATGTGGTCTATTTCCATCTTTTCATAGCAAAATTAAGTTGTACTTTTTAATGATGATCAGAATACCTAGCTAAGTAAATGCTGTGGAAGTAGTGACATGAAGGACCCATTAGGGACCTCACCAGTGACCAAAGATTGTGGGACCCTATATGCTATTAGTTGAACTTGATGACACTTATATCTTTGATTAAAGAGATGTGGCAATGAATTGAAAACTTTTAACACAATGATGAAGTCCTTTAAATTAAGGATCAGCAAGCCAGTTTCTCCCTGGTCTGCATTTTTGAGCATGTTGTCTGCAACGTTAACAATTGCTTTTTCGACTTTACAGCTAGACTGAGCAACAGACTAATTATTATTCAGAATGCTGCAATTGTAATGTAATGTTACGTTATGTGATATGCTGTTATGGTATGTAATGATATGTAATTTTATGTTATGCTATATAAAGTATATTGGCAGTGTTGCAGTACTGCTCAACCAGCGCTGGGATGCTTATCGGCTGCCATGCACTCTACAAGTCTACCTAGACTAGAGTAGAATAGAATAGTGCATGACTCACTTTGGAGGGTATCTTGGTAGTGAAGTAGGAGTTGTATGTTCTCCAGCTAAGTCTTGATATAAGCCTTGCCCCTCAAAGGGCCATTCAGAGGTACAGGCAAGACTGTTTTCATATAGTCCAAAATATAAAACATATCCATATAAGGATATCCCTAAACGCAGTGATGATATATTTTATACTTTCTTGAGTGATGCTAGATAGAAAATGTTGTTTGTAACTGCTTACTCTACCTAAGCGTGCCTGAAGAGGTTTTCATCTTATTGTTAGTCGGAATAAACTGGCCAAAGGTACAAAAGAATGTACGTCAATCTTATGGAATATCTAGTTTAGGTCTAGATTTAATGGTTTCGAGGTTGTGCCTATTCAGTTGGACATAAATATTTCCCTACTCAAATTTATCAAAAAATGGAATGTGGTCTATTTCCATCTTTTCATAGCAAAATTAAGTTGTACTTTTTAATGATGATCAGAATACCTAGCTAAGTAAATGCTGTGGAAGTAATGACATGAAGGACCCATTAGGGACCTCACCAGTGACCAAAGATTGTGGGACCCTATATGCTATTAGTTGAACTTGATGACACCTATATCTTTGATTAAAGAGATGTGGCAATGAATTGAAAACTTTTAACACAATGATGAAGTCCTTTAAATTAAGGATCAGCAAGCCAGTTTCTCCCTGGTCTGCATTTTTGAGCATGTTGTCTGCAACGTTAACAATTGCTTTTTCGACTTTACAGCTAGACTGAGCAACAGACTAATTATTATTCAGAATGCTGCAATTGTAATGTAATGTTACGTTATGTTATATGCTGTTATGGTATGTAATGATATGTAATTTTATGTTATGCTATATAAAGTATATTGGCAGTGTTGCAGTACTGCTCAACCAGCGCTGGGATGCTTATCGGCTGCCATGCACTCTACAAGTCTACCTAGACTAGAGTAGAATAGAATAGTGCATGACTCACTTTGGAGGGTATCTTGGTAGTGAAGTAGGAGTTGTATGTTCTCCAGCTAAGTCTTGATATAAGCCTTGCCCCTCAAATGGCCATTCAGAGGTACAGGCAGAAAATAATAGAGGCAGGGACTTAAAATAACACCCCGCAGGAAACGACATTAAATGACTCTGACTTTTAAAATGAACATATGTATATTATTTTTAGTGTTAAAAATTTATATTACATTTACAGTTAAATATTTTGTAACTACAAAATAATAAGTAACTACTTTTTTATAAATATCAACATTTTCTAAACCTTTTAAAATATTTGAAATTTATTAAAACATAACTGTTACCTAAAATGACTAAATATTGTTATAATGAATAAAATGCAGGTAAAGAAAGATTTATTAATGATTTTTAAATATAATATTTATTCATTAAATAATAAATAAATTAACTCATGATTTAATGCACATTTAATTGGTTAAGTTTTTTGTGCTGTATTATATACATTTTGTTAGTTAATCTTATTATTTTGCTGATAGTTTATCATAGGAAGATTTTTTCCCCTAATGGTGGAGCTCTTCAGTTACCAGTGAAAGCTACTACTAGTAGCTTTACACTGCTAAATTCAGTCTTAGATGTTTCCATCCCCTGGTTTCAGGAGGTGAACATAGGTACTACTATACTTAGATGTAAATCCATACTTTTTTGCTATTCGCTATATCCGAGTATAGATTGACACTGAGGGAAAAGAATAAATGTACACATGAGTTATCCCTACATGTATAAATTTCCCTTTTTTGAATTGGGGCCAAAGAATTTAGACACAGTATTCCAACTCACTAAGCATGAGGCACATATTGATGAACTATGTGAAAACCTTATTTTACAAAACTGTGTTTTAAAGTCTTTGTTTGTATTTACCTATAAGCCACAAAAGAAACTGTAAAAGCATCTATGACTTCCAAAACAAGCAATATGTATAGTGGTACTATAGTGGTACTTATTTGGTGAGAGTTGCCCAGTGTATAGAATGATTTTAAAAAAATGTTTAATTGGCTGTGTTTATTTTATTCACTCTTTTGCATTTGATGATTGCAATGGTTTTAACTAACCCTCAGTCAAAATATTTCAGATGATGTTAATAGTTTTCAGATTGGGGCATGTAATTTGGGCATGGATACTTCATTAATTTTGTGAGTTTTCTTAAATTTGTATGCCGATTACCCCTTGCTATCGTGAGCATGCCTGATATTCTCCAGGATATCACAATGTGACAATTGGAGACTGAGTGACAAACAGTAGCTGTTGCAGGTACTCTTTCATAGTTCATATTCTTATGGAAATCTTAAGTAAGTATGGGCTGAAAAGTTCTTAATATGATTAGACCAATTGAATGAATGTTAGAAGAAGCATCATGTGCCCTTTACCATTTGGAATCTGGTTTCACCATGTTTCTGTCCTTCAATAATTGTCTAGGATTAATGTATTAAAAACATCCTGGTAAGATTGGGTTTTCAACAATCCTGTTTATCTGTGCCATGTTTGATATAAGAAGTAATTTTTCCCTTCTCTTTCAGTATCAAATCCAGATATCAAATAGTTGGTGACTGATTTGGTGCCATTGTGATTCAAATTACATTGTTCCATGGATCGTGATTGTATACAAAGGAGTTATTTCAGTTCTCAAAAGAATACTTTGAAATAAATTATACATATTTCAGCATTTGTAGGAAGACATAAAGACTACACTAGAAGTATTTTCTAATTGGTTTCTTGACACATTTGGTATAGCATTTATAAAATGTAAACTTGTAACATGTAGCACACGCTTTGTTGTATGTTAACATGATTACTGTTTGTACATAGTGTTTGTTGGAGGTCATTACAGTAAATTATTTCCCAATAGACAGGCCTGTTCATTGCTAAGATAGGCCTTTCAACTTTAAGAAACTGCCATGGATTTTTCTGTTGTTTACATTAGGAAGTCAAAGAATAGCATTGTTTACTGTCTGCTGTGGTCAGCTTTTTTGGTGGCTTAATAACTACAAACGGCCTTGCTCAATTCCAGAACAGAGGAGATGAAAGGTGTAGGAAGTTGGCTTTGTATATACTATCTCAAAGTGAGAGATAGTGTGCACAGAGTCCAAGGGTTCCCCTTAGAGGTTGATAGTGGCAAAATTAGATAATTCTAATGCTCTATTTTGTGGTAGTGTGGTCGAGCAGTAGACTTATCAGAGGGTAATATTAAGCATTTGTTGTACACACACAGGCAATAACTGAGGAACACACACTCAAAGACTTAACTCCAGGCCAATAGTTTTTATCTAGAAAAATATATTTTCTTAATTTTTTTTAGAACCACAAGATTCAAGATTTGAAGTAAATACATAAAATGCAAGGTATTCCACACAGGTAAGTAAGGAACTTTGAATTAAAGCAGGAATATACACAGTATAGGTTAAAATGGCAATAAGCTATTTTAAAAGTGGACATAGTGCAAAAATCAACAGTTCCTGGAGAGGTAAGTATTGGTTAGTTTTTCAGGTAAGTAAAGCACTTACAAGTTCAGTTTCCTGGTCATAGGCAGCCCACCATTGGGGGTTCAAGGCAACCCCAAAGTCACTGCACTAGCAGCACAGGGCCGGTCAGGTGCAGAGGTTAAAGGAGGGCCCAAAACACATAGGCGCCTGTGGAGAACAGGGGTTCTCCGGTTCCAGTCTGCCAACAGGTAAGTACCTGCATCTTCGGAGGGCAGACCAGGGGGGTTTTGTAGAGCACTGGGGGGACACAAGTAGGCACACAAAACACACCCTCAGCGGCACAGGGGCGGCCGGGTGCAGTGTGCTTAGCAGGGATCGGGTTTTCAATAGAAATCAATTGAGGGACCCGGGGGTCACTATAGCGGTGCAGGCAGGGCACAGGGGGGCTTCTCGGGCCAGCCACCGACTGGGCTAGGCAGAGGGTCGGCTGATGGACACTCCTGCACTGGAGTTTGGTTCCTTTTGATCCTGGAGTCTGCGGGTGCAGTGCTTGGTCTAGACGTCAGGTTCTTTGTTCCAGGCAGTCGCGGTCAGGGGGAGCCTCTGGATCCTGTCTGCATGCGTCGCTGTTGGGGTGCAGGGGGGTCGTCTCAGGTTACTCACGAGGTCCCAGTCGCCTGGGAGTCCTCTCTGCAGTGTTGGTTCTCTGGAGCTCGAGCCGGGGGCGTCGGGTGCAGAGTGTGAAGTCTCACGCTTCCGGCGGGAAGAGTGAGTTTGTTAAAAGTTGCTTCAAAGTTGCAAAAATGTTGCTGTAGGTGAACAGTGCCGCTGTTCTCTGGAGTTTCTTGTCCTTCGGTTCAGGGCAGTCCTCTGAGGCTTCAGAGGTCACTGGTCCCTGTCGGATGCGTCGCTGTGCAGGTTCTTTGAGTCTGAAGACAGGCTGGTAGGGCTGGGGCCAAGTCAGTTGTCATCTCCGTCGTCTCTGCAGGGCTTTCAGTTCAGCAGTCCTTCTTCTTTCTGTAGGTTGCAGGAATCTGATTTCCTGGGTTCTGGGTCGCCCCTAAATACTGAATTTAGGGGTGTGTTTAAGTCAGGAGGGCAGTAGTCAATGGCTACTGCCCTGGAGAGTGGTTACACCCTATTTGTGCCTCCTCCCTGAGGGGAGGGGGCACATACCTAATCCTATTGGGGGAATCCTCCAATCTCAAGTAGGACGATTTCTAAAGGCAGCAGTCACCTCAAGTCAGGACACCTTAGGAGCTGTCCTGACTGATGGGTGACTCCTCCTTGTTTTTCTCATTATCTCCTCCAGCCTTGCTGCCAAAAGTGGGGGCAGTGGCCGGAGGGGCGGGCATCTTCACTAGCTGGGATGCCCTGGGGTGCTGTAACAAAAGGCATGAGCCTTTGAGGCTCACAGCCAGGTGTTACAGTTCCAGCAGGAGGAGGTGAGAAGCACCTCCACCCAGTACAGGCTTTGTTCCTGGCCACAGAGGGACAAAGGCACTCTCCCCATGTGGCCATAAACTCGTCTGGTTGTGGCAGGCTGGCAGAAACTGGTCAGCCTAGCACTAGGGGTCGGACTGGTATTCAGGGGGCATCTCTAAGATGCACTCTGGGTGTATTTTACAATAAATCCCACACTGGCATCAGTGTACATTTATTGTACTGAGAAGGTTGATACCAAACTTCCCAGATTTCAGTGTAGCCATTATCGAACTGTGAAGTTCGTGTTTGACAGCCTCCCAGACCATATACTCTTTACGGCTACCCTGCACTTACAATGTCTAAGGTTTTGCTTAGACACTCTAGGGGCATAGTGTTCCTGCACATAGGCCTTCACCTGTGGTACAGGGCACCCTGCCTTAAGGCTGTAAGGCCTGCTAGAGGGGTAACTTACCCAGGCCACAGGCAGTGTGAGGTGGGCATGGCACTCTGAGGGGAGTGCCATGTCGACTTAGTCATTTTCTCCTCACCAGCACACACAAGCTGTGAGGCAGTGTGCATGTGCTGAGTGAGGGGTCCCCAGGGTGGCATAAGACATGCTGCAGCCCTTAGAGACCTTCCCTGACATTTGGGCCCTTGGTACCAGGGGTACCATTTACAAGGGACTTATCCGGGTGCCAGGGCTGTGCCAATTGTGGGAACAAAGGTACAGTTTAGGGAAAAAACACTGGTGCTGGAGCCTGGTTAGCAGGGTCCCAGCACATTTTCAATCATAACTGGCATCAACAAAAGGCAAAATGTCAGGTGGTAACCATGCCAAGGAGGCATTTCCTTACTTCAGGATACAATATCACCAGCTTCTGTGTGCTATTAAGAAACAGAAACATTAGGAGACCTCTCCTTACTCCACAGGCTACTTGTGAAAAAAAGGTATAAAAGATACTGACAATTGTCATGGACCAAGGCAGGTGGATTGGTTGCTAAAGCAATGCTTTGAGATGAATCTCCTGTTTCAGGTCTTAAAGTACAAAGGAGTACAGTGAGGTGCATGAATCAACTTAGATATTCTAAGCGAACCTACTCTGTATCTCGGTGAGGAATAATATAACTAAGACGTTAGGGATGTGTGATTGTTAGAAATGGGGCTTTGTTTGGCAGTCAGGTTACCCCCTGTCCAAGCAAAGACCCTCACTCTAGTCAGGGTAAGTCACACACAATTCAAATTATCCTGTGCCCACCCTCTGATAGCTTGGCACTGAGCAGTCAGGCTTAACTTAGAAGGCAATGTGAAAAGTATTTGCTCAATAAATCATGCAATAACACAGTATAACGCCACAACAATACACCATACAGTGTTTAGAAAAATATACAATATTTATCTGGTAAGATGCAGGTCAAAACGATCAAGATTCAATAAGTATACATTGAGCTGTCACTGTAAAAATGCTAATAAGTGTCTTTACTATTTAAAAAGCAACGAGTGTCCCTTGCAAGCATAAAGTACCTAGTTTGCATTCAAGGTCTCTGCAAGGGACCGCAGAGGAGGAGATGTGTTGAAAATGGGGAGGTGTGCATCGATTTTGCCGGCGCACATAGACAATGTGTTTTTGAGTTGTCACCCAGGACAGGCTTTGCGTCGATTTCCGGCCGGTATACTGGGATCCTCTTCGGGTTGTGGGTTTTTTGGATTCCCTGGGGACAATGCATTTAAATCCTGGGCGTGCAGGACAAAGTCACAGGGTCTGCGTCGATCCGGTGGGCGATGCGTCAAAACTTCTGCTGCACGGCAGGCACTGTGTCGATTCCTCTCAGGTAGTCAGGCTGCATCGTTCCGGCTCGGCTTTGCATCGATCCAGTGGCCCGTGCGTCAAATTTCCGGTCACAACGCTGGCGCTGCATCGTTCTCCTCTTTGGGAAATCAGGCTGTGTCAATCCAGTTCGGCGTGCAGTGACTTTCTCACCGCAGTGCAGGATGTGTGTCGTTTCTTGCAGGCTGTGTGTTGATTTTCGCTGCACAGTTCTTTTGCAGGAATGAAGTCTTTTTGGTCCTAAGACTTCAGGGAACAGGAGGCAAGCTCTATCCAAGCCCTTAGAGAGCACTTCTCAGCAGAGCCAGAAGACAGTAAAGCAGCAGGGCAACAGAAGGGCAGCAGTCCTTTGCAGAAAAGCAGTTCTTCTTGGCAGATTGCAGGTTCTGGTTCAGGGATTCTTCAACAGTGGTATCTTGTCCAAAGGTGTCTTTGAAGTAGAAGTGTCTACCTCAGAAGTGTCTAAATTGGTAGGTTCAGAGGCCCTGCTTAAATACCCAAATGTGCCTTTGAAGTGGGAGACACTTCAAAGAGTGGCTTTGAAGTGCACAAGGTACCCTTTCAGTTCCATCCTGTCTGCCAGGGTCCCAGTAGGGGGTGTGGCAGTCCTTTGTATGAGGGCAGGCTACTGTCCTTTGACATGTAAGTGTCAGGCCCTCCACCCTCCCAGCCCAGGAAGACCCATTCAAAATGCAGATGTATGCAAGTGAGGCTGAGTATCCTGTGTTTGGGGTGTGTCTGAGTGAATGCACAAGGGAGCTGTCAATTAAACCCAGCCAGACGTGGATTGTAAGGCACAGAAAGATTTAAGTGTAGAGAAATCTCACTTTCTAAAAGTGGCATTTCTAAAATAGTAATATTAAATCCAACTTCACCAGTCAGCAGGATTTTGTATCACCATTCTGGCCATACTAAATATGACATGGCTACTCCTTTCAGATCAGGATCTACCACTCAAACAGTATATGAGGGTAGCCCTAATGCTATCCTATGAAAGGAGCAGGCCTCACAGCAGTGTAAAACAAATCTAGGAAATTTACCTTACCAGGACATATAGAACACACATGTTCATGTCCTGACTTTTACCTACAATGCACCTTGCCCTATGGCTACCTAGGGTCTACCTTAGGGGTGACTTATATGTAGAAAAAGGGGAGTTTTAGGCTTGGCAAGTACTTTTAAATGTCAAGTCGAATTGGCAATGAAACTGCACACACAGGCCTTGCAATGGCAGGCCTCAGACACAGTTAGGGGGCTACTTATGTGGGTGGCACAACCAGTGCGGCAGCCCACTAGTAGTATTTAATTTACAGGCCCTGGGCACTTATAGTGCACTCTACTAGGGACTTATAAGTAAATTAAATAGTCCAATTGGGTATGATCCAATGTTACCATGTTTAAAGGGAGAGAGCATATGCACTTTAGCACTGGTTTGCAGCGGTAACGAGTGCAGAGTCTTAAAACCAGCAATAACAGTATCTAAACAGTGGAGGGAGGCAGGCAAAAAGTTAGGGGTGACCAGCCTAAGGCTGTCTAACAACATCTAAAAAAAACAACTTACTTAAATGCACGGATGCATATCCACAAACCAAACTGATGTTCATCTGGGGAGATTCCAAGTCAATGAACTATACATTTTTCATATATAGTCACAAGCAGGGGCGGATCCTCTGTTAGGGCGTAGGAGCATCAAACCCCCCCCCCCCAGCAGCAGCAGAAGCTGAAAAACCTTTAACAAACGAAACAATAATAAACTGAGTTTATTATCATTTTGTTTGTTAAAAGGGTGGGCCCACGGGGGTGACGAGCAGTGAGGAGAGTGCACTGTGCACTCCCCCTCACTGCACATGTATGTTTGGAGGGCCGCCTCTGGCCAGCCAAACACACATGCGCAGTAGGCTCTCTACAGCCCAGCAACACTGTTGCTGGGCTTGAGAGAGACTAGGCACAGGCTCGCAGTCTCCCAACAATCATGCTGGTTAAAGTACGTTATACAAGAAGCAGGGCATAGAGTGGAGCCTTTAGGTATCAGTAGGGTAGAACAGGAATGTGGATGGTAAGTGTAGGAAGTTGGTTCTGTATATACTATTTCAAAGTAAGAAATAGTGTGCACAGAGTCCAAGTGTTCCCCTTAGAGGTAAGATAGTGGCAAAAAGAGATAATTCTAATGCTCTATTTTGTGGTAGTGTGGTCGAGCAGTAGGCTTATCAGAGGGTAGTGTTAAGCATTTGTTGTACACACACAGGCAATAAATGAGGAACACACACTCAAAGACTTACTCCAGGCCAATAGGTTTTTATATAGAAAAATATATTTTCTTAGTTTATTTTAGGAACCACAAGGTCAAGATTTACAAGTAATACTTCAAATGAAAACTATTTCACTCAGGTATTCTAGGAACTTTGAATAATCACAATATCATGTACAGTTTTGCCAAAAATTGCAATAATCTATTTTAAAAGTAGACACAGTGCAAAAATCAACAGTTCTTGGGGGAGGTAAGTAATTGTTAAGTTCACAGGTAAGTAAAACACTTACAGGGTTCAAAGTTGGGTCCAAGGTAGCCCACCGTGGGGGGTTCAAGGCAACCCCAAAGTTACCACACCAGCAGCTCAGGGCCGGTCAGGTGCAGAGGTCAAAGAGGTGCCCAAAACACATAGACTTCAATGGAGAACAGGGGTGCCCCGGTTCCAGTCTGCCAGCAGGTAAGTACCCGTGTCCTCGGAGGGCAGACCAGGGGGGTTTTGTAGGGCACTGGGGGGGACAGAAGCAGGCACAGAAAGTACACCCTCAGCGGCACAGGGGCGGCCAGGTGCAGAGTGCAAACAGGCGTCGGGTTTTGTATTGAAAGCAATGAGGAGACCTGGGGGTCTCTTCAATGATGCAGGCAGGCACAGGGGGGGTTCCTCGGGGTAGCCACCACCTGGGCTAGGCAGAGGGTCACCTGGGGGTCACTCCTGCACTGGAGTATGGTTCCTTCAGGTCCAGGGGGCTGCGGTGCAGTGTTGGTTTCAGGCGTCCGGTCCCTTGTTACAGGCAGTCGCGGTCAGGGGGAGCCTCTGGATTTCCTCTGCAGGCATCGCTGTGGGGGCTCAGTGGGGTCAACTCTGGCCTGGCTACTCACGGGCTCGCTGTCGCCGGGGAGTCCTCCCTGTAGTGTTGTTTTTCCGCAGGTCGAGCCGGGGGCGTCGGGTGCAGAGTAGAAAGTCTCACGCTTCCGGCGGGAAACGTGAAGTCCTTAAAGTTGCTTCCTTGTTGCAAAGAAGTTGCAGGATGTTGAACAGGGCCGCTGTTCACGGGAGTTTCTTGGTCCTTGGTTGCAGGGCAGTCCTCTGAGGCTTCAGAGGTCTCTGGTCCCTGTTCGATGCGTCACTGTTGCAGTTTTCTTCGAAGTTGGGAGAAAGGCCGGTAGGGCTGGGGCTAAAGCAGTTGTCGTCTCCGTCTTCACTGCAGGGCTTCAGGTCAGCAGTCCTTCTTCTTGTTAAGGTTGCAGGAATCTAGTTTCCTAGGTTCTGGGGGGCCCTAAATACTGAATTTAGGGGTGTGTTTAGGTCTCGGAGGGCAGTAGCCAATGGCTACTGTCCTTGAGGGTGGCTACACCCTCTTTGTGCCTCCTCCCTGTGGGGAGGGGGGCACATCCCTAATCCTATTGGGGGAATCCTCCATCCACAAGATGGAGGATTTCTAAAAGTAAGGGTCACCTCAGCTCAGGACACTTTAGGGGCTGTCCTGACTGGTGGGTGACTCCTCCTTGTTTTTCTCATTATCTCCTCCAGCCTTGCCGCCAAAAGTGGGTGCAGTGGCCGAAGGTGTGGGCATCTCCACTAGCTGGGATGCCCTGGGGCGCTGTAACAAAAGGGGTGAGCCTTTGAGGCTCACCGCCAGGTGTTACAGTCCCTGCAGGGAGAGGTGAGAAGCACCTCCACCCAGTACAGGCTTTGTTCCTGGCCACAGAGTGACAAAGGAACTCTCCCCATGTGTCCAGCAACATGTCTGGTGTGTGGCAGGCTGGCAAAAACTAGTCAGCCTACACTGGAAGTCGGGTATGTTTTTAGGGGGCATCTCTAAGATGCCCTCTGGGTGTATTTTACAATAAATTGCACACTGGCATCAGTGTGCATTTATTGTGCTGAGAAGTTTGATACCAAACTTCCCAGTTTTCAGTGTAGCCATTATGGTGCTGTGGAGTTCGTGTTTGAGAAACTCCCAGACCATATACTCTTATGGGTACCCTGCACTTACAATGTCTAAGGTTTTGCTTAGACATTGTGGGGGCATAGAGCTCATGCACTTATGCCCTCACCTGTGGTATAGTGCACCCTGCCTTAGGGCTGGAAGGCCTGCTAGAGGGGTGACTTACCTATGCCACAGGCAGTGTGAGGTTGGCATGGCACTCTGAGGGGAGTGCCATGTCGACTTCGTCTTTTTCTCCCCACCAGCACACACAAGCTGTGAAACAGTGTGCATGTGCTGAGTGAGGGGTCTCTAGGGTGGCATAAGACATGCTGCAGCCCTTAGAGACCTTCCCTGGCATCAGGGCCCTTGGTACCAGGGGTACCAGTCACAAGGGACTTACCTAGGTGCCAGGGTTGTGCCAATTGTGGAGACAAAGGTACAGTTTAGGGAAAGAACACTGGTGCTGGGGCCTGGTTAGCAGGGTCCCAGCACACTTTCAAGTCATAACTTAGCATCAACAAAGCCAAAAAGTCAGGGGGTAACCATGCCAAGGAGGCATTTCCTTACAGTAAGGAGTACTTATAACTCAATATTGTGTAAAATAGCCATTTTTAGACCTTTAAACAGAAGCAAAAGTGTGTGTGTGTTTTTGTCTGCATGTGTATGTAAAAATCCCAAGTAAAATCTGATAAACACTTCATTATGCCTGACTTGAAGCACCTGTACCCAACTATTTACTACAGAATACATTTATTAGGGGGATGTAACACCCCATACATCACCTCCCCCCGAAACTACTTCCCTGCTGCTTATAGTTACTTTCCTCAGATACATCTAGATTACAACTCTTATATAATTCTATGAAATGTCAAACATGATACCTTCAAGTAAGTGCACCATTTGTATCAAGCATGTGACTCCACGGCTTCCAGTACATCATCATATAATCAAATAGCAGTTGTGTGGTATTTGACATAGAGGAGCAATGTACACGTTTTGAGACATTATAGCTTTTAATTTTTAGGATTTTTAGGCCAAATAAGGTTTGTCTTCTCCATAATAGGCTAGATACAGCCACCCTCTGAAATTCATAGTTTATCTAAAAAAGAAGAAATCAAGTTGAAATTGAATCAAATTCTTCTCAGCCATTGCCCAGGTAGGACAGGAGTCTTCTATATTGTCTTTCTTTGTTGCAAGTGTTCCACTAAAAGTGTGAAAAATAAATCCTTTAAAGTATATCCTAATGTTAGTTCAACCAAACCTTCATCTTATTGTCAGACTTTGCAGTCAAGTCTTTTTAATTAAGTTTAATTTTTTGCATACACTTTGAGAGTCAATAGCTCTAAGGGTCTAAATTGATCTCTGATATCTCGCCTCTCTCTCTTAGCCTTATAATTATGAGATGAGTTAATACTTTTTGGTCCACTGAAACAGCAATGGTATTCTTCTAATCGATTGTTGCTTTTAGGTACAACTATACCTATTTCCTCAGTCGAAAATGCAACTGAAAATGTGTCCAAGATGTCTAATGCCTTTTAAAATGGAAGGCACTGATCTATATGAGTCTGATGTAATAACATTACCTTCTTTTTGAAATCACAACAAACACCCGCCAAATTCCCTTGAAATATCCAAATTCTCCCAGATATGGGAAGCCGTTCATGTCAAAATTACAGCTCCCCATATTGGAAACCTCCTGAAATGCATAGCGTGCTGCAAAATGAATATGACACACACCAGAATGAATGTACTATGTGTCAAAATAATTATGATACCTGCAAAGTGAATCTGAATTGAACCAAAACAAATATGAAACCTGGCAGAATGAATATGCTACTTAGTGATTAATATGAATAACACACACACCAATTTGAATAAGAAATATACTGAAATATATATAAATCATACTGAAATTAATATGGCCCTCACTGTAAACAATAAAGCAATTACTGAAATGAATACAATATTCACCAAAAAGAATGGGGCATTTCTTGAAATGATTGACTTATGCCAAATAGAGAAATATGACATACATTGAAATTAATATGGCAGATTGGAAATTATATAAAGTATTGAAATGAATATATTATATTCTGAAAAGAAAACAATGCACATTGAAACTAATACAATGTACATTGAAATGAACATTAAACATGTTGCAATGAATTTGAATTGTGTTGAAATGAATATTACCAAGATGACAATGAATATGAGACACACAGAAATGAGTAGGAGATGATTAAAACTGAATATGGCTTGTGTTGAAAGTGATGCAACCCCATTGAATTGAAGTTGACATGTCTTCAAATGAGTATGACCACAGCTGAAATTCACACAAGATTTGTTAAAATGAATATGGCACGCCTTGAAATTAATATGACACATATTGAAACTAATATGATACATATTCAAATTAATATGATATATGTTAAAATTGATAAGTTGTATCTTAAAATTAATATGACAAGTGTTAATATGAATATGACATCCACTGAAATAAACTTAACATTGATTGAAAATAATATAACACATGTTAAAATGGATAAGACCTACGTTGAAATTAATATGACCTTCATTGAAATGAATTTGACATGTTTTAAAATTAAAGCGAGTAACGTTAAAATGATCATGACATTTATCACAATGAATATGGCTTGCATTGAAAGTGATATGATATACATTGACATGATTACGATATATGTTGCAATGGATATGAATCATGTTAAAATTAAGATGTGTTAATATGAATGAAGCATCCATTGAAAGAAATATGACACATGCTAAGATGAATATGACATGCATTGAAACAAATATGAGTGCCACCGAAATGAATTCAACATGTTTTAAACGGAATATGACCAATGCTGAAATTAAAATAAAACTTGTCAAAATTAATATGTTGTGCATTGAAATTGATATAATACACAGCAAAATAAATACTGCATATATTGAAATTAATATGACCAATGTTGAAATGGATATGACCCGTGTTAAAATTATTATGACAGGTGTTAAGGTGAATATGACATCCATTGAAATGAATGACATTCATAGAAAGGAATATGACACATGTTAAGATGAATATGAGGCACTTTGACACCTGATGAAATTAATATGGCCCACATCAAAAGTTATATGACATTCTGTAACATGAATATAACACTTTTTGAAATGAAAATGAAACTGTGAGATAAATGTAAAATGCTTTGAAATTAATTAGGCAAATATTGAAATAAACACAAGCCATGTTTAAATGACTATGGCTTGCTCTGAACGTATGTGGATTTGCTTTAAAATTAATATTACATATTGAAATTAATGCTACATATTCTCAAAGGGTCGCATTACGAGTTTGACGGTTTGTGCACCACCATAGCGGCGGTGTGAGACCGCCATTTGCTTGGCAGTCAGACCACACTACAGTATTACGATGCTGGCAGTCCCATAGGGAAAGACTGCTGCAGGTCCGCCAGCACCACCAGGCAGCGCAGACCACCGTGGTGGCGAGGCAGGCCAAAAAGGCAGACGGAGCTGGTGTTTCGGATGGAAACATTATGATGTTGCCTACCGCCAGCGTGACTCTGGCAGTCCAACCACCACATCCCAGCAGGTGGAAATGGAAAGCATAAAGGAAGCAACTCACCTGCAGGCAGTGTTACATGACCTGTGCCTCCATGGAACCCATCACACACACGTCCTGCCGCAGGTGCTGCTCATCGATGGACCCACACAGCACCCATATTGCAACACAATGGAAGGTCAATGGGATGCACAATAGGTTGTGAAACGAATATCCAAAGCTCACAATGCAAACAATACCTGCATAATAGTGATGGCGACATCAGGAGCATTCATGGACATTTCACTTTGCACATACCCCTAAAACAGCATTTGCATAGGAACTGACCCTTCATGTATCTGAGGCACAAACAATATTTGAGCCAAGTGATATGATTAGCTGCCAAATGTGTAAGTGCAAGTCAAGAAAGCACATACAACGGCAACAGCATGGTCCAGACATCTAGATGATGTAGCTGTAAGGTACACACATCAAAGTGGACACATGGTCAGTCAAATCCAAAGGAAGCTACCACAATTTAACACCCTCCATGTGTGGACAAACAAAACTCTAGCTCCCGCACATGAGACGAAAGTACAATCTATATCAGGGGACAAATCTACACCATACATGCTCACATTGGCCAACACAAGATGAAATACTTACCCTAGCAAGCATAACACAATGCAATGACACCCCAATTGGATCAACACCCATATATCCATAGAGTGAACATCTACCCTTGTCTTGGGTGACCAACACTTCCCACAAAGTCAGATATTAAAAAACAACAGCAAATGTGGCGGATGTGTCTGTAGGTGTTGTGGTGGTGTTTGGGGGTATGGTGACTGAGGTGTGTGGGGCTGTGGGTTGTGAGCTGTTTTAGGAGGCTGGCCTGGCTTGTAGCGGGTACCTTAGGTACTTACACCTTATACCAGGTCCAGTTATCCCTTATTAGTGAAATGCAATAGTGTTCTAGCAGCTTAGGCTGATAGAGATAGCTGTAGCAGAGCAGCTTAGGCTGAACTAGGACACATGCAAAGCTCCTGCAATACCACTTATAGTTACACAGTACTTGTACACAATAAAAGACAATACTCAGTGTTACCAAAAATAAAGGTACTTTATTTTAGTGACACAAGACCAAAATTATCTTAGAGGCACTGCTACTTCTGGGGGTAAGTATTATACACAATATATACACTAGACACCAAAATCAGGTAAGTAAATAGTCATAGGATAGTGCAAACAATAGAACATACCATAGAATGAAATAGGAAGAAATAGGCCTTGGGGCAACACAAACCATATACTAAGAAAGTGGTGTGCGAATCACAAATTCCCCCCTAGGCAAGTGTAGTTTGTAGAGGGGCACTGGGAGTGTAAGAAAACCACAAAGGTTGGTAAAATACCCCACCCCAGAGCCCAGGAAAGTAGGAGTAAAGTACTGCAAGTTTCTTTAGGACACACTAAAAGTCGTGAATAGAGTTTTTGCAAGAACCAAGCAAGACTGCAAGCACCAAATGGTGGATTCCTGGACCTGAAGACCTGTAAAGAGAGGAGCCCAAGTCCAGAAGTCGCAGAAGATTCCAGGAAGGACATGAGCCCCTGCCAAGCTAGAAGATGCTGCAAAAGAGGATTCTCCGGTTGGAAGAAGTCTGCAGAAGAGCACCAAAGAAGATGGCTGTGGGTTCCTGCATGATGCAAAGGATGTCCCACGTGGAGATGTTGGATGCAGGTGAGTTGTAGCGCTGGATTAGTCCAACAAGCCTTGGTTCAAGAAATGGCACTGCCTGGACCCAGGAGGGACCTGGGGGCCTCAACTCAGACTGAGGAGGCAGAGGGGGCTCCCAACACTGGAGGGAACCCACAGATGACCAGGCAGCGCCCACAGAGGTCCCAGGACACGGGGATAAAGAAGGTGCAAATTCCGGTTGCTGCAGCACTACAAAAGAAGGTCCCACGCCACCGGAGAACAACTCAGCGAGTTGAGTGTCACAGGATAGAGTGCTTGGGACCTGGCCCAGGCTGTGCATGAAGGATTCTTGCAAATAGTGCACAGTGGCCTCAGGAGGTGAAGATGACGTGGTACTGTCGCAAACAGGGAAGGCAAGCTCTTACCTCCTCCAAATTTGGACAGCTGGACCTTAGGACAGTCTGTGTCGAAGGGGTCCACCACCTGTGTTCCAAGGAGCACACTCGTCATCAGGAGAGGAGTCCCAGAGAACCTCTTGTCGTCTTAGAAGGTGCCTGCTGGAGCAGGGAAGTGACTCTGTCACTTCACTGGAGATTTCTTCAGTCCTTCTGGTGCAGGGTGAAGACAGGGAGTCCCCAGAGTGTGCACACCATGGACACTGTTGCAGTTGCTGGCTGGAGCTGAAGTTGTAGAGTCGCAGTATCCTTTCAGGATACTTTGTTGCAGTTACAGCGGTTCCTGGAGCGGTCTGCGGCTGATCCGAGGTCAGAGGATGAAGTAGGAGTTGCAGAGGATTCCTGGTGGAAACTTGCAAGCCAAATCTGAAGAGGAACCTACAGGAGAGACCCTAAGTAGCCCTGAGACGGGGATTGGCTACCTACCCAGGTATGCACCTATCAGGAGGGGTCTCTGATGTCACCTGTTGGCACTGGCCACTCAGAGATCTCCAGAGTGTCCCCACACCTTCGAAAACAAGATGGCTAACGCAAGGGACACAATGCAGGAGCTCTGGGCGCCACCCCTGGGGTGGTGATTGACAGGGGAATGGTCACTCCCATTCCCATTGTCTAGTTTCCCACCAGAGCAGAGACAGGGGGTCCCTGAACCGGTGTAGACTGCCATATGCAAGGATGGCACCATCTGTGCCCTGTAAAGCATTTCCAGAGGCTCTGGAAGGCTACCCCTCCCAAGCCTATAACACCTATTTCCAAAGGAAGAGGGCGTAAAGCCCTCCTCCCAAAGGAAATGCTCTGTTCTGCCTTCCTGGGACTAGGCTTCTCAGACCCCAGGAGGGCGGAACCCTGTCTGTGAGGTGGCAGCAGGTGTAGCTGCAGTGCAAGCCTCAGAGAGCTGGTTTGGCAGTACTGGGGGTCCATGGTGGAGCCCACAGGATGCATGGGATTGGCCCCCCAATACCAGATTTGGAATGGGGGGGACAATTCCATGATCCTAGACACCTTACATGGCCATATTGAGAGTTACCATTGCTGTAGCTGTATTGATCTATATGTAGTGCACATGTGTAATGGTGGACCCGCACTCACGAAGTCTGGGGATTTGGACCTGGACTGCGTGGGGGCACATTTGCTAGTGCAAGGGTGCCCTCACACTTAGTAACTTTGCACCTAGCCTTCAGTAAATGAAGGTTAGACGTATAGATGACTGATAAGTTACTTAAGTGCAGTGAAAATGGCTGTGAAATAGTGTGTGCACTATTTTATTCAGGCTGCAGTGACAGTCCTGTGAAATGGTTTGTCTGAGCTCCTTATGAGTGGCAAAATAAATGCTGCTGCCCATAAGGATCTCCTGGAACCCCAATGCCCTGGGTACCTAGGTACCATATACTAGGGACTTATAAGGGGGGTTCCAGTGTGCCAATTGGAATTGGTGTATTAAGTCACTAAACTATAGTGACTAATTTGGAAGCAGAAAGAGCATAGGCACTGAAGTTCTGGTTAGCAGAACTTTAGTGACACAGTTAAGCACTACTGACAACACACACAGTAGGCCACAAACTATGAGCACTGGGGTCCTGGCTAGCAGGATCCCAGTGAGACAGTAAAAACACACTGACATACACTCACAAACAAGCCAAAAAGGGGGGGTAACCATGCTACAATGAGGCTACTTTCTCACAGGTGTTGTCTGGGTGTATGGTGGGTGTGATGGATGTGTCACTGGGTGTTGTGGTGTCTGTGGGAATGGTGGATGTGGTGTGTGGGTCGGTGGGAGTGTCTGTTGAAATGGTGGCTGATGTGGTGTCTGTGGGTGAATGTTGAGAGCTTACATGCTGGTGTGCCTGGTAGAGTTTTTGTTGCTGTGTGCTGCTTGTGTGTGTTGAGGTTGGTGCATGTGGATGTGTCTATGTGCTTAGGACAAGTAGGGGAATTGGGAATTTGGATAGGGAAGAGAGAGGATGTGGGAGGGAGGATTGAGGATAGATTGCTGTCATCATTGAGGAGGCCAGAGCCTTAAAAGATTTCTGTAGGCCAGACACCATCGAAATCATGAACACCATCCACTCCGGCTCTCCACATGACCCCTGCACTCACCACATCCTCAACAAAGCAAGCTCCTTCATCGCACCCCAACTACGGAAGATCATCAACCGCTCCTTCAAGTCTGCCACCTTCCCGGAGAGCTGGAAACACGCTGAGATTAACACCCTCCTCAAAAAATCCAAGGCAGACCGAAAGGACCTCAAGAACTTCCGGCCTATCGCCCTGCTCCCCTTCCCAGCAAAATTCATAGAGAAGGCTGTCAACAGACAACTAACCTGCTTCCTCGAGGAGAACTGCACCCTGGACCCTTCCCAATCCGGAATCCGCAGCAACTACAGTACCAAAATCGCCCTCATCGCCGCCACCGACGACATCAGAACCATACTGGACAAAGGCGAAACCGCGGCCCTCATCCTCCTGGACCTCTCGTTCGCGTTTGACACCATCTGCCACCACACCCTACGCTCACGCCTCAGCAGTGCAGGAATCTACGACAGAGCCCTGGACTGGGTCACCTCCTTTCTCACTGGCAGAACCCAGACAGTCCGCCTCCCCCCATTCCGCTCGGAGGCCACCAAAATCATCTGCGCCGTACCCCAGGGTTCGTCCCTCAGCCCGACCCTCTTCAACATCTACATGGGCCTGCTTGCTAACATCACCTGATCCCACAACCTCAACATCATCTCATATGCCGACGACACCCAGCTGATCCTATCCCTCGCCAACACCAACCTCTATGAAGGAATGAAGGCCATCACCAAATGGATGCCTCAAACTCAATTCCGACAAGACGGAAGTCCTCATCTTCGGCTCTACCCCCTCCGCATGGGATGACTCCTGGTGGCCTGCCATTCTCAGAGCTGCTCCGACTCCCACCCACAATGCACCCAACTTAGGATTTATCTTGGACTCCCTATTATCCATGACCCAACAAGTCAATGCCATCTCCTGCTACTGCTTCAACACCCTCTGCATTTGCATGAAAAATCTACAAATGGATACCCACTGAAACCAGAAGAACAGCCACCCAAGCCCTCGGAAGCAGCAACCTGGACTACGACAATGCCCCGTACGCAGGAACCACAGCCAAACTCCAGAAGACGCTGCACTGCATCCGGAACACCTCTGCATGCCTCATCTTGGACATCCCCCGCCACTGCCACATCACAGACCACCTGAGAAACCTGCACTGGCTCCCAGTCAACAAAAGAATCACCTTCAAACTCCTCACCCACGCTCACAAAGCACTGCACAACACCGGACCAGAATACCTCAACAGACGGCTCTCCTTCTATACCCGGACCCGGCATCTCCGCTCCGCCGACCTCGCCCTCGCAAGCGTCCCACGCATCCGCAGAACTACAACCAGCGGTAGATCATTCTCGCACCTCGCAACCAAAATTTGGAACACTCTTCCAACCCACCTGTGCCAGACCAAAGACCTCTTTACCTTCAGGAAACTTCTCAAGACCTGGCTGTTTGAGCAGTAGGAGCACTCCCCCTTTCTCCTCCCCCCTCCTCAGTGCCTTGAGACCCTACGGGTGAGTAGTGCGCTTTACAAATTCCTGATTGATTGATTGATTGACATGTCACTATGAATGTCTTCCAGGAAACCACTTGTCTGAAGTTGGCTTGCCAACCCCTGGATGGTATTCACAATGGCAGTCTGCCCCACAGAAGGCTATTGACCTCCTGATACTCCTCAGGAGGTCAATAGCCTTCTCACTCAGGGCAGCAGGAGTAACAGGGGCTGGCACTGAGGTACCTAGGGCAAAGGAGACGTCCACCCTCTTAGGTGAGTGGGCATGGCCAACCTGGTGGGGATCAAAGAGGAAGGGTGGTGCTAGTACTGGGGTGTGGCGCGCAAGGATGGTACAGGAACAGATCCTGATGGGTCCCCCACCACTAGGGAGTGGCCACTGGAGGTAAAATCTAAAGATGACGAGGTTGATCCTGTGTCCTCGGTGGCAGTCCCCTCACCTTCCAGGCCACTGGGTCCCTCCGTGTCGGTGGTGTCATGACTGGAGGTACCATGGCCAGATGCTTCCCCACTTGGTTTCGCCTGTCTCCTTCACTTGCCTGGGATGAAGCTCCAAATACAAAGGGGAAAAGGGTCTCCACATGTTCCTGATCACACCTGAACAAAAGCTGTGATTTACAAACAGTACCATGATGTCAAGTAGGCCACAGCAACAAACTACTTCAAGGTGGCTCCTACATAAATCATGCATATGTATGTGTGTCATGTGAACTGTCAACAGTTGCCCACAGAAAAATCAGGTCTCAGATCTCCAATTGCATGGGTAAAGTTGCGCAATCATAATAACCATTGAACAAGTAGAAGACCATATCACCTTCAATGCTTTGCCTCATGGAGCATACCTGTTACCTGTCGTCATACAATAGTAGGCCAACGCCAAGTCCATACCAACAGATGCCACACAAGGTCATGCAGACATCTATTTGTCACATACTCAATAACACAACATTAAGAAATGATGCTCCAAATCCTGCGATGTTGCTGACAGCAGTACAGTATCCTGAAGAAGGTGACATGGAAATAATCACGTCACACTGGAAACTTGTCAACAATGCACCCTTCACCATGTGTAAATTGTCCTAATTGAGTCATAGAGGTAGTACTAATGTTGCTCAGATATACTACATATTTGACACAGAAATGTACACTGTAGTCAAAATGTGAAAATTGACAGGGAGATTTTTTGCTAAAATACATAACACAATGAAACAGCTAGCCCTCGGAAAATCACCACTATTATATGGCACCCCTTACAATGACAAACTCTGATTGCATCAGTAGAAGCCATTAGTTCTTTGTATATTGGAGAGGCCCAGGGATTTACAAGAACTTGGAGAAGGCCCTGGACATGTTGCCCAATGGGAAGCTACATCACTGTCTCCATTTTGGTCCTGCAAATCCAGATGTCCGTGGATGAATGGTTCTACCCAACCACATGTGATTCCAAGAAAACTGCAAGTCACTCCATGATGTGTGACAACAGTGAGGCAACACATCTTTCCCATTTAACATGTGCAGTGCACCTTGCCACGTGATGCCACATCAATGGCATGGAAATGGGCATTGTGTGTAAAACCTCTAGTCCTACATGTCATATCTCTAATTGCTACTGAAGTTGTACATGCCAAATGACATGCAATGATGGGTGAGAGTATGTGTGAGCCAACAATCAATGGTGACACATAAAATGTAGCCCCATTGCATATGCCCAATTCCAAAGACAGGTTGGCATGCAACTATACAGTATGTGAGGGAATACAGAACTCTTCCTGTGAACACAGGTAGACGAAGCATGAAACAGCAGTGTACACATTTTGTTAAAAGAGAATGGGACATATGCTAACATGTCGGCACAAGGAATTTTGGCAACAGTGAAACAGGGACATAAATCATGTCAATGGACATTTCCCACTTACCAAGGGAATGTTTTGATCTGTAGCTGTACCCAAAGAACAATGTATGCTCTGTCACATGTGTGATGCCACCTTCACATGTCAGACAGTAGTGAGGCACCAGCACTCATCACACACTGAAAACAAGTGGCCTCTCGGGAGCAGATGCCAATTTACTCACTTAACCAGACACATGGCTAAGGACAGTGATTCATCACTTCTTTTTCTTTAGACTGTAACACTGAGGAGTAGTGGTCTGTGGCGTAGAATTTAGACCCACTACAACAACAAACCTTCCTTGATTGATCACTGTACAAAGCAATGTGTTGTCCTCGGAGAGCAATTGTTTTGTGGATTGTACTCAGTTGTGATCTAGGTCCCTGGGCTACTAGGCAAGGCACATCAATATGCACCAAGTTAGAATATCTACACAAAAAGTTACTCATCTTGTGTGTCACACATGGTCCATCCCCAGTCATCAGGAGGAGATATCAGAACCTAACACATTAACTTGGCTGTATGACAGGCAGTAATATGTCCTGTACTCATTGTGGCTGCTGTGCTCCCTGAAAATGCCCATCAAGATCCGGGTATGCTACTGCCAGAATGCAGGCCCCTAGGGGGATAATGCTTTGAGGTGTGGCCGCCCACGTTGGGAGGACAGCCCTATCTGAATCTCTGAGATCTTCTGGCCCGGCACCTCAGGTCCTTCCACCTCTTGCAACAGTGAACACTTTGCCGGCTATGGAACCCCAGGGTCTGCACCTCCTGGGTGATGGCTCTCCAAATCTCCTTCTTTTGATGGGTGTTTACCTGTATGGATGCAAGAGACAAATCAAGTGGTTACAAACACAAGTTTTTGCTCAAATCGTTGTGTCACACATGTCAGAAACACCAAGCATAAAATGGGCAATTTGTCAACACACCACAAGTGTGAAGCACATGCCAATAAGTACAGGGCCATGACTACACACTTTTGGATTCATCTACAGACTAACCCACTACCCTGCTCAAGGCCTACAATGACTAAGCAAGCCTAAATACATCAGGTATTTGATTCTCCAGCAACATGTACTGTGATGTGAGCCACAATGAAACACCACACAGCAATGTGGTTTCTGAAGGGTAAACTCGTTAGGCCTGACTGGACAAACACATTTACACTCTGCAACACTGACTCAATGCACACAGTCCCTACAGGCAACTATCATAGTACAGACTTCACCCTTACACTTGAGTGACAATGAAAGGGCTGGCATGGTGGGCACGGAAAGTATCTTCCCTGTGCATGTGTGGACATGTGGCCTAGCAAATGTAGACTCATGTCATTTCAGAGTAGGTTTCGGTGGTATGTACCTGTACCACAAAACACTCCTTTAAACATATGTTTCTAACCTACAAAGAGAACAACTCAGCGAGTTGCGCGTCACAGGATGGAGTGCTGGGGATCTGGTCCAGGCTGTGCACGAAGGAATTCTGCAAATAGTGCACAGAGGCCTCAGGAGGTGAAGAAGACGCAGTACACAGGAGTACCGTCACTCTCAGTGAAGGCAAGGTCCTACCTCCTCCAAATTGCGTCAGCAGGACCTCAGGACAGCCTATGTCGATGGGGTCCACCCTCTGTGTCCTTAGGAGCACGCTCGTCGCTGTGAGAGGAGTCCAAGGGTATCGGTCGTCGTCTTGGAAGGTGCCTGCGTGAGCAGGGGAGTGACTCTGTCATCCCACTGGAGATTTCTGCGGTCCTTCTTGTGCAGGATGAAGACAGGAAGTTGCCCAGAGCGGGCACACCGTGGAAACTGTTGCAGTTGCTGGCTGGAGCTGAAGTTGCAGAAGAAAAGTATTCCTTGTGGATACTTTGTTGCTGTTACAGTGGTTCCTGGAGCAGGCTGCGGTTAATCCGAGGTCAGATGGAGGGTGAAGTAGTAGTTGCATAGGATTGCTGAAGAAAACTTGCAAGAGAACCCACAGGAGAGACCATAAATAGCCCTGAGACGGGATTGGCTACCTCATCAGGGAAGGACCTATCAGGAGGGGTCTCTGCTGCCACTGGATACTCAGAGCCCTCCAGAGTGCCCCCACACCTTGCAAAGCAAGATGGCTGAAGTCTGGGACACACTGGAGGAGCTCTGGGCACCACCCCTAGGGAGGTGATGGACAGGGTAGTGGTCACTCCCCTTTCCTTTGTCCAGTTTCACGCCAGAGCAGGGGACAAGGGGTCCCTAAACCGGTGTAGACTGGTTTATGCAAGGAGGGCACCATCTGTGCCCTTCAAAGCATTTCCAGAGGCTGGGGGAGGCTACCCCTCTCCAGCCTGTAACACCTGTTTCAAAAGGGAGAGGTTATAACACCATGCTCTCAGAGGAAATGCTTGGTTCTGCCTTCCTGGGACTGAGGTGCTCAGACCCCAGGAGGGCGGAACCCTGTCTGTGAGATGGCAGCAGCTGTAGCTGCAGTACAAGCCTCAGAGAGCTGGTTTGGCAGTACTGGGGGTCCTTGCTGGAACCCCCAGGATGCATGGAATTGGCTCCCCAATACCAGATTTGGAATGGGGCGACAATTCCATGATCTTAGATATGTTACATGGGCAAATTCGGAGTTACCATTGTGAAGTTACATATAGGTATTGACCTATCTGTAGTGCACCAGTGTAATGGTGTCCCCGGACTCACAAAGTCCCGGGAAATGGCCCTGAACTATGTGGGGGCACCTTTGCTAGTGCAATGGTGCCCTCACACTTCGTAACTTTGCACCTAACCTTCAGCAAGTGAGGGTTAGACATATTGGTGACTTATAAGTTACTTAAGTGCAGTGGAAATGGCTGTGAAATAGTGTGTGCAGAAGCATGAGCAATGAGATTCTGGTTAGCAGAGCCTCAGTGACACAGTCAAGCACTATACAGACACACACATTAGGCCATAAATTATGAGCACTGGGGTCCTGAGCAGCAGGATCCCAATGAGACAGACAAAAACAAACTGACATACAGGTTAAAATGGGGGTAACATGCCAAGGAAGATGGTACTTTCCTACAGCAGTATTTCGTTATCAAGACATGTAAAATACCCCAGTATATGTCCTACCTTTTAGATACACTGCACCCTACCCATGGGGCTGCCTTGGGCCCACCTTAGGGGTACCTTACATGTAGTAAAAGGGAAGCTTTGGGCCTGGCAAGTGGGTGCACTTGCCAGGTTGAAATGGCAGTTTAAAACTTCACACACAGACACTGCAGTAGCAGGTCTGAAACATGTTGACAGGGCTACTCATGTGGGTGGCACAATCAGTGCTGCAGACCCAATAGTAGCATTTGATTTACAGGTCCTGGGCACACATGTTGCACTATACTAGGGACTTACCGGTAAAACAACTATGCCAATCATGGATAAACCAATCATCAGGTCAATTTAGACAGAGAGCACTTGCACTTAAGCACTGGTCAGCAGTGGTAAAGTGCTCAGGGTCCAAAAGCCTGCAAAAACTAAATTTAGCACATAGTTGAAAACATATATTTATTTTAGTTAATTAATTTGTGTTCATACCATATCCTTTCAGAATATGTCATAATAATTTCAATATGTATTATGAATTTTAAAGCAAATCAACATCGATTCAAGGCAAGCCATATTTAAACAGTGAGCATTTTAATTTAAACGTGGCTTGTGTTTATTACGATATGTGCTTTATTCATTTCAAAGCATGCTATATTTATCTCATATAGTTTCATATCCATTTCAATAAGTGTCATATTAATTTTAATGAATGTCATATTAATTTTGATATGGGTCATATCAACTTCATCAGAAATCATATTCATTTGAAAATGGTTCATATAAATCTTAACATGTGTCATACTGCTTTAAATGAATGGCATATTCGTGTCAGTGGATGTCATATTCATCTTGACACCTCAGATTATAATTTTAATATGGGTCATATCCATTTCAACATAGGTCAAATTCATTTCAATATATGCAATATTCCTGTCTCTGTGTATCCTATTGATTTCAAAGCATAACATTCATTTTGACAAGTTTTATTTTAATGTCAGCATTGGTCATATTCAGTTTAAGGCATGTTGAATTAATTTCAAAAGAGCTCATATTCATTTCATGTCATATTCATCTTAGCATGTGTCATATTCCTTTCAATAGATGTCTTATTCATGTTAACGCATGATATTGATTTTAACATGACTCATACCAATTGCAACACATATTATAATCATGGCAATGTGTATCATATTACTTTCAATGCAAACCATATTCATTTTTTTTTAATAAATGTAATGTTCATTGCACATTATATTCCTTTCAGAATAATGCATTTTCATTTCAGTACCTTATATTCATTTCAAGCTATCATATTCATTCCAATGTGTGCCATATTCCTCTTGGCAAATGTCAGTCATTTCAAGAAATGTCTCATTCTTTTTGACAAATATTGTATGTGTTTCAGTGATTGCTTTGTTATTTACAGTGAGGGCCATATTTATTTCAGTATGATTGATATTTATTTCAGTATATCTGTTATTCAATTCTGAGTGTGAGTTATTCATAGTAATCACTAAGTAGCATATTCACTTTGCCTGGTTTCATATTTGTTTTGGTTCAAGTCAGACTCACTCTACCAGGTATCATATTTATTTTGGCACATAGTACATTCATTCTGGTGTATATCATATTCATTTTGCAACACGCTATGCATTCCAGGAGGTGTCCTATATAGGGTGCTGTAATTTTGACATGAACGGCTTCCCATACCCAGAGCCATCTCAGTGGCTAACCTTGAAACTATTTCACTTCAGCTTGGGCCCCTGAACATATATGTGACAATGCAACACTGTTGCAGAAATTATAGCCAAATCCCATGCAGAAATTATAGCTAAATCCCATGTTTTTAGGAATTGCTACTAAGCGTTATGCAATCAAGTTTTCTCATTCATACCTTCTAAAGATGTCAGAAACATATCTTATGCTGTCATGCCCAAATTTCTACCTATTACAATCTACTTGAATCTACTTTCAATACTCTTGATATTTACAGTGTTCTACCATTTTGTTAAGAGTCTGCAATCTTAACAACAGTAAGTAGTTGCCTAACAGCTGGAGAGCTTTTCTTTATTTTTGAATAACATTTAAATGGTTTGTTAAATTTTGTCTGATCCTTTTTATGTAATGTTGTGATTGTACACTTTTGTGAGCATACAAGACATCGATGCACTAAGGGTTTAACCCTAAATGGCCACTTACAGGAATTAGAAGCCTCATTGGAAATTCCAGAAGCAGTGTTTCAGCTGAAAAAATGCAGGGGTTGCTAGTGAGCCATGTTTGATTTTATGTGTTTTTAAATATATTTACTGAACCTGCCTGTAACTGAATTGAAATAACACTTAGTGTTAATCTTTGCCTTACTTTGCACAAATCTTAGCATATTTGGACATTGAAAGTTCCTTGGGGATTTGCTGCAAAAAAAATTATATATATATATATATACTGTATATATATATATATATATATATATATATATATATATATATATATATATATACATATACACACATATATATATTTGTTTTTTTAAGTGAATTTCTGTTTGTTCCAATAACACAAGATACTTTTACCACATCTAACTATACTGTCACTTAATTTTTTCGGTAACAAAATATATATGTATGCATATACATATATGTATGTATATATATATATATATATATATACATTTTGTTAAATGTATTTTTATTGTTTTATTGAGAGCTAGAACAATCATACAAACAATTAACATCTTTAACCTCCCATCTCACCTTTCCTGCAGTTCTTTTGCTATACTTTTGATATAGGAGGTGTACTGTTACAGGTCTGTGTTCATTCATATTTCTGTATCCCATCCTTCTGATATTTTTTCACATTTCTTCATACATCCTCTGCTCTTGTACACTTCTTTTTCTATAATTCTGCAGTATTCCATTTCCATTTCCCAGTTCTGGTGCCTAGGGAGCATGGACGAGCCCCATCTCTGGGCTATATCTCTTTTTTGATAACGTGTTTGGTCTGAGGTCTCCCAAATGCCCAGTAATGCTATTCTTGGTGTCAGACTTAAGGTTTCGCCTATTGCAGCCGCCAATGAGTTTTCCACCTTTCCCCAGAATCCCTGAAGACGTGGGCATCTCCATAGAATATTCACAAAGGAGCCTTCCATTCCTCAGTCTCCCATACAGCCCACCCCGCTTATCTGTCTTATTTTGCATAAGAAGGTCCGTGTGTAGACCCGGTGTAATATTTTAAACTGGACAAGCTGGAAGCTTGCTTTTATTGCCACTTTTTTGGGGAATTCTAGTGCCTCTGCCCAATCTTCATCTTCTAGGTTTCCTGAGTCTAATTCCCACCTATCTCGTAATTTCGTCAGTGGACCTTAAGTATCCCTCATCAAAGTGCCGTATGTCAGTAATACCAGCTTTTTCTCAACTCTCCTGCTCAGCAACCTGTTTTCTAGTGGGGAATTTTTTAGCATCTCCTTATCCAGATCAATGTTATTTTTGAGGGCATGGGATACTTGTCCGGATTTGAGCCACTGGGACATAGTCATCTGATATTCTGCCTGTAGGTATGAGAATGGGAATATGCCATTTGTGTCTCATACTTCCATTAGCGTGGATATGCCTATGTCGTCCCACCCTTTGAATCCTTGCAGTGACGGGCCCTCTTTTAACCTAGTACCTTTCCATGATGGAGTCTGGGAGGTTAGTCTCTTGCTCCATCCCCTCTCCTTCGTCAGTCTCCTCTAGATTTTGATTACCCTCTGTGTCGCTGGGTACATTTTCAGAGGAGTTCTTCTTCTGTATAATGCATGTAGGTAGCTATGTGTCACCATCCCTGTTTTATCTCTCCGAAACGCTGGGTTGTCAGCCTCCATATAGATGCCCAGTCATTTACTACACTGACTTGCGCTGCTTCATAGTACTTCAACACACTAGGCAATGCAATTCCCCCATCAAACCTGGACCTCTGCAGTGTTTTCAGAGATATTCTGAGTTGCCCTCCCACCCATAGCAGCTTTCCAACCAGGCCATCTATCTTAGTGAAAAACATCTGGTATTCTATATGGTGTATTTTGTAGAAGGTACAGCATTCTGTAGAGCGCCATCATTTTGAACGTGGTTGCTTTATCTAGCAGGGAGAGTGGCAGAAACTGTGCTGCCGAAGGGGTGCCATATTCTCCTCATAGTACTCAACACCGGAGTGTGTTATCCATACCCCTAAGTATTTAAACTTGTTTTTTCCATCCGGAGTGGCACTCTAAGGTGGGTACTTATCAGATCGTCTTCCAACGGGAAAACTAGCAATTTATCCCAGTTAATTGCGAGCCCTGAATATTTACCAAATGTGTTAAGTATCTATTGGAGCCTGTCCATTGTTTGCGTCATATTAGTTAAGTACAGTAGGATATCATCGGCATATAGCGAGATACAGTCCTCTTGCCCCTGTCCACCTGGCCAACTCCAAACTTGTGTGTCTTCTCTTATCCAAGCTGCCAGAGCTTTGATAGACAATGCAAAGATCATCGGTGACAGTGGGCAGCCTTGTCTTGTGCCTGTCATGATATCAAACTTCCGAGAGAGATGGCTATTGACTCATACCCTAGTTATGGGGCGGTTGTAGAGGAGTCTGACCCATTGTATATATTTTGGCCCAAATCCCATCCCTTCCAAGAATCCAAACTATATATATAGTTTTATACCGAAAAAACAAAGGTTAACATGACAGTATAGTTAGGTGCGGTAAATGTACCTTGTGTTATTGAAGAAAACTGAAATTCACCTAAAAAATAAAAGTTAAAGTGATGTTATAGTTAGATTTTAAAATATGATAGAAAACAGAAATTTACTAGTTATAGTTTACTATGGTAACTATCACGTGTGCCACCACCATGCACTGTTTATGATCTCACATGCTACATCAATTCAATTCAATTCTAAGGTTTTTGTAGATTACGTGGCTACCCAGGACGGGCTCCCAGCACTTGCCAAGACTTGCAAGGTAGCGAGCTGTTTGGGTGAATACATGGATTTTTTATTGCCTTCTATAACTTAAAACTTGTTTGTCCTAAGGTTGATCGGTTGGGAGTTCCAGAGCTTTGGAATGAGACAAATGAGCGACCACAGCCACTTGCTGTCTTGGTTCTGTGGACGACAGGGAGAGATAGATTGTTTGATATTAATTCCCTATTGGCAATGTAAAGATTGATAAGGTGTTGAAGGATATGTGGACCAATCCTGTGTTTTGCTTGGTGAGCAAGACACAGTGCTTTAAATTGTATTATTTTATTTTATTTATTAGCAACCAGTGAAGTTTGGTGAGAGCCGGGTGACCTGACTGAGTTTTGTGTATATCCAGCAATGTTCAAGCTGCGGCATTCTGGATGACTTGCAGTTTCTTGGTGACAGATACTGGGCTGCTTAGATAAAGAGAGTTGCCATAGTGTAGGCAATATAGAATACGACCCTGGACCACAGTTCTGCATGTTTTCATAGGGAGCCATGTAAGTGTCTTCCTCGAAGGTTTGAGGGGACTGAAACACTTAGCCGCAGCTTTTTTTGCCAAGGGTGTCATGGTGAGCTGTTTGTCCAACATGATACCCAAGAATTTAAATTCTAGTTTGGGAACTGGACTATTGCCCAGAGACAAGGGCCAATAAAGATGATCCCACAGTAACGAGTTGTTTCCAATTACCCTAACCTCTGTTTTGTCTCTGTTTAACTTAAGGCAGCTAGATAAAGGTAAAGTATTTTAGATATGGGACCTATGCTGGGTGACAAAGAGACAGTAATCTTGGTATCGTCTGCGTAAGACACCATAGTAAAATGTAAGGAACAAATGATGTCATATGAAGGGCAGATGTACAGATTAAAGAGTGTAGGATTCAAAGAAGAGCCTTTGGCACTCCACATTTAAGTTGATGAATCGCAAAGAGAAAGGGCCCTTCACTAACTTGAAAACTCCTATTGTTTAGGAAAGGTGACAGCCATTTTAATGCGCTACCTGCAATGACTGCTTCTTCCAGTCAACAATGTAAGATGGGGTGAGAGACAGTGTCAGATAATGCACTTAAATTGAGAAAAATAAGCACAGTTGATACGCCCTGATCCAGGACCTTCAGGAGTGCGGTCTCTGTACTGCAACCAGATTGAAAACCCGTTTGTATGGGGTGCAGTATGTTATTGGATTCCAGAAATCCACAGAGGTGGCCATTTATCAATTTTTCTAAGACTTTGCTGACACCTCAGAGTAGCGAAATAGGTCTGTAGTTTTCGATCAGGGTCTAGCAAAGGTTTCCTAAGTAGGAGGCGGATAATAGCATGTTTCCACATGCCAGGGACATAGCAGTTTTCCAGGGATGAGTTGCGAATGTTTGTCAGAGCTGATAGAATGACATCCTCCATTTTAAGGGGGACATCTAGAGGGGTAGGATCCATTGGAGAGACAGGTTTGACCATGTTAGCTATAGTCAAGACTTCATTTTTACACAGTTGCGGAAAGGTTGAAGCGCAAACTTGGATTTCTTGGTTATGATATTGCCATTAATTCGGTTCTTATGGTCTAGTGGCCCAGATAGAGTGCCATAGAGGAGCTTGACCTTTCAGAGAAAATAGCTGGCCAGTTGCTCGCAGCACTCCATGGAGGAGGGAGGGCCTTCTCCTGAAGTATTGTTTTTTTTAAAAGGAGTTGACTATGGAGTAGATTTCCTTTGGGGGATTTGAGAACTGACTGATCCTGTTCGCAAAGTCATCTACCTTGACTCTACAGATGATGTGTTGATATTTTTTCACAAGTTTTTTATACGTTTTCTTAAATATGTTATTATTGTAGTAGTTGGACTCTCACTTTTAGACAAGACTGCTGGTTTAGGGATGACAGCACTTTTGTTTGTAGGCGACTAAGTCAATCCTACAAGATGTTGCAACTGTCGTCCCAACCCTCCTGGTTCACAAGCAGTACCTCACCAGAAGCCTAAACAGTAAAAGGTGATTTCTCGAATCCTTACACATGGACTCTAGAGTGTGACATCTCAGAGGAGTTTGTGTGGAACAGAAGTTATTCTTTTCTCTGGTTAGCAACAAGTTTCAGTCACGCACAGGCAATAAAGGAGATGCAGGAGAGTTTCAATATATTTATTGAAGAGACTGCAATCTGCAATAAAATACATGGGCTGCAATGATTAGGATAATGAACAATAAATGAAGATGAAAGTTGTGAATATAAATCCCCCCACCGTATTGCAAAAACATGAGATATAAAACCCCTAGGGAAGGAGAACCTAATCCCTACCCTAATGATAACTAGGTGTGATAAACCTAATCTGCCAGTGCCCTGTCCATGAGAAGGGCCCCCCCAGCACTTGTTACCTTGGAATGAGGTCTCTAGGTCAGACTCAGTGGTGACACAAAGCTGAATTCTGCAGCAAGGTGACGTGTAGCAAAGATAGCTTCGATACTGTCAATGGCATCTGGAAGGAACCCCTCTAATGACCTTGTCAGTGTGAGATGCATTTACACAGATCATGTAGGACTGCTGATGCAGGTATGTTCTCAAACAATTGATAAGAAGGCAAACTTGTGGCGGCAAATATATAAACAATCCTCAACAAGTGTACGTCCTGTTCCTATCAAACGTGGGTGATAAAGGGTCATGATGATAATACCTATGTACATCATTGATTATGACGCTGATAGTGATGCCTTGACAGAGTGGCACTGATAATGTAAATCAAAATATTTCTATGACCGTAAACAATGGCAGCCATCTTAAAAATAATAATAAAATAAGGCCCATATGTATGAAAAATGACTCACAACTGCGCTAACGCGGTTATGCATCATTTGTTTCAGTGCCGGCTAACGGCATTCCCTAACGCCATCCGTGTGCCATATTTATATTATGATGCATAATGGCACTAAGGAATGGCTAGCGTCTCATAAAAGACGCTTGCCGGTGAGGGATGGCATTAGGGGAAATGGGGCTAGTGGGTCAGGAATTACGCTAGGCTGGTTAGTGGCAAAATATCTGCTGCTAATCAGCATAGCATAATTTTTTTACACCCAATGCCCACCAGAGGTGACCTGTGTCTCATGGCAATCCCCACATACCCAGTGCCGGGTAGGGGGCCCCATGTAAAGGGCCTCTAATGGCACTTCACAAAAAAAATATACTTACCTAAACTTACTGTGATGGGGTTTCCCCCTCCTGTAGTGTCCCAGTGGTGTGGGAGGTAGTGTTGCTGGGGCTTAGGGTGGGCATAGTTGTGTCCATTCCATGGTTTTTCGCTATGGAAAAGGGCCTACCTGCACTTTAATGTCTGGCTTGACCAGACGTTAAATATTGTCGCTAAGCGTGCTTAGCGCCATTATTTAGGTCCATCTCCCAGTTGTGCGTCGTTTCTGCGTCGGGAGGTAAATATGGCGCTAGCGGGTTAGCGCCATTTTTAGGAAGGGAACGCCTAACTTGCATCTCATTGACGCAAGTGGTTTGGCACTTCCTAGAAATGCCACTAAATCCGATATTCTGATGCTAGACAGGTCTAGCGTCAAAATATAAATATGGAGTTAAGTTAGTGCAGCTTTAGCATAAAAAAGTACGCTGATCCAACGCTAACCTTTCATAAATATGGGCCTGAATGGCAAAAAACTGAGCAAGCTAAGTAGGATAAAAGTCACTAGATAACGGGGGCACAGGCCTGCAAGCCAAAGGCTAAGCTAAATTGTCAGTCCCATTAAAACTAGCATGGATTCACCCCCTTGTGGTGGCACATCCACTTCCTTTCACATCTTTTAGCTCTGTTGAGAACCACTTAGCATTGTCCCTACACCAGGATAACCTACTGGATTTTAGGAGGATTAGACACATCTAACATAAGGCTGAACTATCCCAAGAAGGTTGAATGGGATGTGGAGAAATCTCCATCTAATTCTGTAATGGAGTTGTAAAAGGCCAAATCCCACCTAGTGATGTCTAGTTTGGACCATTAATGTCAGACACAGGTGGTTTCCAAGGGGGAAGTGTGGTTTTATTAATGTTTAAACACAATTATAATGACATCAATTGGAGCACTGATACAATAGAAGTCATCAGAATTGTGTTTCAACCTTAAGAAAAACATATTATTTTAATACTAATTCCTTCCTACACACTCGCTCTTCATCTATAATACAGTACAGTGGAAGTCAAGGGCCACCCTTCCCCCATGGGGACCACCCATGTCTGACATTATATATACCCGGGTCCCTGGATTATGGGTCTTTTCCCATTTGCTAGATAGATAGTTTGGACCACTGCCAGGTAATGCTGATTGCGGTATCTTGGATTTATGCTCTCCAGTTTTTGGTATGGAAAATCAAATGAAAAAGTGATCCGGCCAAGAAACTGCCATGGGGACATTTACAATCATGTTGGGAATGTTGGTTAAAGTAGGATCTAATGTATGGCCCTTGATATGTGTATGGGATGTGACCAGTTGGGAGAGCTGAATTGCTGATGGCTCTGTTTGAAGTTTGTAGCCTGAGTACATTTTTGATCATCTAGATGAATATTCAGATCATCCAGTAATGTAAAGTTAGCTGTCTGGAGGCTGTGTGAGGCTATGATGTCTGGCATGCCCTGAATGAACTCTGAGGTGGGTCCCGGTGGGCGATAGGCAATCATTCCCAAAAAAGTACAGGTATGCAGGGGCGGCTCCTCCATAAGGGTGGAGGAGAGTCGCCCTCCACCCCTGCCAGCAGCTGCAAAGGTTTTCGCGACTGCAGGTATGTGAAAGTTTAATTGTAGAAAAAAAAGACTTTCGCACCCTGAAATTGAGACTGATGTAAATTCAATATTGCTTTTAAAAATGATGGCTACGCCCTCTCCCATCATTTCAACAGGGTCGCTTTTAGTGACTGAGTAGCCAGACAGAAGTACTACTGCTATATCTAGCCAACTGTAATTTTTAAGCCATGTTATAGTCAACAAAAGGGCATCTGGGGGATTGCCATCTAAAAAGATGAACAATTCTGAGCTATGTTTTTGAAGGATTCTTCTATTGATTAGGAATGGGTGCCATAGAGGTTCTGGCTGCGTAAGAGCAGTCTGAGCCTGATTGCTACTAATGATGGATGGCTCATCTATCGTGTTTGCTACACCAGAGCTAAAAGTGTAATTGTAGAATAGGCACCTACTAAGTATGTTTGCAAGGTCCAGAGTGTGGCAACAGGTTTTACTAGTAAGGTAGTTGAGGCATTTCATTGCTTCCGAGGAGTATTTTATTCTGAGACAAAAGTGCAAAGGGTCCTGGCCTCTGGCCCTAGCCGAACGCAGATAGGCGCTGATGGTGTTGTGTTTGGTGTGCCTTCAGTGCACCAGTGCAGCGTCAGTACACCAGACCTCAATGAATACTGAGGCCAGGACGAAGAATGAAAGTAGACTGCCAACCAAAATGGCATCCTTTCATGTGCTATTGGGAGGTTGGCTGGCACTGAACATGGCCAGGGGGGCAACTGTCCTGAAAGAATGGTCTTAGCCTTCAATAAATTGCATGCCATGTGACTTAGGCCCGCAATACGAGTCTGGTGACCCCGGACACCACCGTGCTGCTGCCAGCCCGCAGCCTGGCTGGCCTGGCGGTGGTAATCCGACAGGGCAGCGCTGCCCTGGGGATTATGAGTCTGCATACCGCCATCCTTTCCACGGCGGTTACACTGCCATGGAAAGACTGGCAGAATGGGGGTGTAGAAGGTCCCCTGGGGGTCCCTGCAACACCCATGCAGTTGGCATGGGCAGTGTAGGGACCCCCATGCACAGCTCCATCGCGCATTCCACTGCCTGAATTACTGGCAGTGGAATACGCAAAGGGTGCTGCTGCAACTGCTGAACCATTAGGACCTGTTGTTAATGTTCAGGCCCTGTTCACCGCAGGGCCAGCGGGCGGAAACACTGTTTCTGACCTCCAGTCCTGCGGTGAACTCTTTATAGGGCCGGCAGTGTTCAGGCCCTTGAGAAAGTCAGTAACTGCTGAAATGCATCTGGCGAGGCATTTTACCTACCCGCGAGTCCTGCGTTCCTTGTGGATTTGCTGAAATACTAATGAATGTGAGTTGCCACTTTCACACTGGAGGCACCCCTTCCATGGAGTTCGGCTGTTCAGTGGCTTTTGTGGGGAAAGAAATCAAATATAAATATATATACACATACATATTATAGCTGTGTATACATATATATATATATATATATATGTATATATATATATATAATCATATAATCATATACATCAGTATATTTATAGTTTTATATATCTATATATATGTATAGATATATAAAACTATAAATATACTGATTTATATGTATCCTTATCTATTTTATTTTATCTGTTTGCCCATATATGTCCATTTAACATTCCACAATGTTTACAAAATGTCCTTCAGTGAAAGTTGATACATGCCAACATTTGAAACTGTTGCCAAGATACAAATAAATATTTGTAAGCTAAATTTAGTTTGTTGTGACAGTAGATGTAAGTACTGCATTGATCTAACATGTTATGGGAACACCATTTTATTGCAAAAACATTTTTTTGGAAAGGGATTTTTCTCTTGTGCTCCAGTTCACCACTCATTTTGCAGCTGCAGAGCAATACTGCAAGAGAGTGAAACCTACAGATGAGTGTGCTGAAGGTCAGGTATTGGATAGGGAAAAATTGACTGAATCTGATTTCAGAAAATGCGGGGATATTTTGGCAGGAAGTACAGCCCTCGGTAGCCCTACGTACTGCCCCATTAGATGGCCATCTATCTTAATCAAAAACAAAGGTATAGCATGGAATATAGCCCTCCAACCTAAAGGGAAAGTAAAGTCATTGTTTCTACTTGCTCGTTCCAAGTAGAGGTTGTGCAAGGTTTGTCTCTCCAAAGTCAAACAGTGGTAGCGGCCTCATTTCTAGCAAGGCTGGATCAAGAAAATAACCTGGTAGGCATGTGGCTCACCCTCAAAACGTACTAAATTGTTCCCTAACATGGGTAAAGCTAAAAACGAGATTCAGTCATGCCTCCCCTATCTTGAAAAAAAAATCTACTGCCTCCCCATAAAAGCTAAAACTACCTTAAAGGACGTTGCTTCACCCCAAAAACAAATTCTTTTGGCAAAGTCCTACTTTAAAACATTTTGACACTGCACTCTGCTGCAAGAATAATATATCAGCGCCTTTTCTACTGTTGCACCTTCTCCATGGATCTCCCTGAACTTTCTTGGGAGTAATACTAATGTATCTTCATGCTAGAAGTACATTAAAACACATCTTTTCTATTTGTTGGAGGTATAATCTTTAGGCTTTTGAGTCAGGTCATTGTCCCTCCTTCCAAGCGCCTAGGGAGGAATAACGTTGAGAGCTTCACAAAAAGGGAAATACCGTGACATTACGTATTCAGTAATATCAGCAATGCCAATCTAGAAACAAAACAGTACCGATGTGGTCAATGTTCAGTGCGACATCTTGAACTAAACCATGAGCAGATTGTTGAAACTGAATTGCAAGAAAACCTCGTCCACAATAAGGGCCTTGTCAATAAACACAACAATGTCTGCAGGAGTATTGAAAGCAATCGCTGCTGCTATATTTGGAAGCTGAATGGGAAAACTGGGGAATAACCAAGGGCGTAATGCAGGCCCCACCAGCTCAGGTGATACAGAGGAGACCCACCTCCACCCAGGGGTGGGGAACCATTCAGCCCAAGGTAAAGCTGTGCATATCTAACAGTTTGGTGGAATGTGCTGCCTAAAAGTAAGACTGACAGTGTGCGTAACCTCAGAGTAGGGGGAGTTAAAATCGGACCTGGTATATGAAGTAAACCCAGAAGTGAAACAGATGGAACTCCTGGATGCACTGAAAAGAAGCCTACTTGGACTCCCCAAGATGCAAAGACAGAGTTGCAGCATTTCTGTTCACACAGCCCTCACTTGTTTCAACTATTGATCATATCAGCATCAACTTTCAGGTGAGTCATCGTCTACTTCTCTAATGCCTGCAAGAGTTGAAGTGTTATCCAAGAGACTGAGTGGGTGTTGCCTTGAGGAGGGATGATAGGAGAGGCCAATCATCTACCACAAAGGCAAGCTTGAAGAGTCTGCCAGAGGTCAGGATCTGACTTATTTATAAGGAGATACAGAAGCTAAGGATTATAGAAATGTTCCTTGTATTTAATATCAAATATTCATTACAACTGAATTTGCTATGAGCCTTTAAACCCAGTCTGGTTATAGCTGTCAGATGCACTGGCCGCCTGAAAAGATGCATGCAGTGCACCACTGGAAGTGTACCAGCAAACTGACCTGGGGACAGTGTGTAATGACATCACTCTAGCCACACACCAACAGAAAGCTATCACTTTCCTTGGATGGGTGTAAATAGGCAGCTGCTGTGTCTGGGGCCCTGTGCATCCTCCGAACTAGCAAGGGAGGTAGGAAGAGAGGAAAGGTGGATCCCAGAATGTGTGAGACATATTTACCAGGAGTCACACACTGAGAGTAAGAGGAAAAACAGGAAGACCATGTCATGAGAAGGACCTGGCTATAAGATCAGATATTAAAGGATGAGAACGGACAGAGAAGGGTTTATACCTAGAGTAGTGAGGACACGTTGCTAAAAACACAGAAGGAACGATCTGGACTGCAGCTATTACTAAAGGTTGCAAAGCAAAAGCAGAAGAAGAAAGGACAGCCAGAGAGCTATCACCCCTAGAACATGGAAGGGAAAGTTGGAAAGCCCTGTCACAAGAAGAGGTGAGGTAAGCCAAGTAAGAGTCAGTACGTGCATCTCCACTACACAGACAGATAGAATAGGCAGCTTCCCTGTGACCAGAAGAATGGGGAGAGGTCCTTGGCATAATAATAGTCTGACAATTTCTGCAGTAACGTTGGGGATGTGGGACTGATCTTGAAAGAAGCCTGATATGAAAAGCATGATGATATGAATGCAACAATAGCAACTCATTGTGAGATCTCCGGCATTGCAGCACAAAATGCTTATTTATTTAATGTAATGTCCTGATACATATAGAATGGAACTGTCCCAATCTTGCTGGCAGACTATGTGGAGAGAACACAATATCGATGTCAGCGGGTATTGACAAATCAGGCCGCCTACGCAGGGAAACCCATAAGGATAAACCTGTTGTCTTTAGTGGTGTTCCTTAAATGAATAGGGAACTTACAAATCTATTTTAACCTGCATTAAAATGAAAAAAATTGGATACTAAACCCTTATGAGGGATACTGACTAAAATGCATGAAATATGTAAAAATGCTAACGATATTGCAGCTGTAAAGCAATTTAACCTAGTGGCCTCTTGCAACTTTTCAGGCCTGGCTTCAGCAGCCCTGTCTACATACAGCCTTGGTTCATCACTGCATGCTGTCAGCCATTCAAGTCAGCTAGAGAACTAAGGACAATATGTACAGATTGTAGTCATATCAATTTCCTAATTGCGATTCTCTGCAAATCTCAATTAAGAAATCCCTATCCCCAATGCAGGAAACTCTTTTAATTTCATTTAGCGATTCCTAGTGGGTTTCAATTTTACCTCCCTCATGAATGAGGTAGGTTGCAGTTCGCGACTCATTGGGAATAGCAGCCATCACAGAGAATTTCTAGTGTTTTTTTTAACATAAAGTAATACTTTATTACCATGTTTTAAGTCAAACCCCAGGGGACTGGTCTCAGGGCCAGGCCACAGGCAGCCAACACCATGCTGCGGATGGGCTTCAGCTTGCACAGCAGGGGTTTGGCCTACAGCCACGCTCTTTGGTCAACCCACCCAGAGGCAGCCGACCCCCCTGCAAGCAGCCACCCACATGCTATGCACAGTCTCTTGTCCCACACAGCAAGGGGTTGGCTGCAGGACCTGCTTCCAGTGCCCCTCAGGCAGCCACCCTGGGGCAGCTGACCATATGCTGCACACCGCTTTTGTTCATGCATGGTGTCTGGTTAGCCACATGCCTGTGTTGCAGCCAGACCGTGCTTCCAACTCCTGCAAGCAGCCAACCCCACCCTCCATACAGCCTGTGGCCAGGCAAAGCGGATAGTTGATCACAGGGCTTGGCCTGCTGTCAGGCCCTGTGGCCAAACCCCAAGCAGGTTGCCAAACCCACACCTTGAAAAACCTTTGTGGTGTGCAGAGTTGGATTTCGGCCCTGGGAAATACATCCCCTGGGACAAAACATACATTTTGAGGGGACGGGGGAAGGACCCCATTCCCCAAGGCCAAATGCAATTGAACAGGAGAGGAGGGCATGTAGCCCCCCTCCCAGCACATTAATAGGCCCCCTGGACTCCATCTCTTGGGGCCAAATACAATACAAAATGAGAGTGAGCCCCTGGGGTCAAAACTTAAGGGCTCCCCTCCCCTACCAGATTAGGCCCTGTAGACCCCATCCCCCTGGGCCTTGCTTATTTTAAAGGGGAGGTAGGCCACGTAGCCCCCTTATCCAAGCCTCATTAAGCCCTTGGAACCACATACCCCAGGGCCATAATTTGTTTATAAGGGGAGGGGGGCCACATGGGCCTCTCATCCTGACTCTCATTAAGTCCCAGGAACTCATCCCCAGTGCTTCATTTTGTTTTAGGTAGGAGGGGGGCTGTATGCCTCCCAAGCCTCATTAGGCCCTGGGTACCCCATTCCCCAGGGCCACTTCTTTTTATTAAAAGAGAGGTAGGCCTCACCCCCACCCCCCTAATCTTGAGCCTTATTAAGACCTGGTGACCCCATCATTTTATTTTATAAAAGGGGAGGGGGGGCAAATGTCACCCTCCCCAAGCCTTATTAGGCCCTGGGGACCCCACCCCTGAAGCGGTCTGATTCATTTCCCCTTAAAGCACGGTAGGGTGGGTGAAAGAAAAATGAATGCCACCAACCACAGAATAATGGATGAAGTATGACCCATAAAAGTAACTATGTTTCACCCATAATTTTAGAAGAATCAAGAGATCTTGGCTAACACTGACCTAAAAAGTCAATCAGTCAGGTACTTGATGCATACCTCTTGCATTTGAGAAAGAAAGAAACAAATAAGCAAATAAAGTAAGACAGAAGGAAAGAAAAAAGGAAGGCAGACATGAAAGGAAGCAGGCAAGAAAGAAGAAAGGCACGATGAAGGTAAGAAAGAAAGAAAGGAAGAAAGAAAGAATAAGAAAGAAAGAAAGAAAGAAAGAAAGAAAGAAAGAAACAAAGAAAGAAAGAAAGAAAGAAAGCACCAAATAAAGAAACCAAGAAAGAAGGAAGTCACAAAAGAAGATAAACACGAAAAAAGGCAAGAAAGAAGGAAAGAGAAAGAAACAAAGAAAGAAAATGAAAGAAATAAGAAAAAAAAAGAAAGAAAGAAAGAAAGTAAGAAGGAAAGAAAGAATGAAATAAAGAAAGAAGGTGAGTACGAACAAAAGTAAATAGAGGATAACAATACCGAACAGCTTCAAATGGACACAATCTGGTAAGCTGTGCAGTAGCAATACTCAGACAAGCAAAACACTCCAAAACGAATTTACAACAGCATTTGCCAGAGATGGGATCTGATAAAGATGGAATGTGCCCTGTGTTCACATCAAAAGCATCCTGCTATCACATAAGGCTCTAAACACAAAAGCAACTCTAAAGTAATTATAAAGTAAAAATAAAACCACTATCACTGAAGGGAACTAGCTTGTGTGCTGGTGTGCTTCTTGTGAAACAGCAAAATGCTCAAAGTTGAGTTAACCAGTGGGTTATGTAGGCTGACCGGCTGCCCCGTGCTATATGTAGTAGTGGGTATAAGCAAAATGTGAATGACACAACAACAGACCAAGAGCTAAAAATAGGTGGCTGAACATCCCTATTTGTACAAATATTATACATGTTTTTTTTTTTCTGTTTTTTTTTAATTTATTGCCAGGATCGAGCAACACCGAAACAAAAATGATACATTGTCACTTACAGTGAAAATAAAAAGTTGCGTATAATCATTCAATAGAAAATTAAACCATAAACAAATAAACATATTCAGCCAGGCTTATCTAAGAAATAATCCCCCCAGATCAGGAGGAACATTTTACCACTACCTATTCTGCTAGCATATCTCATTTCCTGAACCCTGACTTGCGTCATCTTACAACGCCATTCTTGACTATTGGGAGACAGCTCAGAACGCCAATTTCTTAACAGAATAGATCTAGCAACCACAGTGGCGATAAATACGAGCTTCTCCCACCTAGAAGGTAGCCTTGCTCAGGGTCATAGCCCAGGCTCATCAGCAGAATGCTGGGAGATATGGAAACCTGCGCCATAGTTGTTAACATCTTAAAAACTCCAGCCCAGTATCCCTGTATACATCGGCATTTGGCAATCAGATGAGTCCACCCCTACTTCCTTACAACGAAAACACAAATCGGGATAGCCGGTCCCCATGTGGGACAGGGCCTGGGGGGTTCGATACAATAACCATTTGCTGAAAAATATCATTCGGTGCCAGTTTGCCCCTCTAAGAACTGAGAAATTCAGACGTTTAATGCTCTCCCAGCATTCACTTGAAAGCTCTAAGGCCTCCTGACGAGCCCATTTCCTTTGAGCTTTTATCCCAAGATCTGCTTTGTCCCTGTCTGCCAGAAGCCTTCTCCATGACCCCGCAGTCCTTATCCCAGGAGGATCCACCAATTCTGAGACCAAAGACTGGGCGTTAATAATAGAATTGACATCTAAATCCCTTAAAATATGTAACAAAATATTATAGGATCCAACCAAAAGGAAGTCATTTTTAACAGCAGACAGAATATTTAAGGGAGTTTACCAGTTGTCATTGGCACGAAAATCCCCAATTTTACTGAATCCAGCGTGCTCCCATCTCCTTGCTAAGTCTTCATTAAGCTGAGCACCGGAGTGCACCAAGATCTATGTAAGAGGAGTGTCAAAATGTAAAAATGGGATTGCATGCTTTCTGAAAAAGTCTGATCTTCTCTTAAAGAACCATTTGAAAATCTTATAGCGAACTTTTTTAGGCGATTTCGCCAAAAGTGCTGGGTTCAGAATATTATGCTCCCTACATATTAAATCCCGAAAATCATTAAAGAACCTATAACCTGCCAAATGTTCCATTTTAAAGCTAGCACAGTAATGTGCAAAAAAAAGTTAAATAATAGTCTTTAAAATTCGGCAAGGCTAACCCCCTCTTTTCTTTATCCGCATATAGTATACTTAATGCGGCTCTTGCCTTCGGGTTTTGTCAAATAAAAGGGTGAAATATGGCTCCAGTTTTCTGAAAATGTTTTGCGTTAGAACACACGGAATGGCCGCAAACAAAAAATTGAAGAGTGGTAAGATCGACATTTTAATTAACGCAATTCGACCTAGTATAGAAAGGGGAAGGGACCACCAGCGGGCCAGCAAAGCCTGAGTTTTCTGAAGTAATGGAGCAAAATTTAGATCATACAGGCCTCCTATATTGGCCGAGAAATAAATCCCTAAATATCTCTTTGGATTGGCATTCACACAACATCTTAATTCAGCAAGCAGATTGATAGGAGAGGTGCCGCAAAGAATAATATCGGTCTTGCTCATATTGATCTTATAGCCAGCAATTTGCTCAAATTCATTAAATACATAAAAAACTACTTCCTGAGAAGTACGTTCTTTATCTAGAAACATGATGATGTCATCCGCATAGAGTTTGATCTTTCCCATTAACTTTAAAGGAGGTTGAATCTGAATATGTTGTCTAATTTTAATGGCTAGAGGCTCAGTAAAAAGAGCAAATAGTATGGGGGATAAAGGGCAACCCTGCCTAGTCCCTTGTTGTATTTGAAGTTGGCCGACGCACTTTGAGTTTATAATATTATTGGCTTCCGAGTTTAAGTACAGCCTTTGAATTAGTGCAGTAACCTGAGAGGGCACATTGTACCTGGACAATACTGCAAAAAGTGTGTCCCATATAACCAAGTCAAATGCTTTTTCCACGTCTAGTAAAAGAATGATGGCAGGGACTTTATTAGAAGTAAAATAATCAAGATCCTAAGCCAAAAAATGTGTATTAGTAGCAAGTTTCCGGCCAGCTATAAACCCATTTTGATCGGGATGCACCAGTTTGTTCACTACCCCATTAAACCTATTGGCCAAAAGTTTTGTAATAACTTTGTAATCTGTGTTTAACAATGAAATTGGACGATATGCATTGGGGTCCTCCATGTCCTTGTTTTTCTTAGGAAAGCTAACCACGTTTCCTGAATGCCAGGTCTTAGGAATCTGCTCGCCCATCAGTAGGCCATTAATTAAGGCCAAAAAATTATCAGCAAATGCATTGATAAAAGCCTTATAAAACTCAGCTGGGAAGCCATCCGGTCCACAGGCCTTCCCCGTGGGGAGGTTCTTAACAATGTCTAGGAGTTCTGGCTTAGTAAATGGCTGTAACAGCACCTCACAGTCTTCGTCTGTGAGACTGGGAATAACCAGGTCCCTCAGGAATTTCTTAGTAGACCTGGGATCGATGACTGGGGCATAGCTATACATTTGTCTATAATGCTCCAGCATACTTTTATTGACGGCTCGGGATCAGTATGTCTAGCACCGGTGACAGGACATCTTAGAGCGTGTATGACATTACCAGCATCTCAAGCTTGTCATGCCAAAAAGTTTCCTGTAAAGTTACTCTCTTCATAGACCTTTTGTTTATAAGTCCGATACTCTATATCCACCTTCTTTAAAAAGTTATCAGCCAATGCCTTCTTAGCAGCTTCAAAAGACTGCCTATTATTTTCCGAGGGAGCATGTAGATAGGCAATTAAACACTCTTGAACTGCCTCTTCCAGTGCAGTGATTTGTTGTCTCAGGAATGATTTATCAGCTGCCTATTTGGCAATTACCCAGCCCCTAAAAAAGGCCTTAAATGAATCCCAAACCACAGCTGGAGTTGAGGATCCCTGACTGCGTTTGAAAAAGTCCCTTATTTCAGCCTGAGAGATCTGTAGCCACCCCTCATCCAAAAGATGCTGGAGATTAAAAAAACACCTTCTAGTCTGAATTGTGGGGGCTTCGGAATAGAGAGACACTTCCAGCACCAGGGAGGCATGGTCTGATAGGCCAGAGTGCTGGACCGACTGAGTTCATTAACATAATGTTTCTGATATCAGAATAAAATCGATACGAGAGAAGCTTTTGAACTGAGTAGAAATAAAAGTATATTCCCTCGCATCAGGAGCGTTCGTTCTCCAGGGATCACAAAGCATCAAGACCTTAACATAGTCTTTAAAAAAATTTGCAACTCTGGGTTTGTGTTGTTTCTTACCCCTAACCGTGGTATCCAAAACTGGATCCTGAAGGAAATTAAAATCTCCTCCAATAATGATTTTGCCTGTTAATTGCAAAAGGGAGTGAAACAAGCCTACATAGGGAGCTGGGTCATCTAACAGAGGGGCATAAAAACTAACAAAGACAAATCTTTCTTTGGCAATTAAACACTGGACCCAACACCATCGCCTGTAGGGGTCAGAAAAAAATCAAGTGGCTGTGCATTGAGGGCTCTGGCTAGGAAGACTGCCACGCCTCTGTGAGCCGCTGAAGCTGCATCGACTACTTTAAAATCAGCCATTTTTTCAAACATGTGGAAATCCGGAACTTTATTAACCGGAATATGAGACTCCTGTAAAAGTATAACTGAGGGATTTAAAGCAGTTACCCTTTCCTCAATGACAGACCTTTTCTTATGGTTATTTAATCCATTAACGTTCCAGGAGAGTATTCTTAATGGAAGAAAACATTTTGTCATTTATTTACACCTTGACCTGGTCTAAATAATATCACCCACACTATGGAGTAAAATACTCTATAATAGGCATAGCGGCACTCTAAAGTGACAAAAACGGATCCTGGTGTCCGTACCTCCCCCCCAAACTCAATCCATCCCTTATCCCCCCAACCCTCACCCTCGGTGGCCAACACCTGGAGCCCTACCGTCCGGGCAACCCGAGGCCAAACCACCCCGACCCCAACCTTCCCTAACCTGGTGCCTTGACATAGCACCCTCAGCCACAGACTGGAGAGAGACTAAAGTGCAAATAACCTGAACATGCATTGTGGACGCTATCGATAGAATCTCGCATTTTCTTGCAGCATCATCATCCGTCTTAGTGCAATATGTATCTCGCCCTGCCATTCTCTTGTTAAGTTTTTTCTACCCCGGCCCCGCCCCCCCTTGTTCGACCTGACTGCTCAGAATTTAGAATTACATATAGCAAGGATTTAGCAGCATCAACTGTATGAATAAAATTCGAAAGACCTTGAAAAAACACTTTGGCGGTCATTCTGACCGCGGCGGTCGGCGGTCGCCGCTCGCCAAGCGGTTCCCGCCGAAAGACCGCTCCGCGGTAAAAAAAAGCGGCGGCCATTCCGGCTTTCCCGCTGGGCCGGCGGGCGACCGCCAGAAGACCGCCGGCCGGCCCAGCGGGAAAGCCCCTTCAACAATGAAGCCGGCTCCGAATGGAGCCGGCGGAGTTGCAGGGGTGCGACGGGTGCAGTGGCACCCGTCGCGATTTTCACTGTCTGCAAAGCAGACAGTGAAAATCTTTGTGGGGCCCTGTTAGGGGGCCCCTGCACTGCCCATGCCAGTGGCATGGGCAGTGCAGGGGCCCCCAGGGGCCCCACGGCACCCGTTCCCGCCATCCTGGTTCTGGCGGTGGACACCGCCAGAAACAGGTTGGCGGGAAGGGGGTCGGAATCCCCATGGCGGTGCTGCAAGCAGCGCCGCCATGGCGGATTCCCTGGGCCAGCGGGAAACCGGCGGGAAACCGCCGGCTCCCCTTTTCTGACCGCGGCTTTACCGCCGCTGTCAGAATCGCCCAGGAAGCACCACCAGCCTGTTGGCGGTGCTTCCGCTGCCCTCCGCCCTGGCGGTCATGGACCGCCAGGGTCGGAATGACCCCCTTTAAGTTTGGATTGCTGCACAAGTCCAGCCTGAGCCCCAGCTTTTTGAAATGCCGGAATCATCCCTTTCAATTCTCTCCTCCGATGCGCAGCCACCACCGACATATCTGAGAAAATCTTAAACGCTTAGTGACCGGGAATCTGGTAGATTTTAGTCTTAATTGCTTGCTGAAGAATCCGTTCCTTGATGCGAAAATCACCAAAATTCACTAGAATAGTGCGAGGGTATTTAGCGTTGGGAGGCTGCACTGCGGGGACCCGATGGGCCCGCATGATGGTGATATCCGAATGCTTGTCCATTGGTTCTGATAGAACATGACGTTGAATAAGACCAGTGACCAGATCTGTGACTGTCTGGCCATTTTCACGGCCTTCAGGGACTCCGGTGAATCTCAAATTAGATCTATGTGACCGATTTTCGGCATCGGACGGTTCTACAGTCACACGGACGTCCTCAAGGTCAGAAACTCGCTGCTCGATATCCGTAATTCGCTAATTAAGTTGCTGTATATTACTACAGATTAAGTTCAATTACGATTCTGTTCTCTGATTTGCGTCATCTTGCAAAACTTTCAGAGTTTTTCATTCCCTAAGTATCTGCAGGAGTAAGCTTTCCGGGGGGTGTCAGTACTTGCCGTACCTTTCAGCTCCTTGGATAGAGCCCCATTTTGACCATTTAACTCAGAAGACCCAACAGGAGTAGCAACATGAGGGGAGGATCCAGCTACTGTGTCTCCCCCGACCCTGCTGATTGACTCGTGCAGTGGGAGAGAAACAGAGCTATCTGCCTGAGGGGCAGAGATGCAGCTGTTAATCAGTGAAGGGGTAACCTCTTTCTGGCCTTTCCCCACCCCAAACAAGGGATAGAGTGGCTTGGAGGCAGAGTCCATATCCGTCACCTGGCTGCAGGAGGTCTCAGAGTTCCAGCTAGGGCTCGACTGAGTGAACTGGGATCCGAGTTGGATGGCAAAACTCTTAATTCATCAGATGGACAGTCAGAGCTAAGGTGAAGGCTTGCCAAATTGTTCATGGAGGGTTGTAAATTATGAGGCAGGGGTGAAGTAGAGTTAGAAGTTAAATCTATGGCGGATGGTGGGGCAGGTTCTAAAGATGGAGCCTTGTGCATGTGGTTATCCAAAGGCACAGGGCGTTTTGTTTTGACAGTACCTGCTGTTCTAGGAGCCCTGGCGGCAGAGCGACTTGTGCCCAGCGCGTGATGTGGAGAACGCCACATCATCCAAGGTCACGGAGTAGCCGTGTCCCGCCAGAAACGCGCCTGTCCTGATCCTTCAGGCGCAATTGAGTTGTTAGCGAAGCACAGAGAAGGGCCGGCAAATCGCACCAGGGGCAAGTCTCAAGACCAGTGTTTTAAGTAAGTAATTTCCATTCTAATAGCTCCCTTACACGGAGAGGAAGAAATGGTCTATCTTAATCCTCAAAGTGCGACTGAATCCGCATTTGGCTGAGCACAAACAGGAACTAGCAGAGCCATAGTAACCAATAATGTCCTTTGGGAAAATAGGTCTCTTAATGAGAAACCCTCTGGCACACAGAACAAGCCTGGCAGTCAAAGTCCCCCAATATATTAGGCATTGACTAGGAATCCTCACCTAAAGAGCCAAGGCCAATATAATTGAAAGCGGCCTTTCAATTCAGTCTTCTTTTAGTTTTTTTTTGTTTATTTACGCCCGCTGCCTCACCTCCGTGTGTCGTGCCGGTCTCTCCCTTGCCAGCGAGCTATTGCAGCTGCCGAGAGGTTGTAGCCACGAAGTCAGCAGTCAGCTGATTCCATCCTCAGCTCCTGGGTTACTCCAGCGATACTGCACTTGCAGGGGGGGCGGGTAGCCAACGGCTCCGTAATCGGCTGCTTCAGCTCTGTTTGGCCGATACAGCCAGTTCAGGTGCCGCTCCCCCTTGATCCGAATTTCGGCGTCCTGCTTGCCGCTGCGCTCGTAAGTAGAACGAAATACTGTGTCCACAACGCGTTTCGTTACGACGCGCGCCCTCTCCCTGTGTCTGAGGCTAGCCGTGGAGCATGACAGGAGCTCCCTGCCGGCTTCCGTAAATATTATACATGTTATAGTGAAATCAAATGGTCTTCGCTAACACCAGACCTAAAAATGGTGAATCTCTCAATGTGTATATAAATGCTGGGAGAATCTTTTTTCCTGTAATGACGTATGCAATAAAAAATATGTTTTCTTGAAAAATCCCTTTCTGCTCATGCTCACTTTTCGTTGTTTAAATTGCATCTGTGATGATGATCTGTGACCTTCCTTTCACCTTGGCTGTGGGTTCTTGCAGTAGACATTGTGAGGTCATAACATATTACAGTTGAGCAGATGTAAAAAGTTGCATGCAATGAGGAAATTAGAGTCAGCTTTTATAAAGGATTGGCAGGGGGCATGGATTCAACACTTAGCAAGATGGCGGCACATCTGTAAGGCCCTGCTTCACAATGGAGCATTTCCATTATTTTTGGCGCTTGTCGGAGCTCTCCCTCGGTCCCTAAAAATGTTCCCTGCAGGGAACCCAAGGTGCTCTTGAGGAACCTACTTTGTTAGATGACTGTTGCATTTTACATGCTGCTACTACCGCTGAGTTGTTTAGTATGTGGGCATCCGCCATTTTGTGATGCACAATGCGCAGATATTTTTACATGATGTATTGCTTTTTTGACCCTCCTTCATTATTCCTTCTTACACATACTAACTTTCCTGTTGCCTTGATCCTGGTGACTGAATGGACTACCACCATTTTGTCCAGCATCTCTTCAGTTATACTCTGACAAACCAGCCTACGACAATCCTTCTTGTAACTGAGCTCTGTGGCCATTGTCCATCTACTATGAATTAAGTCTTGTTGATATTTGGTTTCTTTTTCTCAAGCTGAGATTTTGGTTATGAATAGCGTCACATTTGGGCTTCTGGACTATAAATCCCCTCTCCTTGTATGGTCGGAATCAAATCACCACAGTGGCTCTCCAGGAATAGGGAATATAAAGCCAAATCGCCAGTGACTTGCTTGTTGGTGTTAAAGCTTCCTCCTCAGGTGGTAAATCGAAGAGAGGCAAAAATTATCTGGTATCACCCATTGTCTCAACTAGTAACCCTATTTTGGATACTAATTTGGATGAGGTGAGAAGATTTTAACCTTTTATGTGTGCCACTAATGAAAAATGGAAACAAATTGAATATTGTTTGATTGTTATGGAGGGCAGGATGGATGAGATGGAACAGTGTATTAGCTCTTTACAGGATTTAACTGTGAGGATCCCTCACCTTGAACCAGAAATTGCTAAATATGCTCAAATTGCATACTGAAGACTTGGAAAATAGGAGTCGCCACAATAATCTTCATTAATGGGGTCTTACGGAGGCTGTTTAGAGATCTACGGACCTAATCTTCTTTAATTTCTGTACAAATTTCTCCTGAAGCTACTCAGGGTGTCATTTTGACCTCGGTGGTCTTTTGTCAAGACCGCCGAGGGACCGCCGTGCTGAAGACCGCCAGTGGTGGCGGTTTTCCGCTCGGCTTATTTTGACTGTTGGCAGCCCTCCGTCCTTTTTCGGACGGAGAGCCGCCAACAGCGATACTGGCGATCGTCAGGGAAGTGGAGGTTGCTCCACCTCCACCGCCACATCAACAGAACACCGCCCACCGAATCACGTCCTGTGATTCGGCGTGGCGGTGTTCTGCTGACGGTGTGGTGTCGGCGGAGCAGCCCCCATGGATCCCGTCCCCTCCCAGAGGATCAACGGACCGGGTAAGTTGATCGTCCGTTAGGGGAGAGGGGTGGGGGGGTGTTGTGTGTTGTCTGCGTGCATGGGGGTGTGCATGTGTGTATGTAGAGAGGGTGTGTGAGTGCGTGTATGCTTGCGGGGGTGTTGTGTGTTTGGGAATGAGTTAGTTTATGTCTGTAGGTATGTCTGTATGGATGTGTGCGTGTATGTTTGAATGTGCGTGTCTGACTGTGTGTGTGGCTGTTGGCATGTATGTCGGTGTGTGTGCGTGTATGTGTGTTGGTGGTGCCTGCATGCGTGTCGGGTGTGTATGAGTGATGTGATGTTGGGGGTAGGGGTGGGGAGGGGGGTCCTGCCACCTTTGGGGGGTGGCAGGGGTGGTGGGGGGTGTAAGGGAGGGAGTCTGGGTGGGGGTGGGGGAGACCCCTATCAGTGCCAGGGAAGGAGTTCCCTGGCACTGATAGTGCTTACCGCCATGGATTTCATGGCAGTTCCAAACCGCATGAAATCCATGGCGGTCAGCCGGATCCAAATACCGCCAGCGGTATAGTGACGACCTCCGGGCTGGAGACCCAGGTCTCCAGCCCAGCAGTCGTCTCCGCCCTGGCGGGCGGAACGGAGAAGAGGCGGATGACCATGGCGGTAAGCGCCATGGTCATAATTGCAAATATTTGACCGCCAGCCTGTTGGCTGTCTTACCGTCACTTCTCTGCCGTCCGCCAGGGTAGTAATGACCCCCTCAGTCTTTTTGGCTCTTCTTCACTTAAACTGCAGTGTGCACATGGTCTGGTTAGAGTCTATCCTCAAGTATCTAAACATCAAGGTATTATAATGCTGTTTCTGGAATGTGTCTTCAAAGTAGCTAACTCAGATGGTCTTGTCATACTGTATTCATCTTGTAGGATATTTCCCGAAACAACCAATGTCCACTGAAATAATTTCTTGCTTGGAGATCTCAGATTAGATATTTAAACATTTGTTATGGAATCCTTCAACCAGTGTCTTGCAGGATAACCTATGAAGGAACCACCACACTTTTTGATGATGTTGCTAAACTCAGAGTGTTCCTCCACAATGTTTCTTCTCACCCAATCGAGACTAGTGTTTTGAAACCTCAAGATGATTTTCATTATGTCTCCCCTATATTTGGCTTTCAAGTTTACACAATTGTTTTTCGCTCTGATGTCATTCTTACCATAGTGGGTACACACCTTTTTTGTCTGCTCGTTATTTGTGTTGTCAGGTCTGGCTTTTCATCCCTGATCTGTTTTTCTGTTTTTCTCTTTCCCTTTATTTTTTCTTCTTTCTTCATTATCTTTCTTCTTTCATCTTCTTTTTCTGATGCTTTTTTTAAACAAACTTTATTGATTTTCAGTTATGTATCAGCTTCAAAATACAAACATTTCACACTGTTGGAGAATTAAAGGCATAAATTGATCCCTCACATCATCAAGCAGAATTTCAGCTACTACTCTGTGCAATTCAGATGAATGGGGTGACAACAAAGGCATATGTGTATGGTGTCCCAGTGGAAATAAGACTTGTCCTTAATCAAGAATCAAATTCAACAAGTATTAACATCCCTTACCCTCCCCCAAACCGGACATTACCTGTGCATTCCTCCTGTTAGTGTAGCATGTAATCATAACATCTGGCAGCATGTGATAGTGTCCTCTAGGATTTAGTGAGGCCCATCAAATATAATGTGTCAGTGCCAAATAACATCTAGCAAATGCCAATGAATTCTCCCCTGTATATTCAACATGGTGTGACATAGTCGGTCTGGTGGGGATATAAGGGTGTTACACAGCCCGGATGTTACCAACCAATCTGTTGTTAATCACATCATCATTTTGGGCTTAAAGGATTCTAGCAATGTGTCCCACTCCGTTGCTCTAGGCTTTTTCCACAGACCCCTATACTCCACTCTGAATAGAGCTGTGCTCTCCGACAATCCCCACCTGTTCACCTCCTCACTCTATTATGGTATAGTTGGGGGCTCTGCAGACTTCCACCTCCTGGTGAAAAGGTGTTTAGCCAGTAACAGTGACAAATCCGTAAATCGTGCCATCACTCTAGTTCCCTGGAGTAAGGGTAACAACCCTAAGATGCATGTGTCAAAAGTGTCCAGGCATCCCTTCCAGTGACATCTGTCAGTATCAACTGGATCCATGCGCAATAAGGGGATAAAAGAGGGGCATGCAAGGGACACTGTAGGATACATTTCATTGAGCCTATGTGGTGTGAGATAAACTCTATTTCGTATTGAATACTAAATAAATTTAAATCAGGAGTTTTGGGACAATTTCTTATGATTTTCGAGCAGAAGATTCCATTCCTTGTCCCAGAACTCTTGGCCCCCATCATTTTCTTATTTGGTGTGCAAGGCTGTTAGTGAAACCATTAAATGTGCCCGGTGTCCTTTGTACAGCCAGGGGTTCAGATGCCTTCCATGACCCATAGTGTAAGTTGCTTGTAGACATTCATGTGTAGGTGGTTCCATATCGTCAAAAGCCTAATGTCGTTTAATATACCTTGGAATACTTGTGTGTGTCAAAAATAAGATCTCTGGTACGTTCTGAGCATTAACAAAATCTTAATGGCTCAAAAGGGAGTTGTTGCCAACTTTAATGACCCCCCCATTCCCAAAGATGCCACCTGGTACCCCTGAGGACCCCAGCAGTCGTGGGAAGCCTTAACGGGTATGTTTGGGGAATACAGTGTTTTTGATGCACTGTACCTCACAGCCAGCTTCCAGTGGGCCACGACAATCCACAGCAGCAGAAGGGCTTTAGAGGGTGCTGGAGAGCCAGGGCAAATCAAGCTGTGGAGCCTCCCCTGTGTCAGCATCTTCTTTGTGTAGCCTATTTCTTGGAGGTATTGCAACGCTTACTAGTAGGAAAGACACTGCAATTGACCTGTGAGGCTGTATACTTCAAAGTCCTGGGCCCCTGTCTCTCCCTTGTCAGAGCAAAGCTGTAATTTGATGAGACTGACTCCCTGTCTGTCAGTACCCCAACCAGGTCTATCAGAAGTGTATTTAAAAACGGGTCAGGATGTCTACCGCCAAGTTCACAAAATAATAAAGGGAGCGCTCAGCACCACCACCTATCTTGTCGAGTGCTAGTTAACCGACCACCTACAGTGGGAGTGTAATCCAAAACTGGATTTGTGATCAGATGAATGGCTTGCTTTCTGTACATTCCCCTCCATTAGATCTAGTGGTGTTCTAGAGACCTGTATCCCCAGGTAGCAAAACATGTTGTGTGCTAAAGATATTGCTGCCATTCCAAAGGACATACTGTATGACTTATTAACATTAACATGTAGGCCTGAGAGGGATGTGAAATCAGAGAATATCTCAGCTACTGTGGTGAAATTCAGTTGAAGATCCTTCATGTACAGTATGATATCATCAGCATATAGGGAAATAGGTTGCATCGCCAAACCTGTTGGTATCCTGGTTTCCTTCCTTCTGCCTAATGCACAACATCAGTGATTCCAAACCTAATTCACACAATAAGGGGGACATATGCCTTGTACCCTGAGATATGGAATAAGTGTTTGAGACATGCACTCCCCTATGCGCCCTCACAGTGGGAGAGGTGCATAATAGCCAGATCCCTCATATGTAGGTTGGGGGGATCCTAAATTTATAAAGTTCTGTAAGCATGTAATCTCACCTCAGTATGACAGTAGCCTGGCAGAGATCTAGTGAAAGGCAACCAGCCCAGGGATAATGGCCCTGGGCAGAATTCATTACGTGGTATAACCTGCAAATGTTGGGGAATGTTTTGCGACTAGGAAGAAATCCACATTGGTCTATATGAACGAGTTTGGGAAACGATGGAAGGAGCTGGTGCGCTAGAACCTTACTTAGAATTTTGTATTCAGTATTTAGTAATGACAACCTTGTCCGTCTGGACCTTACCCGGGTTCAGTGTTAAGGTCACAAATGTCTGTCTAGTTTTAGGGGGTAGTATGCCCTCTTCCAAGGAGGAGTTCTATAGTTTCTGCAATTGTGGGACCAATCTGTTAATGTGTGTAGCTAAAATTTGACCGGGAGGCCATCTGTCCCCAGATCCTATTTTGTGCTAAGTCTTTTATGGCTTCTCGAATCTTGCCTGACGCCAGTGTGCTGTTGAGGCCAGTCAGGAGAAGCGTAATAGAGGCCTACCTAGAAATCACAGAATGCTGTATTATTTTCCTGCTGAGATTTGGCGTTAGTGATAATATGGAAGACTGGTGTGGTCCAGGGTAGCTCTCTGATCATTTGAGCCAGAAGGGTGCCAAATTTGTTTGCTTCACTATGTGTTTTCTGCATGTATGGTTTATAGTCTAATATGCAGAGCTGTTCCAAAATCTCTGCGTGATCCACTTTGGCCACCTGTATATCCGAAGAGCGCAATAGCTCCTGCTCCAAAGGTCCCAGACTGTCCTTGACACAAGCCAAATCAGAGGCAACCGTTTGGGGGGCACCCACTAGTGAGTCTATAGAGGTCCCACTTATGAACACCTTGGATGCCTCCCACTCCACCAGCAGAGAGGAGGCCATGTTGGCATTTTCTGCAAAATAACTGTCTATCACTGTGGCTAGCATTTCTGGGATTGCACCATCCTCTGCCAGTCCCGGCTGTAACCCCCACGTGGGCACAGGCTTAGGCACTCTACCCCATGTTAATGTGACTTCCAACATTTTGTTGTCTGATAAGGTTTTCCCCAGATACTTAGCATGTGTAAAATGAGTTTGGAGGGATGCTGAGCACAGGATTCAGTCAAGTCACTTAGGTAGCGCATGTGGGGGGGAATGGAATGAGTATTTGCACATACCCATATAGTAGCTCTGCCAAACATCTGTCAATGTCCAGCCCAGTACCCAATGCTGTAAAACCAATGCTTGTTTCACTGAATTGGTGCCCAAGAGCAGGGGATGAGAGCGATCAAGATCCACGTCAATGACTGCAAAGGTCCCCACCGAAGATCCAGGGATAGTGTGCCCAGTGAACTAGGACAGTTGACAAGTGAGTTAAGAACACACCCTGCTCTGTATTCAGGGCATATATGCCAACACTACAGGCATGACATCTAAAGTACCTTGAAGTTGGAAGTATCTACAGTGTGCATCAATGTTGGTGACTTTGGCTAGGAAGGGGACCCCAGAGTGTATCCATATTGCAGCTTCCCACACAAAAGGCAAAAATGTGGTTTGGAATAACTGTCCTTGTCATTTTTTACACAGTTTGAGGGCCTCATGGGTGGTCAAATTTGTTTCGTGGAGTCATACCACCTGTGCACGGTGGTGGTGTAGGTGTGCTAATATATTATGTTGTTTATGTAGGGTACCCATATGCAGGACATTCCAAGTGAGTATGTAATGATGACGTACTACCAACATTGCCATTTGTCCCGGAAGGGGAGAAGCAGTCCCACATCTGATCATGATATACAGGCATCAGTTGGGTCAACGTCAGATTGACATAAAGATTAGTAACCCCTAAAACTAGGTCCAGTGAGCAGGATTTGTTCGACCAAACCTTTAAGAAAAAAACAGATAAACATCACAGTGTGTGCAATTGCCTGCTGAGTGTGAGGTCCACCAGGCATAGACATTGTGGTTATAAAGTAAATAGGTTACAGTGCCCAAGGGGCCTCTGGGCCCAAGGTCCGCCATCAAAACCATAACATAATCAGTTCAGGCTGTGGAAGAGGAAACCCCCAACTTGTGGTGCACTTCACTGGAGAGCAACTTCAGTTCAGTGTAGTACCAATTACAGTGGATTACCTCTACAATCAGGGCTTCCCTCACAGGGCAGTAAGACAGCCCCCTTGTAATTGAATCCCTTATTTTATAACACAGTCAATTTATCAGAAATAGACAAGGTTCGCCCCTTTCTGCCATCAGCATGCGCTGCACTCATTCCCCCTGCATTGGCAGTACTTAGAGTCTCCACTTCTACAATCACTGGCTGTTTGTTGGGTAATGGAGGGGAACAATGCAATGCTGCCTTCCGAATCCAAAGTGGAAGCAGTACTGGACAATGAAACAACATTGGAGGGTGCTCAGGTGTCCTGGAGAGTGGTCGCCGAGACGAGCGCCGCCCTCTGTCATCCAAGACAGGTGTGGCTTCAGGGCCATGGGCATCCTCATCCCTTGTCCTTCCTCCCATTGTCATCTCTGAGGTGGTTGTTGCTGTTAAGGTCGCTGGGACTGTGATTGTCCAAGTCTAGGCATGTCCGGGAAATGCTGTTCTATCCAGTCCTGCACCGCTTCTGGGGTATCATAGAAATTACTCCTGTTGTCATGCATCACCTTGAGTCAAGCCGGGAACGTTAGTGCAGAGGAGAGGCTCACCACTGTCAGTCTTGTTTTAACCACCTGGATGGATGCTCTCCAGCACTGGGCCAAAAGTGTGTGAACTGGAAACAATGATACCTGAGCAGTGTCCACTAGAAGAGGTGCCTGGGCATCATGGTCTCTATAATTTAGGATGCTGACCACCACCGTGTACGGTGGTGTGCCAGGTCGAAGTTTCTGAACAGACATGCGATGCGCCCCCTCATCTGTGAAGAAGGGTGAGAGTCCAGTCAGGCCCACCGTGGTTTTTAGCCAGTTCTCCACATGATGGGTAGCAACAGGGCCCTCGGTTCCCTCATGCAGCACAATAATTTGGACATTGTTTCACCACACTCGCCCCTCAGCATCTTCTGTGCGTTCCTGCAATGTGTTATCTTGCCGCTGGAGTTGCGAAATGGTAGTAGTGCATTACAATTGTCAGTACATGAGGGCAGAAAGAGCAGATTCAGTGTTTTTCACTCTATCAGCAGGTTTCTTGTGGTGTTCTTTGAGGAGGCCAAGATTAGTGGTGATGGTCCCCAATTGTTACTCTAGCGCCATTCTAGACTCTCGTGTTTCACTGAGCATAATATCTAATTTGTCCTGTGGGGTCCCATGCACGTGGGAGGAATGCAGTCCAAAGGAGTAGATTGGGACAGAACATGCATCTGAGTGTCAGTGGTTTTGCCCCTAGTGTGTCCCATTATGGTGAAGAGTCAAGGAGGTAATTGCAGAGCAACAGAACGGTGGGCCACAGAGTGAAATCAGGTCTGTTGGAGTAGTGGCACTAGCCGGTATCACAGATAGGGGAAAGATGCCTCTGTCAGCACCACCACAATGCAATTCTTGGGATGCAGAGCAGGAGATAAATGAAACAATAGCAGGTCCCAAGGTCACCCACCCTGGGATCCAGTATCACTTGTCCAGCATTCCATATAGGTGCACCAATAGCTAAAGACCAGACACTGAAGCGGAAGGTTAACTCCACTGGCTGGTGCCAGAGAATGTGATTGTACTTCATGGCAGTCCAGGCAGAGGCATCACCCACTGGATGTGATTGTACTTCATGGTAATCCCGGCAGACGCATCACCCACTGGCAGGCTCTGCAGAATGCACAGGATTGGGGGGCATGAAGAAGCCATAGGAATCAATGAACCCCAGTGTCCTAATGTTATTCCTGCTGATGACTTTAGCCAATTGTTAGATCTCTTTACTGATAGACATTCCAAATACAAATTTAAAACTGATAAAACATGTAAAACCTTTCAATCTGCCCTCTCTTCTACACCATGCTATGATGTTTGCCTCACCAGTAATCCTGAAAAGCGTTTTTTTTTTTCTTTTCTTTCAAATGTTAATGATACCAAATCTAGGATTGACTATATTTGAGTTACTAAGGGCTTGATTTAGGGTTTTACTGAGGGGTTTACTTCATCACAACGTGACAGATATACCATCCGCTGTATTACGATTCCATTATTTCCAATGGAAATCGTAATATGGTGGACTCGGTGTCCATCACATTTGTGACAGAATAACCCGCCTGCCCAACTTTATATCAGGCGCTAAATCATTACTACCTACTGTACACTGTGCTGACTTCAGTTTTGCATGGTGTCCTTCAAGAATTAAGTACCCTAGTGTTTGGTCTTCCCCTGCTATTCCTGAATGTGCATGTTATAATTTTACTGTCATAATCCAAAATATAAACTCTACTCTTGGCTTGGTCGTCATAATTTATTATTGGTGGGGTAGATTAAAATGATGAATGTGCCACATATTTTGCACAACATTTTTATGTTGTCCTCTAAAATCCCTAATTATTATTTTAAACAGTAGGAATCTAGTTGTATAACATTTCTGTGGCATAATAAACCTCCAGGTACTGCCATTACACAGCTCGGATGATCAAAACGCGAGGGAGGAGTTTGATCTCCTCATTTTAAATTACATCATTCCACTTTTATTTTGAACCAATTTTGTGCTCTGATTTATGATTACCGAGATCACACTATTCCCTTCTGGATTATTTTTAAATGTTCTTTATTGAACAACATTTTGTTTACAGATGTTCCTCTCATGTTCAATTGCATCTTCCTTTTAAAAAATGTAGTTTTAAATGCACACACTTTTTAGAAAATTAATTGCTACTTGACAAGTTTTCTTTTCAGCGTAGTTTATTACATTCTGCTATTTGGTAAAATAAATATCTTCAGATACATAATTGATCAGTTTATTTGGAAAAAAGGTATGTCTTATGTGCATCAATTTATTTACGATGTACACATTGTAACATTTGATCATTTAAAAGCCAAATATACCTTACCAGATTCCTTTTTGGGTGAGTATAATTTGATTTCCGCCTCCCTTCGGACTTTTTTGTATAAATCTAATATTACACTTGACATACCTCCACCAAACATGAAACACTTCTCTTTCCAAGGCTGCTTCTATATACAAGACCCTATTATCCACATCTTCCTCCAGTGCTAAAAGTGTGATAGAAGAATTGTGAGAAAATGACAAATATTTTTCTGTCTCCTCAGTTTTGGGATAAGCTTTCACTTATATTATTCAGAACTTCTAAAACAGCTCATATTCACAATGTATTCTCTTTATATATAATAGAGTTGTCATCACCCCAGAACGTATAACTAAATTAAATTATTCAGCTACTCCTTTATGCTGATCTTGCTCTATTTTTGTCTCTTCATGCATTGATGTTGGTGACATGACTAAAATACCTCTAATACTTGCTCTTTCTTATTGCTGTTGCCGTTAAAGTTGTATTTTCATGTTGGAAAGGGTTCTAAATTAGCTGTATCTACATGGTAGAATTTTGTATGTGACGAGCATAGGATCCATACTGTGTCTTCTTTTCATCTATTAGAAAATGTTAAGCCCCTGAATCAGATGTTGGGGGTAATGGCCCCGCCATCAACTCTTTAACTGAAAATCCACCCATCATCGCAACGGTCCATCCGCCGTATTTAGATGTTGGCGGTCCCATACAAACACCGCCCGTGTCAATGGCAGGAAAGGTGAAAGGGGTTGCAGGTGGGACCGCAGCCAGTTTTCCTGCCGTGCAGATTTAGATGTGCCTTACTGCCACAGAAAAATGTGGCGGTCCGACCTCAACTTCTTAGTTGGTGGATTGGAGGGAAAAAGGGGTGACAACTCACCTTTTCTCCACTTACCCCATCTTTGGCTGGACACAAGTGGACAACACCTGCCATCAATGCTGCCACTGACCCATAGAGAAAACATGACACCCCTGTTGACGGACTCAAAGGTAGGTAGGCTGCATTGCCAGAGTGCTTGGGTGGGCACTGCATAGGAGGTGGGGACCATTGGAGACATACATGTCACAGTAATTTTTTTCATCACTGTGAGATGCATATGTTGGGGACACAAGTGGCTCAGACATGGGTGGGCACACACTGTGCACAGATACACAACTGTCATTATGGTGCCAGTATTCAATGGCAAATGAATGCTGGCACCACAATGATGGTACATGCAAACCTGTCAACTGTGTCCATGTGTGCACATTGCCAGGGGAACTGCACCTGCCATGTTGAGCAGCGAATTGTGTGTGTGAGTCAGTATGTGTTTGTATGTATGTGACGCGATTGGCTGGATGAGGTGTGGGACTGGGTGATGTACATTTTGTGTTGTGTCAGAATGGAAATGGGTAATTGTGTGACTGTGGTGTCTTGTGCAATGTGTGCAATGTGAAGTGCAAAGGTACACCTATGGCTAAGGGACAGTGCGTGAGTGTCACTTACATCTCTTCCATAGTCCCTGCCATTGTACAAAGTCCATAGAGTCCCACTGCCGTCTCCCTCCATCAGCGAACCACTGCCATTTAATCCACCTGTAGAACTGTAACATCTGAATACAACGAGTGGAAGACAGTCAACGTGGCGGTCCTCTTGGGTCCACACCTGACGCGGCTTGGCCGTGAGACTGCCAAGTTCTAAATGAGACCACACATCTGATGAATATTGGCTACCTCTTACCAATTTTCTCTCTTTGTACTCATAACATTAGCACTCTCTTTCTCTTTCTCTTTCTTTACTTTCTTTTCTTCTCTACTTTTTTCTTTTCTTTCTCATTTTATTTATGCAAGAAAGCTTTTTCCATTTCCTCCTTCATATCTATTTCCTGCAATTGTTATCTATTTGCGTTCTTTACTACTTCATAAAATTCCAAATAAAAATACATTAAAAAGAAAATAAGGGATTTCCAGGCCCACGTGTATTATCAACAGGCTTGACTGTTGTCCTGCTTGCTATAGAACAGAATCTAAGCCCCGAGGTTCTCTTTGCCATGCCCAGGGCTCACATAATCTGATGATGATGTTTTCCTCTGAATATCCTGTGATGCAAACCCTTCACAGTGATTATCATAATGGCCTTTGTTATATATTGCGTTTTATTACTCAGCAGTAAAAAGTTGGCACATTAATTACTTGTCCTTAAAGCTCATTGCTGCCCCACTCCTCAACAATTCCTACAGTCGAGGTGATTACTGCAGATTACCTAAAAGTCACAAAAAACGATTCTTCACTAGCGCTTACCAGTGGCAGGGCATGTCCAATATACCTCTTTCCCTCTTTCCAACCTCGAGGGAGAGAAATCCCATCTTCATACTGTGCTGGGAGTCACCGAGCAAATGTTCTGTCTGCAGCTCCTAGCCAAGGCCTCTGCCTGCGGGAGAAAAGCAGAGAGCCTTGTTGGAACACAGATCTTCTATTTAGTAGGTCAAATAAAGCAAATTCAAATCAAGGGCACTTGTAGCAAACCATGTCAACCAATGCACTGGATACACTGTGCATTTGTAACAGTAAAGAACTGCAGTTGGTCTCAGTGAGGTAGAATCAGCGAGAAACCAGACGGCACTGTAGGAGAAGGAGCGGCCCCTGCAATGGCTGCAGTGGATGTGGGCTGTGTATGCGATGGCGAGTGAGGACGAGAGCAGGTGTCTCATGGGTTGATGGAAGTTCAGACTGCGGTTGATGTTGGAAGGTCCTTGATCATGTAGAGCTTTGTAGGTGAGATTGAGGGTTTTGTACTGGCATCTATTCTGGATGGGGAGAGAGTGGAGGTTTATGATGTGGTGGGTGATGTGGGCCTGCTTGGGGAGGTGTAGGATGAGTCTGGCTGTAGTGTTCTGTATGGTCTGAAATCTTTTGAGGGGCTGCGTGGAAATCACCAGCATAGAGAGCATTGCTGTAGCTGAGAAGGCTGGTTATGAAGGTCTGCATGCTGGTTTTTCTGGGGCTAGTAGGGATCAATCTGAAGATCCTGCGCAGCACTAGAAGGGTGTGAAAACTGGAGGAGACGACTGCGTTGACTTATCTTTTTGTGGTTAGTTGGATGTCTAGGATGATGCCCAGGTTGCGGGTGTGGTCTGGGGGAGTGGGTGTAGGTCCTAGCTCTGCTGGACACTAATTGACATTGTGAATGTTTTTAGCCATATTGAACAGCAGCCCTGCTGCTGTGTATGATGGCTGAAAAAAGCAATATGACACAGTCAAAGCTAACTGCAATATAGCACGTTTGTCTTCATTTTCAGCCATGTTGCCCAGCAGCCATGCAACTACACACATTGGCTAACAAAACATTGACAAAGGCAAATAGCTGTCATGCATGTAGAAGCTTTTTGGCTTTGTCATTTTCTTTGTGTTCGCCTGTGTAAATGTGCCTATTTGAGTGCCAGTGTGTGTTTATTTTTGGGTGTATGCCTGCATGCGTGCCTCTATGAATAGCTGTGCTTGTGATTGTCTTTGCTTATGTGTGGGCATCTGTGGTTATGTTGGGTTGTATTTGCTTGTAGCTGAGCCTGTGTTCATGTGCATATCTTGGATGCATTTGTGTGCTTGTATGTGTAATGTGGTTGTGTTTGTATAGGTGTATGTGTCTGAGTGTGCCTCTGTCTTCCCATGTTAGTGTGTATATCTGTGGTCACGTTGTGTGCCTGTGTGTGTATGTCCCATGGGCTACTGAATGCCTAAAGTGAGGAGGCACTGTGCCTTCGTACACCCCTACAGAGAGCTGGGGGTATTGCTCATCCTACAGCACATGTTTTCTGTCCCTTTATTAAAATCGGGTATGTGTACAGGAATGGACACTATGTTGAAATCAAGAAAACATGTCAGCAGCAACTGGACAAGCATTGTTTTATCAGACGCTTAGGACAGGGTAAGAAGGGGCAAGGAACAATGTGGTAGGATGCTGCAGTTAATCAAGTTAGCAAAAAAGTGCTAATGCAGCCAGCGTTGATTATGTCAAAGCAATGTTTTATTATGGTGGCTGGGAGTGGGCCAACATGGACAGTGAGAGGAGGGTAGGAGGGAGCAAGAAGATGACAGACAGCAGGAGAAGAGCAGGTGGGGGCGGAAAGATGATAGACAGCATGAGAAGGGTGGAGGTGGATGGGCCACACTACGACGCGGAACGAGGTTGACAGACTGCAAACATGTGCACAACATGGTACAGTTATTGAAAACTAGACACACTTTACTGTGCCTCCCACTAAGGACAAGATCATTCAGGGGTGTATTGCAATCCCTCTAGATGCACAAAGTGTGCATTTAAGGTGATGAACATGGAACATGTGACTATGTCAATATATTTGCAAAGTGTCATAGTGTCATACTGTAGCCAAATAATGGCCTTAAATAATAAAAATAAAAGCACTTTTGGACCTTTAGTTTTACTTGTTTTTCACTTTATCATTCTAGTTGTCCTAACTCCAATTGCATATGCAGAAAATACCTGGAATGTTAATGCATTCTAGTATAGGGAAGCTCTGGCTGACATGGAGGGTCCTTATATCTTGATCTCTGGAATCTTGGATGGGATGGAAGTGATCATGTTTAACATTTATGCCCCCATTCTTGACAACAAGGGATTCCTTTAGAAAATGTGAGACCTGCTCATCACCTATACAGAGGCTCATCTGGGTGGGCAATTTTAATTGTGTCCTAAATGGCAACACAGATAGGGAGCTTCCACAAAAGTAGGCAAAGTCGGGGATCGCAGGTACCCTGGGCGAGGTCATGATGCAGGTAGTCTGCATAGATGTTTGGATGGAGTTCCACCCAACTAACAGTGAGTTCGCCTACTATGCAGTGTTAAGTCAGATGTAGAGCAGGCTGGACAGGTTTCTAATTTTGGAGGACCTTGAGGACTGCATACTGACAGTGGAGCAGATTTGTGTCTGACCATGTGCTGGTTGTCCTCTCATATACATGGGCCTGCAGTCTACACACTATCCCCATTTTGCAGCTTCAACTTAAATCCCTGAAAGTCACCCATTTTTGTTCTGACATCAGTATGGTGTTAACTGGCTACTTCATGGAGAATTGGGAGACTGCGTTAGGTAGGGTGCTGGAATTAGACACACTCAAAGTTGTCCTGTGGGGGGGGACTGTCTCACCAGAATGAAGGCGTTGAACGCCAGTTGCATTACAGCCTTAGAGAACAGGCACACAAGCTAGTCTGAAATGCAACCTTAGGGAACAGGAAAAAAAGCTAGCCTGGCTACAAAGGTCTATTGTTGAAGATTAGTCCTTAGAGGCAGAGGCGTAAGCAGTCAGGAGCACAATGGGAGATATCTGGTACACGCTTTACAAGTTGACCCTGAAACATTAGAGACAGAGGCTACACTGGGAGGGTGATAAACTGGGAAGGCTATTGGCTTGGTTGTTACGGTGTGAGAGACCCTCATCAACAATGATGGCAAAAGAGAATTGCATGGTTACCTAGTGGTCACACAAGCCTCAATCAACAGGTAACTCCATTGCCTCCTGTGTGCTCTTTACAGAAGACCGGTAGCTTGTGACACTACTGTCAGAATGGAGTTCCTAAATCAGATTCACCTTCCGACATTAGATAGTCACTAGGTGGCCGCAGACCTAAATAGAGAGGAATTTCTGGTGGCTGTAAAAGACATTCCTCGCTGCAAGACACTAGGCACAGACAGACTCCCCTCTGAGTTCTAACAAAGCTACTCTGGCCAACTCCTAGATAGGCTATTGCAAGTGTGTCAGAAAGCCATAGCCAATCATGCAAGAGGCCCTCATAATGATGCAGCCAAAGCCAGGCTGGGAACCCATGCATATGGGCTCTTATAAATTATGGTCTATAATCAACACTGATGTGAAAGTGGCATTCCATCGGGCTTAATGGACAATCAAAGCAAATCCTCAGTACTTCCCCTATTAAGTCTAAAGGGTAGGCCATTGGAGGCCCTGCCAAAGGTCGAGCTACGATAGGAACTAGAGGCATTCAGTTACTTAGGGATATGGGTGGTACACATATCAGAGAAGCAATTATCTCTCAATTTGAGCAGGGTAATGACAAGTCTGTGAGACTCTGTGAAATTCTGGCTAAGACAGGCGCTGTAAGTGGTAGGTAGAATTTCCCTGGCGGAAATGGTACTGCTCCAAAGGTACTTATATAATCAGAATTCATAATGTCCAGTCCCTTGAAGCACATTTAAGGAATTTGACAGTTTGCTGGTGGTGCTTTTTGGACAGGCAAGCAAAGCAGAGTGGCCCTGAAAATCCTTAACTTAGACCTCTTGCGGGGGGGTGCTGGGGCATCCAGACTTAGAGTTATACTATTTGGCATCACAGATACAGCACAGGGCTCGATGGTGTGCAGACGAAGACAAGGGGGCTAAGCTGGCAACTGACAAGTTGCAGATTGGGCAACTGCCGACAATGCTGGTGCTGGGACCCTGGTGTTGTGGCCCCACATGTTCATAATTTGGAAGGTCATTCAGGCATGGAATGGAAGCACTAGGATAGTTATAAGCTCACAAAAATCTCCTGACATGGTGGCTCCACACCTTCACACAGCTTGGTCATGAGATGCCCCAGGCCGGGTGAATGGAAGGAAAATGAGATAGGTTCAGAGACCTCTACTATGCATCACCTTTGAGTAGGCACATGAGATGTTTGAGGTGGGCTGTGGACAGTTTATGCAGTTTACTGCACTAACTGTGGTGGTAAGAAGGCTGTGGACCAACTTCCCAGTGACTCCTGAAGACAATTCGACCTTCGGAATATTACTGGAAATGGGATCATCCAGATGATTAGTTTCTAACTTATACAGATGACTCAAGAATGACAAACTTCATGTCGCCATCCAGGAGCGGGGTGGGTGGGACTTGCACCTACTGGCATCCATATCTGATACAGAATGGATTAAAAGGTTTACCATTTTGAAGGAGGTATCATGTAATGCATGCTTTAAATTGGGCCATTTCTATGTGCTCCACAAAGCAAATTTGGCCCGCACAAGTTCCACAAAGCTTAGCAGGATACATCCAACTTTCACAGATGAATGCCTGAGATGTAGGGAGGGTGAAGAGGATACACCCACACGATTTTGAGCTGTGGTAAGTTAGACCAAAATTGGCAGGAAGTGATGCACTGCCTGCATCGAATAACTAACCATCTTCTCAAAGTCACGCGCAAAGTCTGCTTAGACTTATCTAGAGTCCCAAGGACAGGAAGAGAAAGTATACTATCACAGGGTTAGGGCTCCTGTTAACCAAACGCAGGGTCTTATCTGGTGGATTCTACCCTCAGATTCACAACAATGGCCTGGTCCAAGGAACTGACTGAATGGCCTGGGCAGAATTGAGGTGTATGAAAGACGCCTGTATGGATAAAGAGGGCATGGGGGGTGGGGGTTGGGGGTGGGAGCAACAAGGAAAGGGAACCCAGGTGTCATGATTTGATTAGTCTCCTCTGTGGAAGGGGCAGTCACAAGAATGTGTATGCATACAACGTTACTGTGTACTGTATGCTAAAAGCTCTTTTGCAACTGCAAGTTCCATGTTACTCTGATGGCGAGGGCAAATATTTCACCTTTTGCTTCTTGCCTAAATGGTAGTTTTAGAAGTCATTCCTTTAATACTGAAACCAAAAACCAGATAAAGAAAATCTGTTCTGGAATCGGTAGAGGACTGAACATACCTCGTTGAGTTTAGTTGTCTGATCGAAATGCCTGTCGGTCATGCCAATGCATGGGTGCAGGGGCACTGATGCTGCATCTGGACACTAGTGAGTCCAGGGGGTGGCTGCCTGTGGATAAGAGGTCTGAAAAACTCCTGAAGATCTTCTGAACCTGTGGCATGTCTGGAGGCCAGTGATTTGCAGTCACCCCCACTGTCTCCATGATTACACTACTGAATATTGACACCAACAAATTTTGGCATACTAATAGCGAGGACAGAATATAGCGGGACAAAATATCTAAAGTCAGGTACATATAGGGACGTATAGATGTTCAGTTCCAGCTCGCTGCGTGGTGAAAGGGCGGGGCAGCACACGTCAGGGCGGACGACAACAAAAACTAACATTAAATTAAAAAAAAAAAAAATGTATAATAAGTACATAAATCGCTTCCACTCCACTTTTCTGCTTCCCCCTCCACTTCAGGCAGGCAAAGGCTCCCAGCCTGCCCTGCGGCCAATCCTAACACTGCATGAAAGCAGGGTTAGGATTTCCCTGAGGGCCCTGTGGGTAAGTGCCAGCCCATTCATAGCACTTGTAAAAATGTAATGTACTCAGGAAAAACAGAACTAAGAAACTCTTCACATAATTTTGACTGTGATACCACAGGTAGCACCACCATCTCCAAACTGTATACACAAAAGTGGAAACAGAAAATACAAGTCATCACATCTCCATCTATGCTCACAAATAGTGAAAAAGAAGTGTAACACTGGAGAACAACTGTGGCAAAATGAGTGAAGGAAGGCATTTCAGAAGATTATGCAGACCCAGGTCAACAAACTGAAGCAGGGCCCCTTAACAAGTCAAGAATCTATTTCAAAGATTAAGCATCCGACACCATAGGGTGGCAATGGCTGGTAACTGCCTTGTCATTCATAAACAGGGTAGCTTTGCTTTAACATCTATAAATACATTTTGCAATGCCCAAATGGAACCCTGAAAAATCCAGGGGCCTAATCGATAACGTCTGTGGCCTCTACTCCCTTCCTGACAAGTCTAAGGAAGGTTTTTTGAGTGGACCACATTACACCTGAGAGACTAAGCCTCCGGTATCAACTGTCCACTCTGAGCACGAAGTTACAGATGAGCGGTGGCAGAAGGGGAGGCATGTAGCAAAATTCAATACATCTAGTGTCACAAATCTATTTAATATTTATTAGCAATAAGAATGTGGGCAAAGGAAGCACTGACATCTGACACAGCAAATGCACCACACAAATTACCTCAAGACACTCACTTAAACCTAAGACTACAGTCTGTATCAAGGAAAGAGCTCACACTTACCTGAATCTATCTCCAGCCTCCTGCCCTAAACTCAACAACTATTACTTATCATCCAACTTGTTAAATGTATATCCAATGTATTACTGATTTCTGTAAACAAACGGCCAGTACAAGGAGCTTAGGAATATGTGATGAGATGTGTGTTTAAGCCAGAGCTATTTTTTCAGCGAGAAACTTACTTGTTACAGGCTCCAGTAATGTCCCTTTATACATCATGTTTTGGACATTGCATCATTCTGGTCTCTGAAGCACAACCACGCTCTTCAGAAAGGGTATCCAGCTGATCTTTGCTGAGTTCATCTGAAAAAGGATCCCTTAGATTTGAACTTTCCTATCAATAATGGATTTTAATAATATAAATGACAATAAGATTGTTTATTTTCCCACATAAGTAGAAGGGAGCTAAACCATAATAGATGTCACACACACACGCGCACACACACACGTGCACAAACACACACACCCATACCCCACAATCCAGCATTTATTTCTTCATGTTGTTGTACAGTGTGGAGGTGTGTGTTTTTTAATTTATTATTACCATTTTTATAACCCACTTAAACTACTTCAGAAACGTACATCCTGGAGGGGGATGTGTATACAACAAATAGGGCGACAGAGTTATTCAGAATTAAGTAATTGGAGGAAGAGGTGTGATATGCACCTCATTGTTTATCCTAAAGGAGCAGTGAAAAGAAAAACATCTAGGTCTCTTACTTAATCTTGCATCATCCACAGTCACCAAGAATATAAATGTTCGACAATATACCGTTGTTTGCTGATATATGGTTGGGTGGTTAAACCTATTGCAAGATAATTTACTGGATGGCCTATGTACAGAGGGAGGTGGGTGGCGTATGTGTACATGTTCCCTCCTCCACTCTTGCCCATGGTAGGTGTGATATAGAATGGCCACTACATCATTGTGTGTTGGTCTGGGGTTTTGGGCAGTAGTCAGAGTGGTGTGATTTGATGACACCTGCTCTTTATGCAGAACTATTAACAGCTAACATGTTTTCTGTCAGTTTGATAAAAGAGACAACCTTTCATTCAAGCTATGTTGCACAACTTCATGTACCTCGGGCCTACATATTTCCCATTTGCCTTCTGTTGAACTATTTTATAAAATAAAGGTGGTCATTACAACCCTGGCGGTCGGTGTTAAAGCAGCGGTAAGACCGCCAACAGGCCGGCGGTAAGAAATTTGGAATCACGACAGTGGCGGAAACCGCCAACAAAGACAGACACTTTAACACTCCGACCGCCACGACGGTACAAACAAACAGCACGGCTGTCACCGCCAACAGACAGGCGGGAGACAATGTACCGCCCATACTGTTATGACAGGCCAACCTGCCAGCTTTTCAGGGGCGGATTCACCGCGGATAAAAACACAGCAGAAACCGGAATCCCGAAGGGAAAACGCTCACCTCTACACACTCCACGAGGAACGAGAACGCCATGGAACCAGAGCTTCACATTTTTCCAGCCCTCATCTTCTTGCTCCTCTACCAGGAGCACGAACGCTGGCGGCGAAGACCACGGTGAGTACTGCACCTACGACACAGGGGAAGGGGGAGGCAAAAAACAGGGACACACACACGCAACACCCCCACCCTCACCCACTACAACACACACACTAATGCGTATCAATACATCACAGTTGCACCCCCCAAGGCCCCCGGAAGAATGCAAAGACAATAGAAAATGAGTGTAACCATTGGAATATATTAAAAGCAAGTAGGCAGAAATAGATATATGCACCATGTACATAATATATACCATGCATAGTAGTCCAGGTAGTGTTCTAAGAAAGTCTGTGGAACACTGGGACCACACGGTATGGGCGAGGCCCACACAAGATCCCCGACCATGACAGAGAGAACACTGCAGGGGCATCAGACAGCAACTAAACAGGCACCTCAGGGGGAGGGAAAGGGGGGGCACCTCAGCCGCTTGAGTGCACGACGCCAAATCCACGAGGGGGCCACATGCCCACTATTCCATCCTGGGGAGTGCGACGCCACAGTCTCTCAAGTTTCTACAGTGGGTGGTTTGCCCACTGTTACATCCTGGGGAGTGCAAAGCCACAGTCTCTCAAGTCTCTACAGTGGGTGGTTTGCCCACTGTTACATCCTGGGGAGTGCAAAGCCACAGTCTCTCAAGTCTCTACAGTGGGTGGGTTGCCCACTGTTACATCCTGGGGAGTGCAAAGTCACAGTCTCACAAGTCTCTACAGTGGGTGGTTTGCCCACTGTTACATCCTGGGGAGTGCAACGCCACAGTCTCTCAAGTGGATGACTTCTCCACTGGTTCTGGAGGGGGCTTTGTGCCCAGAGTGCTTCATCCTGCTAAGGACAGAGGGAGTGGATGTATCTCTCTACTGGTTCTGGAGGGGGCTTTGTGCCCAGAGTGCTTCATCCTGCTAAGGACAGAGGGAGTGGATGTATCTCTCTACTGGTTCTGGAGGGGGCTTTGTGCCCAGAGTGCTTCATCCTGCTAAGGACAGAGGGAGTGGATGCCTTTCTCCACTGGTTCTGGAGGGGGCTTTGTGCCCGGAGTGCTACATTCACCCCGTGACGGACTCAGTTATGTAAGTGCCCTTGCCGCTCATGGGCCAGCGGTGCTTGAGATGGCGGTGCCCTGTGCAGCGGTGTTTGAGATGGCGGTGCCTTTTTCAGCGGTGCCTGAGATGGCGGTGCACTGTTCAGTGGTGCATGAGATGGCGGTGCCCTGTGCAGCGGTGCCTGAGATGGCGGTGCCCTGTGCAGTGGTTCTTGAGATGCCTGTCTCCATTGCAGGGTCTCAGCTGCTGGCTGTCCTTCATGGCCCAATGGGGCATTTGCTGGCAGTCCTTCATGGCCCAACGGGCTTTTGCTGGCGGTCCTTCATGGCCCAACAGGGCTTTTGCTGGCGGTCCTTCATGGCCCAACGGGGCATTTGCTGGTGGTCCTTCATGGCCCAACGGGGCTTTTGCTGGCGGTCCTTCATGGCCCAACGGGGCATTTGCTGGTGGTCCTTCATGGCCCAACGGGGCTTTTGCTGGCGGTCCTTCATGGCCCAACGAGGCATTTGCTGGCAGCCCTTCATGGCCCAATGGGCATTTGCTGGTGGTCATTCATGGCCCAACGGGGCATTTACTGGGGGTCCTTCATGGCCCAATGGGGCTTTTGCTGGCTGTGGCCTCCTGGGCAGCTGGGCTGGTGCTGGTGGTGGCCTCCTGGGCAGCTGGGCTGGTGCTGGCGGTGGCCACACTCCCACCGGGACCCCTGGGAGCGGCTTCGGTGGCTGGAATCTTCCCCCTCTCCCACCGGGCACTGGCCAACTTCTGATGCTTCACAGGTGGGGGACTGTCTGTGCTGTGACTCCGTGCCACACTGGCTGCCCTGGTGGCTGGTGCACTCCAGATTCCGGTGACTACAGGCACCACTGGTCCCGGAGATGTTGCGGATGATGGACGGGGTGGGGGAGGTGTGGGAAAGAGGTCAAGGGTGGACAGGAAAAGTTTTTGGGACACACTGGGACGGGTAGCTGGAGGGCGTTTGGGAGTGAAGGAAGAGGTGGTGGTTGTAGGAGGTGTACGTTTGGTGACTTTGGGTGAAGGTGCATGTGCTGGAGGCTGTCGTGAGGTGGATGGCTGTTGGGTGGGTGTGTGCCTGCGTTTGTGTATCTTGGGAGGAGGCGTCACAGACACACTGGGAGAGGACACAGGGGACCTGTGAATGGTAGTGGGGATGGTGGCTGCACGTGAGCGGGGTGTGGTGGTGGGTGTGCTGGAGAGGGACGTAGTGGCTGTAGAGGTAGTGCATGCAGGTGTGAGTGTAGACATCACTGGGAGAGAGGAGGGAGACGAGCAGGAGGGGGACACAGTGGAGGCAGTAGATGTTGGTGTGTCTGCATGTGTGTGATGCTTCCGTGAATGTCTGTGCGATGTGTGGTGCTTACGTTTGCCTGAGCTTCCCTTGGGTGTTGACGTGTGTGCATGGGATAGGCTGAGGTACAGGGGATTGGGTCGGGGTGGAGGAAGTCGGAGGGGGGAGGCTAGAGACGGGGACAATGGCTGCCATCAGTGCTGAGGCCAGAGTCTGAAAAGCTCGGTGAAGGGCCGCCTGACCAGAATGAATGCCCTCCAGGAATGCATTTGTTTGTTGCAACTGCCTCTCCACACCCTGGATGGCATTCAAAATGGTAGACTGCCCAACAGTGAGGAGACCAATGGCCTCCTCACTGAGGGCAGCAGGGTGACTGGGGCAGGGCCTGAGGTGCCTGGGGCGAAGGTGATGCCCACCCTCCTGAGTGAGCGGGCACGGGGCAAAGTCTGAGGGGCTGCTGGGAGGGCGGTGCTGGGCGGGGGGGTGGCGGATGGACCTGTAGATGCGGGGGGCACAGAGGTTGCCGCCACCACGAGGGAGCTCCCATCAGAGGACGAGTCCGTGACGCTGGTCTCAGCTCCTGTCCCCTCCGTGGATCTCCCCTTGCCCTCAGTCCCACTGGTGAATTCAGACTCCGTAGTGTCGCCCTCCAGGGCCATGTGGGATGCAACTCCCTCGTGCTCCGGTGCCACTGCTCCTCCGCCTGATGATGCTAATGCACACAAGAACAGGGAGACCACAAAAAGGGGGGGAAGACAGAAGAGAGATGTTGAGTGCATGCATTACCCCTACCGTTGGCGGACACGACAGACACAGAAGCCCCCTGCACTACGCCGCGCTCTTGGGCTCCACTGTTCAATTCCTGGGAAATGGCCTACAAGGCTATGGATGACATCTGTACACATAGATGACACAGGGGCATGACTAGGTGTACTTGGCACTCTACAGAGGTGGGCTGGGGTGCCACATGGCCTGCCTTACGGAGGGGCCTTGCCTACGGAACTCGCCCTGGGCTAGGGAAACCCACAGCCCACCTCCCCCACCCAGACACCTCCACTGCGCGCAAAGTCAGCAGAATGAGAGTGTACTCACTCCCTTGTGGCTGCTGTGATGCCCTCAAGCGCCCATCCAACTCCGGGTACGCCACTGCCAGCATCCGGAAACATCAGGGGGGTCATGGTGCGACGGACACCCCTCCCACTTTGGGAAGCCATCCCCAGCTGAGCCTCCGCCGTCTTCTTGCTCCAGCAGCGAATGTCCTCCCATCTTTTCCGGCAGTGGGTGCTCCGTCCCCAGGGTCCGTACGTCCTTGGCGATGGCACGCCAAATATCTTTTTTCTGGTGGGCGCTGACCTACATGAAATGTACAGGGGAAAAAGTGTAGTTATTACCAACTGCACCTTCAAAGTGATTGGCCCCCATCCCTACCCTTGCCATGATGCACATACACTCACCGTCATTTCATGCACGCCTCAATCTCCCCCCCATCTTTCATCCACCCCACTCCACACACTCATTGCCCAAACAGCATGCTCACAGTATATTTACCTGTTTGTCTGGAGGACCGTAGAGTAGCGTGCACTGGGGGAGGACCCCATCCACGAGCTTCTCCAACTCCTCTGATGTGAAGGCAGGGGCCCTTTCCCCAGACACTCGAGCCATTGTCTCTTCCAAACCGAGGTCACAGCAGCACTTGCAGTGTAGGTCCTCTCCTGTCGAAGATCAGATATCGAGTGATTGAACAGATAGAAAATGGCGGTCACGTCCGCGGCGGTGCGACCGTCACCGCCGGCGCACATCGTCATTGGCTCCTGGGACCCATAGGGTCCAATGGTAACCAATGCAGCATTGCGCCGTGGTCTTCGACCGCCTACCGCGACGGTTTACAACGACAGCGCAGTTACCTCACATCCCATTGTCCCACTTTAGAGGTCAGGCAGGCGCCATTTCAGGGGCCCACATGGCTTCATTTCCAACTGCGTCACACATACCTAGGCCTAGACTCAACACACATACAGGCCACCTTTTGTGTATGATTGGTGTTCAGTGTAAACTGTGGGTACATACCTCTGAGTTGATTGACTCTGTGCTCGCTGTTGTCCTTCATAGGCACCATCCGCTGGGACATGTGAGGAGATGGCAGCATCCTCCGGTGTACCGACCGTTGGTGGACCTGTCGACAATGGATGAGCGACATGTCATAATCACATACAGGCTTGACCGTGCCACAATCCAGGAACTGTGTACGCAGTTGGAGCCAGACCTGATGTCAGCAATCCGCCATCCCACAGGAATCCCCCTCAAGTGCAGGTGCTGTCAGTGCTCCATTTCCTAGCAAGTGGGTCATTTCAAACAGCAGTGGCCATAGCATCAGGGATGTCCCAGCCTATGTTTTCCAACGTATTGTCCAGAGTGTTGTCTGCCCTTCTGAAACACATGCGGAACTACATCGTTTTCCCTCAGGTGGAGGATTTGCCTACAGTGAAAGGTGATTTCTATGCCCTGGGACATATCCCCAACATCATAGATGCCATTGATGGGACCCATGTGGCTTTGGTCCCCCCGCAGGAGTGAACAGGTGTACAGAAACCGGAAGAGTTATCATTCTATGAATGTACAGATGGTATGTTTGGCAGACATCTCCCATGTGAATGCCAGGTTCCCTGGCTCAGTGCATGACGCCTACATCCTGCGGAATAGCAGCATCCCTTATGTGATGGGTCAGCTCCAGAGGCACCGTGTGTGGCTATTAGGTGAGCACCTGGAGGCAAGACAGTGGGAATGGTTGTCTGGGTCTGGGTTTACCCTACAGGTTAGTTTGTGTCTAATACTTGTCCCTCTCCATTTGCAGGTGACTCTGGTTACCCCAACCTGTCATGGCTACTGACCCCAGTGAGGAATCCCAGGACAAGGGCAGAGGAACGCTACAATGAGGCCCATGGGCGAACTGGGAGGGTGATCGAGCGAACCTTCGGCATCCTGAAGGCCAGGTTCCGGTGCCTCCATATGACAGTTGGATCTCTCTTCTACTCACCAAAGAAGGTGCCAGATCATTGTGGCCTGCTGTATGCTTCATAACTTGGCATTGCGACAACAGGTGCCTTTTCTGCAGGAGGATGGTCCAGATGGCGGTGTTGTTGCAGCTGTGGAGCCTGTGGATAGTGAAGACGAGGAAGCAGACGAAGAAGACATGAACAACAGGGACTCAGTGATCCAGCAATATTTCCAGTGAGACACAGGTAAGAGTACAGACCTGCCTACTACATGTACTTAGACACTACTAGCTCTCTACTGTCTGTCCTTTTCACCCAGTGTATGGTCACTGAGTTGTCACTTTCCCTTACGATTTCACAGATGTGGGTCCCACTGTGTGACATCTGCTTTGATTCCACATGGACTTGAGCTGTGTGACATAGGTATGTTGACATTACAATTGAAAGAGCATTTTCTCACTGTAATTGCTAATACACTATTTCGAAATCACAGACAGACTGCAGATTGTTTTGTGTTTTAAGTGTATTTATTTAAGTGCGCAATATTGGAGGGGGTAGTGAAATGGTGAGGGGTGATGGTGGAGGAATGTCCATGGCAGAGTCCAGTCTATTAGTCTCACAGGTGCATTGCCCAAATGGGAATAGGAAGTGGAGCTGGGGCAGTTTAAGTATGGACAGGGTGACAAAGTCGGACAGTAAGATGACAATCAGGGTGGTCTCATTTCTTGGCAGGGGTCTTGGCATCGTGCTGTCTTTGTCCTGGATCTCAGAGACCGTTTGCGGGGTGGTTCTCCCTCTGCAGGGGGTGGGGTGCTGGTGTGGTGGTCCTGTGGCGGGGCGTCCTGTCCACTAGTGCCGGCGGAGGTGGTGGGCAGTTCATCGTCCATGCTAGTGTCAGGGGCCCCTTGTAGTGCCACAGTGTCCCTCCTGGTGTTCACAAGTTCCTTCAGCACTCCTACGATGGTGCCCAGGGTGGAGCTGATGGTTCTGAGTACCTCCCTGAAGCCCATATACTGTTCCTCCTGCAGGTGCTGGGTCTCCTGAAACTTGGCCAGTACTGTTGCCATCGTCTCCTGGGAGTGGGGGTAGGCTCCCATGATGGAGGAGAGGGCCTCGTGGAGAGTGGGTTCCCTTGGCCTGTCCGCCCCCTGTCGCACAGCAGCCCTCCCAGTTCCCCTGTGTTCCTGGGCCTCCGTCACCTGGACCGTGTGCCCACTACCACTGCCCCCAGGTCCCTGTTGTTGTTGGGGTTTTGGGTTATCCTGGGTTCCCTGTAGTGGTGGACACACTGCTGATTGATGTGTCCTGGGGACGGAGGTATGGGCCCGCTGGGTGGGTGCTGTGCTGGTGTTTCCAGAGGGGGGAAGGTCTGTGGTGGCCTGTGTCAGTGTGAGGGGAACCGACTGTCCAGAGGTCCCCGACGGGCCATGCTGGTCATTTAGATCCAGTTGGACAGAGGTGCTGTCATCACTGTGGGCCTCTTCTGTTGGTGGTGTGGACATGTGTGGACCCTCCTGTCCGGTGACGTTGGGTAGGGGTCGTGCAGGGGTATAAAAGGATGGTTATTACATCTGTATGTGTCATGGTGTGCAATGGGTGGGTGAGCGTGTACCCCAGTGCTTGCATTCCTGTGTGGGAGTTTGTGTGATGGTGGTTTAGGCGGTTGTATGGGTATGTGCAGTGGGCATGCTTTAGTGATGGGTGTCCATGCTCTGTTGTTGAATGCAGGGCTTGGTGTTGGGATGGGTTGTTTGTGATGTTGGGACATATGTGAGGTTTGGGGTGCAGGGGGTGAGGGTGGGGGTATGTGATAGCATGCAGGTAGGGTGGGGGATGTAATAGTTAAGATTTGACTTACCAGAGTCCATTCCTCCACCTACTCCTGCGAGGCCCTCAGGATGCAGAATTGCTAAGACCTGCTCCTCCCATGTTGTTAGTTGTGGGTGAGGAGGGGGGGTCCGCCGCCAGTCCGCTGAACTGCCAGGTGGTGTCTTGAGACCACGGAACGCACCTTCCCCCGTAGGTCGTTCCACCTCTTCCTGATGTCCTCCCGATTTCTTGGGTGCTGTCCCACTGCGTTGACCCTGTCCACTATTCTTCACCATAGCTCCATCTTCCTTGCAGTGGAGGTGTGCTGCACCTGTGCTCCGAATAGCTGTGGCTCTACCCGGACGATTTCCTCCACTATGACCCTGAGCTCCTCCTCCAAGAACCGGGGGTGTCTTTGCCGTGCCATGGGGTGGTGTAGGTGATGTGTGGGGTGGTGTGTGTGGTGATCAGTGTGTTGATATGTAGTGGTGTGTTGTGTGAGGTGCGTGGAAGTTGTGTGGGTAATGGTATTGTGTGCCTGTGGATGCTGTTGTTCTTGCTGGTGGTGTCTCTCTCTGGCCTTCTTTCTGGATTATTTGTCGTAGGGGTTTGTGGGTGATGTGGGTGTGTGTTTTATATTGTAATGGGTGTGTGGGAGTGGTGTGTGTATGTGTCTCAGGTGTGTGTATTTTGAATTGTCCAATTTGGTAGTGTTTTGTATGTGTGTGTGTATTTTGAGCGCGGCGGTGTGTACCGCCAATGGAATACTGCAGTTGAAAGACCGCCACGTGGATTCGTGTGTCGTGATAGTGTGGGCGTATTTCTGTTGGCGTGACGGTGGAGGTTTTGTTTTCGCCAGTTTATCACTGACCTTTGGTGTGGCGGACTTGTATGGGTGTCTGAATTTTGGCAGATTGCGAAATGTGGGTCATAATAGCTGTGGTGGTTTTCCGCGGCCGCGGCGGTGTGTTGGCGGTCTTCTGCACGGCGGTAACAGGCTTTTACCGCCGATGTTGTAATGACCGCCAAAGTCTTTTATGTTTTACTGTGCTGAAAAATTGTTCCATCAAGTTACTTGTTTTCATCAACACTACCTGTTAAATTGAACTTTTCACAGTTGAAAGCATCTAGCTTGATACCCAGGAGGTTAATAATTTCTTCTCTTTTCTCAGCAGCTCTGAAGGCATTTCTTGTACTGTCTACGGGCTACCTAAAATATTCTCAACAATAATCACACTGTCAACAAGTAGTTGCATTTACAACTCTTGTGTTTATAGGAAAACCTCAAATATAAATAGTTTACATTTCCCAGCTATTGGTTTACTCAATAAAGCTTCACTGTGAGAGAAAAGAAAACAAGAGGGAGTATATTTTTAAGCAGCATGTTCCTTGCTATACATAACCTTTGGGAAAAATATTTATATCTCTTCTGTGATGCGCAAATGTTCAATTGTTACAAACTATGCTCCCGCTCATAGCCACATCAAGATACTTTACAGTTGGTTCTTCCTTTCTCATCATGGTCGGACTGAGACAGAAAGTAGCACCGAACACCAACATAAACCGTTGCGCAAGGAAGCGCTAGGGGCTCCTAAATCTGCTCCTACATTTTCACAAAACAAATTATTTTTATGGAAGCATTATTCATGTCAAAGCAATTTTAACTGCGTACTTATTTTTCTCATGTTATGAAAGCCATTTAATTTCTTACAATATTCTTAATTTCTATTTCTACTTGAAAAGAATACTTCCATGTAATTATTTATTAATAATTGACAAAAAATATAAATGCACAATGTTTTTTAGTTAAACATGGTGTCAGAAATTCGACTGGTGGCCACATGGCTCACTGAAATTTAAACATGCCATTTCCATTTCTGTGTTATTTTTCTAGGTTAGGACTTCTAAATGCCAGTTTATTAACTCCCATATGCTACGTCTATGCCACTAATTTATTATTAAAACTTGATCTCTCTCACTCCATTTTCTGGCGGCAATCTATGCGTCACAAAAGAATTACTCTTATTCACAATGAGAGAAGTCAAACCTTTGTAGTTTGATAATGCACTGATCTAGGATTGCGATTTTTGTCAACTTTCTTCATTGACTGATAGTATCGTTTTTTCTTATCGTCCATTTCCATTTGCTCCATCCTCTGTTTATTCTTTGTACTTTGTTTCTTCCAGAAATTGTAAACTTTGTAAAATCCAAGTGTACAAATTATGCATGTCACAATCAGTAAGGGTTTCGGGATCATTTTCGCAAAACCATTTCCCAAGTTTTTGCTCAATGCTCAATGTGCACACGCCAACTTTATGATCTCATTATTAAAAGTAGTTCCTCGATCTTATTCCAATGAAGTCAGGAATCCATACCTAGGTATTAGTTCCCAGAGCAGCTAGAGTGAGACTATCATTCCTATGTGTTGGATAAGCCTCTATCCACTTGGAAAAACACAAACAATGAGACCCCTGGAGTATGACACAATGAATATACAACCAAACTACCTACTCAACAACCTTGGAGTTCGCAAACTCCCTACTTCAATCATACATCACACTTAACTGCAATTTTCCAAAGCACTGCAAGCACAAACCCTACTCAAAACATATACCGTGCATTTGAAACAAAATGGTGAGATTTCATCATCCTATACACTACACCAAGAGCAACCCACAATGGGGGCATATTCTGACTCTTCTCTTCACAAGACATTACCACTAACTCTGCTACCAAAACTGCTGGAATACTGCAGCAGCCCCAGGAAGGATTGTTTATTCTCCTATTTCGGGTTCAACAACCAGTAGCGCGTGAGACACCATCAACACTAACATCTCACCCCTCAAGGTCGACTGAATCTTTGGAATTGATGAAGGAGGTAGTAGCCAGAAGCAGCCAATCACAAATCAATGACAGTTTACCATAAAAAAATATTAGACACTATGAATAATTCAACTTTAAATCAAACTCCAAACCAAATGAAGTTTCAAATCTTTATGTGAAGTTATAAATATATATAAAAAAACATAGGTTGACCAAAGAGTTAAAAAAGATTCAACCTAGAGAACATCAATACTGTTAAATACTCCAAGCAAATTAGCTAGAATAGCAATAACACAATATGCACATTGTTATCAGATTTCATTGCAGATGATGGTGACATCAATAAACATCAAAATACAGATTTAACCATCATTATCAGAGCTGGGCCATTCCTAACACTAACCAAAATTGGGACTTGCATGTTTGGGAGCTGGCTAACACATGCGGGCAAAAGCAAAAATAAAAGAAGGCAAAAATAACTTCGAAAACATCTAACCTAAATAACTCACTAAAATAATATGCTGGGGCAAGTTACTAACTGAAAAAGAAACAAGAAACCACATTTAGGTACACCTCTACTCATGGGACAGCATACAGTGTTGATTCATCAGGCAGTGCATTCACAATCTTCTGATGTCGGTAGCTGGCAGCATCAGGACAGTGCAGAACACAAGATGCACATATGACAGATCAGCAGTTCAGAATTAGTTGGCTTTATTAGTACTGAACCACATTACAAAATAGGGCAGGTAAAACTATGATGCGAAAACTCACCAGGAGACTCAAAAAAAAGAGACTGGGACAGCAGACTTAAGCAAAACATGAACACAATTCTAACAGAGCTGGTGATGAACCGACTCAGGAGGTTTGGAGGGAATTTGCTTCTGGTTCCAAAGTTCTTCAATTAATAAACTATTCAGAGTTCATCCATTGGCTCTTCAAGTGGGCACACACTGGGTCTAATCAGCATCCAATCATTGCAGATGGCACCACCAATTTCTGCTGCTTTAGAAAAGCTCACATCAAATTTGTGTTGTCATCTTCCTCCGGTTACAGGATTCTGCCAAAATATTACATTTTCTAACAATCTGAAACATGCATTTCCTTTCCCAAAGTACACAATACAGTAAACTAATATTTTTTTCACATAAGCTTCGCGAATAGCACATTAACATTGTTTTGCTACTTGAGAAAAGAATTCAGGTCAAAAGGACAAAATAAAACACAAATATATTTTCCATTGCTGCTTGCAAAATAAACTTTCCAGGCCTAGTAATGAAAAAAATCCTAATGGACAAAAGTACAATGAATACATTAATAAAACTACAGTGCATCTTTAGGTTTCAAATCAAATTTCACAAAACAAATTAAAGCATTATTCATGTTATGTCAAAGCAATTTTAAATGTGTATTTTTCTCATGTAATGAAAGCCATTTAATTTCTTAAAATGCATTTCATTTTTACTATTTCTACTTGAAAATAATACTTCCATGTTAATATTGATTAATAATTCACTCAAAATATAAATGCACAATGTTTTCTGGTTAAACATGGTGTCAGAAATAAAAAACGTGACCCACATTTGAAAATCTTGAATTTTTTGAACTTGTGAAGACATGCTGTATATGTGTTTTACAATGTATGACAGACTGTAAGCGTTTGTGCTTGCTGAAGGTAATGTTTGAGGTAATGTCAAGGGAATCAACAGTAAACACCGACCCAACACACCATAAAACACACCACAAAAAGTACAAAAAACTGCTCACTAACTGACTGGTCAGAGTAGCCCTTTGCGCACTTCCAGATTGCCCTATAGTCAGTCCGACTGTATTTCTCATTAGGATTTGTAATGTGCATGTGCATTCCTATGTACTGAAGCCATAGAAAAAATTGATACTCCAATATATAAGCAAGTGTGGTACCTCATTCTCAAAAGTAAATATGTATGTGTGCCAGAAGATCAGGTCTCAGGTTCGAGTATGATTCCTGAAAGCATTCAAGGGTGGTACAGCTATTGTATCTGCATAAATGGAGCAATACCACTTCTGTTTTGAGAGTGTGGGGATGTTTGTCTGCAGTGGACATGGCTTGAGTCTGGTTTAAGTGTCCAGACAGTGCCATGCTGTGCCCTGGATTTCTGTTCATCACCATCATCCCATTGGTGGACACGTTATTGCTACCACAATTACATCATCAGAGTGTGGGTATAGCAGTGCACATAGAAATCTCTAGGGCCCAGATCTACTAATATTTCATGCAACAGAGCACAGTACTCAAATTAGCTGCACTTCATTGCACAAGGGGGGACATATAGCACAGCTCCATGTCTCTAGAGACTCACTGCTTCAGGTGTCATCCCATGAGCTGTCCCACAAATGGTCTACCATTTGCTACTCGCAGCCTCTCACCATGATGCAAAGGTGAATATGGGCTTTTTAGCGTAGGATTTGTACTGGAGTTATACTCTTTCAGTAAAAAATTTCTATGAGAATGCAATCTTGGCAGGTTTTGAAGCAATGGTTGGGTAGTGTTCATTGCACCATACAATCATTTTTTTTTTTGCGAAATTAACACATTTCCCCTTAAGAAGGCGATCGTCTTGGGCAAAGCCTGGTCTGCATTAAAATCTATGGGTGTTTGTGCTGATCTTCCACAGTAAAGGCACCTTGTTGCAAAGTGGTGCAAAGCAGAGCAAAGAGGTTTTTGCACATTGAAAACTTCACCTTTACAGCATGAAACTTCTTTTTCACCAAACAGCAAACAGCATGTGCCACTTTGAGTCACTCTGGAGCAGGCGCAAAAGCTTAGTAAATCTTGGCATTTAAATTCCTGTTCTGCTGACCTTTATTTGATTCTAGTGTTCTTGGGTTGCCTATCCCCTTCTATCATTTAATTCACCTTTCTCTGGATGCGGAGTGTTCTCAATATGAGTACTGTACACCATTTCATACCCTCTATATTCCTAAAAGAAAGATTTTCGTAAATCCATTACTTAATTGGTGCAAGTCTTGGTGAATGCATGGTCCACTGATTCCTTAGCTTGTTTCACTAGTCTCAGAATGGATGAAGCATCTATTTGACCTGTCAATGGATGACCAGCTTTAAAGGGAGACAATATGTTTCAGAATGTCAGAAGTCGTTTGGTAGTTGTAGACTACATAAATACTAACACGTTCATGGTCGAAAGTAAATTGCACCTTACATTATTGAGATATTGCAAGTTACTGAGTAGAATGTTGACCATGCAGAGGCACAACGCTGAAGACCACTTTTCTTTGAAAGAACACACAACTTTGATGTGACCTACAGCATCTTACATATAGTATGCGCTATTTCATTCCTTATAATACATGGCTATATACACTATTGCCATACTCATAGCCGTCTCCTAAACTACTGCTCCCATGAAAGGCATCCTCCGGTTACAATTAGGTTAAAGATTATTTATTTATGTATGTATTTATTGATTATTTTGTGGTTTTGTACAGCCTTGAAATGGCTTAAGGGTGAGATAACCAGAATAAATGTAGAATAAATGTAGACTAAGGGGGTGATTCTGATCCCGGCGGTCAGAGACCGCCGGGGCCAGGGTCGGCGGGAGCACCGCCGACAGGCCGGTGGTGCCCCGCAGGGCATTCTGACCGCGGCAGATCGGCCGCGGTCAGATGCGGAAAACAGGCGGTCTCCCGCCGGTTTTCCGCTGCCCTTGTGAATCCTCCATGGCGGCGGAGCGCGCTCCGCCGCCATGGGGATTCTGACACCCCCTACCGCCATCCTGTTCCTGGCGGGTCTCCCGCCAGGAACAGGATGGCGGTAGGGGGTGCCGCGGGGCCCCTGGGGGCCCCTGCAGTGCCCATGCCAATGGCATGGGCACTGCAGGGGCCCCCGTAAGAGGGCCCCACTTTGTATTTCAGTGTCTGCTATGCAGACACTGAAATACGCAACGGGTGCCACTGCACCCGTCGCACCTTCCCACTCCGCCGGCTCAATTCTGAGCCGGCGTCCTCGTGGGAAGGATGATTTGCCCTGGGCTGGCGGGCGGCCTTTTGGCGGTCGCCCGCCAGCCCAGGGCAAATCCCAAAATACCCTCAACGGTCTTTCGACCGCGGAGCGGTATTTTGGTGGGGGAAGTCTGGCGGGCGGCCTCCGCCGCCCGCCAGACTTAGAATGACCCCCTAAATCATTTTTTACAGTCTGCTTACTAAAATGTGTGGTCATCTGCAGATACCTTTTTGTTTTATGTGAAGTAAACATATTAATATAAATCCCTATTTATTAGTTAACAAAAGTATTTTTCCAGGAACAAAAGCTTGGAAAGAAACCATGGGATAAGCTAATTGTCCCTTTGTTACAGCAGCAGTTGTAGATCTACTCTTTAATATGTCTTTTACTGAGTTTGTGGGTGCAGGCTTCACAACTGAACTGCAATACATTGTTAGAAAGTGGGTCTCTAGTTGGCAGAGGTATGTACCATATCCAAATAGGGACCACAATATTATTTCAGTTTAAGCCTCAAAACAACCTAGATTATCCGTTGCTCACCCTACAGTAGTTTGGCACAGAGCAGGCAGGCTTAACTTAGAAGGCAAAGAGTGAAGTATTTGTGCAATAACTCTTACAGTAACACAGTAAAAGCACCAGCATAGAAAAATAGATTATGATTTTATAAATAGAACAAGACCAACACAAAAAAAATCCTGAGATATGCAATTTTAAATATTTATGTTAAAATAGACGTAGAAGAGCAAAGCGCCAACTGCGGTTATCTGGTCTGAGACTGGGACAAAGTCACAACTTCAAGCCGCCCGAATAGACTATGGGCCCATAAGAGGGACCCACTTGGACCCGCTGAACACAGTACCTCAAATCCTGGTGCGCGGTCTGCGTGCCGTTACTGTGCAAGGCTTTGTGTCAGTTTTGAGAAGCTGTACAGGCTTTGCAGGGCTCGGCATTGCTTTGTGATGATCCCGGGGAGCTGTGCAGCAAGGCTTTGCAAGGCTTGGTGTTGCTTTGCATCTGTTCCGATGGGCTGGTAGCTGCACGGCGAGGTTTTGCACTGCCTGGAGTTGAGTCCAGTGAAGCTGGCAGCTGTGTAATGAGGCTTTTTGAGGATGTGCGTTGTTTCAAAGGAGTTACAGTGAACACCAAAGAAGGTAGAGCAACTTAGGCCCACTTCCAAGGCAGGGTAGACTCACAGCTTGCAGAGTGTAGGTGCAGATGGTTCAAATCTTTGACGTCCCTGAAATTTGGGAACAGGAGGCAAGCTAACAAAGTCTTGAAAATAACTTGTGGTGGGAAGGCAGAGTAATTCCAGCAGAGTGAAAGAGCAGCAGGGCAACAAGCATAAAAGCAGTCCTTCCAGAAAAGCAGTCCAGTTGAGTCCTTTGAGCAACCAAGCAGTTTTTCTTACAGAAGTTCAGTTCCAGATACAGACGTGTCTGATTTGATGGGGTCAGAGACCTAGTACTTGTACCCAAATGTGTTTTGAAGTGGGGGAGACTTCAAAGAGTAGTTTTGAAGTGCACCAGTTTCCTTTTAGCCCAGTCGTGGCTGTGGGGGGTTATCCAGCCTTTGTTTGGGGTCAGGCTACTACCCTTTGAATTGCGAGCCCCTCCACCCTTCCTACCCAGGAAGACCCATCCAAATGCAGATGAACGCATATGCAGTTGAGTGTCCTGTGTTTGCGCCTGTCTGGATGGAATGCACAAATCTAGCTGTCACCCAGCCCAGTCCAGACGTGTATTGAAGACAAGCTGTAAGGCAGACACAGCAGTAAGAGCAGAGAAATGCATACTTTCTAAAAGTACAAAAAGAACAGTTGATGGAAGGAATGTAGACCAAATTAAACATTCACCCCCAGTCACAGATCTGGGTTTAAACCATCAGTTTTTTTGCTCTCCATGCCATTCCAGTTTCCACCAAGCCATATGCAAATCAGTCTTGACCCTGTACCACAAGGGACCAGTCCAGCCCGGACTGCCAAGCCAGGTCCTCCCTGGACCAGAAACAAGCATCCTAGTACCAGCCCCCATGCTCAAGGCCCCTGACTACTCCCAGGAATTTATTGTGCAGATGGACGCTTCTGAGCATGGCATAGGGGCTGTTCTAGCACAGCTAAATGAGGAGGGCTCAGACCATTTAGTAGCCTTTGTTAGCAGAAGGCTATTACCACGGGAACAGAGGTGGAGTGCTATTGAGAGAGAAGCATTTGCGGTGGTTTGGGCACTGAAGATGCTGAGACCATACCTGTTTGGGACTCACTTCCGGGTTCAGACAGACCACAGACTCCTCAGATGGCTCATGCAGATGAGGTGTGAGAATCCTAAACTCTTGAGGTGGTCCATTTCCCTACAGGGGATGGACTTTACGATGGAGCATCGCCCGGGGATTGACCACGCCAACGCTGATGGTCTTTCCAGATACTTCTGCCTTAGCGATGAGAGCTCCCAGGAGGTTGGGTAGCTCTCCCCACTTTCAGCTGGGGGGGACACATGTTAGACCTGATAGCCTTAGGGTGGTCACCCCTAACTTTTTGCCTGCCTCCCTACACTTTTTGGACACTGTTTTTGAGAGGCTAGCTTGGATCTGGTGGCATAGTAAGCACTGGACCCACGTTTAGGCATACCCTTCCCACTTGGGGCAACAAATTAAAAAAGAACAGTTGATGGACGGAATGTAGACCAAATCAAACATTCACCCCCCAAACACAGATTGTGTTGAGTTTAATCCATCAGTTGTTTTGCTCACCATGCCATTCCAGTTTGGACCAAGCCATATGCAAATCAGTCTTGACCCTGTTCCCCATAGGAATAGTCCAGCTCGAACAGCCAAGCCAGGTCCTCCCTGGACCAGAAACAATCATCCTGGGATCAGTTTCAGGGTATCACCTTTCATCAGCCTTCATCATTAGTGATTGATGAACTTCTGTCCAAGCCCTCACTTGCTGGCTTCTGCTCGCTTTTGCATACAAATCACATTTTCACAATGGATTTTGGCTGTTGTAGATTTCCTTTGCCAACAGTTTAATTACAGTCCATCTGACGTCAGAGCACTCAGCCCTTTGTGCTGTATTATAGCCTGACAAATGAGCTTATTAGATGAAGAGGTTTGCGGAAAGCAGACACTTTCAAATGCAAGCAGCCATTTCTCAGGACATAAACAAAAACATAGGGCCTGATAACAGATTCCATGATGTGTTGCCTCAGGCTGTACTCTGTTTTAGTGTGATATAATCATTGAGAAAGGAAATCCCAGGTGCCTTCACTTGCCTTTGATGCATTGTGCTCTTGGGAACAGTCCATTGCAACCTGCAGGGAGTTTACAGGTATGTTAAGATGATTCAGAAACAAAATGTGTGCTTCATTTGTGTGGTCACCTGAATACAGGGCATGTGGATCCTCTGTCTTTCAGAATTGGTTTGCTGTGGGGCGTGACCTCCCAGGTTGTTCTTCAGAAAACCTTTGTACTGAGTGAGGCTTCTCACACCAGGAGCAGCATAGCCATATGTTTGTATAAAGAGGCGTGAGCTTTCTTCATTGACTATCAACAGTCACAATAAACAGTGATCAGGAAAGGGACAAAGACCTGACCTCACACAAAGGACACTCTGAACAAATGAAACTGCTGTCCCACACTTTACCCCTGCTATCTATTAAATGGAAGGGACTAATCAGCATCCCTCTCATCAAAAGGACATCATCGAATTTCTGAGGGGGAGGCGTGTCTCCACTCTCCCCACTTCAGTGTCTAGGTCTCCCCTCCTAGCTTCATAAATGTCAGCAATACGCTTCCAATGCCTGGGAAAACAGCCTCACCTCAATCTTGTGCACATGAACAGGCCCACAGCTTTCAAAATGCAATCCAATGGCCTCTATTAATCTGATTTTCTCATGCACGCAGTCCTTATACCACATAAGCCACATACACAAACATGCACGCTATGATCTTTTGATGTTAGTGTTAGAATCTGCGTTAGCTCATAGAAGAGGAACTTCTCTTGAGTGGGCCAGTAGGCCAGTAGGCCTTTACTCCAGTGCCGCAGAGGTGTGTTCACCACTACTAATTCACAAAACACTGTATGCTGCCACTACCAATCTACATGCTAAACCCATGTCAGGGACAGTAGTCCACTGTCAGAAAAATGAGGGCATGTAGTTGCACCCCTCTAGATCCAGGAAGGTCCAGGACCTTATGTTTGTGAAGGGACCGGCCAATGCCTTTGCAAACTTGCTAAATTAGGTGCAGACAGAATCAAAAGCCAGGATGCCAGAGACTTACTCTCTGGTCTCAGGACAACACAATTGAACACCATGCAAAGGAAAGCCCATCACAACAGAAGATGAGAACCTGCGCCAAATGCTAGCCCAGTTTTTCAGTCCACATTAGGTGGCTGATATGCTAAAAATGGCTCAAGTGGGACAATCAATCAATCAAGGCATTTGTAAAGCGCACTAGTCACCCGAGAGGTTCGGAAGGCGCTGCATGAACAACTACTGAGATTTTAGCAATCTTCAAAGAATACTACTCATGGCTATATTCTGCCCAACAAGGAGTTACAGCCAACTCGGTAATGTCAATGAGTGGCAATGGCCTCTCTTAAGCCTCATAAATGGGGTTCCTTAATAAAAACCCTTACTAATAGATGGAATAAAGGAAGCTATAATTGAAATGGCTGGTAGAAAGACAATTGGCAAGGACAGTTTGACACTGGAGAAAATGTTTGCATAGGCCATAAAATGAGTAATCCTCCCTCCTACTATGAGAGAAGCAATTATAATGGTATTATTAAAACCAGACTTGTCTTCGTTATTTTGCCCATTCTATATTCCACAATCCCTGATGAATGTGGAAGTTAAAATATTAGCCAAAATAACAGAGACAAAACTAATGTTCGAATATCTAAACTGGTGCTTCTAGAACAGCCAGACTTTATACGAGGCTGCTCCTTGTCCAATTATATTTGCATTCTTTTCTCACTATTGCGTCAGGTGAACCCTCAACCTTCTAGCATTACTGCCTGAAGCAGATATAGCATTTCATTCCTTTGAATGACCATATATATTTCAGGTGTTAAGAGAGATTAAATCAGGTGAGGGCATTGTGAGATGGTTGTTGTTATTGTGCATGTTAGACCTGACAGCCTTAGGTCCCTAACTTTTTGCCTACCTCCCTCCACTTTTTGGACACTGTTTTTGTGGGTTTTTAGACCCTGCGCACTTTACCACTGCTAAACAGTGCTAAAATGCATATGCTCTCTCCCTTTAAACACGGTAACATTGGATCATACTCAATTGGACTAATTAATGTACTTATAAGCCCCTGGTAGAGTGCACTATATGTGCCCAGGGCCTGTAGATTAAATGCTACTAGGGGGCCTGCAGCGCTGATTGTGCCACCCACTTAAGTAGCCCCTTAACCTTGTCTCAGGCCTGCCATTGCAAGGCCTGTGTGTGCAATATCTCTGCACTTAAATCTTTATGTGCCTTACAATCCACGTCTGGCTGGGTTTAGTTGACAGCTCCTTGTGCATTCACTAAGACACACCCCAAACACAGGATACTCAGTGTCACTTGCATACATCTGCATTTTGAATGGGTCTTCCTGGGCTGGGAGGGTGGAGGGCCTGTTCTCTCACAAAGGACTGTGTTCGACCTGACAACCTTAGGGTGGTCACCCCTAACTTTTTGCCTGCCTCCCTCCACTTTTTGGACACTGTTTTTGCTGGCTTTTAGACTCTGCGCACTTTATCACTGCTAACCAGTGCTAAAGTGCATATGCTCTCTCCCTTTAAACATGGTAACCTCGTATCATACCTGATTGGACTATTTAATTTACTTATAAGTCCCTAGTAATGTGCACTATATGTGCCTTAGGGCCTGTAGATTAAATGCTACTAGTGGGCCTGCAGCACTGGTTGTGCCACCCACGTAAGTAGCCCCTTTACCTTGTCTCAGGCCTGCCATTGCAAGGCCTGTGGGTGCAGTTTCACTGTCACCTCGACTTGGCATTTAAACGTACTTGCCAAGCCTAAACCTCCCCTTTCTCTACATATAAGTCACCTCTAATGTGTGCCCTAGGTAACCCCTAGAGCAGGGTGCTGTGTGGGTGAAAGGCAGGACATGTACCTGTGTAGTTTTCATGTCCTGGTAGTGTAAAACTCCTACATTCGTTTTTGCACTACTTTGAGGTCTGCTCCCTTCATAGACTGACATTGGGGCTGCCCTCATACAGTATTGGAGTGGTAGCTGCTGATCTGAAAGGAGTAGGAAGGTCATATTTAGTATGGCCAGAATGGTAATACTCAAAATTCGATGCACTGTCCACTGGACCGACGCATAGCCAAGCCAGAACGATGCAGCCCAACTTCCAGAGAGGAATCAACGCAGCGCCTGCCGTGCGGTAGAAAATTCGACATAACGCCCACCGGATCGACTCAGCTCCTGTGACTACGTCCTGCAAGTGCAGGAAATCCACACACCGATCCCCCGGGGCGTCTGAAAACCCTGCAACCCGAAGAGGATCCACGACCGAGCGCCAGAAATAGAAGCACAGCCGTTCCTGTGTGAAAGCTAAGCGACGCATCGCTGTGTGCGACCCGAGAAATCGACGCACACCCCTTTGTTTCCACGCATCTCCTCCTTTGCGGTTCTTTGCTGATATTTTTCACGCGAACCAGGTACTTTGTGCTTGAAGGAGACTTTATTTGCTTTTAAAAGACCTAAGACACTTTGGGGCATATTTATACTCCGTTTGCGCCGAATTAGCGTCGTTTTTTTCGATGCAAATTCGGCGCAAAACTAACGCCATATTTATACTTTGGCGTTAGACGCGTCTAGCGCCAAAGTATGAGGAAAGAGCGTAATTGTTTTGCGTGAACGCCTTCCTTGCGTTAATGAGATGCAAGGTAGGCGTTCCCGTCTAAAAAAATGACTGCGCCGCAAATGCGTCGTATTTATACTCCCGGGCAAAAATGACGCCCGGGAGTGGGCGGGGCAAAAAACCCCGCATTTGCGCCGGATTTTAACGCCTGGGTCAGGGCAGGCGTTAAGGGACCTGTGGGCTCAAAATGAGCCCACAGCTGCCCTCCCATGCCCCCAGCGACTCCCCCTGCCACCCTTGCCCACCCCAGGAGGACACCCAAGGATGGAGGGACCCACCCCAGGGACATTCAGGTAAGTTCAGGTAAGTATAAATGTTGTTTTTTTTTTTTTGGCATAGGGGGGCCTGATTTGTGCCCCCCTACATGCCTCGATGCCCAATGACCATGCCCAGGGGACATAAGTCCCCTGGGCATGGCCATTGGGTAAGGGGGCATGACTCCTGTCTTTACTAAGACAGGAGTCATGTAAATGGCGTCTGGGCGTCGTTAAAAATGGCGCAAATCGGGTGGAGGCGATTTTTTGCGTCAACCTGACTTGCACCATTTTTAAGACGCCCTAGCGCCATTTTTCCCAACGCCGGCGCTGCCTGGTGTACGTGGTTTTTTTCCACACACACCAGGCAGCGGCGGTCTGCTTGCTCCGGCTAACGCCATTCAATAAATACGGCGCCCGCATGGCGCTTCAGAATGGCGTTAGCCGGCGCAAAATTTTTTGACGCTAACCTGCGTTAGCGCAGCTTAGCGTCAAAAAGTATAAATACGGGCCTCTATATCACTTTTCAATGATATTTCTACATTTACATATTGCATCTTTGATCGTTTTGACCTACACTTAATCAGATAAATATTATATCTTTTTCTAAACACTGTGTGGTGTATTTTTGTGGTGCTATATGGTGGTATTGTATGATTTATTGCACAAATACTTTACACATTGCCTTCTAAGTTAAGCCAGACTGCTCAGTGCCAAGTTACCAGAAGCTGGGCACAGAATAATTTGGATTGTATGTGACGTACCCTGACTAGAGTGAGGGTCCTTGCTTGGACAGGGGGTAACCTGAGTGCCAACCAAAGACCCCATTCGTAACATTGGTGATCAGCGGTGAGGATAGCACGTGTATTTGTGCAGTGACATACAGTAGCTCAATATTTCACCACCTGCCCACAGTTGGAGGTCAACTTGATTTTTTTACCTTTTTCTGCAATTTTGTTTTTCCTGTCAATTTTTTACTAAAATTCTCAAACAACATGTCTCTGGCTGGGTCTCAAGCAGGAGATGAAGATTTTGATATGGCTATACTGGAGACCTACACTGTTAAACAGCTGAGGGCTTTCTGCAGGGATATGGGTGTACCTACCGAGAAAGCCTTGAGGAAGGAGGAATTCCAAATGGCGCTGTGGGCCTCTGCAGACGCCCCTACGGAGGAGGATGTTGAGGAAGAGGGACTAGAGGATGGCCCCTCAGAGGATTTTTTGCCTTCATTAGATGAGATTAGCACTGCAATTGTGCCCCCTGCAAAACCAGGGAGCAGTGTCTTTGATCAAGGCCTGACCGCAGAGGAAAGGAGAGAGGGGGGAGAGTTTCAGTTGCAGATGGCAAAGTTAAAAATTGAGGCTCAGCAGGAGGAAAGGAGAGCAGAGAGAGAAGCCAAGCAAGCTGAGGCTGAAAGAGTAGCCAAACAGATTGAAGCTGAAAGAGCTGAAGCTGCAGTTGAGAGACCCTTGGCTTAGAATTTTTTTTTATTGGCTCATGAACTGAGTCTCAAGGAGCTGGAGGTCAAGGCGATACAGTCTGAGTCCAGCAGTGATGGTGGCAGCATACGCGCAGGACCTGTTGGGTACAAAAAGGTTTATATACCCAAGAATGTGGTGCCAAGTTTTGTGGTGGGAGATGACATTGACAAGTGGCTGGCTGCTTACGAAGTTGCACTTAGGGCCCATGGGACCTCTGAGAAGCACTGGGGGGCCGCCATGTGGTTTTATGTACCATCAGTGGGGAGGGACACACTTCTTACACTTGCTCCACAGAATAGAAATGACTACCCACACATGAAAGCCGCTTTATTGGCCAAGTTTGGGCTGACCCCTGATACATACTGTCAGAGGTTCAGGGACAACACCAAACTTTGAACACAAACTTGGGTGGATTGCTATGATTTCACCAACAAGGCACTGGATGGATGGGTTCGGGAAGCAAAGTAGATGATTACAAAGGGTTATATGACTTGATTCTGAGAGAGCATATGCTCAGTATTTCTTTTATAGAGTTGCACCAGCACTTAGTAGATAGTAAGCTGACTCATCCCAGGAAGCTTGCTGAGGAGGCGGACCTCTGGGTTAGCACCTGAGTGTCCAAGAAGGCATCTGGGGGTGGCACCCACAAAGGTGGTCAGGGTTCCCAACAGAAGAAAGGGGGGAGAGTTCTTAAAAAGCCCCCTAAAAGAATTCCCAAGGGGTGGGGAGTGGCAACCATTCCTCTCCTAGATTTGGGAAGAAGCAAAGGTACTTTGATAGAACATTAGGGAAATTAATCCCCAAATGCTTAAAGTGCTACCAGCATGGACATTCTAAGGATGACTCCCAGTGTTCCAAGAGAGCACAGTCCACCACTGGACAGACACCTGGGTTGGCTAGTGTAGCGCTCGGGGGGAGACAGTCCCAGTTAGCTTTGGGGGGCAGGCAGAGGTTTCCCTAGTGTCCCTGGGAGAAAGAGAGATGGTGCCTCAAGCCTACATGCCAGAAAATATTTCAAAGTATAGGCACTGGGTCACCATTGATGGGCAAAGGGTGGAGGCTCTGCGTGACACAGGAGCTAGTATGACTACTGTCAAGAGTCAGCTGGTGTCCGCAGAGAAGATAGTTCCTAATACATTCCACCAGGTCATAGTCGCTGACAATTGTGAGAGTCACCTACCAGTGGCTCTGGTTCCCTTTCAGTGGGGGGAGGGGCTCTGGTACCCTGAAAGTAGCTGTGATTCCGGCCATGTCTGTAGATTGTCTGTTAGGCAATGATCTTGAGCATACTGCCTGGAAGGAGGTAGAGCTCAGATCCCACCCGGAGATGTTAGGTTTGCCTGAGTGGTTCTGCATGACCACACAGTCCATGGCTGCCGGGGAAGGGAGTCAAGGGCGTCTGGAGCCTGGAACAATGGCCCAGACAGCTGCAAAGAGGAAGGGCAAGAGGCACAGGAAGCCCACCTCAGAAGTTTCCACGGTGGTGGATGGGCCCCTGAGGAGGAGGAGCCCCCTGAGCCAACTGGGGAGGACATAGCTGACCTGGGTAACCTGCCTGAACTTGCTGACTGGCAAGTAGAGGGTGGGCAAACCAGAGCAGAATTCTGCAAGGTGCAAAAGGAATGCCTCACCGTTGAGCATCTGAGGCAACAGGCCACAGCCCAAGCAGCAGGTGACGCCTCTGGCACTCACCATATTTACTGGGAGAATGATCTCCTTTACAGTGAGCCTAAGGTTCCAGCCCCTGGGGCAGCACGTGTGCTGGTAGTCCCCCAGTGTTATAGAGCCTTCCTACTGGGTCGGCTCACGACATTCCACTGGCAGGACATCTGGGCCAAGACAAGACCTTTGACAGGCTTGTCACTCACTTCCAGTGACCCAGAATAAGGTTAGCTTCAGATAATTTCTGCAGAGCTTGCCCCACCTGCCAGGCTAGTGGGAAGACAGGGAAAAAGCTTAAAGCTCCCCTGATCCCACTCCCCGTCGTTGGCACCCCATTTGAAAGGGTGGGCATCGACATCGTTGGTCCTTTGGACCCAAAACTGCCTTGGGCAGCAGGTTTATCCTGGTTTTGGTAGACCATGCCGTCTGCTATCCAGAGGCAATCCCTCTGAGAGTGGGGTGACCTACCTTTTTACCACCCCATATCATCCTCAATCCAATGGGCTTGTTGAGAGATTCAACAAGACCCTGAAAGGCATGATTAATGGTCTGACTGAAGCCATGAGGCGTAAGTGGGACGCCGTCTTACCATGCCTGTTGTTTGCTTACAGGGAGGTGCCCAAGAAAGGGGTAGGGTTCAGCTCCTTTGAGCTTCTCTATGGTCACCCTGTCAGGGGACCACTGAGCATATTTAAAGAGGGCTGAGAGAAAGCTCCCAAGACACCTCTCCAGGATGTGGTCAGCTACATGCTGGCCCTCCGCATCCAAACCCAACGCTTCTGGAAGAAGGCCAAGAGTAACCTCGAGGCTAGTCAAGAGATGATAAAGGAGTGGTATGACCGGAAGACCACTCTGGTTGAGTTCACTTCTGGAGACAAGGTTTGTGTGATGGAGCCATTAGAGCCCAGGGCTCTCCAGGACTGCTGGAATGGCCCATTTGAGATCAAGGAGCGTAAGGGAGAGGCCACTTACCTAGTGGACCTCAAGACCCCTAGGCACCCCTAAGGGTCCTCCATCACAACAAGCTCAAACCTCACTTTGAGAGGTATGAGGTTGGTATGCTCCTGGTCACAGATGAGGGCATGAAAGAGGAGAGTGAACCTCTCCCCGGCCTCCTCTCTGCCAAAGAAGGTAATGGGTCAGTGGAGGGTGTCATTCTCTCTGACTCCCTGACTCTAAACCAGAAAGGAGACTGCTATGAACTGTAAGAGCAGTTCTCTTCCCTGTTTTCCCTTACTCCTGGACTGACCCATCTATGTGTCCATGACATTGACACAGGCGACAGTCCCCCTGTGAAGAACAAAATTTACAGGTTATCGGATAAGGTAAAGGCCAGCATCAAGGAGGAGGTCTCCAAGATGTTGACCTTAGGGGTAATTGAGAAGTCCAGTAGTCCCTGGGCCAGCCCTGTGGTGCTGGTTCCTAAGGCTGCTGCCCCCGGTGCGAAGCCAGAACTCCGGTTCTGTGTGGACTACCGGGGTCTCAACTCAGTCACACGGACTGACGCTCACCCCATCCCCCGAGCTGATTAGCTCGTTGACAGGCTAGGCGCTACCAAGTTCCTGAGTACGTTTGATCTTACATCAGGGTACTGACAGGTCGCCCTGACTTAGGGGGCAAAAGAGAGATCTGCATTTTCCACACCTGATGGCCATTACCAGTTCCGGGTAATGGTTTTGGGTTGAAAAATGCCCCGCTACCTTCCAACAGTTTGTTAATGGGGTCCTAGCTAGCAGGGATGCCTACTGCGCAGTCTACCTAGATGACATGGCTGTCAATAGTTCCAGCTGGAGGGACACCTGCTCCACCTCAAAGAGGTGCTTCAGGCTCTGCAACAGGCAGGCCTGACCATCAAGGCTAGTAAGTGCCAGATTGGGCAGGGTTCCGTGGTGTACTTGGGACACCTAGTAGGTGGTTGCAAGGTGCAGCCACTCCATGCCAAGATTGAAACCATCAAGGCCCGGCAACCACCTAGAGCACAGACTGAAGAAAGAGCCTTTTTATGCCTCACTGGATACTACTGTAGATTTGTCAAGGGCTATGATACTATTGTGTCACCCTTGATGGAACTCACTTTCAAAAAGCAACCTAGGTTGGTGAATTGGACAGAGGCTTGTCAGAAAGCCTTTGATTCTCTGAAGGAAGCCATGTGCAACTGTTTTTGCTGGTTTATAGACTTTGCACACTTTACCACTGCTAACCAGTACTAAACTGCATATGCCCCCTCCCTTTAAACATGGTAACATTGGATCATACTCAACTGGACTATTTAATTTACTTATAAGTCCCTAGTAGAGTGCACTATATGTACCCAGGGCCTGTAGATTAAATGCTACTAGTGGGCCTGCAGCACTGATTGTGCCACCCACTTAAGTGGCCCCTTAACCTTGTCTCAGGCCTGCCATTGCAAGGCCTGTGTGTGCAGTTTCACTGCCAATTCGACTTGGCATTTAAAAGTACTTGCCAAGCCTAAAACACCCCTTTTTCTACATACAAGACACCGCTAAGGTATGCCGTAGGCAACCCACAGGGCAGGGTGCTGTGTAGGCAAAAGGCAGGACATGTACCTATGTAGTTTACATGTCCTGGTAGTGTAAAACTCCTAAATTCGTTTTTACACTGCTGTGAGGCCTGCTTCCTTCATAGGCTAACATTGGAGCTGCCCTCATACATTGTTTGAAAGGAAACAAGGAAAGGAGTAGGAAGGTCATATTCAGTATGACCAGAATGGTGATATAAAATCCTGCTGACTGGTGAAGTTGGATTTAATATTACTATTTTAGAAATGCCACTTTTAGAAAGTCAGCATTTCTCTGCAGTTAAATCTTTCTGTGCCTTACAATCCACGTCTGGCTGCGTTTAGTTGACAGCTCCTTGTGCATTCACTCAGACACACCCCAAACACAGAGTACTCAGCCTCACTTGCGTACATCTGCATTTTGAATGGGTCTTCCTGGACTGGGAGGGTGGAGGGCTTGTTCTCTCACAAAGGACTGCCACACCCCCTAGTGGGACCCTGGCAGACAGGACTGAACTGAAAGGGGACCTGGTGCACTTCTAAGCCACTCTTTGAAGTCTCCCCCACTTCAAAGGCACATTTGGGTATATAAACAGGGCCTCTGCCCCTTCCAACTCAGACACTTCCTGGAGAAAAATATTGTAACCAGAACCTGCATCCTGCCAAGAAGAACTGCCTGGATGCCCAAATGACTCACCTGACTGCTTTCTGTGAAGAACTGCTGCCTTGTTGTTGCCCTGCTGCCTTGCTGCTCTCTGGCTGAGGTGATGAAATGCTCTCCAAGGGCTTGGATAGAGCTTGCCTCCTGTTCCCTGAAGTCTCAGGACCAAAAAGACTTCATCTCTTCAAGAGGGACTCCTTGTGTGGCTAAATTCAATGCACAGCCTGCCAGAAACGACGAACAGCTTGCACCCCGGTGAAAATTTCACCACACGCCGAACTGGAATGACGCAGCCCGACTTCGCAATGAGAAGATTGGCGCAGCGCACCGTAGCGACCTGAAATTCGACGCACGGCCCACTGGATCGACGCATAGCCGAGCCGGAATGACGCAACCCGACTTCCAGAGAGGAATCGACGCAGCGCCTGCCGCGCAGTTCGAAAATTCAATGCAGCGCCCACCGGATCGAGCAGCTCATGTGACTTCGTCATGCCAGCGCAGGAAATCCAAGCACCTTCTGTCTGAAAACCCCACAACCTGAAGAGGATACATGACCGAGCACCGGAAATCGACACACAGCTGTCCCTGGGTGAAAATTAAACAACGCTTCGCCGTGTGCGGCCCGAGAAATCGACGCACACCCCTTTGTTTTCACGCATCTCATCCTCTGCGGTTCTTTGCAGAGATTTTTCACGTGAACCAGGTACTTTGTGCTTGAAAGTGACTTTGTTTACTTTTAAAAGACCTAAGCCACTTTATATCACTTTTCAGTGATATTTCTACATTTACTTATTGCATCTTTGATTGTTTTGACCTGTATTTAACAACATAAATATTATATATTTTTCTAAACACTGTGTGGTGTATTGTTGTGGTGCTGTATGGTGGTGTTGTATGATTTATTGCTCAAATACTTTACACATTGCCTTCTAAGTTAAGCCTGACTGCTCAGTGCCAAGCTACCAGAGAGTGGGCACAGGATACTTTGGATTTGTGTGTGACTTACCCTGACCAGAGTGAGGGCCCTTGCTTGGACAGGGGGTAACCTGACTGCCAAACAAAGACCCCATTTCTAACAGTACACATTTCAGAGGGCCCACGTGAAAATTAATGGCTTTGTCCATGAGATCATAGCAGTCTATATGGGTACCGGACAGGGGTTCTCTTTGTGTCCTCTCCTATTTGTAATTACAATGAAACCTGGTACCTGTGTTCTTAGCCTCACATAAATAATCGACTTACATCTAGTCTCCTTAGATATGAAGATGTAATTTTACAATACATCAGGGAACCAATGGCCAATACTGAATCAGCAGCAAAGGAAATCATTACATTTTATGAGAATATGCACATGTATTATGGTACATCAGACCTATTTCCATTAACTGCAGGTTCAATAAAACTTAAACCGCAGTTCCCAATACAATGACGAGAAGAATGATTGTGATAACTCGAAGTTAGGAATCATTGGAATCTTGACGTAATTATGAGGGACAACTATGGCCCCATAATGTCAAGGGCTCAAGCCCTTGTGATCAGATGGGTATAGTATAACATATCAATTCTTAAACTACTATATTGTTGTTGCCAGTATCCTGTGACCCTTGAGCAAAACCTTTTTCAACACCGTGCACCTTGCTTAGAAAGCTAGTATGGGCAGGGAAACAGCCAAGTCTTAGCTGGGAAGCACTGGCATTTCTAAATGATCGGGCTTCTCCGTCCCAGAGATGGTGTTTTCCCTTTTGTGCCAACCAGGCACAACTTGCATACTATTGGTAACATGAGGTGACCTTAATGCCTCACGTGGAATAGTATCTGAGATTACAATTAAAAGACCACTGAATACAATTGTGTATAAAGCAATCCCTAAGCCTGATCCACAAATAAAAACGGTAGCATGCTCAGTGTGGGCATAGCTCCGACTGGGAGCCAGGATAGATGTTGAATCACTCTACTCTGCAGAACTACCTTTACTAAGCAATCCCTGCTTGAAGTCATAAGTAGGCATGGCAGCAACTGAAATGCTTTGAATTGCTTTGAGTGGCAGACCTATGCCGGAGTATCTAACCCTAGATGACTTCTAAAGAATAATTAACACAACATTACTAGATGCCTTTCTAACTTTGAGATTATGCCAAGTAGCACTTGAGAAACAGTCATCCTTTCTGGATGAACCACAGGAATTAAATGTGATTCTGCCCGTATCAGTAGGCACGCAGGGCCTGATTTAGTTTGTAGATAGGTACTCCATTGTAAAGGGTAAGGCGTATTCTATAGCTAAACCCTACCTTCACCCACCTCATTTAGAGATGGGTGGACCTTATGTTTTCGATGGAGCCCCTGTTAGCTCCGTCTAAAGAAAACTTCCTCAGATCAACTGATACAGTAGGAGACATTTAAAGGAGGACATTACACCACTGGCTTATTTGGGACTCATAGTGTAATGACTTTTCCCCTGTCTGTCCCTGCCATGAAAAACTCCTGGTGGTAAGGAACAGAACAAAATAATGACCCCGACACCCTGAGAGAAACTCAAAGGGTGCAGGAGTCATTAGCTGTTTGCTCTTCAGAAATAAACTCCCACTTTGGAGTTTGTTTCTGAAAAACAAAACTATGGAAAGATTTGTGAATTGCCGTAAAAAATAATGACGCCTGTTCATTACACTTTTGTACATTGAAAGGACCTACTGTGATGGTTGTTCCTTTCAATGTGAAGAGATGACCTTTGGGTCATCTTTAATTTTTATGAAGGTTTGTTTGTCAGGATGGCAGAGGTAATGTCCTGCCACACCCTGATGGATAGGGTATTGTCTGTTAAATTCTGAATCAGGCCAATAATAATATAGTTATATAACATGATAGCACAATAGATTAGCTAAAGCAAATTCAGGCAAACAAAACTAGGAGTTAGACCTGGAAAGGACACACAGACAATGGAGCTATTGCAGCTGGTTGTATGACAGAACCATGCATGGCAGAAGCACGCATGGCTTAAGAACCTGGTCAGAACCAGGGCCGCTTCTTTACCATGCATACCTTTACAACAAATTAGTAAAGGTTTATGTGGTAACGGCATGCAGGGTTGTGTGTTACAACACCCCCGTCCCCACCCAGAACCCTAAAACCTACTCTGCCCTGTCCTAAAAACTACCTGACCCCCCTGCCCTGAATGCTAAAACCTAACCATCCTTGCCCTAAATACTCCCCGCTGTGTCCTAAAAACTACCACAACCTCCCACCCGTGCCCTGAACCCTAAAACATACCCTGCCCTGTCCTAAAAACTACCCTGCCTTGCTCTAAAAACGACTCCAACCCCCTGCCCTCGCCCTGAACCCTAAAATCTACCCTGGCTTTTCCAAAAAGCTACCACGACCCACCGCCTTAAACCCTAAAACCTACCCTGCCCTGTCCTAAAAACTACCCCATCCTGTCCTGAAAACTACCCTGACCCCGCCCTGCCCTATACCCTAAAACCTACCCTGCCCTGTCCTAAAAACTACACTGTGCTGTCCTAAAGACTACCCCAACCCCCTACCCCACCCTGAACCTTAAACCCTACCCCACCCCATCCCAAAAACTTCCCCAACACCTGCCCTGAACCCTAAAAACCTACCCCACCCTGTCCTAAAAACTACCCCAACCCTTCGTTCCCGCCCTGAACTCTAAAACCTACCCTGCCCTGGCCTTAGAAATGCCGCCACCCACCCCAGCCCCACTTACCTAGCTACTGTGTTCCTTTCCCGGTTGTTCCCGCTGTGTGCCTGAACCACACATATGCATGGTGCCTTAACCACACATTTGGGTGGTTCAGGCACATGGATGGTTCAGGCAAACGTGGTAACCCTTGCATGGTTACGGCCTGCGTGGCTCAGGCTGGGTAGAAAAGGCCGTTTCCCATTGCTGCTCCCAAATTAATACGCAGATTGTTACACTGTAGCTAATTACACAAGTTTGATTACACCTCTGCAAAATTAAAGGCATATGGATTACTAGAAGATTCTGAGTGCCCAGAATGCCAGGAAAACATTGGTGACTATTCAGATAACTCATTTAAGGGGGGTGCTGTTGGACAATACCAGGCGTTTAACCTCCACATTTGACTCCACTGAATTCAATTGGTCCCATGTCACTTTGTTCTGTTTTTTGTAGTTCAGTGGAAGGAGCATGCTGGACAGAGACATATTACAGGAAAAGCAAAGCTATAAGCTGGAGAACTGAAAATGCGTGTGTGTATGCGTATGCGTATGCCCAAAACTAACTACACCAGTGCATATTGTAAGGAGTTTAGGGGTGACTCAAGATTTACATTACAAAATCAAATAAATGGGTGTACTGAAGAGAATTAAATATCCTTTCAATTACTAACAAAGAACACAGATCATGAACGCCTTTGTGTCAGCCAGTCTGGACTATTGGACCACAGCCTATTTAGGTTTACCATCGAATTATCAGAAAATATTGCAGTTGGTTAGAATGCAGCTACCAGACTGATATTAAAGCTAAACAAATCGGAATCTCCCTGGTGCCAGTGAAATTGCTATGGCAGCCAGTATTGCCATAGAGGACATTTAAACATCTGTACCTGGTCTATTTAGTCTATTAGGCCCTTCATGACGGAAGACCAAGCCCTTTGATCAAGACATTTTCTTGAGACATAGTTTAAGGTCTGATAAAGTGCACAGAGTCAATGTAGTGAGATTTCTAAGAGCCAGTGTGGGTGGTGAAGAGTTTCCGGTAGACGTGGCAATGTTGTGGTTTGGCTTTCCGCCACAGCTTCACAAAGAACAGTCACTTCTAAAATTCATGCAGCTGTTAACATCCTGGTCCTTCTCAGCTAGATAGCTGCGAGAAGATAAGCAAGGTCTATGTATGATTAGTGGCCATGATACCATTAAGACTGGAGAGGCTGTCTGTACAGTTTAGTGCCAAACTGGTACTTGTTCGTTCTCAATTAATAAAAATAAATACATAATGTTCAATGATGCATTTAATAAGTTTTCTTGAGTAGTTCATAAGTACATTTATTGACTGGCTAAATGTACAATGGAACTTCAATAGCTTGATACCTGTACCTTTATGTTTTGTGAAATGGTGGCAGAGTAAAACTCACTGATGCATGCATTGGCATAGTAAAATGTCCTGTGTGTCTGTATTCAATCCTCATTTGTTAGTCATATTTGCATTTTTACTTTTCTTAAAACACTTTAAAAAGGCCAACTTCACAAACACCCACCAAACTATCAAAATGTATCATCGTCAAAAGTAAAGGAAGCCAAAAACAAAAGCAGAAGTAATAAATTGTTGAAAGAAAAAGTAATTAAATGAATAAAGAAATGTCAAAGTCTCAAAACAAAAACGAAAAATACATGAGACACAGATTGGCAATTAGCATGGAAACCATAAAATAAGCAGCTTATTTACAAGCCCTGTGCGCCCCCAGAACGTCACTTCTAATGACGGTCCAGTGGCGCACCCTGCGGAGTCCTATCTACAAGGCCACGTAGAGCTACCATGGGTGGCTTTTTATGGTATTGTAGATATGGAGTGCAAGTCGCCGCATTGCCTCACACTGCAATAGGGAGGCATTCCATGGGCGTTACCGTGGATGGTCACACGTAACACCCATGCCATTTGACACATTGCCAGATTTACAACATGCTGTAAACCTGAGAATGCATCAAAGGCCTAAGTCAAGGAGGCGCAGTGAGGAGAAATAACATTAGTTCTCCTCTTTATTTTCTTCTTTCTATGTGTGCTGTATTGTGCAGCACACGTAGTAAGAAGAAATCAGCTCCATTGATTGTTTTTGCGCAGGAAGGTGTCCCTTACGGCACAAAAACAATCGTACCTACAACACAGACACCCTTGCACCATGGTGCCAAGGTGCCTGCATTGGTGCAAGCCAGCCAATTGTGCACCAGCGCTGTGAAAGAGGACAAGAATGCGCCTTATCTTATAGCTACGGTGCATTCCTGCCCTTTTGTTTTGACGCAGGGCAGCGCAGCATGAAGGCTTGCAGTGGTGTCCTACTCCAAACAATTGTAAATATGCCCTTAAGTATTTAGAAAGATGTAGTCAACAAGGAAGGTGCTCTGTCAGGAGAAAATGTGATAGATCACGAATTAGCCACAAATGCACAGGCGAGAGTCCCAGGTATGTTTTGCACCTGGAGACATCTTGGGCTAGCAAAACCAAAGCACTTTTTTCAATCTTGTCACAAGGCGAGTGTGGTAGCCACACACTGTACCATATCATTTTTAACTTTTCCTTGTAAAAAGATTCAGGTTTCTTATCGTTCAGTTATTAACACAAAGGCTTACACCCACTCTTCCATCAGCGATTAGCAAGGAAGAGGAACGCCCGTGGCACTCTTGAATGAGTGACTCCCCATCCCACCCACCGCCATACTGAGGTTACGTAGAGGTCTGCTTGCCATCTGGCTTGTAAACAATATGATAGTAATCTCAACTGGCTAGTTTATATTTCAGGTAATCAGACATTAAAATTCACAGAGCCTTATATTTTATAACATGGATTGTCAAACTGTGTCAGTCCCTAGTAATGGGTGAGGGAAGTACCATTTTGAGACTGTCATTTTCAGTCAGGGGAGCATCACTGACCCCCCTCCTCTTGCAGAATTAAACCACCTTTCCATTTGCAAAAAGATAGTGACGAATTTGACTGGAGGCTGTAACCTTATAAGGGCCAAATGTATCAAGCAATTTTGCATTCGCAAACGGTACGAATCGCAAAATGTGTCCGTTTGCGAATGCAAAAATGCCTTTCAAGATGTATAAAAGGCATTCGCTGTGCAATTTTAAGGAATCGCAAAAATAGTGATTCCTTAAAATAGCAACCCCATTTAGAGAATCGCAAATTGCGATTCTCTAAATTGGAAATCGCAAATAGGGAATTCCTATTTGCGATTTCTCAAGCACATGTATCAAGCATTTCCAAATGCAAATTGGGCATTTGGGAAATGCAATTTCCACCAAATCCAATTTGGTGGGAAGCATGTGCAATTTTTTAAAATGCATTATAAATGCATTTTTAAAAATGACATGTAGCGCACACATTCCCCTAGGGCATGTGCGAGCTTCACATGTCCACAAATATTTTTTGGGGGTGCATCCGAGGGGGCCTTAGGTCCCCAGCACCCTGGGGTTTGCATTACCTAATTTGCAAATTCATAACTGGAATTCGCAAATTGGGAAATGCAAAACCATTCGCACCTATGGGCCTACAGGCCTATAGGGATGAATGGAGCCCCATTCCCTAAATGCGATTGGGTAATAGTGATTGCCTTACGCAGGGTCTTCCCCAGTCTTTTTGCCTCCTTCCTCCTGGTTTTTCTGACCTCTCGCTGTTGGCTCTAGGACTCTGAGCACTTTATCACTGCTGACCAGTGCTAAAGTGCAGGTGCTCTCCAATCTAAAGTTGGTATGATTGGCTTATACCTAATTGGCATATTTAATTTACCTATAAGTCCCTTGTACAGTGGCATCTCTATACCCAGGGCCTGTAAATTAAATACTACTAGTGGGCCTGCAGCGCTGCTTGCGCCACCCACTGAAGTAGACTTTCAAACCTGTCTCAGGCCTGCTAGCGCAGGGCCTGTGTGCGCAGTTTTCTGCCACAGGGACCTGGCATCTAAACTTACTTGCCAGGCCCAGAACGCCCCTTTTACTACATGTAAGTCACCCCTAAGATACGCCCTAGCTAGCCCTATGGGCAGGGTGCCATGTATGTAGAAAGGCAGGACATCTGCCATATTGCATGGCCTGTCCTGGTAGTGACAAATAGCCTAACTTGGTGTCTCACTGCTGTGAGTGCTGCCTTCTCATAGGATTGCATTAGAAATGCCCTGCCTTATGTGTAAAGGGTATTGTCTGATTTATGAGGGGTAGCGTAGGCGTGTTTGGTATGGTTGTGATAGTGATAATAAATACTGCCTACTGGTGTGGGTGTATTTTTTATTACTATCACAGAAATGCCACTTCTAGAAAGTGTGCATTTATCTGTGCTTATGACTCTGGTGTTTTGCAGTTTGACTCCAATACACGTCTGGGCAGAGTGACAGTTTGGCTTTGTGCATACTTTTCAGACAGCCTTGTCACAGGGAGGGTGGTGGTGTCACAGAGGTGCATCTGCATACTGAATAGTCTTCCTGGGCTGAGAGAAGGGAGAGGCGGGGCACACCTACATTTTTAAAGGCTGTGCCCTGGCCTCAAACAATAGGGTCGTTAACCCCCCACTGATGTTTGGAGCCTTTGCTGAAAGGAGAGAGGGGGCCCTCCCAGAACCAGTTGTAACTGGCTGGAACCTCCTCTCCCTACCATTGTAAAACACTGTAAGAACTGACTATTTTCCCCACAATTTGGAGACTCTTGGAATCATTTTGGAACTGGACACCAAAGGCTGAAAGGACTCACCAGGAACCGCCATGGACTGCTGCTGCTGTGCTGACCTGTGACCTGCCTGGTCACTGTGAGTGACTTGCCACTTGCTGCCTTTCCCTTATGCTGGCCTGTAGCTGGGTCCTTCACCTGAGGACCTTGTCTTAAGATTCTGCTCCCCAGGGGCAGGGTGCTGTGGCCCCTGACCCCTGCATCCATTTCTTCACGAGGGGTGCTTCTCCGTGGTTGCGGCTGCCATATCGCTGATTGCAGCGCACTTATGGAGCCTTGGGAGCTCGTAGGCTCCTTGCTGCATTGTGCCCCTTTAAATAAGATCACAGCAGTGGCCCGGGAAGCTGGATGAACACTCGCGCACCGCATCGGGTGCAGGCGAGTGTCTGCTTGGGCCCCAGGAGGGGTCCGATCTTCTTCTGGCTTCACGGCATGACCAGGGGAAGGCGCGGGGAGTGCCCCCTTACCCCTGGCCTCTGCGTTAGGAGCAGGACGCTCCTTTTCTGCTGTTAGGTAAAACAGACATTATTGTGGGCCCCTCCTCTTGGTGGAAGGGCCAGTGGAGGCCTGGGGGGCCCCCAGAGATCGTGGGTCCCAGGAGGGGCCTGTCATTAAACCGGAGGGGGTGAGTGGTGCCCCCCTCCTGCCCTAAGTTGTTTTTGCTGGCTTTGGCCCCCCTCGTGAGGGCCAGTTGAGGCCCTGGGGGGCCCCCAGTAATCACAGTCTCCGGAGGGTCCTGTCTATAAAAGAGAGGAGGTGCATGTCGCCCTCCTCTGACCCCAAAGTATAAGGGAGGCCCCCGTTTTGCACATAGGAGCGCGGGGGCCCCATTGTTCGCATTCTAGGCACTGGAGGTGCCTTCATCCAACCAGGTACTGTTTAAAGGACCAATATAGTTGCAATCCAAAGTTCTTTCTACAGACTTTTGTTTGATTCATATATTAGCTACCTGCATTTGATGTTTTTACATATGTGTATTCAAATGTTCCTTTTATGGACATGCTTGCTAATATGTTTTTCTAACTTGCCATATGTTTTTTAATGTTCCTACTATGGGCATTTTATGATATTCTTATGACAAGTGCTGTGATGTAATAACGTGTTTTCCTGACTACTGCTTATGTTGCTGAATACTGAGTAACCTGTGTGTTAGGTGTGACTACTGCTAGGTTGCAGAGTAACTAATGTGTAACGTTCTGACAACTGCTAAAGTAGCAGGATAGTACTGATATGTGATGTTTGGTCTGATAATTGCCTTGTGTACAATACAGTATATTTTCATATAATCTGGTGTTGTGTTTCCTTTGTGGTGGGGATACTGCGTCACGTGTGTTGTGTGTGTTGTGCAAACACTTTACACATTGCCTTGGGTTAAGCCTGACTGCTCGTGCCAAGCTACCAAGGGGGTGAGCAGGGGTTATCTTGGACGTGTAACTCCCTTGCCCTGACTAGAGTGGGTAAGTTCTGCCTGGCTGAGGTGCATACCCTAGCCAACCAGAAACCCCATTTCTAACAGTGACCATATATTCATTTGAGTGTACTAATGTCTAACAGTGATTTTAATGTTGAAAACCCCAGGCTATGTGCATACACTACCAGTTAGTATGTTAAAAGTGATATGGAATGGCATTAAAATTAAGGGGCAGATTTATTGAAAGTCACGCTGCATTGAGTGCAGCACCACTTTCCCTGTGCCCCTTAGCGCCCCCGACCTCCAACATGTGTTCACTGTATTTAAAATACAGCGCACCATGGCGCAGTGTAGGGGGCAATAGCATCATTTTTCATGACGCTATTGATGTACTCTGCAGGAGTAGTGCCAAACTGTTGGTGCTACTCCTGCAGATCACTTAGGGGCCCATTCTAAAGAATGCAAGCCCCCTTTTAACGCCTGCTCCGAGCAGGCGTTAAAAGTGCCTTAAAAAATTCTGCAAGGAAATCTCATAGATTTCCTTGCGTCATAATTTCATTCCCCCTAAAGGGAGAATGCCTTTTTGCATACATTATGCCTGGCGTAGGCATAATGTAGTGCAAAGGGTTACAGAGTGGAGCAATGCATGCATTGTAAATATGGCACAGGGATTTCAGCCTCGTTAGGCCACATTAACATAAAAAATAAAGACAATATTGTGGCGCAAGATGGCACTAGGGGACTATAAATATGCCCCTAAGTGTGTAGATATTCATTTTTTAGATTTTCTGATTCCTTAAAGTGTTAGCTAATAGATTTTATTAAAACGATAAGGTTATTCTGACCTTAACCTTATAGTGCTTTCATTGTTTTATGATATGATGCTGTTCACAGGCATAGTTATAAGTGTGATTTTAAAGGTTATTTATTTATTTCTAAATGCATTTTCACATGAATTTTAGATGTTTTCCTGAATAAAAACTATATGAATTTAATATTAAATGATTTAATTAAGTTTGTTGAAATATGCCATTTAAATTCATTGCTTAGCTTAGCCACAGTAGAATGCTAGGCATATGACAATGCAGAAATCATGAGAAGATGCCCTTTCACTTGCTAATGTGACATTTCTTTCAGGCTCTGTTCACATGAATTGTTAGTTTATGTTTCACAAATTCTGTTCTCATCTTACCTATGGTTGAAAATCAAGTGCCAGATGTATCATGTTATCCAGTAGTGATTACCTAATTGCGATTTTTGCGAAACGCAATTAAGTAATCGATATTGGAATGTATGAAACTCCAGGAGTTTCATACAACGATTCGCAAGGGCTCGCAAATGGACCTACCTCATCAATATTCATGAGGTAGGTCGCACTTTGCCAGCCATTGCGAATGGCTACAATCACAGGGATGGTGGCCTGCTGGGCTCAGCAGACCACCATGTCTGTGATTGATTTTCAATAAAGCAATCTTTTTTTTATTTAATTGCAGCCCGTTTTCCTCAAAGGAAAATGGAATGCTTTTAAAAATAAAAAACGAAAAGTTTTCTTTTCATTTTTTAAGAATAGGCAGTGGTCCGCCTCTGCCAGCATTTAAATGGCGGTCCCACTGCCATCCATGTAAAATCTGGCAGAGAGGGGGTCATAATCCCCAGGGTGGCGCTGCTTGCTGATTCAGACAGCCAGCCCCGTCTGTCCCTTCTGTGAAGGTAAGCTGGTGGTGTCGGGAGTCCAACAGTGGCGCAACCACCAGGGTCATAATGTGGTGGTCAGACCGCCACCACGCCTCTGGCAGTCTGAAGACCGCCAGGGTCGTAATGACCCCCTTTGTGTGGTCTTAGACAATGCCAAAAAGGATTTTGCGTCAGGGCTGCACCACAAAAGTGATGGAGAGAATGAGGCATAACAGCCAGAGCTGCTGATTTCGAAAGTCAGTTTTGAGTCTTGGACTCGGCTCAACATCCTGTGATTCTGGGCAAACCACTTAATCTCTGCATGCCTAAAAACACAAACATGAATGTGCGCTTGTGAAATGTTACTGCTGCTCTTGTGAAGTGTATCAACATCTTCAAGTTTAGTTTGTGTCATATAAAACTTCAAAAAATACTCTGGGGCAAAATCATAGTACATCTGGGCCATTATATTGTGAATTTCTTCTCTTTGCGAGCATCTTGTCAAGCAAATACTTTACTGGGATGTATGGAAAAGTTCTTGGGAAAACCTTAATTAACCTTGAGCTGGATCTGCGGGAACAGGTTGCCGTGCTGCACCATAATCCATGTTCTGTATGAAGTATACAGTAGGAACATACCTTTGAAACTCAGAAGTTACTGATCATAACAGGAAGAGGCGGCTATCCCACAAGGTAACTTTTGGACAAACATTTCTTTTAACGACGAAACATGAACAACAATTTTAATTTCCCATTTCTAAAGTAATGTGCAATGAACAGAAGCTGGGCTGACAACCTTTTCAAACGTGAAAGTACCAGTTGAAAAATAACGAGTAACCTTGGCAGGGAACCTAGATGTGTCCCAATGCCTTGTTTACAAACTGTTCCCCAAGTAGCATTTCAGAAAGTCACAAAGCTGTCTGGCCTCAAAATGTCTATCTTTGTGTTGACAAACGTTATACGTCATTGACAGTTATAATTTATGAAGGGAAAACAGATTCTTGTCAATATTCATTAAGTTTAGAACTGTTAGAGGGAAAGAAAGGGACAAGTAACATATATATTCCCTAATCACTGAAGAATCTGTGTGAACAAAAGATGACTGGCAGTATAATTAAAGGTGAAGTGGGAAAATGACAGCATTGAATCCTGTTCATCGTAGTGATTTACAGACCAACAGAGGTGTTCTTCTATTGGACTAAACACTGCATCATTTTACCATTGATAAATGATAACTGTTAGACTTTTCATCCTTGGCGTGGTCTCCCTTAACTTTTTGCCTCCGTTCCCTAGTTTGTTGATGTATGCTGGACTCTGATTTTGCTGTTTTTATTACTCTGGGCACTTTACCACTACTAACCAGTGCTAAAGTGCAAGTGCTCCTGTTTGAAACGTGTATGTAACTGGTTCTCCATGATTGGCATATTTGTTTTACTGTTAAGTCCTTAGTAAAGTGCACTAGAGGTGCCCAGGGCCTGTAAATCAAATGTTACTATTGGGCCTGCAGCACTGGTTGTGTCACCCACACAAGTAACCCTGTAATCATGTCTCAGACCTGCCACTGCAGTGTCTGTAAGTGTATTTTTACACTGTAAATTCGACTTGGCAAGTGTACCCACTTGTCAGGCCTAAACCTTCCCTTTTCCTACATGTAAGGCACCCCTAAGGTATGCCCTAGGTAGCCCCAAGGGCAGGGTGCAGTGTATGGATAAGGTAGGACATATACTAATATGGTTTATATGTCCTGACAGTGAAATACTGCCAACTTCGTTTTTCACTGTTGCAAGGCCTGTCTCTCTCATAGGATAATATGGGGGCTACCTTTAAATATGATTAAAGTGTAGATTCCCCTAGAAAGTAGATGGACATGTGGAGTTTGGGGTCCCTGAACTCACAATTTAAAAATACATCTTTTAATAAAGTTGATTTTAAGATTGTGCGTTTGAAAATGCTACTTTTAGAAAGTGAGAATTTTTCTTGCTTAAACCATTCTGTGACTCTGTCTTGTTTGTGGATTCCCTGTCTGGGTCAGTTTGACAGTTGGGTTGTTTTTCACCTCACACTAGACAGTGACACAAAGGGAGCTGGGGTGTAACCTGCATTTCCTGATTAGCCATCTCTGCTAGGAGGGAGGGGTGGAGTGGTCACTCTCATCTGAAAGGACTGTGCCTGCCTCTGACAATGTAGACTCCAACCCCCTGGTGTGTGTCTGAGGCCTTGCCTGGGCAAGGCAGGATTTCACAAGTAGGTGTGAGTCCCCTTTGAAGAAAGGTGACTTCAAAGACTAAAATGGGTATAAGAAGGGCACACAAATCTACAGACTTTAGAAACACTTCTGGAACCAAGAGGAACCTTTGCCTGGAGAAGAGCTGATAGCTGAGGAAGAAGTGCTGCCCTGCCTGTGACTGTGCTTTGTGGAGCTTTCTTGCAGTGCTGCTTCTGCCAGAGTGAGAGGGAAAAGACTGGACTTTGTGTGCCTTCCATCTTGTGAAGAAATCTCCAAGGGCTTGATTTAGAACTTGCCTCCTGTTGTTTGAAGTCTCAGGACAGCAAAGACTTCTCTATGCCAGCACCTGGAGTCTCTGGAGAGACTCCTGCTCTGACAAGTGGTGCCCTATCCAGTCCCTGGGCCCTTGAAAGGAAAGCTGGTAGAAATCCAAGGAAATCGACTTCGGACGACTCCGGACTGACGCCGCTGCTGAATCCGGTGACGCCGCCTGCACCCGATGCCGTAACCTTCGCTGGAACGCAACGCTCTTCGCAGGCCTGACGCTGCCGCAGCCCCGCTGAAGTCCGTGACTCCGTGGAAGTCACTGCACCACGTCGTGACCGACACCGCTCGAAGTGCGTGGACTCAACGTTTCGCACAGACACCGCGATCCCCGACTTCTCGCATCGGCTTGTTTTCACTCTTCACCAAAGGTACTGTACTTGGGGGTCTACGCGACTCCGTGTCCGGCGCCGCTGGTGTCGGCTTGTTGGGAACGATTCCGCCACGACACCGTGTTAACATCTCATCGAAGCATTTTTGTTTTTAAGCGCTATTTTTTAGTTTAATCTTTAAAAATTCATAACGGGTCTTGTGTATATCGGATGTTTGTCGTTTTGGTCTTGTTTTGTTTAGATAAATATTTCCTATTTTTCTAAACTGGTGTTGTGTCATTTTGTAGTGTTTTGCATTAAGTTACTGTGTGTGTTGGTACAAATACTTTACACCTAGCGCTCTGAAGTTAAGCCTACTGCTCTGCCAAGCTACCAAGGGGGTAAGCAGGGGTTAGCTCAGGGTGATTCTCTTTTACCCTGACTAGAGTGAGGGTCCATGCTTGAACAGGGGTAACCTGACTGTCAACCAAAGACCCCATTTCTAACAATAACCAAATGACATAGCTGAATTTCTAATAATTCTGACAATAACTTTGATGAATGTGTGAGACTGCAATGGGTAAAAAATAAGTTGAACAAACTACTCCAAGCTTTGCAATTGGCTTAAAATGAGTCATTATTACCAGTCGGGCTACTACCCCAGATGACTATACGATTGTTATGCTACACCAAAAATAGCAGCGCCGCGCCACTTTTGAAACGCAGAGGTGTGCCGTATTTAGAGGAATACGGTGCACCTCTGGTTCCTCCTGCGTTGGTGCTGCATTAGGCTGCCTAGCACCAATGCAGGCATTCTTTTACCACCTGAGGCAGCGTCAAAAGCAATGGGTGGAGCGCCCACAGCAACACCCATCCACGCCCTTCTGATGCAGAAATCTGATATTTACACAGAAAAGTGGCATTACACCTCCTCAGAGCAGTGCTTAGCGCCACCAAATCGTCATTAAAAGTGATGCTTCGGTGGCTCCAAGGGCTCTTAAATATGTCCCAATGTGTATTGGAACCAGAGGTGTAGCTAGTGTGTCATGGGCCCTCATGCAAGGAAGGAATGGGTTCCCTACCTGCTGTTTCATATATAAAGCACAGCAAAAAGGAGAGTTCAGTGGGCCCTTGAGCCTTTGGCCCCCAGTGCACCTGCTGCACTAGTGGAAGCAAAGCAACCTGACTGGAACTGGTTGTAGGAATGATATGGCAGATATACGTTCTGCTTTTAAAATCAACTACGTCTGGGCAAAATGTAGACTATGCTGCTGAATTTCAGTAACTTTGAACTACTCTTGCTATACAAAATTACCAAAATTATGTCATTACATCCCTTCATGTAAGTAAGTGGCTTTTACAAAACATATTTATCACAAATGCACCATTTGTTGTAAGAATTTACTGCTAACATGCAGGAAGAACAGAATGAGAGTGTTTGTTGTTGGCAGTCCTTTTTTTTCACTATTTTAGCAACAATATGAGTCCTTGCGTCAAAGATTATTACAAATAAAATATACCTCAAAATGACTGAATTACATTTCATTTAATTAGTTGGTATTACACATAATTTTGACAAACCTTTGTGTAATAACGCTAAGCAAATTACATGAATTTTGAACATTCCAGAACAAGTACAAGTCCAGCAAAGACTGACGATTTTTCAAAGCCCTATGCCAACAGAAATAAGGCTGTAGCAGCTCTATCATATTTTTACCAGGGTATCCTGCAACCTAAATGCCAGAATATCACTCTGCTATACAATCCCTATGGGCAATGATTGGAAGAAAGAGATGTTGTAATTTCCAGCAACAAACCCATCTTCAACTCTAGGTACACTTCTATTATCAGAAAGACATAATTGAGATTTGGGATTCATTTTTAGTGGCATCAAGATATGTCCCTTTTAATGAACTATGTGAGGATTTGTGTGTATTATAAAGTATGGCTGTGAAGCCTTACCATAGAACACACTCACAAAAACTGTCTTGAGTACAGTTAGGCTCATTTGAACAATTTTAAGCTGAACCCTGAGTAGTCTTCAAGCAAGAAGGCTTGTAAAAAGAAACTTAGGGCCTGACTTGGATCTTGGCAGGACTACTGTGGTTCCGCTGCCCACGACAGCTGTCCTGTGATCTCCATCAAGTAGATAGGGTTCCGACCGCTGTATTTGGATGCATTATGGTTGAGCCACCGACTGCCACAACAGAGTGCTCTTCCTACCTGTCAGGCTGGTGGATTCCCAATGCCACTATTTACAGTTCTGCAGGTGGTGTACAGGCAGCAGATTGCTGACAGAGGGAGCCCATTGCAGGAGTGGTTGTACATCACACAGTCGCATTAGCTATGGAATAGAGGCAAGTAACACACACACCATGTATCATAGCCATATGTGTCCACCTGCATTGCACACTACACAACACGCTATATACACGCTATTATCCTTTGCCATCCCACCACAACACTACATGTACCTGATGAAAACACACATTGCCATACATCCATAACTCAACATACACACACCATTGACATTACACTTATATACAACACAACCACAAGAACCAACACAATTACCTATTCATCTACATAAACACACTCACACAAAAGCTCAACTACACATGACCACTACAAAACTGCAACACTCACCTCAGTGCTGCACATAGAAACAAAACACACAACCAAACATACACAACAGACATCAGACCCACTTGCAAGTGGCACACATACAGGCACAACCACATCACCCACTCAACCTCCTTCTACCTCAAAAGGCCAATCCACTCACACCCTTCCCAAGTAAAAGCTGTGAGGTGCCACATATGTGCTCAATATATGCCCACGCATGAGTAGTGCACCCCTGGACAACAAGCAGGACACAAGTGAAGGACAACACAGGCCGGGGCAGTTGTACCATCCAAACATTTTTCACTGTCACATATGAGTGACATTGCCCAGAAAAAAAACATGACAGTAGTAGTACATGTCTGAAGACCTGAGTTCACCTTTCACATAGTGTGACCTACATTATGTATTGTAGTATGAGTCTTGGTGTCATTGGAATGGAATTGCCATTCCAGTGATAGACATATACTGAATAACATTCACAACTGGAAGCACAACATTACACTTACAGGTCCCATTGCAAAGTGCACACATGAACGCAGTTTACAATTGTGATGTTCAGTATATTTTGGTGCAAGCAATCATGTCTACACCAAAAAAATACTTGTGTATATCATCAGATTTTTCAAATTCAGGTGTGTCTCCAATGATGTCCGATACAGATGTTTTGCAGCCATATACATGTCACAAGCTGTTCACAAAAACAATACGGTGCCATATTACTGCACTGGTTCTGAGCTGTTGAGTGTTAAAACAAAGTAGATTAGTAATATGTAATGCTGACCTGGAGTCTGGCGAAGGGGGGGTTGTGTTTCCTCTGTGGTCCAGTGGCAACAGCTACGGCAGCTCTTGTTCAGATGTGTCCAGTCAAAAACGTAAGTGTAAATAGGAAAAAGTAGCTTTGTACTTCATTTCCCTTCCAATCTACCAACTCATGTGTGGAGGTAACACCGCCACAGTTGCCTTGGCGGGAAGGCACATCATGAGTGACTTTGTGGGAACAATGACTGGAGTCCTGCCTCCAGCCACTGTTTGCAATGGAGCCGTTGATGCAGGGGGAGATTCCTGGTGGAGTCACCAGTACTCATATGGTCTTTCATCGATGGTCATACAAATAATCTAAAATAGGGTAAAATAAATCTAAATAGGGTGGGAAGACCACCAAGGCAGGGGATGGGTTTTCTGATGGAAAACCGAAGGTGGAATCATTACCTACCTCCAAGATTTAAATCAAGCCCTTAGTGTTATCCATTTAACAGTAGCAAACAATGAAATAAGGATGCCACACAACACCAAAGAAACATGACACAAATTTATAACCATAGATCATATTTGTATGGATTTCTGGAATGCAAAATGAGCAAAATCCATCAGAGGGTTCAGGAGATATGAATTTTCAATGGTTTTAGCACTCTTAATTTCAATTGGTCAACAAAAAGTTTGGAAACTTTGAAAACGTTTTTTAAAAGTAAGCTTGATTACTCCAGCGTGGCTTGAGTGACCAGATCTGACAGAATGAAGGTCTGGGAGGCCAGTGGGGTAGATTTGGGGAGTTACCTGGCCATCAGAGTGTTTTCAATCAAGTACCAAACTTTAAAGCATGACCACCATAGACTTTAATTGAGAGGTGCTGATGCTCAATATGCAAGATGAAGAGACACTCAAAGATGCTCCGGTTGCTGTATGGTTAATAGGGGTGCCTTTGTGATGATTCCCCAGTTTACGGGTGATGTGGGGCACCTTTGACAGAGGTCAGGATCCCGTGACATTCTCTTCGAGATAGTAGAAGGTCAGTGGCAGCTGGGCTACTGGTCTCTGGATACAGTGGTTTGAACAAAATGCGTTAGTGGAGATAAGAGTCCCTCTTGGGTGATGAATCTGGATATTGCTGACGCTCACCGGTGAGAATGACTCAGGTATGACTTTTTGCCATCAAAGATCGGTTTCTTAGGGTGCCATGTGGCAGTCAGCAGTGAGTTTGTGGATGTGGCTACCATCTTTCCGGTTTAGGCTTCTTCAGCTCTTTTGTCCCTGGAGTTGGTTCCAAGAGATCAGCCAACTGATCCTTGGAGTCACTGCTTTGGTCAGCAGCTGGGGCATGACTTTTCCTCATGTCAGGATCCAGAAGGACCTTCCCAACTTCGCTAGCTCAAGGTGAAGCAGGTGCAGTCTATTATACAGTGCAGCCTTGCTTTGTTCAGTACAGGGGCGACAGGGCAGTCTTTCTCCAGTTCTTGTTCCAGTTCCAATCTGATCTAACATTCATGGTGTTTGGGTGCCATATTTATCCCAGGAAAGTACCCAGAGGGGACCACATAGTCACTAGCCAATGGACTAACAAGTCCCCTCCCTCTTAGTGATGAATTTTCAGCAATGTGTGGCATTTGACAATCCCAGGGTGCACTATCTTAGCCACCCTCAACATGTCTCAACCTTTCCTAGACTGTGAGAAGGCTGGTAGCCCACCCTAGAGGTGTGCCTATATGGGAGTACAAGGCCTCAGAAAAAATGGCTACTCTGGCATTGTCTCCAGTCTGCCTACCTGAACAAAGGCCAGCCCCTCGGCAGGGTTATCGCCATTTGCCCACTAAAAGCTGCTTCCCTTTTGGAGCTTGTCTTTTGGGCTACCTCCTTAGGTCGCTTCCTGCTTAGCGAGGTAACACCTCACCCTGCAGGAGGCTGTTATTATTCCTAAGTTTGGGAGTTGGTCACACTACTCCTCAGGTGGGCAGAAAGCTGTCTGTTGGCCAGTACCCATATGAGGCTACTGGACCAGCTCGATCATAGAGTGGCAACTTGCTATATGTTGCATTACCTTAATAGTGACATTACATTCGACCTGGGTATCAGATTGGGTTTAATGCCATGATTAATTTGATATTTTACAGTACCCATTTAGGTAGCCCATTCAGGAGTTAGCCAGGCTGGGGTGACAGCTGGTAACCCTGAACTAGCCAATGGGGCTACTAACTTTTCCACAACAAAACAACAATTTGTAGGCATTGCTTGTAAGACATATATAAAAACATACGTCCTAATTAATAATAATACAGTTCCCTGTCATAGGGCGATCTAGGCATTCCTTAGGGCAGACTTGCATGTATTGTTAAGGGAAGTAGTGGCTTTTGCCTTTGGTTTAGATGACACATTCGAAATAGCAGTGTAAACACTGTCCTTCTAGTCTGCAGTGGCAGGCTTGGAGTCATTTTGCACCTTGTCATCCTCAGAGTGGCACAATCATTGCTTGCTGCAGCCGTGGGTATACACTCTGCCTTACATACACTGGGCACCTTGGGTACCATATACTACTGACTTATAAGTAAGTACTTGCCAATAGGGAATAGCCAATTCGACATACACTTGGTAAGGGGTTAGAACACTGGCACTGAGACACTTGGTGTATCTGTCCAAAACTGTAGGGTTGCAAAAAAGAGGCATTCACTTACAAACTCCTGAAATCAAAGGTAATTTAGAGTATAATTTTTGTAAATAATTATTACAATATTGTCAACTGGTTCCCAATAGGAAATCACAAATTAGGAAATACAAAACCAAGGGTGCCTATGGGCCTATGGCACTCCTTGATAAGAGGGAGGAGGGGGGGAGGAGGGGTCAGCTGGGGGCGAGAGGCGGGAGGGGGGGCGACGAATGGGAGCAGGGGGGGGGCGGGCGGAACGGGTGGTGGAGGCGGGAAAGCAGAGGGCTGGGGGAGGGGGGTCAGATAGAGGGGAAGGGAAAGAAGATAGGGAAGAAGAGATGCGAGGAATCAGAAGAAGAGAGGAGAGGAGTCAGAAGAAAAGAAGAGAGGAGTCCAAAGAAAAGAAGAGAGGAGTCAGAAGAGAAGAGAGGAGTCAGAAGAAAAGAAGAGAGAAGTCCGAAGAAAAGAAGAGAGGAGTCAGAAGAAAAGAAGAGAGGAGTCAGAAGAAAAGAAGAGAGGAATAGGAGAAGAAAAGAGAAGAACACAGAAGAAGAGACGAGAGGAGTACAGAAGAAGAGAAGAACACAGAAGAGGAGAGGAACACGGAAGAACACAGAGGAACAGAAGAACACGAAGGAAATGGGGTGCAGGAGCAGAAGAACATGAAGTAAATGGAGTGCAGGAGCAGATGAATACCGAAGAACATAAGAACAGGAGAACACAAAGGAAATGGGGTGCAGGAGCAGAAGAACACCGAAGAACAGAAGAACAGAGGAACACGCAGGAAATGGAGTGCAGGAAGAAAAGAACACGAAGGAAATGGAGTGCAGGAGCAGAAGAACACAGAAGAACAGAAGAACAGAAGAACACGAAGGAAATGGGGTGCAGGAGCAGAAGAACACAGAAGAACAGAAGAACACAAAGGAAATGGGGTGCAGGAGCAGAAGAACACCGAAGAACAGAAGAACAGAGGAACACGCAGGAAATGGAGTGCAGGAAGAAAAGAACACGAGGGAAATGGAGTGCAGGTGCAGAAGAACACAGAAGAACAGAAGAACCGAAGAACACGAGGGAAATGGAGTGCAGGAGCAGAAGAACACAGAAGAACAGAAGAACAGAAGAACACGAAGGAAATGGAGTGCAGGACGAGGTGCAGAACACGAAGAAAATGGATGCCAGAGGAGGGGCAGAAAAACAAAGAAAAAAGGACAGAGAGAGGACAGCAGAGGTATGAAGAAGAAGTAGGAAGAGAGAGAGTTCAGAGGACAGAGGTGAGTAACGAGGGGCTGGACGGGGGGAGCGCAGGGCGTACTTACGGTTTTGCTGGGAGGTGGCTGGAGCCTGGGTAGGTGGAGCTGCAGCGGCGGGGGGAGCGACCTACCCTAGGCTCAAGGGTCTATGTCTCTGCCGCGCAGTGGCCGCCATAAGAGGGAGGAGGGTTCAGCTGGGGGTGGGAGGCGGGAGGCGGGAGGGGGGGCGACGAATGGGAGCGGGGGGCGGGGCCAAACGGGTGGTGGAGGCGGGAAAGCAGAGGGCGGGGGTCAGATAGAGGGGAAGGGAAAGAAGATAGGGAAGAAGAGATGGATTATAGAAGACGCGAGGAATCAGAAGAAGAGAGGAGAGGAGTCCGAAGACAAGAAGAGAGGAGTCCGAAGAAAAGAAGAGAGGAGTCAGAAGAGAAGAGAGGAGTCAGAAGAAAAGAAGAGAGGAGTCCGAAGAAAAGAAGATAGGAGTCAGAGGAAAAGAAGAGAGGAGTCAGAAAAAAAGAAGAGAGGAATAGGAGAAGAACACAGAAGAAGAGACGAGAGGAGTACATAAGAAGAGAAGAACACAGAAGAGGAGAGGAACCCGGAAGAACACAGAAGAACAGAAGAACACAAAGGAAATGGAGTGCAGGAGCAGAAGAACACAGAAGAACAGAAGAACAGAAGAACACGAAGGAAATGGGGTGCAGGAGCAGAAGAACACAGAAGAACAGAAGAACACAAAGGAAATGGGGTGAAGGAGCAGAAGAACACCGAAGAACAGAAGAAGAGAGGAACACGCAGGAAATGGAGTGCAGGAAGAAAAGAACACGAAGGAAATGGAGTGCAGGAGCAGAAGAACACAGAAGAACAGAAGAACATGAAGGAAATGGGGTGCAGGAGCAGAAGAACACAGAAGAACAGAAGAACACAAAGGAAATGGGGTGCAGGAGCAGAAGAACACCGAAGAACAGAAGAACAGAGGAACACGCAGGAAATGGAGTGCAGGAAGAAAAGAACACGAGGGAAATGGAGTGCAGGTGCAGAAGAACACAGAAGAACAGAAGAACACGAGGGAAATGGAGTGCAGGAGCAGAAGAACACAGAAGAACACAAAGGAAATGGAGTGCAGGAGCAGAAGAACACAGAAGAACAGAAGAACAGAAGAACACGAAGGAAATGGAGTGCAGGAGCAGAAGAACACAGAAGAACAGAAGAACACGAAGGAAATGGAGTGCAGGAGCAGAAGAACACAGAAGAACACGAAGGAAATGGGGTGCAGGAGCAGAAGAACACAGAAAGAAGAACACAAGGGAAATTGGGTGCAGGAGCAAAAGAACACCGAAGAACAGAAGAACAGAGGAACACGCAGGAAATGGAGTGCAGGAAGAAAAGAACACAAGGGAAATGGAGTGCAGGTGCAGAAGAACACAGAAGAACAGAAGAACACCGAAGAACAGAAGACCAGAAGAACACGAGGGAAATGGAGTGCAGGTGCAGAAGAACACAGAAGAACAGAAGAACACCGAAGAACAGAAGACCAGAAGAACACGAGGGAAATGGAGTGCAGGTGCAGAAGAACACAGAAGAACAGAAGAACAGAAGAACACCGAAGAACAGAAGACCAGAAGAACACGAGGGAAATGGAGTGCAGGAGCAGAAGAACACAGAAGAACAGAAGAGCAGAAGAACATAAAGGAAATGGGGTGCAGGAGCAGAAGAACACGAAGGAAATGGAGTGTGCAGGAGCAGAAGAACGCAGAAGAACAGAAGAACACGAAGGAAATGGGGTGCAGGAGCAGAAGAACACAGAAGAACAGAAGAACACGAAGGAAATGGGGTGCAGGAGCAGAAGAACACCGAAGAACAGAAGAACAGAGGAACACGCAGGAAATGGAGTGCAGGAAGAAAAGAACACGAGGGAAGTGGAGTGCAGGTGCAGAAGAACACAGAAGAACAGAAGAACACGAGAGAAATGGAGTGCAGGAGCAGAAGAACACAGAAGAACAGAAGAACACAAAGGAAATGGAGTGCAGGGCGAGGTGCAGAACACGAAGAAAATGAATGCCAGAGGAGGGGCAGAAAAATGAAGAAAAAAGGACAGAGAGAGGACAGCAGAGGTATGAAGAAGAAGTAGGAAGAGAGAGAGTTCAGAGGACAGAGGTGAGTAACGAGGGGCTGGACGGGGGGAGCGCAGGGCGTACTTACGGTTTTGCTGGGAGGTGGCTGGAGTCTGGGCAGGTGGAGCTGCAGCGGTGGGGGGAGCGACCTACCCTAGGGTCAGGCTGCTCATCCACGCACACAAAGCCCTCCACAACAAGGGACCCGAATACCTCAACCGTCGCCTCAGTTTCTACACGCCCACCCGTCAACTTCGCTCCGCCAACCTTGCACTCGCCGCCGTCCCTCAGATCCGCCGCACAACGGCAGGTGGGAAATCCTTCTCCTACCTGGCGGCCAAGACTTGGAACTCCCTCCCCGCCAACCTCAGGACTACCCAGGACCACCTCGCATTCCGGAGGCAGCTCAAGACCTGGCTCTTCGTGCAGCAGTAACCCCCTCCCCTAGCGCCTTGAGACCCTCACGGGTGAGTAGCGCGCTCTATAAATATTACTGATTGATTGATGCAACCCCCCAAAAAAGTGGTGCACATGTGAAGTGCACAAATGCCCTATGGGCATGTGCACTACATGGTACTTTAAAAAAATGCATTTTAGGTGTATTTTTTAAAACTGCACATAGTTACCATTGACTTGGAGTTGATGGTAATCAAGGGTCAGATGTATCATCACGGCCCATTGCGATTCGGTAATAGCGATTTTTAAGAAATCGCTATTACCGACTCGCAAAGGGCCATGTATCACATTTGCGATTCGGTAATAGCGATTTCTTAAAAATTGTAAATGCTATTACCGAATCGCAAATTGCGATACCGGCCCCATTCGCAGCTATGGGCCAATTTTTTGCATTTCCAAAATTGCGATTTCTGAACAAGAAATCGCAATTTTGGAAATGCAAAAAGCCAGGGTGCTGGGGGCCTAAGGCCCCCTCTGCTGCACCCCAAAATCATTTTGGGGGACATGTAAAGGACACACATGCCAAAAGGGCATGTGTGCTTTACACGTTCAATTTAAAAATGCAGTATAACTGCATTTTTTAATTTTGCACCAGGTTACCATCTGGTTGCATATCATGGTATTTTGCATGTGCAAAATGCCATTCTGCGAAAAATCGCAATTTGTGATTTTTTGCAGCATCGCCTTGCGCCCTGGATTTTGCGAATCGCAAATTACGATTCGCTAAATCCAGGTCGCAACCCTAGTAATCGCAATTTTAGCGATTTCTACTTTGTGGTCTGCGAATGCCTTTCATGCATTGCAGACCACTATTTTGCACTCGCAAACGGCCGAGTTTACCGATTCGCACCGTTTGCGAGTTCAAATTTTTCATACATCTGGACCATAATTTCCTTAATGCCCATTTCCCAATTAGGAAATGCTGTGTGGATGTGCTTAGGAAATCGCAAATAGGAAATCCATATTTACAATTTCCTATTTAGGGAATCACAAAATGCTATTTCTACTCAAGATTTCTACTGAGTAGAAATTGTGTTTTACAATTCCCTATCTGCCTTTGTATATATGGGAAGGCACTTTAGCATTTCTAAATGGACCAAAACGTGTGATTCGGTCCGTTAAGAATTGCTAATTCCTTTCGTACATGTGACCCTCCAGTTACCCACCTCAACACCTGTGCATCCCTAATGAACAGCCCTGTACCACCTACTGCTCCCTCCTTGGAAACAAAGCCATTCAGTCCCATTCCCCCTCTCTCGTTACCTTTTAAGCCCGCTGTTCCCATTTGTAGGGATCTTCACACTCCCATCCCTCTAACTGCAATAAAACTCTTACACCTCTCTTTGTCTCTGCTATCATGCTTTCTTCTCTCTGTGTAGCTGCTTTCCTCTTCTAAAGTTCTTTTTGGCTTTGCAGAGTGGGTTGCAGCACACAAATTACGTTCCTATATACCTAGTGATGAAAATACTGGAAACGAGAAACACATGGATGCAGCAGGTATGCCAATTCCTTGATCTGTCTCCTTGAAATAGCATAGTTAGTTTAGGAATTAGCACATCAAGCAGAGGTACATTCTCCTCGCAAAAAGGAATCTTCTCTTTGCTCACTCAGTTTTTTGTCATTTATTTCAACAACTAATGTTCAAGTGAGATAATACCACCAAGTTAGTGATCGTAATTTTATTGTCACCAATTCTAGTATACTAGAATTGAGAATAGTACAGCAATGTCCTCTAGATGTTGCCAACAACTGCTCATAATTAGTCTGACATCTTTGAGTATTGTAGTCAGTAAGAGTGCATCAGCAGTTCTGCATTTGTCATAAAAGGAGCACCTTTTATTCAGGGTGCAACTCGTAGGCCCAATTGTGAATGTGTCATATTTATGTGCAGAGATACCAATTGGTCACAATTAATGATTATGTCCAGTGTTTCTGCTATTTCAACTTAATCCCCATAGAATCGGCTTTTTCCAGGAGAAAATCTACAGAGTATTCTATTATCCATTAAGGTCAATACTCCAGTTTACCACCTACACTGAGCTAAGCTACAGCTGTGTGCAATAAGATTCATAGGGAGGATAGTGGGGACGGGACAGTGGGCAGCAGAGGATGTGTGCTGGCTGGTGGAATATTAGATGCCCACCTGGAGCTATAAGAGGAGGTCGGGCAGAGGTTGAGTCTTAGCCAGGATGCACTTATAGCCCACTCTTAAGATGATTTTACCTGTCAGACATTTTCATCCAGTAGAAGTTTCTCATAAGCTGGATGTTGGAACACTGGACCATTTATGATTGGGTGCAGTAGTATCACAAATGGGAAAGTCACTCAGTCCAACTTGTAACTGGGCCTTTGTGACGGAAGATTCCTTTCAATAATGTGCTGGGCTGTGTGTGCAGTACACAGCCCTCACCTTCAGCCAGGATACCGTCAGTCTGAAGACTAAGAAGTGTTGAAACAAAACAAAAGACAGCAGACTGTGCCATCTATGTATACAGTATCTGGAACAAGATCATCACATCCATCAGAACTGCCCAACTCTGCGCCAGTTTAGGAAAGAGTTGAAGACTCTCCTCTTTAAAGAGCACCTCATCACACATCGTTAATCATCCATATCCCAGCTGCCTCTCCTCTTATTCATTGAATTTATGCTCGTCTATGGCCATGTACAGCACTCCACTGCATTTTCGCTAAGTTTGCGTTATAGAAATACCATATAGCTAGATATAGACATACACACAGGGGTTAATGCCAAATATATGTCTGGGATCATCGCTAGTCCACTTATTCCTTGCTAATAAAATCCAGGGTCCTTAAACTTTACAGATATATTGTATTGTATTATTTTGGGATACAGTGTATCTTACTACAGAACAGAAGTACAGATCATTGAAATTGTGTTATATGTCAGTGTATAGTGTGCCTTGTCTCCGTCACAATACAAGAAAAATATTGGCCATATTTCCTGGTGACTCCTGAGACTGGCTGTGCTCCAGGGGCCTCACCTTTATTTTCAGCATGTTAATCTTAGGAAGGAACGTTAACAACGTAACCACAAGGAGGAAGTAATTAGTACAATTTCTATTACAAATCCCTTCTACTTTATTTGCATTGGGGTCCTATTTGCATAAGGCCACACTAGGTGAGAACTTCCCTTATATGTAACCTTTCTTGAAAATGTAATACATGTGTTTGACATTTAACAGCTGTTAACCGCAGACACATTTTTTATGGCATGTATTATTTCCTGAGGTGTGAGTTATTTAGGTATTATAATGAATGTTGGTTTTGTGCCCTTCCTGCAAGTTCACCTCAGTTTTTTCCCTTCTTTTCCTCAACCCGTTTTGTTGGCCACAGGACTCTGCGCACTTTACTCCTGATAACCAGTGGTGAAGTGCTTGTGCTGTCCCTTTTAAACATCATACATTGGCACACCTCTGATTGGTACATTTATTTACTTACAATTCCCGTGGTTATACTACTATATATACCAGGGCCTGTAAATGAAATACTGCTAATGCACTTTAGCCAAGTAAAACATATCTAAGCCTGCCATTGCAGCCTATAGCGTTGTTTAAAGCTACTATTTCGATGTGGCAAAATACACCATTTGCATGTCTAAATCTTCCTTTTCAATACTTAGGACTCAAGGCACAATGTCACTCAAGGTGCTCCATTAGGCAGGCCCTCGTCACAATAGGATTGGATTATGACAACACACTCAGTTGCGGCTTGCGTGACACAGAAGGGGCGGGGCGGTGTGCGGGGGAGGAAGGGGAATTAAATTAAAAATTATAAAATAATTTTAAAAACACTTACCAGGGTGCTCCCAGGCAGACTGGAAGGCTGTGGGGGCTCTCTCCAGCCCAGCAACTGTGTTGCTGGGCTAGAGAGAGCCCACTGCTCATGTGTGTTTGGCCGGCCCGGGATGGCCAGCCAAACATACTCCCCCTCATTGCCTGTCACCCCGTGGCCCTGCTCCTTTCCCCCCAAAATAATAATAAACACATTAAATTATTGTTTTTGGGGAAAGATTTGCAACTGCCGTTGCTGGCGGGGGGAGTGACGCTCCTCCACCCTTATAGAGGTGCCGCCCCTGAACACACTCTATGTAGGAATACAACCCCCATCCTCTAAACACTTCAGATCACCCACAGCCCTGCTGGCAGACTCATCCTTGACCCCCCTCATTGCACCGATATCACTCACCACCTCAGGTAGCTGAACTGGCTCCTGGTTGAGAAACAATGCCGGTTTAAGCTCCTCATACAGACATTCAAGGCACTGCCAAACAGCAGACCCTCCTAGCTCAATCGCACTTCCACCAATACTCCAGGCACCTTCACTCTGTCTCTCACTCACCCGTGCACCTCACATATGCAGAAGCAGAGACAGAGGCTGATCCTTCTCTCTCCTTGCAGTGAAGTCCTGGAATAACCTCCCCTCCACTTTAGGACCTCCACATTGCTGCTGAGATTCCAAAAAAAGCTGAAGACCTGGCTATTCCACTAGTACACTAGTCCTTCTGTCATCCTCAGTCAGACTCAGGTAACACCCCCCCAAGCACGTAGATGCCCTCACTGGTGATAAGCCATGTTGTACAAATCCCTTACGATAGCATAACATAACGTAACAGAACAAAACATAACATAAATCTAAGTCACCCTAGGGTAGTCTCTAAATCACCACAGGGTAGGATGCATGGTATTTAAAAAGAAGGACATGTGTACTTAAGTTTTACTTGTCCTGGCAGTGAAAAACCTCCAAAGTCAATTTTTACAGTAGTAAGGCTGGCTCTCCCATAGACTAACACTGATTTACCTTACTAATTTACTGGGTGAAAAATTAAGCGTGAGAACAGTTAGAAAAAAACAATTTCCACTCATTTTAATCATAATTTAAAATCCTCTTTAATGATAAAGTCGGTTTTAAATTGCTATTTTCTGCCTGTGCCAAATGTGCCTTTCTGTAAGTGTCCAGGTCCTCTAACTGTTGATGGCTCCCCTCACTGGTAAGTGTGTATTGGAACCAGATAGTGGACAAAGGATCTGGGTATAGAGGGGAGTAGTGAGACTTCCTGGGAGGATGACTGGGATTGAGCTGTGCCCCTCCCCTGATTGCACTTCAAAGAATAGCCATTCCTGTCTTCAGAAGCAGCTTACCCTGTCACTGGCAGATGCACCTCACAAGTGGATTTGCCTGCCCTTTGTTTCCCTAGCCAGGCTGGAACCAAACCCTGGGCAACAACTGACTAGAATCAGTTTAAGGATAGACACAGGGGGACCTCCATCCATAGGCTGCTATTGGTCATAAAACTGTTATCTCCAGAACCCCAAGTCACAACACTCCTGGACCTGTGAAGACTCCAATGAAAGACTGCCCTGCTGCCTGAAGAAGGAAGACTGGACCTGCTTGACTTGAACCCAGGACCTCAGAAGTGACTCCTTGAGTCAGTTAGCTGACCTCTTGTTTTAGCTACATGGACACTGCAAGTTTCTAGAGGACTTTTCTGCTTTCCAACTGACCAGACTCATCTGGACCTGGCCCTTTGTAGGAGTGGGTTCTGACCCAACAATTACTGTCCTGAAGGTCCTGGACTGTTGGCTGGAGTCAGAGCGCCCTTCTGCTTAAGTGAAGGTTTCAATGGACCTAATGCAGAGCCCTGTGGAGCACGCAGGTCTCGATTGGAAGCTTCATTGCAAACAGTGCAGTGCAATACAGTACAGCTCAGAGCCCTGCAGAATTGCACCACTCAGCTCTTCACCAAAAGCTTCACCTGACCCAGCATTGAGTAATGCATAGCCCAGTGGAGCCATGCAGCTTCTGACAGAAAGCCTCACCAGATCTCACAACTCGCAGGGTGATGCAGGGTGATGCAGAGCCCAGCAGAATCGCATTGCAGCATCCTCACGTAAAAGTCCAAAGGTGAAACATCTACTGGAATGAACCTGGTCCTATATCCGTCCTGCGCTCTATTGCAGTAAGGCTAAACGTGCGACTTTGTGCAAATAAATATCGGCAATTGCCACTTTTTGGCTTTTGATGCTATTTTTACCCCAAAATTTAAAAATGACTTCTCCACTTCTACTCATTGGATATTTGCATATTTGGTTTCATTTTATTTTGTTAAAGTTTACTCTATTTTTCAAAAGAGGTCTTGGATTTTTCTTGTATTGTGTTTTCCCTCTGTTGAGTGCTGCATAAATACTTTACACATTGCCAATCTACCAAAAGGTTCAGAACAGGTTTGTTTGTTGATTTTGTTTCGGGTACGTCATAACAAGGATTGTGATTGCGATTTCTTTGAACCAATAAATTATTTGCTCAAAATCAAATATTCATATAGTTTTATGATTTGGGGGCCTTTTCCTCCCAACCTGTGGACAATGTAATACATACAAGTGTTAGGTGATTGCTGTACCTGTCAGCGTTAGGTTGGCCTTCCCCCAAATGTTTTGCCTTAATCCTCAATTTATGCTGATGCCAATCCTGTTTTTGTTTACCTTAGGACTCTCTCACTTTACCACTGTTACCCTGTGCTAAGGTGCATGTGCTCTCTCCTCTAAACATGGTAAATTGGCTTACATTCAATTTGTACATTTCATTTACTTGTAAGTCCCCAGTAAAGTAGCACTACATGTACCCAGGACCTGTAAAATAATTGTTACTAGTGGGCCTGCAACACTGATAGTGCCACCCACTTACATAGCCCTTCTGACATATACCAGGCCTGCCATTACAGCCTGAATGTGCAGTTTTAAACCAAAATAAACATTTTCCTAGGCCTAAACCTTCACTTGTAATACATATACATCACCCTGAGTTAGGCCTTAGGTAGCCCACAGGGAAGGGTGCAGTATATTTAAAAAGTAGGACATGTACTTGTAGTCCTGGCAGTGAAAAAGTCTTACATCCGTTGTTTACTATTGCAAGGCCTGCCTCTCCAATAGGATAACATTTAGCTTATTAAATTTAATAAGTGATCACTTTCAACTAGGAACAGGTAGTAACACAGAACTTCTTTAATGGTAAAATCTGATTTTAAGTCACAACTCTGAAAATGGCACTTTTAGAAAGATGGCGTTTTCTTGTCCCAATTATTTGATACCTGCAGCCTGAATTCTGGATCATATGACTAGGTGTAGCTGTAGGAAGGTGGTTTTCTTCTAGCATGGTTACCCCAATTTTTGACCTGTTTGTCGGTGTGTTTTTACTGTCTCGCTGGGATCCTGCTAGTCAGGACCCCAGTACTCATAGTTTGTGGTTTATATATGTTGTCAGTATGCTTGACTATGTCACTGGAGTTCTGCTAACCAGAACTCCAGTGCTTAAGCTCTCTTTGTTTGCCAAATTTGTCACTATACTTTAGTGACTTCATATTTCAATTCAGATTGCCACACTGGATCCCCTTTATAAGTCCCTAGTATATGGTACCTAGGTACCCAACGCATTGGGGTTCCAGGAGATCCTTATGAGCTGCAGCATTTCTTTTGCCACCCAGAAGTTCATATAAACACTCCTTCAGGACTGCCACTGCAGCCTGAGTAAAATAGTGCACACACAGCCATTTTCATTGCACCAGGTAACTTATAAGTCATCTATATGTCTAACCTTCAGTTACTGAAGGCCAGGTGCAAAGTTACTGTGTGTGAGGGCACCCTTGCACTAGCAAAGGTGCCACCATATTGTCCAGGAGCAATTTTCCGGACTTCGTGAGTGTGGGGACACCATTATAAGCGTGCACTACATATATGTCAAAACATATATGTAGCTTCACGATGGTAACTCCGAATATGGCCATGTGAGGTGTCTAAGATTGTGAAATTTAACCCCCAATCCGAATTTGGTATTGGGGGGCAATTCCATGCAACCTGGGGGCTCCACCATAAGCCCCCAGTTCTGCCAAACCCGTTCCCTGAGGTTTCCACTGCGCCACTGCAGCACCAGCTGCTGCAACCTCACAGGCAGGTTTCTGCCCTCCTGGGGATTGAGCAGCTCAATCCCCGGAAGGCAGAACAATGCATTTCCTCTAGGAGAGGGGTGTTACACCCTCTCCCATTGGAAATTGGTGTTGCAGGCATGGGAGGGGTATCCTCCGAGAGCCTCTGGAAATGCTTTGAAGGGCACAAATGGTGCCTTCCTTGCATAATCCAGGCTACACCAGTTCTGGGACCCCCAGTCCCTGCTCTGGCGCGAAACTGGACAATGGAAAGGGGAGTGACCACTCCCCTGTCCATCACCACCCCAGAGGTGGTGCCCAGAGCTCCTCCAGAGTGTCCCTGGCGTTAGCCATCTTGGATTCCAAGATGTGGGGACCCTCTGGGAGCATCTGATTGGGCAGTGCCAGCAGGTGATGTCAGAGACCCCTCCTGATAGGTGCATACCTGGGTAGGTAGCCAATCCCCCTCTCAGGGCTATTTAGGGTCTCTCCTCTGGGTGTTTCCTCAGATTCGGTTTACAAGACTCCTCCAGGACTCCTCTGCATCCTCTGCTTCAGCTTCTGACTGTCGAATCAACTGCAGACTGCTCAATGAACCACTGTAACTGCAACAAAGTATCCAGGAAGGCTACTGTGACCTGCAACTTCAGCTCCGGCCAGCAACTGCAACAGTTTCCAGGTTGTGCACGCTCTGAGGACTGCCTGACTTCACCCTGTACCAGAAGAACCAAAGGAATCTTGAGTGGAGTGACGGAGTCACCTCCCTGCTTCAGCAGCCACCTCTCTGCAACAACAACCGGCACTCTGGGACTCCTCTCCTGTCGATGAGCGTGATCCCTGGAACACAGGTGGTGCACCAAAGTGATCCTGACTGTCCAAAGGTCCAGCTGTCCAAATTTGGTGGAGGGCTTGCTTCCCCATGCCATATCGTACCCCTGTGTATCGCGTCTTCTGCAGCTCATTGGGCTGCTGTGCAGTTCTTCCAAATGTTCTTCGTGCACAGCATGGCTCAGGTCCCCAGCACTCTGTCCTGCAACGCCCAGCTCTCTGAGTTGTTCTCCGGTGGTGTGGGATCCCTTTGTGTAGTGCTGCGATGACAGCACTTTGCAACTCCTTTGTCCCCATGTCCTGGGATTCCTGTGGGTGCTGCCTCGTCTTCTGAGGGTTCTCTGAAGTGCTGAGAGCCCCCTCTGTCTCCTCAGTCTGAGTTGAGACCCCCAGGTCCCTCCTGGGTCCAGGCAGCTCCTCTTTGACGCAAAACGCGTTCTTGCGTGAACCAAAGCTTGTTGGCGGAATCCAGCGACTCGATGTGGGACATCCCTTGCACCAAGCAGGAACCCGCAGCTATCTTCTTTGGTGCATTTCTGTACTTTTCTTCCAACCAGAGAATCAACTTTTGCACTTTCATCCTGGTTGGCAGAGGCTCCTGTTCTTCCTGGACTTTTCATCGACTTCTGGACTTGCTCTCCTCTCTTCACAGGTCTTCGGGTCCAGGAATCCATTGTTGGTTTCTTGCAGTCTTGCTTGGTTCTTGCATAATCCTTTACCATGACTTCTAGTGTGTTCTGAGGAAACTTTCTGTACTTTACTCCTGTTTTCCTGGGCTCTGGGGTGGGATACTTTACTTACCTTTGGTGTTTTCCTACACTCCCAGCGCCCCTCTACACACTACACTTGCCTAGGGGGGAATCCGACTTTCGCATTCCACTATTTTAGTATATGGTTTGTGTTAGATCTGACAGCCTTAGGGTGGTCACCCCTAGCTTTTTGTCTGCCTCCCTCCACTATTTAGATACTGTTTTTGCTGGTTTTTAGACTCTGCGCACTTCACCACTGCTAACCAGTTCTAAAGTGCATATGCTCTCTCCCTTTAAACATAGTAACATTGGATCATACCCCATTGCACTATTTAATTTTCTTATAAGTCCCCAGTAGATTGCACTATATGTGCCCAGGGCCTGTAGATTAAATGCTACTAGTGGGCCTGCAGCACTGATTGTGCCACCCACTTAAGTAGCCCCTTAACCTTGTCTCAGGCCTGCCATTGCAAGGCCTCTGTGTGCAGTTTCACTGCCCCTTCGACTTGGCATTTGAAAGTACTTGCTAAGCCTAAAACTCCCCTTTTTCTACATATAAGACACCCCTAAGGTATGGCCTAGGTAACCCATAGGGTAGGGTGCTGTGTAGGCAAAAGGCAGGACATGTACCTGTGTAGTTTACATGTCCTGGTAGTGTAAAACTCCTAAAATCGTGTTTACACTGCTGTGAGGCCTGCTCCCTTCATAGGCTAACATTGGGGCTGCCCTCATACACTGTTTGAGTGGTAGCTGCTGATCTGAAAGGAGTAGGAAGGTCATATTTAGTATGGCCAGAATGGTGATATAAAATCCTGCTGACTGATGAAGTTGGATTTATTATTACTATTTTAGAAATGCCACTTTCAGAAAGTGCGCATTTCTATACACTTAAATCTTTCTGTGCCTTACAATCCACATCTAGCTGGGTTTAGTTGACAGCTCCTTTGTGCATTCACTCAGACACACCCCAAACACAGGATACTCAGCCTCACTTGCATGCATCTGCATTTTGAATGGGTCTCCCTGGGCTGGGTGGAGGGCCTGACACTTGCATGTCAAAGGACAGTAGCCTGCCCTCACACAGAGGCCTGCCACACCCCCTACTGGGACCCTGGCAGACAGCATTTGAATTGAAAGGGGACCTTTTGCACTTCAAAGCCACTCTTTGAAGTCTCCCCCACTTCAAAGGCACATTTTGGTATTTAAACAGGGCCTCGGCCCCTACCAACTCAGACACTTCCTGGAGACGAAACCTGAACCAAAACCTGCATCTTGCCAAGAAGACCTGCCTGGCTGCCCAAAGGACTCACCTGCTGCTCTCTGGCTGTGGTGAAGAAGTGCTCTCCAAGGGCTTGGATAGAGGTTGCCTCCTGTTTCCTGAAGTCTCAGGACCAAAAAGACTTAGGGGGTTATTACAACTTTGGAGGAGGTGATAATTCGTCCCAAATGTGACGGATATACCACCAGCCGTATTACGAGTTCCATAGGATATAATGGACTCGTAATATGGCTGGTGGTATATCCGTCACTTTACCGTCACTTTTGGGACGGATTAACACCTCCTCCAAAGTTGTAATAACCCCCTTAATCTCTACAAGAAGGACTCCTTGTGCTGTGAAATTCGACGCACAGCCTGCCAGAAACGACGCACAGCCTGCACCGCAGTGAAAATGTAACTGCACGCCGAACCGGAATGGCGCAGCCCGACTTCGCATCGAGAAGGTCGACGTGGTGCCAGCGTAGCGACCGAAAATTCGACGCACGGCCCATTAGCTCAATGCACAGCCAAGCCGAAACGACGCAGCCCGACTTCCAGAGGGAAATCGACGCCATGCAGTAGAAAATTAGATGCAACGCCCACCGAATTGACGCAGGTCCTGTGACTTCGCCCTGCCAGCGCAGGAAATCCACGCATCGTCCCCTGGGCATCCGAAAACCCCGCAACCCAAAGAGGATCCACAACCGAGCGCCGGAAATCGTCACACAGCCGTCCCTGTGTAAAAACTAAACAACACATCGCCGTGTGCGGCCCGAGAAATCGATGCACACCCCTTTGTTTCCATGCATCCCCTTCTCTGCGGTTCTTTGCAGAGATTTTGCATGCAAACCAGGTACTTTGTGCTTGAAAGAGACTTTGGGGGTGATTCCAACTCTGGCGGGAACCGCCATGCGGCCGAAATACCGCGGCCCCCATTCCGACATTCCCGCTCGGCCGGCGGGCGCTAACCATGTTAGCGCCCGCCGGCCCAGCTGGAATGAGGCCGCAACACAGGAGCCGGCTCCTAATGGAGCCGGCGGTGTTGCGGCCGTGCGACGGGTGCAGTTGCTCCCGTCGCGCATTTCACTGTCTGCCATGCAGACAGTGAAAAGCAGGCCGGGGCTCTGTTAGGGGGCCCCTGCACTGCCCATGCCAGTGGCATGGGCAGTGCAGGGGCCCCCAGGGGCCCCAGGACACCCCTTACCGCCAGCCTCTTCCTGGCGGTGTAAACTGCCAGAAACAGGCTGGCGGTAAGGGGGTCATAATCCCCAGGGCAGTGCTGTTTGCAGCCCTGCCCTGGCGGATTATCACCGCCGGGGGAAAATCGGCGGGACACCGCCGACCCCGGCCATGCGACCGCGGCGGTAGAATGGGACATGAAGCACCCCCAGCCTGTTGGCGGTGCTTCCGTCATTCTTGCCCTGGTGGTCTTGGACCACCAGGGTCAGAATGACCCCCATTGTTTGCTTTTAAAAGACTTAAGACACTTCATATCACTTTTACTGTGATATCTGAACATATACTTATTGCATTTTAATCGTTTTGATCTGCATCTTATCAGAGAAATATTATATATTTTTCTAAACACTGTATGGTGTATTTCTGTGGTGCTATATGGTGTTATTGTATGATTTATTGCACAACTACTTTACACATTTCCTTCTAAGTTAAGCCTGACTGCTGAGTGCCAAGCTACCAGAGAGTGGGCACAGGATAATTTGGATTGTGTGTGGCTTACTCTGACTAGAGTGAGGGTCCTTGCTTGGACAGGGGGTAACCTGACTGCCAACCAAAGACCCCATTTCTAACAGTTTGTGTTGCCTCTAGGCTCATTGCAATCTATTGTATTTGTCACTGTTTGCACTATTCTATGACTGTTTACTTACCTGATTTTGGTTACTAGTGTATATATTGTGTATAATGCTTACCTACAGAAGGAGTATTGCCTCTCAGATTTTTTCGCCTTGTGTCACTAAAATAAAGTACCTTTATTGTATATAAGAACTGTGTGACTATAGTGGTATTTCAAGAGCTTTGCATGTCTCCTAGTTCAGCCGTGGCTGCTCTGCTACAGCTACCCCTAGACAGCCTAAGCTTCTTGACACTGCCTGCATTTCAGTAAGGTGGATCACTGGATCTGGTATAAGGTGTAAGTACCTGTTTTATCCACTAAAAGGCCAGCTTCTCACAGTAGCTGGCAACTGGTCTTTGTGTATTGCTCCCAGACAGTGACACAAAGGGGAATAGGTGCTGGCAGGATTGTGCATCTCTGACTTAATGAGGGGGAGAAGCTGTCACCTACCACATTTGAACATCACAAAGCCTCTGCCTGAGCAACCTCATATAGGTATTGATACTAGTATTTTGTCTCCTCAGACAGGCCAGGGCAGGACCACAGGAAATTCAAAACACCTCTCTGGGTGTGAACCTCCAGAACCTTCTCCTACTTCATAGTGTGCACAGTACACCTCTGGACCTGTGGACGACTCATAAGGATTGCTGTGCTGCTCAACAAGAAGGACAGATACTCTGCCACCCTGCTGCCTGAGTGAGATGCACTGGACCTGCATGTAGAACACAGGACCACCAGAATGATTACAATTGCTAGTTGGCAATTCAGAGTTAAAAAAGACTCCACCCACATGAACCCAGCACCTGCATCGTTCCTGTTGTAAGTTTTGCCCCCCAAGTGGTGCCACCCCAGACCTGCACCTTTGGAACTGCTGAAGGTTCTATGCCAGCCTAGCTATGGTCCTTGGTCCGAACCAATGCAGCGTGATGCATCTCCTCGCAGCCATATCAGAACCACCACTGGGTGACACATCTCTGACACAGGACTTCACATTGCAGCCCACAGCTTCCTCGAAATCGCTGTGGCCTGACTCATCCTCGATGCTGGCCTTTGCATCAAAAGCCCCTCGTCGACGGCATTCTCGGTGATGATGCAGGACTTTTCATCGCTGCCCCGCAGCTTCCCCAAAACCACCATTGCGTGACGCATCCTTGAGGCAGCACTTCGCATCGCAAGCTCCTCATCCACAGCATCCTACATGATGATGCAGTAGTCCACATCGCAGCACTGCAGCTTCTCCAGAATCACTGCCTCATGACACATCCTTGTCGTGTGATCTTGCCACACTCTGCAATCCAGGATTTAAGATACTTTGTTCAGTAGGCCTAACTTGTTCCTTGTATCAGGCCTGTGCTCCATATTGGTCGACCGGAACTTCTGACTTTGTCCCGGTCCAGCACGACCAGATAACCACAGTTGTTGCTTTGTGCTTCTATGCACTATATTTAGGTTGAGCATAGCAGCGGCAAGCGCTGCTTTTCCGAAGTGTTGGTATGTATCTGGGCTTTTAACAACGCCCACCTCACTCCCATCACTACCACTCATTCATGGGCTTGCCCTTCAAAAATCCTTTGATGACATTTGTAAATGGTTTACATTTGCCCCTCCTTGGGGAGGTTTTGTTACCGCCTTGGCCATCGCCCCTGTGATATGGCTAATTGCACTTTTGCTGATAAGTTTGACTGCGAGCAAACATATTTTTCCTTGTGTGTGTCTCTTCACGCATGGCGGCCCTGGAGCTGTGAATCAGCTCGCTTATCTGAAACAGTTTTACTTTTATTTTTCAATTTATGTGGCAAGAAATGTCCGGTTAGGAGTTTACAACGCTAATCGCTCTAACTCGACCAAATGTGAGACCCATTGCATTGCAAATGCTTGTTATTTAAAGCATTATATTTGCTTCCCTTTCTATTGATTGGATTTTTGTCATTGTGGTCTCAAATCATTTATTACATTTTACTAAATTTTTCTAAGTTGGTGTGGGATTTTACTTGTGTTGTGTTTTCACTTCATTACTGTTTGAAGTACAGCATAAATACTTTACACCTTGCCTCTAAGTTAGGCCTGACTGCTTTTGCCAAGCTACCAGAGGGTTAAGCATAAGTTAATTTGGGATTTGCTTGTGTTTCACTCTGACAGAGGTTGTAGTTGCTGCTTGAGAAGGGTTTCACCCTCTTCAACCAGTAACCCAAACCCCATCAGTGATGTGAGCCCATATCATTTCAGCCGCTAATGGACAGTGACTTCAGAAGGCGTTTCATAGGTCCTTCAACCTGGAATTCTGAGTTCTGAAATGGAAAATGTATCCTTATAAGGTACTTAGAAATAGACAACCTGAATCCAATGGGGCAATATTTTGCAAATGATTTTAGGACACTATATTTAAGTAAGGATATACTTCTGGTAACAATTTTCTACCAAACAACCAGAGTGAGTACTACTGAGAAATAATGCGTGACATATGAGAAGCTTCGACACAGTTTGTGCTCAGTACAATAAACTAAAGACAAAGTCAAAAATTGACCTTCTGAAAAAAAAATCAGACACAATACCAGTAAGGAAAAAGGCATTTGCTAAATTAATATAACAAGAGTTGATCTGAAATAATACAAATATGCATACAAAGTAGTCTCTTAATGAACTAGACCTTATTTAGAGTTTGGCAAATTGTATGTCCCTTCAAAACATGGCAGATATCCTACCTGCTGTATTACAAGTGCCATAGGCTATAATACACTTACTTGCAATGTGGCAGATGGCATACATCACACATTTGTGACAGAGTAGCGCTTTTTAAGGCACAAAAACAACTAAAATAGTAGCTGTTAGACCTGGCATCCTTGGTGTGGTTTCCCCTAACTTTTTGCCTTCATTTGACTTGTTTTTGCCAACTTCATTATGCTGACCTTAAAATTCTGGGCACTTTACCACTGCTTACTAGTGCTAAAATGCGTGTGCTCTTTACCTTAAACATGATAACGTTCACATATACCCAATTGGCACATTTAATTTGTTTATAAGTCATTAGTAAAGCATGCTACCTGTGCCCACAGCCTGTAGATTAAATGCTATCAGTGGGCCTGAAGAACTGATTGTGCCACCCACATAAGTAGCCCTTTAAACATGTCTCAGGCTGCCACTGCAGAGTCTGTTTGTGCAGCTTTGAACTGCCTTTTCAGCCTGGCAAAGTAAACCTTTTTAATACATAATACAAAGGCATGGTGCAGTATGTGTAAAACGTTGGACATATACTTTTACATTTTACATGTCCTACTAGAGAAAAAAACTTACATTCTCTCCCATTGGATAACATTGGAGTTCAAAATGGGAAGATATATCCCCCACCCCCATAGTTTGGTTTCTCTGTAAACACAATTTAAAATCCTAAATTATGGTGAAGACAGATTTTAAATTACAATTCTGAAAATGCCACTGTTAGAAATTTTGCATTTTCTTGCCTTAGCCAGTTGGTACCTGCAGCCTGTTTCTGATCACTTATTTGGGGTGGATGAAAGCTGTCCTTTGTGTATTCCCACTAGACAGCCACACACAATGGGAGCTTAGGTGGGACTTGATGGGTCATGATAGGCCATCCTGGGCAGGATGGAAGGGAGGAACTGGACACAGCCACCCTCTAACATGATTGGGCTGTGTCTTGTCCACACACAAAGGGCTGCATACCCCTCCTGCAGTGAGTCTGGAGCCAGGGCAGGATGGGCAGGTCATCAGTGCACTTCAAAGACCTACCTTTGAAGTCTCTCTCACAACAAAGACGCCATTGGTTTTCAAAACTGGAACTCAGACGCCACCACTTCAGTACTCTTCTGGACCTGTGGATCATCTGCCAGGAAGTGCTATTTTCTTTCAGGATGACATTTTGAGTTTTGGTCAAGGCATGTCCTCTCATTACAAGTCTTTGGCAGTGATTTTGTCAGTTCTAAAACAAAAAGGCCTGACGTTGAGGGCTGACAAGTGCAAATTTGCTGTTGAACGTGTGGACTCTTTGGGCTACAAACTTTTGGGAAAAGGAGGGGAACCTAAAGATAGTTTAGTGGGGGACAATATCCAAATTTCCTGCTCCCACCAACAATGATCATTTCGTTCATTTTTAGATATGCTGGAATTCTATTCCAGTTTTATCTCCAAATGTGTCGAGAGAACCAGCAATGTGAGAAAATTGCTCAAGAAGAATGAGAAGTTTGTGGGAGTGAGGAGGTAAACAGTGAATTTGTAGTGATCAAGAAGGAAGTTGCTAATGCAATTCCTTTAAAACCATTTGACACATGTAATCCCTTGTTAATAGTCTCTGATCCCAGTCATTACGGGCTTGGGGTTGTGTTGTGGCAAACACGTGAGGGCCTTCACTTCTCGTGCCTTGAGCGGTGGGGAGAGTACATACTCTGTCATTGAAAATGAGGCCCTGGCCTGTTAGTTGTGGGGTTAACCATTTCATGAACTATCGATGGGATGTAGAATTCACTGTCAGGGTAGACTACAAACACTTATGTAACCTGTTTACCACCAGGTAATACTATGCCACATATTGCTAAATGGCAGTTCAGACTGTCAGAATTTGAATACCGTATGGAATACATTCTGGGTGTGAGAAACATTTTTGCGGACTGTCTATCCCATTTGCCCTTAAGTAATGATGAGGAAGCTGTAGATATGGATGCTGATGACCTTAGCATGGTGGGTGTGATATCCAACATTACTAAGGGGTGCATTACAGAGGTGGAGTGGAGGTGCTTTGGAGGGTGATAAAGATTTACTGGATGTGAGGATGCTCCTGTGCTAGACTGCACTCTGCTGGACTCCTGCTTTGCTGTACCCACCTGTGAATGCTGCCCTCTTGCCTGGGAGTGAAAAGGACTGGACCTACATCTCTCCAACCCAAAACCCAGAGTGGCTCCAAGGGCTAGTTGACTAGCCTCTTGTTCTGAATTCTTAGGGACATAAAAGACTTCTAACAATCCTGCTTGTGCAACTGGACTCTGTCATCTGTTAGTCCGCAGTGCCAAGTGGTGCCACCCCAGTCCTGGACTCTTGGAAGTGGGCCTAAGGTGTTTGCTCCAGCAAAACCGATGCATGCAGAAGTAGAACCAATGCATTGCCACTGATGCGTGGAGCAGAACCAATGCATCACCCCTACTGCATGGGCCAAAACTGATGCAACAGACTTGATTCGCTGCTGCACCCTGCATCTTGGGACCGACACATCGTCTTCAAAACTGCCATTGCGCAATGATTTCCTTGACACAAGCTCCTCACATCTCCTGCTGATGGCAGCCTTGGCTACCACGTCAAACTTCCGTCTCACAGCTTCACCACTCATCAGGCCCAATGCATCACCTCAACTGTGCCATGTATTCTTGACACCAGTCTTCGCATTGCAAGCCCAGTTGACAGACTCCTTAGTGATGATCCATCAGACTATGAATGTAAAATATTGCATTTGCGCCCCATATTGAAGTGCATCCTCTGTTGAACTAGAGATTCAAATGTAGTCATTTGAAATGATTTAGAAACCTTCCTCATACTACTGAAATAAATTAACATCAGAAATTAGAAGTATTCTTGTAAACGTGTGCACTAATATTTTCAAATTTGAATTGATAATGTAATTCCTAGTTGCATTTATCCTTGCATATTATAAGTTGCATTGCATTTACTGAAAATGTAATCTGAAATTAAATAGAACTTATCTACTGGCATTTTCACTTGTTTGCAGTTACATGTGTGCAGTCGACATTCATTTTAAATGTGCACTATCGCAGTAGGTGTTTAAAAACGACATGACAAGGTCTGAATTTCTCTTGATGTGAAATGCTATTTTCCATGTCTGCTTGCTTGCTAGCTTGTGATTAGATGTTACACTGTCTTAGCCATAGAAAGCCTGGGAAAGAGACCTTAATGGAAGAACTTGGAGAAACCGAGTGTGAGCTGACAGACCCTATTCAATAATGTTGCAGGTGCTCAAGGACATCATTGTTCTCAGGTCTGCTATGGGAGAAACTATAGATGTTTCAGCTTACAAAGTGAGAAAAGAAAGGACAATGGAGCCCCTGATAGTGTGAACAAAGGGTGTCGGTTAGAGGGATTTGTGTGATATCAACTAGTGCCCACATAGGTTGTTAGGCAGATTTCCATTGGACTTTGAGATATACAGACTTTTTTCCTACTAATTCTATTTATTTTTTTCCTAAGTGTGGCTTTAGCTTACACTTAATTTCTAATTCTGAGTAGGCTTGTGATCGTGCTTCTGAAATGTTGACACCTTCCAAATATGCATGAGCATATTTTCACTTTTCTAGCAATTTCCGGATTTTTCAGAATTTTTCCTAGACTTTGAACTTTGATTAAGTTAGGTCCTCAGATAGATGACCTTAGACATGATTCATGCTTAGGAGAGAAAATCGAAGATTGTTTTCTGAACACTAAATCATATTACAAAATTTTTGGTTTACGTTAACCTGCCTGTTAACTTAATAAAATTCCTTAACTTCATTCCCAATTCCTGATCCTTGTTGTGTAGCCAAATGTGTTACACTGTTAATTGAAAATGTAATTGACGGATGCTAATTCCGAACATCCTTTGAGTCGACCCAAAAAGGTTCATTGCATAACTGATCATTAGGAGAGTGGCTGAATGTTTAAGAGAAAACAACCCCATATGCAGAATTTTGGGATCCCTTTAGTGTTGTTTATGGAGCTGCAAAGGGTTAAACTTAACTTATATCCCCTATTTGCTTACATGCAGGCATACCAATGATCACCTTATACTCCACGGTCAATGGGCTATATGTGATGGCATGCTGTTGAATGTACAGGGTCTTCTGGTATTCCAGTGACAATGTCTGTGACTGGAGACAGAAGTTCAAACACCGCCTCACAAGCTGATATAGTGGAGGGCTGTAAATTGTTTTCAGATCTAAAAAGTTTAAAATTATGCAAGGCACACTGCCAAGCAATCAATGAAGCTGGCACAGTAAAACTGTAATAAAAATAATTTGCAAGCCCCTGGATATTGACATCTCAGATCTGATCTGTAAACACACTAGCTGTAGACTGCTTTATAAAAGCACAGTTCAAAAGCATTTGCAAGCTTATTTATGATAGGCATTGGCCAGCAGAACTCAAAAAGATCCATAGGACGGCGTCTCATAGATATCCTATAAAGTTAGATTTTTCTCACTTTCTCTCACAACATTTTCTTTTACAGGTCACTCTGCCTGGCATAGATCACTAACTAGCAAAATAAAGAAGATGTCCTTCAGGTGCACAAGCAATCCCCTTGCATCAGTGACATATCAATCACAAAACATATTGTGACACATAAAAATTGTATCAAAACATCTATTGCAGAAATATTGTTTCCCTATACTTATAAAGGTAAGTACAAAAATTATGGGAAAAAATGTTTTCACATTAATATAGTTATAACACATACAAAGATATCATTTTTTTAAAACTTGCATTCATCATTTTTATCATTCCATACATAGTACAGTAATGACCCCAAATTTGGGGGGTATATTCAGTCACAAAGAAGTAAAAAAAGGATCAAACATCACAAGCATTCTAAATGTAAAAAACAATATGATAGTGATAGTAAAAGTAGCCAAAGAGAAGAGAAACTAATACATTGATGTAGACCGGCACAGCAATACAGGGTAATATGTCCTATATCTTCATGCAAAATCCTCAGAGGGTTGTTTTAAGGAAGGGGGTGATAATCAAGGTCGGGGGGTCTGGTTCCAGAGTGTCTAAGGTTAGTAGATAATTTCTCAGTGGTTGCCAAATGTTTTTGGTTCTAGAAGCCAGGGCTTTTGTGAAGTATACAATTCACTGGTAGTGTCACAATATATAAGGCTCTGCATCCAGGCCTCAATAGTAGGGGGATGCCTGTTGCACCAGTGAAGTATGACCTCGCACTCAGCCAGGAGTAACACAATGGTAGGTATATTCTACACGTATCCCAGCATTGCAAGCAGAGGATCAGGTTCAAGTGTGAGGCCTATCATCAGAGCCAAGCAGCTGAAGACATCTCTCTAGAATGGGGCAATGTGATCACATGTCCATGCCATATGTGCAAAACCCTCAGTGTGACATTTCGGGCAGTTGGATGAGCGTGTGGGGTAGAATTGTGCTAGCAAGGCAGGTGTGATGTAGGTCCTACAGAGAAATTTATAATGTAAACGTTTTGTGGAGGTGATTGGGAGAGATAAGGCGTGCTTGAGTGCAGCATGCTTGCCATATTTTGTCAGAGATGGGTCATCCCAGATCTGCCTCCCAATGAGTCCTAAGCTTCACATCATGGATGGGCATTGGGCATATGCATGTATGGTACAGCCTAGAGTTAAGTCTACTCCCATCATGGACTGTTTTTACCAAGGTAAGTGGGATGAACTCTGCAGGGGTTAGTGGGTACGAGGGGATCTGAGTATGAAGGACACTCTGAAGGTGGCGGAGCACAAAGTGATCCTTGTGGGTCGCTGTTGAAGGCCTGTTGGCATTTTATGTCTGAACATACGTGCCTTTCGGGAATAGGTCACCGAAAGTGTGTAGTTCGAGGCATGATACTGTAAGTTGGACATGTTGTTCCCGAGTTGGGAAAGTCACTGATTACCAGCCAGTGGAATTGCGGGGAGTAAGGAGGCTCACCCCAAGCAGGCAGTTGACCTTTCGCTATGCCCAGCTCAAGTTGGCTAGGCTTGGATGTCATTTGGATCGAAGGGTAGGCCTTCAGGAAGTATTGTGTTTAAGGGTAATGGTCTATTTCAGGTTTGGAGTAGGGGAGGTGGGTGTCAGCTTGGTACCAATGGTAAGCAAACTGGCACTGAGAGGCCAAATATTACAAATGAAAATGGGGACACCAAATCCCTCACATTTGTAAGGGAACACCAGAGTGTCCCAGCTAATTTGAGGCTGTCTGTCTGCCCCTATGAGCTGTAATAGGAGCCTCCTCAGGGTGTCAAAAAAAGGAGTCAGTGAGTGGGATGGGTATGTTCAGGAAAAGGTATAGAAAACGAGGGAGGATGACCTTTTGTATAATGGCAATACGGCCCGCCATTGAGAGGGGCAGACGGGTTCAACTCTCCACTTGTGTGGTTAATGTGTCCACAGCTGGCCCATATCACCTATTCTTTGTCACAATGTAGATAGATAGATACCAAGATACAGCACAAAGTCTGGGCACCGTTCAAGAGGGAATTTGAACTGCACAGGTTCAGTTTTATCAGTAAGGGGGCACATTTCGGACTTGGCCCATTTTCTACTGAGGCAAGCGTACCCTCTAAATCAGACAATTTCACGAAGTAGAGCCACCATGTTCTCCTTGGAATGGCGGACAAATAATACAATATCATCCGCGTACAAGGAAAGTAGTAGGGGGCCAGGTCGAAACTGCAAGCCGCGGTGTAGATGTTGTTCCTGTAAATGGTGTATTAGGATGTTCATTGCTATATTGAAAAGCAAAGGCGACAGTGGGCACCCCTGTCGGGTGGCCCTGTGACAGCAAAGGGGGTTGACAGTGTCCCATTTGTGTAGATTTGAGCTGTGGGTTAAGACTACAACAACATGACTAGGGCTATGAAGCCACTTGGCATACCCAGCTTGCGGAATGTGGTTTGCAAAAAGGGCAGTTCTAGGGAATCAAAAGGTTTTTCAGCATTTATTAAGGCCACTGCGGCTGGGGTATCGGGGTAAATTCTGTTGAGTACTGAGAAAACTGTATATACGTTTAGGGAGGTGGAGTGGTGGGGAACGAAGGCTGTCAGGGCCGGGGATATAATCTTGTCAATAACAAGCAAGCAGCTGGTGGCAAACAGCTTAGCTAATATTTTGTTGTCTAAATTAAGTAGTGACACTAGTCAATATGAACTACTTAACTGCAGGTCTTTGCCGGACTTGAGCAAAAGCAAATCACTGATTCCGGCAATGTTGGTGGTAGGATCTCAGCATCGAGTGACTTCCCGTACATGGCGAGTAGGTGTGTTGCTATGATATGCTTGAAAGCTTGATAAAGATTGCCCTTGAAAATATTTAGACCAGGGGCTTTGGAACCATCTAGTTAATCAATGGCTTGGACTATTTTTTTGCATGTGGCTAGTCCAGTGAGCTTTCTGCCTAACTGAGAAGAGTAGAGGTGTGTATAATAACTGAGCAGTTAAGCTTGGATGTATATATTATTAGTCACCTCGGTCCCATTGGCATGCTGTAATTCCAATATAAACGTAGCGCCATGAGGGGGCTGAAGGAGTCTAGTCAATGTACATCTTGGTCTTTCACCCTAGCCATATTGGCACGCTTTAGCATGTTTGCTCAGATAATACATCATCCTATCAGCCAAGTTGCGGAATTTTCAGTCAATAGGGCCTATGAGATGACTAGGCATCACTATATCTAAAGTTGTCAGTTTGGTTTCGAGGCATGTGAGACTATTACGAATATCACGTAGCACCATGGAGAGCTTGGCAATGCATATGTCTTTGATGTAAGCTTTGAATGTCTCCCATAGGGTGGCTTGTGATGAAACAGAATCTTTATTGAGTTCAAAGTATTCTATAATGGCAGCGCGGAATTCAGTTCAGAATATCTCATCTTGGAGTTCCATGGTGGGAAAGCACCACTGGCATTAGAGACTGGTTTTGAGGGGAATGAGTAGTGAAATCTTGACCAGTGTGTGATCAGAGAGGGTGCGCAGTAAATGTGTGATTGAGTATCACAATGGGTATCACAAATGTCATGGAGGATACTGAAGGAGCAGGGTTTGCCCACATGGTCAGGGGCTGCAGTGTCTAAAAGCAGGCCAGGCAGCAAATTGAGTTTGCCTCCCAGGATGACATGATCAGCGTTGAGGCAGACCATCTGAGTCTGGAGCATTTGAAAGAATTCTGGGGTATCCCGATTGGGGGCATAAGTGTTGACAAGTAATATGTGCTGCCCAGCCACCAGTATATATCTGCCACCATCATCAATAGTGACAGTGTGAGGATGAAAGAGAAGACTTTTTTATGGATTAGGGTGCAAACCCCTTATGAGTAGGAGATATACCTCGAAAAGTATTGTTGTGGGCCCCAGACATGGTAAATGTGATGGTGGTACCTTGGGGTACATGTGCCTCCTACTAAAAGGGTATCTATGTTCCATGTCTGGAGAGGTATTGTAATACTTGCTTACCCTTAACTGGTTTATTGAGGCCTCTGATTTTCCAGGACAGAACAATTACACTTGCAATAGACTGCCCTTTGCCTGGTCTGTTCATCATTTAGTAACCTGTATAGGATTTGTGGATGTAGTGTACGGGATGTGTATGGTGTCACTAAAGGATGCAATAAACAGCAGAAAACCTAACTATCATCATCCCATCAACCCCCTCTCACATCTGGTGGACTCATGCATGGTTAATCGCAAATGTAACTGTTGACTAAAACCATCAAAGATTTCTATTTGGCATACACCTTGGGATGGGGGGGCAGCAATTGCTTGTCGGATGGGCCCCATTTCTCACAAAGTTCGATATAAGAAGAGTGACAAGCGGTCAGACCCAGTGAGTCACAGAACAAGAATAATGATGTGCAGCAGTTAAGCAAAGAGCATAAGATGGTGTGAAAGTGTCACGAAGAAGGAAACACTGGACTGCCAGTGACCTGTGGAATCCATCATTCTGGTGGGAGCAGGTCATCACTGATGGTGGCTTGAGAGTCTGAGGGTGAGCAGTCTAGCATGTTGTGTCGCGATGAGGAACGGTCTCTGCCCACTTGTTTACAAAACACCAGGGAATTGGCTGAGTTGTCAAAGAAGCAGGGCTTGCTGTTAGCATCAACAAGGACACGACCTGGGTATAGCATGCAGTTTCGCAAGCCCAGTTTTCATAGTGGTGCTTTGGTGTTGTTTAATTTAGGACGAGATCTTGACCCGCCATTGTAAAGTCCGGAAAGATGGACACCATGGTACCTTGATATTGAAGTGAACCCAGCTCTCTTGCCAACCGCAGTGCTGTGTTCTGGTCCCTGAAGTTAAGGAGACGAGGGACTATCAGTCATGCTGGAGCATAAGGTACCAAGTGGGGACTAAGAGATCTCTGTGCGTGTTCCACAACAAAGGTAGGTGTAAAGTTTTGGCCGCCTAGAATTTAGAGAGAAGGTGCTCGACAAACAGATCAAGGTCTGCAGTGTTTGTGGATCAGGCTATTCCCAAAATACAGGTGTTGTTACGTCAGTCGCGGGCTTCTAGGTCTTCGTTCTTGTTAGCAGCTGCGCAAAGGTGGGATTCCAACTTCTCCAATCACTTAGAGATTGTGGCAGCGCTATCTTCCAGCCCTGATATGCAGGATTCTGCATTGTTGAGGCATGCATTCTGTTTGTTCATTTGTTCTTCCATACGGTCAAGTCGGCTAGAGAGAGTATCAAACCATCTGTTTTTGGCACTTGAGCTGGCCCTGATCTCAGCCTTTACAGCATCCATCCCAGAATGTCGTTCAGTGGCAGGGCCCCCAGTTGCCCCAGTCTCTACAGCAGGCAGTACTTCAGAGGTGTCACTTACCTTGGACTTTTGAACAGGCAATTTGTGTTTCTTGGAGTTGCTTCACACCATATCTGGGGGGGTGTAGTGGTTGCAGCTTAGGCCAGTGCAGCTTTGGCAAGGAATGTCACAAGCTGCGTCTACAGAACAGCTCCAGTGACTTGAGAGTGATGTGCACCCATGGGCATTGCAAGTAGTAACCAAGTTGCCCCCAAGTATACAGCTTATTAGTCTGGCCTGAGTGCGGTGACCGGAAGAAGGAGAGGAAAGGCCTCTGTTACCCTCTGGAGGGGGAAATGATGCTTGCATTTTGTATGGCCCGGTCTAGATGAGCCAAAGGGAGGCGGGCAGCTAATATGGCAGCATCTGTGGGAATAGCTCTGGACTGCCGCCTCAGAATATGTTGTAGGCTTGTGGGGCCCAAAAAGTGGAGCGCTGCACAATGGGGTGCAGGGAAGACTGTTGTGTCCCAAAATAGGCAGTAATGGGGCAGCAGCATGTAAGGGGCACATCAAGATTGAGGTCCCTGGAGTGAGTCTGCCAAATTATAAAGTTAATAAGTAGGGTGCAATGGCATCAAATATCCTAGCGGATTAGCGAGCATGCAGGTAGTCTCAGCCATGTTGTCATGGCACTAGGCCTAGGGCAGAGGCCACAGTGTTAGGCCTTGGACATTAGCGTCCCCTGCAGGAACATGCCCGGGCAGCCGCATATGTTTCAGGCCTCATTACAGGCAACATGTTGTGAAAATCCAGCAGGGATAGTGTAAAGACAAGGAGCCTTCGGAATCAGAGGCCCACAAGGCGGTCTGGCTTACACAATTTTCCCAGGCAGCCGCAGTGACTCATCCACAGACTCATCCATGTGCAAAATGGCTGCCAGATGAACTGTGCTGCTGGGGGAAGCGACAGGGATCAGCGCTCAAGGTTTTGCAGTGGTTGCTGCAGCCGTGGGCATTCAAGAAGCGTGGGAACACATTTTCACATCAAGATGGAAGTTTTCCAACCCATTGGAAGGTTTTCAAGGGCCACGTTTGCCAGAGCTTCAGCACTGCACGGACATCTTGGCCACCGGCGTAGCACCACCCCCAAAAATACTGATTTTTAATATATAATTTAAAACAGTAAACCTCAAATATTTTAATATATAACATTTATGTAATGTAAACTAAATACATTTTAAAAACATTTATTTCTATGTATAAATATGTAAGAAGCATTGGACTTTGGAGGAGTTAAACTTACTACTCCAAGTCCAGTCTATGCAACAGTAAGAAAAGCGTTGGACTCTGGAGGGGTTACATTTACTATTACCACTCTGGTCTGGGCAACAGTAGGGAAAGCGTTGAACTCCAGAGGGGTTCTCATATTCTCATTCCAATCTGTGCAACAATAGGGAAAGAATAGTACTCCAGAGGGCTAAATTTACTATTCACACTCCAGTCTGTGCAACAGTAGTGAAAGTGTTGGACTCCAGAGGAGTAAAATTTACTATTACCAATCCAGTCTGTGCAACTCTAGGGAAAGCATTAATCTTTAAAGGGGTTAAATTTACTATCCCCACTCCAATCTGTGCAATAGTAGGGAAAGCGTTGGACTTCAGAGAGGTTAAATTTGATATGTCCACTCCAGTAAGAGAAGGAAAGCGTTGGACTCTTAGGGGTAAAATATAATATTCCCACTCCAGTCTGTGCACCAGTAGAGAAAGTGATGGAATTCAGAGAGGTAAACTTTACTATTCCCACTCCATCTGTGCAACAGTAGAGGAAGCGCTGGACTTTGGAAGGGTAAAATTTACTATTGCCACTCCAGTCTGTGCAACAGTAGGGAATGCGCTCAACTCTGGAGGGGTAAAATTTACTATTTCCACTCCAGTCCGCACAAAAGTAGAAAAAGTGCTGGACTTTGGTGGGGTTAAATTTGCTATTCCCACTCCAGTTTGTGCAACAATAGGGAAAGCGTTGTACTTCGGAAGGGTAAAATTGACTATTTCCACTCCAGCCTGTGCAACAGTAGAGAAAGCATCAGTCTCCAACTGGACAAAATGTAATACTTCCACTCCAATCTGTGCAACAGTAGGGAGAGAGTTGTACTTCGGAGGGGTTACATTTACTATTTCCACTACAGTCTTTGCAACAGGAGGGAAAGTACTTAACTTCAAACACATAACATAACATATATAAAACATAACCCTATTAACTTATACAAATTATTAATATGAACTTTATTAAATAACCAAAAACTATATATGTATAAAAATGAAAAGCTACTAAACAATTGCCATGATTAGTAAACAAATTAATATTTAACTTTTGTTTTAAAAATAACAATTTATAATCAATTGAATATTATTTAATAATTTAATAATTAAATAATTCATTAATAATTACATTTCCACACTATACCCTTAGAAATCCAGCAGCCCACACCTAATATATAACTTTTAAAAAATGTATTACACAACTTATAAATTTATTATTTAAATAAATAATTAATACATTAATCATTATTTGTTAATAAATTATTACTTAATAAAAATCCCACCCTATATTCCACAGACCCAACATCCCACACCCAATGTATGAGTGAAAATTAATATTACACAATTTTCATATTTTTATTCAATTAAATAATAATAATAATAATAATAATAATAATACATTTTTAATAATTATTCATTAATTAACCTCCCACCCTATATCCCTACAACCCCAGCAACCTGCAACTAACATATAACTGAAAAATGTAATAATGACATAATTAACATAAACAATAATCAATTTAACAATTAATTATAAAACATTGAATAGGTATTATTTAATTATACTTACTTTCCTACCCAGTACCTCTACAAACCTTACAGCCCGCTACAACAGTATCAATTACTATCAACAATTGAATTAGAAATGAGAAATAACTTAAAATTACTTTAAATTACGGTTAAGGTTGATAATATTTCTGCATCACAATATTTTTGTTTCACTTTTTATTGCATTATTACTATTGGATTCTCCTGCTACTGCTCCTACCCCAACTTACTTCCACTCTTACTCCAGCTTACTCCAATTCATAGGTCTACTTATTCTCAGGTCTTGCCTAGAAGAAAATGTAGCTGTTTGGCGTGATGAACAAAGAAAATACACAGTTTTTTTTAATCATCCCACTGGTGTTTATTGCTTTACTGTGATGCCATAGGGTATTAGCTAAAGTAGTCCCCAAACAGAGTACTTCCTTTTTAATTGATGAATGGTAAATCATTCCTGCACTGCAATAGAGATGCACCCCTGTTCCTACTCTAACCTATATCTACCAAATATATTTCCTCTTCTCCCTCTTTAACCCCTGCTCCTTCTCATGTCACTACTCTTACCCCACTCCTACTTCTTGCTCCATTCCCACTCCAGCTCAGCCACCATGTCTTCCCTTATTCCTACTCTACTTATACTCCTATCCTTACTACTATTACTACACAGCCTTCTACTCATACTCTCTTACGCATACACCTCCTCATACTTTTATTCTTACTCCTACTTTACAAACTATATAAACTCCTCTTACTTTTACACATCCTATAATTTACCCCCAAACTTACTCCTACAAAGTTACAATTACTTTTACTTTTAATATTAGTGCTAGTTACTCTTACTCCTACTTTTGCTCTTACACAGTACTTTTACTCACACTTACGCCAACTCTTACTCCTTCTATTTCTGTTACTACTCTTTTCAAAGCACTGCTCTTTTTCTCTTAATCATATTCCTACTCATACTTCTAGTATTGTTCCTACACATAGGCGGTCATTCTGACCGCGGCGGTCGGCGGTCGCCGCCCGCCAAGCGGTTCCCGCCGAAAGACCGCTCTGCGGTCAAAAGACCGCGGCGGCCATTCCGGCTTTCCCGCTGGTCCGGCGGCCGACTGGCAGAAGACCGCCGGCCGGCCCAGCGGGACAGCCCCTTCAACAATGAAGCCGGCTCGGAATGGAGCCGGCGGAGTTGAAGGGGTGCGACGGGTGCAGTGGCACCCGTCGCGATTTTCACTGTCTGCACAGCAGACAGCGAAAATCTTCGTGGAGCCCTGTTAGGGGCCCCCTGCACTGCCCATGCCAGTGGCATGGGCAGTGCAGGGGCCCCACGGCAGCCGTTCCCGCCATCCTGGTTCCGGCGGTGGACACCGCCACAAACAGGCTGGCGGGAAGGCGCCCGGAATCCCCATGGCGGTGCTGCAAGCAGCGCCGCCATGGCGGATTCCCTGGGCCAGCGGGAAACCGGCGGGAAACCGCCAGCTCCCCTTTTCTGACCGCGGCTTTACCGCCGCGGTCAGAATCGCCCAGGAAGCACCGCCAGCCTGTTGTCGGTGCTTCCGCCGCACTCCGCCATGGCGGTCATGGACCGCCAAGGTCAGAATGACCCCCATAATACTGTTTATGCCTTCCTTTATGTCTTCTTACTCTCACACTTACTTCTACTTATTATTACTCTGCTATTATCTTGGACACCTACCTTTTCTCTTATTCATGAGTAAACCAACAGCTATTCTTAATCCTGCTTATTGTTTCTCCTCCCATTAATTTTACTTCCACTCCCACTTCTATTCTCTGTCTTATGAGCTTCTCTCCCACTTATATTATCTCTCTGATGAGCCTGCCTCCTTTACACTCTCTACTGACTGGTTTTGTCTGAAGTGCTTTACTACTTTGCCAGCTCTCACCCATAATCTCACCCCTATTTCTGTTGTCCTTCTATCTGTCATTTTCCTTCCTTCTAAACTACTCTTGCCTGCACTTCTCTTGTCACTCAGTATATCAACACTGATCCCTGTCTCAGATACATTATGGCCCTGATTCTAAGCTTGTCGGGTGGCGGTAGCCGCCCGCCAAGCGGGAACCGCCAGAAGACGGTACCGCGGTCAAAAGACCGCGGCGGTCATTCTGGGTTTCCCACTGGGCTGGCGGGCGACCGCCGAAAGTCCGCCCGACAGCCCAGCGGGAAACACCCTTCCCACGAGGACGCCGGCTCAGAATGGAGCCGGCGGAGTGGGAAGGTGCGACGGGTGCAGTTGCACCCGTCGCGAATTTCAGTGTCTGCAAAGCAGACACTGAAATTCTTTGTGGGGCCCCCAGGGGCCCCACGGCACCCCATACCGCCATCCTGTTCCTGGCGGGCGAACCGCCAGGAACAGGATGGCGGTATGGGGTGTCAGAATCCCCATGGCGGCGCAGCAAGCTGCGCCGCCATGGCGGATTCCCATTGGCAGCGGAAAGTCGGCGGTACACCGCCGGCTTTCCGCTTCTGGCCGCGGCTGTACCACCGCGGTCAGAATGCCCGGCGGAGCACCGCCAGCCTGTTGGCGGTGCTACCGCCAACCTCCGCCCTGGCGGTATTTACCGCCAGGGTCAGAATGACCCCCTATATCCTGTGAGTTGTTCTGAGGAATTGACACTACCCCTTAAATAAGGGCTCCCCTACACTCTAACATTGACTGCTGTTAGCGCGCCGGTCCTTATTTGGTCTCTTATTGTTAATTTATAATGGGCTGTAATAGAGGTATGATGGACCTTTTGACTGCGCTTAGAGTGATTCACCATAAGTCCCAAATACGATACAATTTTATCAACAACCTCAATAAATGACATCAAATATCTTTGGGGCAAATATGTATTTTGGGGGTCCCTGTAGGGATAAAAATTGAATTCGGGGGCCCTGGCAAGGACTTTGGGGGCCCTGGGCAAAGATGTAATTTGGGGGTCCCTGTAGGGACAAATTATTGAATTTTATCACCCTTTTCCTGTTAAATCAAGCCTGAATATTGCCAAAATGTTACTAAATTATTTGTCGAACTTTGACAGGATCACAAAAGCAGTTGAAATATGTCTTGCCCAGCACCCCCAAAATCCTTAAGATGACACTGGTAGAGACAGCTGTAAATGAAAACAGAGAACAAAGAAAATTGAACAGACAGAGGTCAAATTGTGGTGGTGGGGGAGGGGTGTTGGGAATGGGGTGTCCCTCTTTGCAACTGCAAGTTTTTTCCTTTAGCTTTTTCTCTATCAGGAAAACTTTCTCTAGAGAGAAGCTATCCCTTCTTTTACACCAACATGAAGTAGACATCTATGTACTCCAGTCATAGGCTGATTTAATTATACATTAATTGGCGGAAAAGATAACTGAGAAGCTGTTTTCAATTAACTCAAACACACGTGTCTTGGGGTTTTAACAAACTCTGAACGATAATGATGGGCCTCGTGGCCAGAACATCAGAACATTTGTGTATGTTATTTTCATTTTGGAGAATTACATAGAATGGTTTCTCTATTGTTGCTTGCACGTATATGTTTCTCCGGGAGTAAAAGATAAATTGATTTGTAATCTTCAGCCTGCTTCCCAAATAAAAGTTTACTATAGTCGGATCTGGCAAAATAAATATGAAATAGTGTGCTAGCTATTCACATAAGTTTTTGTGGCCTTTGCTCTTATGGGGCGGGGACCTTGTCATATAAAACTTTAAAGGCAATTTCTGCTTTACTGTTTTTTAATGTAAACATTAGAAAGAGGTTGAAAAGCTTCCAGCCTCTGATTCACAATAAATAAGCTAAAAGTTAACAAGGAAGTCTTTTTTTTTATTTTACTTCCTGCTTAGATGCCTCATTTCGTTTACCGACCTAGAAATGTGCACTACTGACTTTTAGTAAACCATTTTTCGCAGCAGGTATATTGTGTTTTATTTTTACCAGGTGAAGCTACATTTTTCTTCATCTTAAACCCAAAAGAAGAGACAGACATGGGCATGTTTGCCAGTGATGCCAATTGGGTTTGCCTTACCACAAACCATGGTTGACTATACTCTTGCAATTGATTTAATAGATCTCTAATAGAATACCTTTGCTAGAGCTGTGAACGCTTAGAGGATTTGGAACTGGGGAACCCATTAATGAGGTGTTGACGCAAGGCAGAGCCACAAGGATTCTTGCTGCGCTGCCCTACGTCAAAAGAAAAGGGAAGGAATGCGCAGTATCTATTAGATATGGCGCATTCCTGTCCTTTTCCTTTGCACTGGCGAACAATGGGCTGCCATGCGCCAATGCAGGCCCCATCCACAATGGTGAAGGGTGTCTGCATTGCTGGGATGATTGTTTTTGTGCAGGAAGGTACATCTTTCTGCACAAAAACAATCACAAGTGGAGTTTTCCTCTTTCTATGGGTGCTGAAGAATGCGCAACATATTTCCCCTCATTACGTCTCCCTGACGCCTCCTATGGGGGCTTTTGACACATTCCCAGGCTTACAAAATCCTGTAAATCTGTGAATGTGTCAAATGCCATAGGTGTTACGTGGGAACACCCACCATAACGCCCATGGCACCGCTCCCTGTCACAGAGCTAGGCATCACAGTGACTTGTGCTGTGTTGACTCAGTCCATATATACAAGGCCATGAAAAGCCACGCACGGTAGCGTTATGTGGCCTTACAGATATGGCCCTGTAGTGTGCGCCGCTGGACCATCACTAAAGGTGGCATTCTAGGGGCTCAGAGGGGCTTGTAAACAAGCCCCTAGGTTTATGGTTACCTTATCAAATACAAATAACCGCTGGCCTGGTGGCAAGCAAATCAGCTCTCAGGGACTAAATCGTAGTTTTCTGTGTTCACATTTCAGTGGTCTAACAGGGGTTACAGAAGCTTATAGTGCCCTCTTCCTCCTAGGTAGGTGTTCCAAGGTGCTGCTTAATTCCTTAAATTCCTTGCTTATGGTCTTATTAAATGTATACCCCAGGCCACTCCATCTAGAAACATATAGGTAACTGCGCAATTGTTAGACCTGACAGCCTTCGGTGTCATCTTCCCCCAAACCTTTAATCTTATTACCTTCTGTTTGCTGAAATTTATTTTTGTTCACTTTAGGACTCTGTGCACTTTAACAAAGCTAACTAGTGCTAACATGCTTCTGCTTACTCCCTTAAACATAGTAAAAATGGCTTACAACTCATTGGCACATTTAATTCAGTTATATGCCCCTAATAAAAGGCTTTAACATGCAGCCGGGGCCTGTAAATTAAATTCTACTAATGGGACTGCAGCACTCACTGTGCCACACACTGAAGTAGCCCTTTAAAACTTGTCTCAAGCCTGCCATTGCATCCTGTGTGCAGTTTCAAACTGTGGATTCAACTTGGCAATATAAGCCTTTTGCCAAGCCTAAACTATTTAATAAATACAGGTTACCCCTAAGGTAGACCCTAAACAGGTCATAGGGCAGGATGGATTGTATTTAACATGTTCAACACAAACCTTTACGATTTACATGTCTTGGTAGTGAAAAACTCTTAAAGTAGTTTTTCACTACTGCAAGGCCTACCTCTCCCATAGGATAACATTGGATTACCTTATTACATTTAATGAGTGCTAACTTCTAGTTGTGAATGAGTAGGAAGGTCATTTTCAGTCTCAAATGAATTTTAATTTAAAATCCTCTTTGATTATAAAGTCGGATTTTAAGTTACAATTTTGAACATGCCACTTTTAGAAAGTTTGCATTTTCTTGTCCTAACCAATTGTTGCCTGCAGCCTGTATGCTGGGTCAAATGACTGTGAAAAAATTGCCTTTGTGTATTCCATCCAGACAGTGAGACAAAGGGGGGCTAGGTATTGGGAGGATGGGGGATCCTTCTAAGATTGGAGGTGTGGAGCTGTTACCTGCCCACTAACATTTCAAAGGGGCTGCCTTCTGCACACTGACATATCACTTAACACCAGTTCTTTGTCACCCTAGACCTTTTGGAGACTGAGCATAAGAAAAAGGGAATTTCTAGAACCAGATGGGCGGCGAACTCTTGAAGTGTCTCCCACTTACACCAGGTATAACTATTGGATACTCAGTACACTTTTAGACCTTTGGAAGAATGCAAATAGACTGCCTTTGCAGAGAGGGCTGCCCTTCTTCTTGAGGCCTGCCTTATTTCCCAGAGGACTGCTCTGTTGCTTGAGGGCTGCCTTGTTCTTCACAGTTCATTGTTACAGTAAGTAGGTAGTGCAGAAACCCAAATGTAGTGAGATACAGTAGCCAGTGACATAGCAAGTTAGACAACTGAACACAATATGTTTAAGAGTGGTATATAAACAGGCAGATTAGCTAGCTATTTCTTAAAGTAGTGGAGTAGCTAATTGACCATCCTAAAGCAATGGGAAAGAGAGTCTGAAAGGTTGGATGAGAGGTTGCACAAGTTGCTCATGTGAGTGAGTAATAGGTGGTGTTGTGATGGGAATGTCCCCAGTCTGGTTCGTGTTCCTCTGCCCTAAATGTCCAACGGTGAGAATTTTGTTTCCTAATTTTTGTTTTTGGGCCTAGAGTTACACTACCCTAGTGTGTGGGAAGAGGCCTAAGCCTGGCCCTTAACACAAGTAAGATAATGGAAATATACTGTGATAGGAGAGGCACATTGAGTGTGCATTCATTTTTCTGATAGTTGACTACTCTCCCTGTCATGGTTTAGCATGTAGTATGAGTGCCACTGGAGTGAATGCCTACTTTTGTACTCAGGTAAAGTTCCAGCATCCCAAGAGCATGTTATCTGGGTGTGTGTGTGTATGTGGTATTTGGAATACTGCATATGAATTGTGTATAAGAAAGAAAAGTAATGGAGGCCTGTGGGATCCATTCCGAACTTTTCCTGTGCACACAATGGAGGTGAAGTTGTTTTCCCAGATAGTGAAAATGTATTGTTAACATTCTTGAAGCTGGGTGGAGAATAACGGAAGTGAGGCAAGAGGAGACAGGGCTTCTTTACAAATGTGATTAGGTCCTAGGTCCTTTTGATGAGAGAGGCTGCTGATTAGTATTCGTGAGCACTGCCATTTGGTAGACGGTGGGAGTGGGGATGAGACTGCAGTCTTTGTTCTTCAGAGTGTGAAAATTCATTGTCAGTCATTTGTCCCTTTCATGATCACTATTTGGTGTGGCTTGTGATAGGTGCAGAAACCACACTACTGTATGACTGTATGTGTCTCCCTTATAGGTACTCAACACTGAAAACTGCCCTGCTGTGAGAAGTGTCAGTCCACACAAAGACCGTGTTTGGAAAAAAAGATAGAGAAGACAGATAGAAAAAGAACCCTGGAAGTGCAAGGAGAGAATCCACATAACCTCCCTGCTTTGTATAAAAGTGGATACACTGACTTACTTGCTCCATTTTCAAGAAGAGGGAGTTATAAGAACACTTGCTCGAGGTCCTTGCTTGCTGCTCAAAAACTACCAAAGGAGTGACGCTTTGATTAGAACTAAGCAGCGGGGACTGTTTTAAATAACTGAGCGCACAAACTGTAACTTGTGGTAATCTGCACCTGAGCCTTGATACTTGCCCTGGAACTCGAACGCAAAAGGGGGAAACATACTTAGCACCAGGGGAAGGGGTAAAGTGGACCAGGACCTAAGGAGTAGTAGCCTAAGTATCTGTAAAGTAATTATAACTGTAGACTGGTGTGTGTAGATTGAAAGCTTGCATTGGTATTAAAGTACTTTTGTTTATCAAAGTAAAGCACTGGGTTATCAGTTGTTGCACTGCTGGGTCACTGTTGATTCCTGAGTCTGCACAGCCCCACACTACCTCCTTGAGAAGTCTGTGACTGCTCGGAAATAAGTCCAACCTGTCACTGCTGGGCCTAGTGAAATCATAATACTCCTCCTTTGTCTCACACTTTACCATCACTCACCTTCACAATAGATTGTACCATCACTTTTACAGTTCAGATCAGCAGAGGGGGCAAGTCAGCAGTGTTCCACTTTCACTCACTCAAATAAATTTACCATCGCTTCTTATCCCACCAGTTGAACGCAGAAGTTCAGGCTCTTGCTGTTTCCAGTCTGAATTTCAGAAATACCATTCTAGAGGATGCCTTTTGGTCCTCACTTGTGCCAATTGAAACAATACTCATCTCAGCTGCTAGACTGGCTACACTAACATACTTTGTGACCATCACTGGCTTTCAATAGAAGCAAGGATTGATTTCAAATGATGCTGCCTTCCCTCCATCTGAGCAATCCCCACCATATATATCTGACCTGCTCTCGACATCAAGAAGTAGAAGAGGCAAAGCTTCCTAGATTTGGGCCTAACAAGACTCAGAAATTCTGTTTGGAAGCATTCCTTTCCTGGAGTTATAATTGCAACCTTGAATTCCAGTCCCATCGATATGCACACAAAATCCCCCATTCTCACTTTCAGTAAGCAATTAAAATACAACTTCATGACTCTTCTTAAGCTAATACTGCTCTCCATCTAAAATCTATGTTTGATCTACAAATATACCATTCTAACCTGCGAAGTTCTTTTCGTTTCCATGATTGAACTACAGTTGTTTTGCTGTACGTCGGCAGTGTTCAATATGTTTTGAGTGTGATTAACTGAGTTTTCTGTAAAACACGCCAGCACCCTTTGATGTACGAATGGTACATAAAATAGTTAAATACATAAACACATTAAATGTAAGAAAAAGTACATTGATTTGAAATATGCTTGTGGAGGTCTATTGTTTTCATTTATGTTCTGTGTGGCAATTGTTCTGCTGCCGAGCAATGAGCGCCGCCTGCCACACACCACCCACCTCTATATACCACTCCCCTCAGTGCACAGGCAACGAGCCACCATGCGTTACAGGGGCACACTGCAAACTAACAAAAGTGTCTGCTCTGTGCTGAGTCGGTCAACAGCTGTATGTCTCACGTCTCCCACGAAAGGTTTCCACGGATGTTTGTCTTACCCTTCTTCAGTGACTTGCATCAGGTTGTCTAAGGCAGCAATGAGGAAGTTTCTTTGAAATATTGAAGAATGTCACCCTGACCACAGTGTCTTCCCTGCCCTGTAATGAAATGATTTCCCCTTTCCTTCATCCCCTTTTCCTCATGCCAGAGGGCAAACATGTACATGTAAGAAGTGAAAGTTGCTCTCTGACGTAGGCCTGGTTTACATTTTGGCACACAGGCTACTGCATCACAAACGTCCTGTCTGCCCTATTACAAGTGCCATTAGAAACAATGCAATTGTAATTAGAAGGACGGGGTATCGGTCACATTTGTGATGGACTATCCCGTCCACTGAGCTCTAAATCAGGGCCTTATTTTGTACTTCAGCAGGCCATATATTTCAGCTCACCTATTCAGGGTTCCTGAGTGTAAATACAGGTAGCAAATGATTTGTGGAAAGTATACTGTAATCTAATATAGGGCCTGATTTAGATATCGGAGGAGGAAATGCTCCATCACAAACGTGAGGCATATCCCGTCTGCTGGATTACGATCTCCATAGGTCATAATGGAATAGTAATACGGCGGACAGGATGTGAAGGACTATTCCACTCCACCGAGATCTAAATCAGGCACTTAGTCTACACAGGGAGGTTGAGCACCATCAGCTCCTACAAACCCCTTTTGTGTGTTGGCAGCCTCTACATTTCTAGACACTACCATAAATAGTCCTTCTAATAAATCTGCACCACCAATCAGTAATAACAATTCTGTATCCTAATTAATGTGCCCATGCGCCAACAAGCTACAGCCCATCATCTTGTGCTCAGTGAGAGAGCAGTACTGTGTGGTGAAACCTCCAAATCTGGCATCTGTTTTTGAAATGTGTTACTGATCTGAGGCACCTCTTTTGAGTGCTAGGAACCTCCTAATACAAATTAAAGATATATTTTATTTTATTTCAGTTCACTGCATTGTTCCTTCATTCAAAACCTTTGTAGGGGTATGTTAGCAAAACATTGTCCCATCTACCAGAAATCAAACCCAGTAAAAGTGAAATAAATGTGACCTTTTAACACAAGTTATGTTTATCTGGGTCTATTTAGAGTGGTGTGATCTTTTACATATGGAGGGTATTTCCTTGTTTATCTACTAGATCTGCTGCTCTTATGCACTGATTTGATGCCATATGTTTGCAATAGGCCTGGCTGGAAGTCACAGAGTTTCACTCTGCGGAATTCCGTGGAGTTACATAAAAACTCAGCGAGATCAGTGTGAACGGCATCACGCAGCAGGCCAGAGGGTGTTACTTTTTTCTGCCGCTTTAGTAGGTTTTCTACTTGAGCGGCAGCTTTCTCAACGCAAATGGTTGCAACCTGCTGTGGCCTGACGTGACTGCCTGCATTGAGAAATCTCACTGGGAGGTGTTCTAGTCCCAGAAAATCACGCTAGGGGACACAAATTCTTGCTTGCACTTGACAACTTAATGTTGGCGAGCCACATGCAAAAAAAATCTCCGCCTCATGGTGGTTTGTGGAGTTTTGAAAAGTGAGGTGCTACAAGAAGGGAGTCTTCTCTTCAACAGTGTGTGGCCCGGAGTGGGGTATGGCCCTCCTTCATTAAACATGATGGTTAATCTTCAAGTCATGGCAGGCTGGTTATTTCATTTCATTTTTGTTCAGTATTAAGAAGAGAAAGCCATACTTGAATGAGACAACAAATGAGTGTGCAGTTTGGGTGGCCAAGTTCTTTCTTTAAAGCTGGAACAGAGGCTGTCCTAAGAAGTATTTGAAGTGAGGAGTTTTGTGAATAGCCAGTCACAAATCTACAGTTTTTAGATTTGTACCTTTCAAAAAAGTTGTATGTGAATTAAGTTCAAACGTCCATATAACCTTAAATTAAGTGAGAATCTTCAAACTTTCCAAGTGCACTCTTATACCTCACTTGGGAGGCTCCGTTTTTGGGAATTTGCTGTGTACTTCCCATTTTCAGGGGATTTACAAAAATCTGCATTATTGATCATCATACTCTAAGCACCCGCCCTGTTCCTGAGTTGTTGCTCTGAGTACGCAGCTCACAATTCTATGGCAATCATGTTGGATGACATACATTGCCAACATTGTAGAGTCTGATGTTTGGACATATTTTATCTGCACCAAGCTCACTCGATGTTCTTGGTTCTATAGGGAAATGTGTCGAAATAGGCAGCAGTTCTAATGAGGTTACTGTACATCCAAAATCATAGTTCATTAGTTAATATAAAATCTATATGTCGAACATTTGGTGCTACCACAACACCTGCCACCCTGCTACCTTTGGGTGGTTCCTAAGCCTTGGGCCAGATGGCTTTATCTATTTAACAATAAAAAGGTATGCATCAGAGCACTTATTAATCATTCAAAACACAAACAATATGTAAGATGTAAGATTTAATTTGACCACAGTAGAACATTTTTAGCACACTAGAACATTTAATGCTCGGAATGTATTCCCGAATGAGCTTATAAAATGCTACAGCCAACATGTTTCGTTCCAATGGACTTTCTCAAGAATCATTTCAGAAAGTTGAAGTAGATGAAAAATTGGAAATCGTCATTGACATTACCCATGCAGGTTGGCCTCAAAGGTAGTAAATGGTAGAAGTTCTTTCCTGTATTTCTGGAAAAATATTCTATGAATGCAGAGGTAAAAGCAATGGTTCATATGTAACGTCATTCCTCCTTAGAATGTTGAAGTAAAGTTAGGAAGATGTCCCAGGTATTTGAAAAGGATCCTCTGTGATCTGTGTTCCATCTGGTTTGTTTCCCATTTTGGGTGTGTGTAGTGGGGGGGACTACACCTGCTCGAATTGTGGAACAAGCAGATGAGGTAGGCCTACCAAAGCCTTCACCTGGTACTTACCTCTGGGACTTAACAATTACAGAGGATCCTTTTCAAATGCTTGGAACTCAATCTTTCATTCCCTGCAGAATAGATTCAGCATAGCAGACTAGTACAAGCTTTCATTGTTCACCAAACATGTACAGTTAATGCATGAGTGACATGTAGGTTAGGGATACAGATCTTTGGAGTAGTTTAACTTAATAAGAGGAATGTAAGAGTATGTGAATGAGTTAATACATGAGTTCTGAATCCATTCTCTTTTAAGTTATCTTCCACAGTAACATCCCGAAAGTCCTGCTGCTGTTATTCAGAGACGACCTGCCTCTGTTGTAACTCCTGTTGTCGTATCTCACAGTCCTGCTGTTGTCACTTCCTGTAGGCCCAAATGTTCCCATTCAGATTTGTCAGTAAACTTTAGATCTCAAAGGTTGTGCTATTACTATAACAGTACAGAGTGTAAAAGGGAAGAAGGGAGAGGCATATGCCAGTATACCTATTTAAAGATAAAATGGCAAAAAAGATATCTTTGCTTCTCATTTCTGCTCCCACTTCCTTTGCCTATTCTATCTCTATTGTCCCCTCTCATTATTAGATAGCCCCCCTTCTCTCTCTATTCAGTCTCCTTCCCTATCCATTCTCTCTCTTTCTCCAGTTTCACATTCACTCACCCCCTCAACAAGGGCGGCTCCTTCGCAATGACGAAGTAGTGTCCCTCCCCCTTGACCCCTGGCTAAGCCAGGAGCTGAAAGATGAAACAATATTTCACTATTGTTTAATCTTTCAGCAGCTGGCCCAGCCATCAGCAGGGGCAGGGAGGGGCGTGGCTGGGCCACAGGAGGGTAGAACAAGCCACTCAGACCAATCCTGGCATTGCTTTCATGCTAGGTTTAGCATGAGAGAAGCTCCAGGATTGCTGGGGAGCCTGTTCTCGTGTCAAAGTGAATGGAGCGCAGAAGACAGCTACAGGAACAGGTATGTTTAAAAAAATTAATGATCCCCCCCAATCCTGTCACTCCCTCCACCTGCCCCTCCCCTTGAGATTTGCGGTGGCAGCCGCTGCCCCTCATGATGTCCTCTTTGGCTAACATTCTCTCACTGCTCAGCATCTTCTCATTCTCCTCTTGTTTCACCTTCATTTGTCTTTTCACCTCCTCAACAACCTCATACTCTTCATTCACATGTTCCTTTCTCTTGCCATTTTCTACCCCAGCTTAATCTATTATATATTCTGTCTTTTTTCCCTTTCACACGCCTCTGTCTCTCACCTACCCCCTCTTTTACTTCCTCCACTCTAATACATCAAGGGCCACATGTACGTAAGTTTGGTTTTGCGACTCGCAAGTCGCAAAACCTTATGCACAACAGTGTCCATGACACTGTTAGCGATTACAAAAAACAAAAAATGAAATGTTTTCAGTGACATTCACAACGGACCCCTTCCCTTTTGCGAATGAGTTAGCACCCATTTGAAATGGGTGCAAACTGCGATTGGTTTGCGACCACGTTCGCGGTCATAAAACAATCCTACATTGCACTGCGAAATTCACTGTTTGCGACGTGCAATAAGCTACCTTCATGTGGCCCAAAGTTCCTCCCCTGCCTCCTAAGGCCTGCACAAGGAGTTTTGCTATTCTAGCTCAAGGTACTTTTTCTGTTTCACCCACTATAGGGATGGTGCCCCTTTTACTGACTGTCGAAACACCCCCTGCTGGTGGTACTCTAGGCATGGACATAGGGGCCAGATTTTTTAAGAAAAGTGGCGCTGCACCCAGTGCAGTTCCACTTTTCTTGCGCCCCTTAGTGCCCCCTAATACCACCATGTGTGCACCATATCTAAGATATGACGCACCATGGAGGTAGTTAGGGAACTAGCATCACAATTTTGACACTAGTTTGGAGCTTTGCAGGATTATCGTAAAAAATGTTGACGCTAATCCTGCAAAGCCCATTGAGGCCCATTGTAAAAAAGATTTCTTTGCGCCATTTTTTCGGTCCCCCCTGGTGTAGGCATAATGTAGCACAAAGGGTTACATAGTGGCGCAATGCATGCATTGCGCCACATTGTAAATTTGGCGCAGCGTTTTTTGCTTCATTGGGCCACATTAGCGTAAACAATTTTCACTAATGTGGCACAATGAGGCTCTGAGGGCTCTTAAATCAGCCCACTAATGTTCTCTGTCCTCGAAAATTACACTGTTTTCGCTATTCTCCCACCACCCCTCTTCCCACAGCTATTCTCTTAAACTCTTTTTTACTGTTATCCTCCATTGTCTTCTTAAACACCTGATCCTCACAGTTTCCTTCACCCTCCTCTGCTTCTCTTTCTCTATTTCAATACTATCTTTTCTCACCCTTGTCTCTCTTTTCATTCCTGCAATTTCTTTCCATTCTCTGACACCCAGCTCTTGTTACTTTTCTCACACCCCTCAAGATCACCACACAATCTACTTTTCGTCATTTCACTACTGCACATTATATATATTTTATTTCAACTTTCCTGAACATAACTTGTAGTCTCACCTTATTCTCATACATTTCTTTTATAGATATTCCTTCTACCCCACACACTCCTCTTACCATCCCATCCCCACGCACTCACACCCTCACCTCTCACTGAAATACTCCTCTCACCAAGACATTTGCAGAAATGCAACAATACTGTCCCTCTTTCAACTCCTTTCCACCACTTCACCTCACCTTACACTCTGCCTTTTTAGGTCACATCCCTCTCTTTTTACCTCTTGTTTCTCACAGACACCTTGTGCAGGAAGGTGCCCCTTTTTGACATGGTCATCCCCACTTTTTGCCTGGTATTTGATGCAATTTTGACTGACATGCACTGGGTTCCTGCTAACCAGGTCCCCAGTGCCAGATTTCTTACCCTAAAACATTGCAATTGTCCTCAATTGGCAATACATTTAGTACTCCTGTAAGTCATTAGTAAATGGCACCCTTGGGCATGAGTACTAAGGAGTGTTAAAAACATAAGTTATTTAGGCCCAAGGTCAGGATTTGAGCATACAAATATGCATATTGTTTATGTAATGAAATTCCAGGGCAATTTCTGTCTCCTAATACTATGTAGATCAAAGTGGTGAAACAGTACTCGTACTCTATTGAGAGACCTCGACAGGTGGAGGTTGTGCTTCTGCAAAGGCTTAATTCCAATCATGATCCTAAGCAAGCTTTGATCTTTATGTCCCTGTATTGAGCTGGGTTTCAATCAGGTGTTAGGTAGCTGCCTGGTTCCCTTTCTCAGAGTTCTCCTGTCAAAGATCTCAGACAGTCAGATCTTAATTACCTCAGTTGTTGCATACACCTGTATCTGCATGTGTACCGTGTATGTACATCTACTTACAAAAACAGGTTTAGCCATTATCACAAAACACATTCACCTAAAATATTCCTGATCCAATGGTTTTGCCAATGTTTGTTAGTTTTAGTGTTGGCATTTCCCCAATGCAGCATTGTACACAAAGTACAGGTCCACATTTTGGAATGCCAGGTCCCCTGTGCAATAGTACATGTTTTTAATTTTTCTTTTTTATTTATCAAGAAAATTGTTGCTCCATCATAGGGATGTCCCTTCCCTTATGCCCCCGTGAAGTGTAAATGGATGTACTCTAGTCATAGCCTGGTTTAATTCACCATTAATAGACAGAAAAGGTCTCAGTGAAGCATTTTAATTAACACAAACACACATATTTTGGGGTTTTAGAAACTCTGAACGATAATCACTGCTTAAAAAGCCCACGGCTCAACTTTCTCATGGGATTCACTCCCATATTACATAGACCAACCATTGGGTATTGTTAACAAGGGACAAAAGGAACTCTGATTACACGTTTTTGTGCTTGGTGCTGTAAGGCTAAGTGAGCTACAATGCAAATAAAGATAAAAACTGAGTTGAATAGAAATGAAAGACCTCACGACCAGGACACATATGTATGGGCAGCTGTGGCGTATAGCTGAAGAAATTACCTCCATTTTGTAGAATTACATAAATTGGCTTTCCTACTGATGTGGGCCCATGTATGTTTCTCTGGACACATCTGTAGGAGGAATCTCCAAAAGCTCCTCCCACTTCACAGTGGGCACCAGTTATAAATATTGGACCAAATCTTCAATACACCAGTGGACCTGCGGATGCTAGAAAAGTGAAGTGACCCCAAGGGTCAGCTGAAGGACCTATTTTTAGAGCTACAGGTACATAATAAGCTCCAGAGGCCTCACTGCATCTGCCCTGCTAACCTGCTGCCTGGACCTGCAACTAGACCTGCCTGAGCCTTGCTGGCCCCTGTTGGAGTGGGTTCCTGACGTACCAAAAGGTGCCCATAAGGTCCTAGACCCTTGGTGTGGCATTAGTTGAACTTTTTCTTGAAGAAAAGAGAAATACTGATGTTTTGGGCTATTTACGACTGCTGGTGACTTGTTCGCATCAAGATCTTGGCAGCACTAAGATCTTGCCAGCCATACTGCCTTCCAGAGCTCCAGCAAACTTGACTGTTCATGGTACAGTGACCACCAACAAGGAATGGCAACACAAGATCTGCACTTCATGCTGCTGCATCGAGAGCCTGCATTGATCGGCAATGCAAATCTCCCACAACAACTATCTGGGATGCCTTACAGGATCTTTGTGTTACAGCAAAGACTGTCTGCGATGCCCAGCCTGCTCTTTGCTCTACAGCTATGATTACCTGCACCACTTTCCCTGCTCCTTGTAGCCTCATTGTGAGAAATTGCGATGTTGGTTGACTGAGGTGTGAGCCCTGGTCAAGCAATAGCCACAATCCCATGCAGTGTCAACCAGAAAAAGTCACTAAATTAACATGTGCTTTACTCTGGGTAGCCTGGCACAAAAAGCAGTCAGGCTTCACTTAGAGACAATGTATAGAGTAATTATGCAGCACACAAATAGTAATAAATTTAAAACACGACACAAGTAAAATCCAAAACCTGTTTAGACAAATGGAAAAAAATTTACTAAATTATTTGACACCAAAACGACAAGCATCCAATCATTAGAACCGTAGTTGTGAACTTTTAAAATTTAAGGTTCAAATTAGTGACTAAAAGATAAAAGCACCACTCCCAGACATCTGGTCACGCAAGACAAGGTCAAAGTCAAAAGTTAAGGCTGACCGCAAGGGAGCGGGGTTTGGATACAAGAAGTTGATTGGACCCGGGCAGTGCTTACCTTTAGACTCAGAAAAAGTTTCAGAGAAATATGTCTAAGAAGGTAGAAGTTCTGCAGGCAAGGCTGCAGGAGTGTTCGACAAGGGCGCTTCATCATCTGATGGCTGTGGAGTGAAGCCGCGGTAAAAGGTTACCTTTGGGCTTAGTCACTGAAATGGAAGTTGAAAATCTCCAGCAGAATGAAGCAGAAGGCTGTAGCAGTAACCAGTTCCATGAGATCTGATACCCCTTTGTCTAGGGACCCCTGAAACAGATGTGTTGCTGCAGAAAAGAATATAGCAGGAGAAGCTGAAAAGTCAATCTAAACGGCAATGCACCTCGGGTGGATAGGCAAGCAGGTTGGTCCCAGTCTCCTCCTGGTTCTCAGAGCACTTTTTGATGAAATTTTGTATGTCCTCAGTTTTAGGAAGTGCAGATCTGGGCACCTGTAGCAACACAACCAACGGTCCAGGAGTAGATGGGGACCTCTTGGAGTTTGAACACTCACTCAGGCTGGGTCCAAGTGTGGTTTCAAGATGGCTGGGAGCTTGTTATGTCCCTGTGGCTCTGAACAGGAGGCCTACAAACCAGCTCTTGGAGTCACTTCTTGCAGTCCTGGATGCAGATGTAGATACAGGGTTCAACAGTAGGGCTGGCCCCTGAGGGTTCAAGGCACACTCTTGGCAGCAAAGCAGCGCTTCCAGTTACAGCAGCAGTCTGGCAGAGTACACAGCAAGTCACAGTATCAGGCAGTCCTGTTCTAAGACAGGACAGCAGTGCCTGCTTGACACTTTTGATCCCATACAATCTAAAAAGTGGCAATAGACATCTCCTGCATGAGAGGTAGTGTTTTGTGCAAAATAGCAGAAAGTGCAATAAAAAAAATTTCCCCAAAAAAATTACAATCACAATATAGAACATCCGCCTTGAGCCTGCCACATATAGCTAGGTACTCAGTGGTTGTCAAATGCCCAGTCTGAACTTAACATATTATGTGCGTTTGTGCTCAGAATAGATCAAGTTCAAATGAAATTTGTAGGGGGGGCATGGTTGATGCTAAAATAGTTGCCCAATATGGTTCCTGGCCTTATCGTAGAAAGAGTCCACACCTGCATGTACCAGTCATAGCATTCTTTCATCAGGTCAGTAGTATCCATATCAACTCCACTCGTGTCAAACCAAAGGAACCCCAGTTGCAGTTCACTAAGAGAGTTCTTTACGTAAGACTGCTAATAGCTTCTACCATATCCATTGCCATGTACTGCCATGTACTGCTCCTTCCAAAATATTAAGGTAGGTTGCAACCTTAGGATTCTCCACCAGCCTGACCAAATAAAGCACTGGCTTGAGGGCTGCCACCTCCAATATCGGGGTAAAGCGAAGCTCTCCATGAAGTGCAACAGGGGAGTACCCGGACTCAGTCTCAACAACGTTCTTAGAAAGTTGTTCTCGCCACCCGCAGCGGATGTAGATCCCCCAAACCCCACAACTCAGTGTTGTATAGTGCCTCTGCTATTGCCTTTTGTTTGCAAATTTGCAGGATGATATTAATGCTCTAAGCGCCTGCCTTGTGTAAAAACTTTAAAATTGCACCAGAGAGCTGGCTCAAGATTGCAATCTTCCAATGTAGATTCTCAGTGAATTGTATCCCCAGATAATCAAACTGCTTAACAGTCTCGATGGATTCACCTTCTATGCCCAAGGGAGAGAGAACCTAACCAGACTTCTGTTTTAAGCCTCTGTGCAACCAATAATAGCATATGTCATCTTCGGGTACTACTTTTACAGTCATAGCGGCTATGACATAGGAATGTTACTATACATTTGATCCTGAAGAAAGCCACCTGACCTTCTTGGCAACTACATATGTCTTAAACATGTGACCCGTTGATGTGGGAGTTCATTAACATTCCTTTAACATCAAAAATGTGTTTTTATTTTTGCCAAAGGATCCAAGAATAAATACAATAAATACAATACAGTCTGCACTACACCTAGAAAGACGAATATGCCTCTAAGGATTTCTTTTTTTTCTTGACGGTATCTCTTCTTGCACAAAAACAATCCTGCTCATGGTGCAAGGGTGCCTTTGTTGGAGCTAGGGAAGAGCTAGGGAAGAGTGAAGGGAGAGACAAAGTGCACCATGTCATAGGAGATATGCCGCATTTCTGTTCTATCCTTTTCAAGCAATGCAGCGCAGCAAGTGAATCTGGGCCCCAGTGTTCATGTAAAAACTTGAAGTTAGTTGTTGCTGAGTCTGACAAGAAACTGCAGCTTTTCCTATTTGGTGACTTGTGTATTGGACGTCAAGGACAGCTTGAGCAGCATGCACATTGTTGAAACCTCCCACTGCAGTGATCTGCAATATGCTAAGACTCTGTTTGTCATATCTGTCCTAGGGCTAAACATACAATACAATACAAACACAATAAAATACTGCACAATTTGTTAGTGTGTTATGTTGTTGTGTTCTGAGTTTTATTGTGTCACACTCTGTATTTGCTGTTGTATTGTGTTTTGTTGTTGTATTGTGTGACATTGTATTCTATTACCTTTGCGGTGTTGTGTTAGTTTTATGGGGTCGTGTGTTGTTATGGCATTAATTGTGCAACTTTACAATTGCAGTCCATCTGCGTTATTATGAACATGTATTTTTGTCATGCATTGCCACCTCTACAAATCCACTTTCATAAAATAGGGCCTAATGTAGATCTTGGCAGTGTTACCACCAAGCCGCATCGGTTGCGAACTAAAGTACTTCGTCAAGTTGATGCTGTTCAACCCGCACTATTTAGATATATTGTGGCTGAGACAAAAACCACCACGAAGGACCGCTCTTCCTACCTCAGGCAGGCAGGCTCCTGTTGACCATAATTAGATGTTACAGCTCTGCAGGCAGTGTTGTAGCGGATTGCTGGCGGTGGGAGCCCATTGCTGGACCCAATGGAAAGCAGACAATGGCAGTGGCTATGGAATACAGGTAAGTCTCACACACACACACTCTCCACCTTAGCCACGTGTGTTCCCCTGCACAATACAACACAAAACAACACACCATATACACACCATCATCCACTGCCATTCCAGCACCATACAATCTATACGTGCCGGAAACACACATTGCCATACATCCATGTCACAACATACATATGCCATTGGCACTGCACCCACACATGACACAACCACAACAACAAACACAACTACACACTCAGCTACACAAACACTCACACTAGGCATAACTACACACATCACAATAATATCCGCCACACAACAACACTCACCTGATAGCGGCACACAGCAACACAACACACAACCAAACCCATATGCAAGAACTACCGGCCCATTTCTCTACTCCCCTATCCAGCAAAAGTCCTTGAAAAAGCGACCAACCAGCACCTTCGCCCATGACCTAGAAGACCAAAACCTCCTGGGCCCCTCCCAATCTGGATTTCAAGCTAACCACAGTACCAAAACAAAACAGCCATGATTGAAACCACATATGACATCAGAGCCCTTCTGGACCATGGGGAAACAGCAGCTCTCATCCTTTTGGCCTGTCTGCCGCATTTGACACCACATCCTGATCAACAGACTCAACCACATCGGGATTCAATGAAATACCATCAAATTGATCACCTCGTACCTCACCAGCAGGACCCAAAGGATCGGTCTCCACTGTTCACCTCAGAGCCCAGGAAGGCCATCTGTGGAGTCTCCCCAGGAATGTCCCTCAACCCGACCCTCTTCAACACCTACATGACCCCCATGCCCATCACCGTCAGATCACAAGGACTCAACATCATCTCCTACGCCAATGACACACAACTCATCCTCCCACTGTCCGAAGATCCCTCCACCACAAAAGCTAACTTCCACAGATGCATGATGAATGTAGCAGACTGGATAAAGGAAAACTGTTTCAAACTCAACACAGAAAAAATTGAAGTTCTCATCTTTGGGAACAACACCTCGCCATTGACTTACACATGGGGGCCAACAGAGCTCAGCACATCCCCTACCCCAACAGACCATGCCCGCATTCTCGCCTTCATCCTGGAAGGCAAGCGATGCATGAAGAAACAATCTACGCAGTCTCATCCACCTGCTTCCACACCCTTTACCGCAACATCTTTAGGTAGCTCCCAGAAGACATCAGAAGGACCATCATGCTGTCCTTCATCACCAGCAGACTGGACTATGGAAACACGCTGTACATTGGAATCACAGCATGGCTCCTGAAGCGGTTCCTAACAGTTCAGAAATCAGTGGCAAGACTCGTACTTAACCCCCCCCCAGAAGAAACCACATCACACTCCATACCAAAAAACTACACTGACTCCTGATTCTGAAGAGATGCCAGTTCAAAATGCTGACCCACGCCTCCAAGGCCCTACACAACAAAGGACCAGCATATATAAACAAACGCCTGACCTTCCATCAACCAATTAGACAGTTCCGATCAGCTTCCCTCTCCCTCGCAGACACCCCACAGATCCGTCGACCCAACAGCAGAGGGTGCTCCTTCTCGCACGTGGCAGCCAAGGCTTGGAACAACTGCCCCTGCACCTCAGGACAGCACTGTCACTCCAGCGATTCACAAGAGAACTATAGACCTGGATTTTCAAATGAACATTCCTCCATGCAGCAGCACACATCTCCAGCGCCTTGAGACCCTCACTGGTGATTTGTCCCGCTCTATACATGTTTGATTGATTAATTGATTGATTGCAAGAGGCACACATTCTGACACAATCACATCACCCACTCCACCTCCCTCCACCAGCCAATTTAATCACACACACTCATACACGTACTGAACAACATACACTACTGGTAGCAGAACCTTACCGGGACAGGTCCCCTTGCAATGCGCACCTACAGACTTAGTTATCAAGTATGATTGTACCGTCATTCTGGTGCCAGCATTCATTTGGCTTCATTTGTTTCAGAATGTGCTTGGTCCATTGACTTTTTTTAAAAATTATTACTTTAGCTTCTGTATACATCAGTACTGTCTATAACTGCATATTCTTTTTTTTAATTATTGTGCTTACTGAAAATGTAACTTTATTGTGAGTCATTTATGTCATACTTTGTATGAATTCCATGCCAATCGCCTCTCAATTGAGTAAGCCACAGTTGCTTCACAGTGACCACCTTAAATAGTCAACCTGTTTGCAATACCCAAGGCCATGTAAGACTAGTGGAAAACAACAGTACCCACCAAGACTATTTTCAGTAGCCACTCACTGTCATGGGGCCGAATAATAGGTCTAATAGGATATGATGACCTAAAGGGAAGCTGAGTGTAGAGGAGAAAGAGGATGTGCTTTTGGACAGAGCCTTGGTTGGAACAAAATAATATCTGAGTGGAAGTGAAGTTAGGCAGCAGTCAGGTGGATGTGTATTTATGATAAGTGAAGAACAAGGTGAAGTAGGGGAGTGTGGACTACTGGTAACTAATGTGGTGACAATGTTTTGGGGTATAGCAAAAGATAGCCGAAGATAGCGTAAACATTAACGTGGATCAGAATGATAGTATGGAGGGTGGAACAGAACAAGCAGAAGGCATGGTTGCATTGGAACGTGTAGTGTAGAAACCTAAATGAAGTGTAGTAGTCAGTGACATAGCAGATTAGACAACTAAACACAATATTTTTAGGAGTTGAGAAGTGAGATATAAACAAACAGATAAACTAGTTGTTTCTCAAAGTAGTGGAGCAGCTAGATGACAATCCCAAAACAATAAAAAAGAGAGTCTAAAGTTAAAGTTGAATGAGATGTTGCAAATGTGGCTAATTTGAGTGAGTAATAGTTGGTATTTGGAAGGTCCCCAGTCTGGGTTGTGTTCCTCTGCTCTAAGTGCCCAACTGTGAATATTTTGTAACCTAATTTTTGTTTTTGGGCCTAGCCCCACACTAACCTAGTATGGGGGAGGAGACCTAGGCTTGGCCCTTGACATAAGTGAGATCAAGCACTTATCCTGTGATAGGAGAGGCACATGAAGTGTGCACTCATTTTACGGACAGTCGTACATGGCAGTAAAATCACAAAAAGCATACTTTCTGGCACAATACCTAGCTTTCTGCCAAGTTTTGTGTAATTCCGTCCAGCAGTTCAGACTGTAGTTGTGTTAAAAAAAATGTAAAATCCCAATGACATAGAATGGGGAAAAAGTGTTATAGGGCCCCTCTTTTTCTTGGCCCCCGCTTGATGGATCCCCCTTTTACTGTAGGCAATTTTTTATTTTATTTTTAGATTTGTGAGGGCCCGACTGCTTCCCCAACAAAAAAAGTTTTGTTTAACCAATAACAAAACACAACAAGCCCTGGTGGTCATCAGACCTATGGGCTTTACCGAGGCTTGTTTCTACTTACCATCAAAGACATCTCTTCATATCCAGTGCAAGATAAACAAGATAAGGATAAGTATTATTTAACTATGTAATTTGCAGTATCTGAATTCTCTGCACTGACACTTTGGATCATATATTATGGTTCAGAGACTAGGTAGACATAATTATTAACACATACATTATCTTCAAGCCAGTATGTGAAACCAAAGCCTGGCCCTCTTCCAGTCTCGTGCACATTGCACACCTGACAACTTTTCAAGACCAAAAAGGCGTGATATTAGCACTGTGGAGCAAACACCCTAGTGCGGTCTCTGGGCTGTGAGATATATGGCGGTGGGGTTTAGTTCTTCTGAAGAAATTGTTCAACAGCGGTGAATTTTTAAGCATGGCAAGTCTGTACGATTGGTTGCTTATGGATATAGCGCATAACCTCCTGTACAGAGGGCACAGTCGAGGGAAGGTGGCCTTCAAGAAACATGTTCTTTAATAAGGGCCTGATTTAGAACTTGGAGGACTGGTTACTCTGTCACATCGGTGACGGATATCTCGTAAGCCGAAATCTAAATCCCACTAGGATACCCGTCATCATTGTGACAGAATAACCCGTCTTCCGAGATCTAAATTGGGCCCTTATAAATTGAGTGAATTTGTGCATTGAAAAACACATGGGGTCATTAACACTATACAGAAGTGCTAGGAGTTAAAGGACTCTTTTAGGGGCGTGGGGAGTAATTTGCACGAAGCCAAATTACCATTTGGTAATTCTATGAGAAATTACATTCTATGGCGCATTGATTTAGTCAGATTGGTAACTAGTATGGCCTTTTCTAAAGAAGGCGTGCGGGATCTCTCCCAGAGGAGTTTGCAAATGTGGCGGCACTGTGGAATAATACAACCAGTGCTTTAAATGGGACGGTACTCTCCGGTACTGAGCACAGACACTTTTTTATTTTGACAGGGAGAGTACCGGCACATCTCAAGAAAAACGTAATACTTTTAATTGGAGAGTACCGGCACTTCTCAGAAACAAGCAGGTACTCTGGTACAGAGTACCTGCACTTCTATTTTTCCATTTAAAGCACTGAATACAACTGATCTGAAACGACGCAGTTTAGCTTTACTGATGGGTGGGTGAGGAGGGGGGCTGTCCAATGTGAAGTTCGCTGAGCGAAATTTGTTCAGCCATGAACATGATAATAAATAAATAGCACTGTTCATTCAAGCAACAACTTAAAATATAAACAATGGGTACAAAAATTGTACAGTCATTGCATTACAAACAAAAGATAGTTATACATCTCTAGGCAACACAACCATCTGCTCGTTTCACATTGTTTCCTTGTCTTCAGTCCAATTAATCTATTTCCTGTTTGCCAGGCACGCCTTAAAAACTGTACAGCCATCGCAGATTAGCCTTATTCGCCATATGCCAGAAGGCATTCTTGTTGACTCAATTTATTTGTTAATTGCTTTTGCATGTTTTTATTTACGACACAAAGCAATAAAATGGAGGAAACTTGCCCAAGTCACATCATTGCTACAGCATGGCGAGTCCTGGTTTGAACCTGAGCAGGAAGAAGTTCTAGCTGCGCAACCTCACATCATTAAGAAAATTCAACAAACTTTCACTAAAAAATTTATTTTTTATTTTGAATAGATATTTCGTCTATTCTTGGGATAAGCGACTAGTTTTTGTCTTTTAGTCACATTTGGGATGGGAACTCGAATTCTCTGTATTTTCTTGTAGTTGGAATGTTGAAGCATACCAGTGATTACTGTGTGAATGGGGAGATGTGTGAAAACCGTGACTTTCAGCTCTGCTGAGTTCACGCCTATCAAAAGACACTTTGGCCCATTACAATGATATTTTGTAAGTTTGCTCCGATTTTGCTTTCCAGGCCCTACAGTTAACACCTTCCTGCTCTCCATTATACACCTAAGCTCTTTATGCCCTCCTACAACAGAAGTGCTCCACACCCTTCTACACCCTAGTTCCCCTCTCTCTCTTCATTGACTGGTGCTGTTCTCTATCTCATGCACTTCCACCTCCCTCCCTTAAATGTTCTCCATGCCCTTTAGGGCTGGGAGTGTCTGTCCAACATTGATTTTGGGTAAGTTACTGCCATACCTTGATAAATATGAGTGTCATTAGCAGAAAAGACCTTCTTCTCAGAATGAGGCTTAGCAAGCTGAAAAGAGCAATAACAGCGCCTTAGCAGCACACGACCAACTAACACTTTAAGTGCAGTGCATTGTGAAGCCACTTCCTCCAGGCTGTGGCCTATTGCTCCCTGCTGCATGTGCATAACCAGGTCTGGAGATTCCATCATAGGTCAGGTCAAAGTACGAAATCCCTCATTACGAATTTGGCAGTCTTTTTACAAGACCTCCAAAGCCGCAGGCATTCAAAGCCCGCCAGTGCTGGAGGTCAAAAGACTGCCGCATTACGAATGCCTTCAGATTTCTGCCCGATTCCAACAGCTGTTGTGCCGGTGGTTGTCTGGGAAGAGGTGGTTCCACCACCAGCACCGCCACGGCAAATGGATGCAGCATGCCGTATTATGACCTGTAATATGTTGTGGCAATGTCCTGATGGCGGGGTGCTGCCGGCTGTGGAAGCGCCGGAACCCGTACCCTCCTGGAAGACCTCCTCAATGGACGAGGTAAGCGATCGTCTGACAGGGAAGGGGGGTGGGGGTCTATGTGTGTGGATGTGTAAGTGTGTGAGTACATGTGTGAGTGCATGTGTGAGTGCTTGTGTGAGTGACAGTGCATGTGTGAGTGTTGTGAATGCGGGGGGAGGTGGGTGCGTGCATGTTGGCAAATGTGGATGGATGGGGTGAGTGCATGTGTGCGGTGCAGAAGGGGGAGTGAATGGGTTTATGCGGTGCGGATGGGGGCATGAATGGATGCATGTGGGTGAGGGGGCAGGAATATGGGTATGCACTAGAGGGGGAGGAGGGTGGAGGGGAGTGAATGTGTGTGTGTCAGCGGTGTTTGTGTATGCATGTCAGTGTAAATGGGTGTGTATGTCGCGTTTGCGTGGTTAAGTGGGGGTGTGTTTGTGTGTAGAAGTGTGTGAGTGCATGCGTTCAGGTATGTGAGTGAGTGTATCCTGGTGACAGGAATGCTTATTCTTGACACCAGGATGCAAGACCACCAGCTTCTGCTGGCGGTGCGACAGACAGAAAAAATGCTGGTGGTCTCCCATGTTGTAATACCGCTAGTGGTATTACGGCATCCATCGTGCTGGAAGTCCTCACCTCCAGCCCGGCGGACCACAGAAAAGCGGTGGGACAGTTGGAGTGTCAGCAGCTTGGCTTTGGCCAAACAACCAAACTTGTAATTTAGTGGTCTTCACAGCCGACCCGTTGGCAGTAAGACTGCCACCGCAGCCCTGGCGGTCTTGGGACCGCCGGGGTCATAATGAGGGCCAATGTTTGTGGATGTGAACTCCCGAAGAAGGGTATCATTCACAAATTGCAGTTGAGTCGACAAATCTGCTTTGTGCCCTCCCAAATATTATGCTTATATTTAAATATGCTTGCAAACTTTCATCTTCTTTATTTTTCAATCATTTAATTGAAAAATATCTTGGTCTTTGTTACACGATGAGGCCTCCATATTGGTGTTCACCTCTCCTCCCATTTATACAATCTGAACATTCCTTTGCAGCAGCAGTGAGCACTGATGCAGCAAAGTTCAAGCCTCACCAAGCCTCTTTACAATGAGCAACAAAGGATATTGTGCACCCAGTGGGATTCCCAAGAAATACATTGTAATCTTGGATTCTGGAAATACAAAGATTTCGAGACAGGAAGTCTCAGTCCATTGGAGTTTGTTTTAATAACCTCGTCTACCCAGATCAGATCTACCTGGCATCACTTCTTCCCATGGTTATCCCCGTTTCCTAGTTGCATGAACTTTCAAACAAATCCACAAGTATCCCCCCTGTGAAAACCTAGCCTTGTCCTCTACTGTGAAGTCCAGTCCTTGGAAGGAACTGGGCCTATGCACCAATGCAGGAGTTATGGATTTTCACCTTTCAATTTTAACTGTTGTAGGAGATGATGCCTCGGGGCTCCAGACTCCTTGGGCAGCAGCTTTAACCTAATGCTGACCTGGTTCTTCAACCAGGCCAGTGTGACATCACCGATGTGAACCCCAGCCAAGTGCAGAACGTTGTTCTTCTCAGAACATTGAGGGCCTCATTATGAGTTTGGTGGTCTCAGGACTGCCATGTTGGCGGTAGCGGTCATACTGCCAACAGGCTGGCGGAGAAGCCCGTCAAATTATGATATTGGCGGTATTCAGTACAGAACACAGCCACAGCACTGCTGGAACCGCCAATGCGGTCTGGCCACCACAGACGACGGTAGCCACATGCAGGCTGGCAGAGACCATGCTTCAGACGGACAGATTAGAAGGTTACACTCGCCAAGTTTTCTGCTGTTGTCGCACCACCACCAAAACCCAGGCGGAACCCATCTGCGGAACCCATCTGCATAAAAAGAGACACTCACCTTCAGGAAGTCATACTCATCCGGAGCCACTATGAAACCTGAACTAGACATCTTCCTGCTGCTCCTGCTCTCCCAACGACTCCAGAATCTGTGACAACCACGTCAACAGCAACCTTAAATACACACACTTACCTGGTACTGTTGTCGATTGTCAATAGTGTACACTCACAAAACATACATTCAGGAAGGAGGTGCGAGAGAAACATGCACAGGTAACAGCACATGAACAAGCACACTCACATACAGCCACTCACACACGTGCATATCCACAACAACCACGATATGGCCAACACATGTACACACACACACACACACATACACATACACATGTCACAAACACACACAGGTATGCACGGAAACACTGCACAGGCCCACACTCACACAGTACACCATAATATGTCACAACCACAGTACATCTTCTACATCTCCAATTTCATGGCAAGGACACACAGGGGACACTACCCAGGGACACATCACACTGACATCACAATGTAACACCAAGAGGCAAAAAATACACACAAATACACAACCATACTACTTACCGATCGACTTACACAGAACATCATATCTAACATACCATGCACAAAACACGCACACAGACAAAGCACACAAAGCCACACAACACACCAACAAACACATCTCAACACAAACAACACTCATTCCCACACTACAAAAATCATGAACACACAATTCTCCATCACACAACACACACTCTACCACTTTCAGACAAAAGCTCTGCACACAACCTCACACACTGGCTAAACAACACTGGTAGCACACACAAACACACATACAGACACACAACTAATGTCAGCCAGGAACACCTCCATACTAGGGAAAGAAATGCTTGACAAAATGTAAGCAGGAAACCAACAATAGGTTGGCTCTAATGATTATTAAATCCAATAAATTGGAAAAACAAAGGCCATAGGCCAGTCCATAAATAACAGTGCTAATGAATCCTGACTGCCATGCAACCTCCACAGGTAGGGGCATCTATGGGGCAGGCAGGCACCTCAAGAGTTATCTGGGGGAGTGGCAGAGGGGAAGTTTAGTTTTTGAAAGGGGGGCTTTGGGATTTGGTTTGGGAGGGGGAGTCTTGGCTTCATCTTAGGTTTAGGGGAAGGTTGGGTTTTCTAAGTAGGGGTAGACTTCTTGGCAGGAGGAGGGTCATGAGTACTTGTAGGTGGGGCAGTGGAGGTCTTGTAGGTGGGAGGGCCAGACTTGAGGAAGAACACAGAACATCTAGGGGTATCACAGGGTGGGGGAGGAGTAGGGAAAAGGGCAAACTCTGAAAGGAAAGCATTTTTTACCAGCACAGGGACAGTCGTAGCAAAAGGGTTTGGGTGTAGAGGGAGAGGGAGTGGTTGTTTGAGGTGTTTTGTGGAAGTAATGGGTGCATGTTTGTGCGAGATATGTTTGTGGGTGGTGAGTGTCCTTTGGGTGGGTGAGTGCAGGTGTTTATGTGTCTTGGGATAAGGGGTGGAGGTGCTTGGGGATGCCATGGTGGGTGGGTGACTGTTGGGGTGATGACTGCAGGAATGGTGGATGTGCTGTATGTAGGTGTGTCAGTGTTTGTGGTGTCTGTGGGTGTCGTGACTGGGGTGGATGTCTGAGGGTCTTCTGTGGTGTTGTCTGTGGGTAGGAGTGATGTGGTGGCTGGATGAGTGAATGTTGGTGTAGTGTCTGTAGGTGTGTCAGGTGCTCTGTCTGTGATGCTGGGGGCGAGGGGTGTCAGGGCAGGTTGTGACTGTTGCTGTGTGTGCATCTGAATTTTGCTTGTGTGCACCCCCAAGTAGGAACCATTTTGAGCCAACATCATGTCACAACAACATACTTCCCATAACTATATATGACAATAATGTCACACCCAACATAAGCCTACTATCAGACACCTACATCACTATCCTATCAGTACAGCTAAAACACAAACTATTCCTGCACAAGATAATTTGTCAACATAAAAAGAGTGTCCCTATACAGAGCTTCACTGTGAAACAACAAACCATCTTTGGAAATCAATGTTCATTTTGATTTCAAATTCATACCTAATCCAAATCTACACTTGCTCAGTCCATTGCCAGATGTCATGTTCTCTGAAAATGTCCCCATCACATTCCATTTACAACACAGCATGTTGCTTAGCTATCACATCTCCAAAATGTAACTGTGTCGAGAACATTCACAATGAAAAATAACACAGATGCATCTACACCATTTGACATATCCAATTTGAAGTATATTAGACTTCCACACCATTTCTCCAAAACATGTATCAACTGTGTTTTTGCAAAGGATTGCACAGACATTCAGGACCTACTCATCGTAGTCATTCTCTCATAGAAAACAAAGACAGGATACACCCACAGACAACCAGTGAGAGCATACCAACACCTTCAATACTATGGACACCTATTGTGTGGATGAAGGCCACATACGATTCCATTAATCATGCTGAGTAGCAAACTCAAGATGACCATCACTATCAACACTTCAGACATGAGTCACCTTACATCTTTGGAGTACAGTTACACTGACATAAACCACTTCTATATTAACCATGAGTGACACATACACCTAGGGCCTCATTACGACCCTGGTGGTCAAAGACCGCCAGGGCTGTTTTGGCGATTGCACCGCCAACAGGCTGGCGGTGCAATCTTGCCTACTTTCGTCGCACCGCCGGGACCGGCGGTTTACCGCCATGGCTGTCCCGGCGGTTTTAATCCTCCAGGGCAGCGCTGTTTGCAGCGCTGCCCAGGGGATTACGAGTCCCCTTCCCGCCAGCCTCTACCGCCATGGAAAGGCCGGCTGGAAGGGGAGTCACGGGTCCCCTGGGGGCCCCTGCATTGCCCATGCACTTTGCATGGGCAGTGCAGGGGCCCCCAGGCACAGCCACACACTGCTTTTCACCGTCTGCACAGCAGACAGTGAAAAGAGCGACGGGTGCAACTGCACCCGTCGCACGCCCGCAACACCGCCGGCTCCATTAGGAGCCGGCTCCCATGTTGCGGCAGACATCCCCGCTTGGCCTAGGCACGACGGGAGTGCAGCCGCACAGCAGTTAAACCCACCAAGGTTGTAATGAGGCCCCTAAAGTCCAGCAATTTGACTGACAACATATACCATTCCACCAACATGTAACTGTCTACTACAAAACCTGCAACACTATGTAGTCATGGTTAAATTAACTTATCCATTTTAACATTCTTCTAAACATATTCAGAATAGCAAAAGTAAGTATGCCAAACCAAAATCTTAAATCTTAAAAATGTCAGGAAGTACCAATGTACCCATGATGTTGGCAAAAACAGTGGATGTTGTACCCTTATAGTAGATGTCCTGCCCTATGTAGCATGGACAAAGTAGATTGTCTAAGTGAATAGCAGGCTAGCCACTTACCTTCTCAATAAAGCGTACGTGGTACAGATAGTCTGAACTCACATGTCTTTGATATGTTTTGCACTAGGAATGTATAATTACCACCATGCTTTTCATCATGTAGGATGTCAACCCTGATCAAACATCACATTTGACAATGTACAGTCTACAATTAATAATGGGGATACCTCCTTACACCTCTGAGTAAATGTAGCAAATATACCATGTGAAATATCTGAATGAGCTACCACCCTCACATGCATTTGACATCTATGTCACAACTTAGGAATATTTGGCCTGTTTCTCACCTGTCAGACCCTATGTTGCACATAGAGCTAGACCCAGTGGAATAGGAATGGACTGAGACCAAAGAGCTGGACAACTTACCAACAGGATATCTGGACTGTGGATCAGTAGGTGGGAAGGATGACACAGCAGCTTACACATATGCATTGCACTGTAGAGGTACACATATGACAGAGTCACATGTGCATCACCACATGCTGTCATACAATATCCTTAACATAGGTGAGTTATATTTCCCTATACACAATACCATGTCCACAACTGTGTATGAATGGTACCAAATGTACTTCTATGTGTTCCTAGGAGACCCTTTACCCTTAGCACTTATCACATTGTTACAGGTTAGATCTCACACATTAGACACTGAACTGGCAGAGGGATTTCAATGTCTGGAGTCAGTACTTACCCCCTTGTGGCTGCTGTGCTGCCCTCAAGTGCCCATCCAACTCAGGGTAGGCCACTGCCAAAATGTGGGCCATTAGGTGGGTCAAGGTCCGACGGGCACCCCTTTCTCGTTGTAAGGACATCCCCAGGTGGGCCTCCGCCCACTCAGGTCCTCCCACCGTACAGTGGGTGCTCTGCCGGCTGCGGACCCCCAGGGTCTGCACTTGCTTGGTGATGGCACACCAGATTGCCTTTTTTGATGGGTGTTGACCTGCATGGATGACACAGACAAAAGGAGGAAGTCACACCCACATGCACCATACCAACACAAGTGGTCAAAACACTTCAGTCACAGCTTGTAGGCAAACATTCCCATCCTCTAAGGTCAAACACATTCACAATTTTGCATCTGCAGGCAGCCTTTGTGTGAAGTGAAGTGTCCCATACATCATGCATGATCAATACCTTGTAATGACTACACACATATGATCAGGACACATGATTGCCCATGACATGGAGTGTCTACAAAAACATTTCTCACACCTTTATTGTTGTTCATTGTTGGAAAATGGGTTATTGGTAAGGGCAGGTAGGTACCTACACTTAGCAATAGGCCACTAACCTCCACTAAGGTCCAGTTAGGTCTCAGTAAATTAAACCCAGCTCAACCCTTGGTAGCCTGGCAACGAGCGTCAAGGCTTAACTTAGGAGACAGAGTGTAAAGCATTCAAATATCACAAAACAGTAATTAAATAAAACATAGGAAACAGTTTAAAAATCCAAAACCAATTTATAAAAATAGATTATATTTTTATCTTTAAAATGACACCAAAACGAATAAAATCGGATAATGGGAACCGGAGATATGAATTTTTAAAGAATTATTATTGTTTAGCGCCTAGAAACAAAAAGCGCCAATCGGGTCATCTGGTTGCACCTTGACCGGGGCAAAGTCAAAGTTTAAGGCCGACCACGATGGAGCCCTGCTCGGCTACAGGCCGCGGGAGGCCTCGGTTAAAAGTTTACCTTCACACTTAGTCTTTTTTTCGAAGATTTTCTTCAGCGGGACGAACCTGCCAGTCCAATCCGACCTCCTGGAGCCCTTCTCCGGATACGCGATGCTGGAGTCCTCGGTGGAGATTTTTACCTTCGGACTTAGTCGTTTTTTCGAGGTGAAAATCCTTCGACCGGGCTAAACCTGGATCTTGATCCGACGTCCATGGAGCCCTCCTCGGATACGCTGGCTGGGAGGGCCCGGTCAACTTTTTACCTTCGGACTTAGTCTCTTTTTCTGAGATTTTCTTTACCGGGACGAACCAGCAAATCAGGCCGGGTCGCGGTTGAGGCAAGCCGGCTAGAGTTGCCGCGGCGGGTCGGTCCCTCGATGGAGCTTTTTTACAAAAGTTGTCCAAACTTCTCCAAACTTCTGGGGCTTCTCCCAGATGTCCTTTTAAGGTTCTTTTGGGGTCCACAGCTCACCCCAAGGGTCCAGAAGTTCTGAGATGGTCCTTGGGGTGCGGACTACAACTCCCAGAATGCACCTGGCGCAAACTCCTTTTTGGCCACTGGACAGTGGTCAGCTGGTCGCTTTCTTCAGGAGTTGGTGCAGGGGACTCTGGATAGCAATTTTTCACCTGTAGCAAACAGGGAGTCCCTCCTTGAACCAGTTGAAGCCAGGCAAAGTCCTTCTTGTGGTGAAGCCCAAGTGTGCAGCTGGTGCAGTCCTTCTGAGTGCAGGTTCCAGGTGCAGGCCAGGGGTCCAGCAGGGCAGTCCTTCTTCTTCTGTAGTTCTTCCTTGTTGGATGTGGTAGGGAACTGAGTTGTGGGTGCAGGTCTGCCAGTTTTATCCTTGCTCCTGGGTGAAAAGCAGGGGGGTCCTGGTTCTCCAATCAGGTGCAGGGTCCTTCCCCCTGTGATGACCACTTCCTGGGAAGTGTGGCAAAAATCAATCCCAGGAGGCAACATTCTCTAAAAATCCATCATGGCTGAATCTGATTTTTGGAGGTTACATCTGGCTGAGCCCACCCACTGGTGTGGCTAAAAATCATAAACACACCCCTCTCCTGCCCTCTCCTAATCAGGGGGGCACCTAGTTGTCTGGGGTTGCAGGATGTGGGGGTGTTTATGGTTGCTCCAAATGTCCTTCTCTGCCTTTGAAGACCAGTTTGGCAGCCCTCCCCCTTCCTGCCTCACCATCTGCTGAGGGGAGATTCCTTCCCACAGGCACATTCCTTTATGTGAAGCCAGGCCACTTCACACCTCATCAAGGCAGCTTGGCCAAGCTCCTAGAGGCTGGCCAATCAGAGCACAGCAGCAAAAACAATGCAGGGCTGAAATTGGCAACTTTTCAGATAAAGTTTAAAACTCTTTACCTGAACAAGTTATATTAAATCCAACAACTGGAAGTTGTGGGATTTATTACAACAATTAATTTGATACCAAACTCTTGGTATGCATCATTTAAGGAGACTTTAAAAATTAAAAGAAAGTCTCCCCATTCTAGCCTATGAAGGCCATTTACTACAATGAGGGAAAAACGAATGTGGCTGTTTTTACCTCACCAGGGCTTATAAAACTATTTTTATAAGGTCCCTGCTTATAGTTACATGGCACCCAGCCCTAGGGGCGACTTATATGTAAAAATAAGGTAGTTTAAGACTTTGGAACTACTTTTAATTCCAAAGTCGAATTTGCATATAACCTTAATTTAAAAGCAGCCAGCAAGGCAGGCCTGCCTTTAAAATGACACTGGGCACCTCAGCAGTGCACCTATGGGTGCACCACCTATGCTGTGGTCCCTAAACCTACATGCCCTACCATATAGGTAGGTTAACTTAGCCAATTATAGTTAGCCTAATTTGCATATCCATTTTACACAGAGCACAGGCCCTGGGACTGGTTAGCAGTACCCAGGGCACCATCAGAGTCAGGAAAACACCAGCAATAAGTGGAAAATGTGGGCAAAAAGTTAGGGGGCCTCTGTAATCAGCCCTGTTTTCTCACATTCATGCTGCAATCTACGCTGTGTATGAAGAAAGTTGCATTACACTATCTACCAAGTGACACTACTGTATGTCTGCCTATGCACATGTACACATTTCCATACACCCAGACATGAGTTGAGAAGCCTTCACTAATTTGCATTTCATGTTCGCCATCATATACTCCAACTTTCACACATTGGTATACCATTGGACTCACCTGCACCATATAGCTGTTCATGCAGGGGCAGGACCTCCTCATCAAGTTTGTTGAGCTCTTTAGGAGTAAAGGTTGGGGCCCTATCACCTGCAGGGTGTGGCATGCGAGCTTCCAAAGGCAGTACACAGCAGCTCAGGTAGTGGAGGTCTTGCTGCAGCGAGGTCAGGAGTCAAGTGAACAATACTGCAGATAATGGTAGTCACGTCTGCCACGTACAGGACCTTCACCGCTGGCGGACATCACCATTGGCTCAAGTCCACCTAAGGTAGCAACGTGTTCCAATGGCAATGTCTACCATGGTTGTAACTGCCTACCGCCAAGATGACATCCAGTGAGTTCACTTCCTCATGTTCAGTGCAGTTGGTCAGGCAGCTGTCATTTTGATACAATGATATGTATGGAAAACTATGGGAATGTGCATCATTAACAGTTCCTTATATTCCCTATATTCCCTTTATTGTGTGAAACATCAATGAGTGCTGCCTTCATGTTTAGTAGTCTAATTGTGCATGTGAGTAGTAAAAGCTGCGTGACAGAAGGAATGGTGGAAATGGAAATGTACACCTATTCTCAATATCCTATGTGCATCAGTAATGTAGCACAGGTACTCCAAATATGTTTCACATATACACTAAGTTGGACTATCAAAAACTGACAGTCACAGATAAATGTATAGTACATTAGAGGATTCAGGGAAAGTGAACCAAAAGGAGTGTCATAGGATGCAATGCAAGATGCTGTGCTTCAGATTTCATATGTTGTCTCTGATATTGACAGCATATATGTCTGACTTGTATAGGAACATATTCATTATGTGTATGTTGTAAAAGTCACCTACAATCTAGTTGTTTTTTCACATGGTTACCCTGGCATGAGAAGAGGAAGACAACCTCCAATGTACCACCCATTAGTAGACCTGCACACCATAGAGGACAGACATATTATACAGATCTATCACCTGAATAGGCAGACAATCGTGGATCTTTGTAGTCAGTTGGAGCCAGCTCTGATGCCTGCCATTCGCAATCCCAATTCCATACCTCCCATCATTCAAGTCATGTCAGTGCTAGACTTCCTGGACGCTAGGTCCTTTCCGGATACAGTGGCCCTAACAACAGGGATGTCTGAGCCCGTGTTGCGTCTAGTTTTGAAAGATGTACTGTGCGCATTGTTGAAACACATGGACAGCTACATCAGGTTTCCCCAATGTGCCGATTTGGCCCATGTGAACGCAGAGTTTTATGAAATGGGACACATTCCACATGTGGTTAGAGCCACAGATGGCACCCATGTTGCCTTGGTTCCACCCATTGCCAATGAACAGGTATACAGGAACAGGAAACACTACCACTCCATCAATGTCCAGGTGGTGTGTTTGGCAGATGGGTACATTTCACAAGTCTGTGTGAAGTATCCAGGATCAGTCCATGATTCCTTCATGATGCGCAACAGCAATATCCCACTGCTGATACCACAACTGTACACAGTGTGTTTGATATGTGTGTTTGCTAAGGTTTTCTCTTGCTATCACAAATGAGCATGTACCAGTTATACATATTCCTTACAGGGGTCTCAGGCTATCCAAACCGTCCGTGGTTGTTGACACCAGTGAGTACCCAACCACGCAAGGGGATAGCCGCTACAATGAGTTCCACAGGACAATGCATGTCGTTGAGCGGACTTTTGGGCACCTGAAGATTTTTTTACCTCGATATATCTGGAGGAGCCCTCCTCTAATCACCTAACAAGGTATGTCAAATAATTGTGGCCTGCTGCATGCTTCACAACCTTGCCCTGAGACGTCAGATACTATTCATACCAGATGAGGAGGAGGCAGAAGAACGAGTTGGTGAAAATGCAGATTTGCCAAGTGATGATGAGCCAGACAAAGATGACGAAGGAGACTCCAGGGCAGATCTCATCAATCAGTACTTTAACTGACTCAAAGTATTTAGGGGCTGATTCTAATTGTGGCGGGCGGCGGAGGCCGCCCGCCAGAATTCCGCCCCCATAATACCGCTCCGCCGTCAGAAGACCGCCCGCCAGCCCAGGGAAAAACTCCCTTCCCACGAGGATGCCGGCTCGTAATCGAGCCGGCGGAGTGGGAAGGTGCGACGGGTGCAGTAGCACCCGTCGCGTATTTCAGTGTCTGCAAGGCAGACACTGAAATACCTTGCGGGGCCCTCTTACGGGGGCCCCTGCCGTGCCCATGCCATTGGCATGGGCACGGCAGGGGCCCCCAGGGGCCCCGCGACCCCCCCTACCGCCATCCTGTTCATGGCGGCTTTCCCGCCATGAACAGGATGGCGGTAGGGGGGGTCAGAATCCTCATGGCTGCGGAGCGCGCTCCGCAGCCATGGAGGATTCCAACGAGCAGCGGAAAGTCGGCGGGAGACCGCTGACTTTCCGCTTCTGACCGCGGCTGAACCGCCGCGGTCAGAATGCTCGTTGGAGCACCGCCAGCCTGTTGGCGGTGCTCCCGTGGTCGGTGGCCCTGCCGGCCACCGGCCGCCAGGGTCAGAATGACCCCCTTAATGTCTTCTTGATGGTGAGATTTCATTTTGTAACCTAGAATTGATGGCTGACATGTCACCTCCTATTTACCATCACCCATGAGGTCTTAGGAGCTCCAATGCCAATGAGTCAGTTGTGCATGCAGTTTGTAATTTGGTATTGTGTACGCAATAGAGTGGTATACAGTGTCCTGGTTTGTTATAGCACAAACAAAGTCACACCTGTGAAAATGACTTGTTAGAATTGATGCATGTTTACAGCTATGTCCTATCCCTCATCTCTGTCAATCACAGATTTGATGAGTTTCTGTTTGGCTCTTCATCATTGGCAAGTCACAGACAGTATCAGATGCAGATGGGAATTGCAGAGAGACATGAGAAGTGGACAAGGATGAAACCAGGTACTCATTGGCATTAGTATGTGGAGGGTAACTATTGTGGCCAGACTGTCAGAACACTGGGGTGGAAGTGTGTTTTCCCATCAAGAAGACCTGTTTGGTACTGGAGGTGGTCAAATGGTGTCAAGTGTGTGTCCATAGGTATCTGACACATGTGAAAATGTTGAACCAGAGCCACTATGTTCATAATGGTTTCTGTTGTATGTGAACTACCTGTAACACAACTGTCAGTGTGTTCCTACTTTGCAGACCAATATACATGTCTCTGTGGACTGATATATGGGTGATTGGCAACCCTACATATAAGTGACCAATGTAAGTGAAAGATCCCTGGACTTGGGACATCATTATTGATCTCTGTCTGTAACATGTGGTATGATTATTAGGAAGCTAAAGTCTGGGCATGTGATACAGCTTTACATGGTGTTACAAAGGACCAATCTGTATACCTCCAGGCTTGTAGGAAGACTGGCATGTCCCTAACACCTTTGTCCTGTGGGTTAGTGTTGTATCATACCTAAGCTGATAATCATAAGTCACTAGCAGTATTATTCCATCTGCTTTCTGCAAATCTAGGGATAAATGTGTGGAGATGTAGCATACAGCTGGATTGGCTTCTGTTTATGGTACAATCCCAATGTAATGAGTCTCCTGGTGATAGAGTACACATGTGATGTCCATAACAAAGGTTGTACAATACAGTGGGACATATTGACACTATAGTTGGAATACATGACAAATGAACATAGTTGATGAATGACACTTACACAGGATCTGTGTTAAAGTGTTATTTATTGGGGAGTGCACAACAATATGTGTGAATAGAAACCAAATACACACAAAGTAAACAGTGAAGGGTTCAGTCATGGTGGCTGAAATCTTCATGGTAGCTGCTACACCATTAGGAAACACATGTCCAGTGTCCTTGCACCACAGGAAAATGGAGTTAGGTTTCAGAGCAGTCAACAGGGTGTATGTGTGACACACAGGGGGACCCAGTCAGGAAAGGTTTACTTCCTGGCAGTGTGGTTGGTCTTGGCATCTGCTCCTCCTGGATGTCTGGGAGGACGTCCACATATGCGGGGGTTTCTCTGCTACAGAGGATGGGGTGCCTGGCAGGGTCTCCATTCCACTAGCAGCCGCAGATGTTGAAGTCATTTCTAGTGGAAGAGGGCTGATGTTGTGTGGCAGACCTACTCAGGGTAGTATTAATGTCCCTCAGCACCCCAACAATGTAAGCCAGGATGGCATGTTGTGCCTGCTACTGCTGCATGACCTCCTGGTGGTTGTCCCTCTGCAGCTGTTAGATTTCCCCCATCATGGTGACTACCTGGCCCATCATGTCTTGGGAGTTTTGGTAGGCTCCCAAGACTTGGGTGGTGGTTTCCAGGTCAATATTGTCACTTGCAATCCCCATCCTCTGGCTCACACCATCCCTACCACGCACCCTACCCCCACGTGCCTGTGCCCCTGGCACAATGTGCCCACTTCTAGTGGTGGCAGGACCATCATTGTCAGGAGTGACAGGGGGAGACTCAGGTTCTTGTGCTGGGGGGCACACAATGGATAAACAGTCCTTGAGACACAGGTTTGGGGTGAATGGTTGCCTGTGATATTGAGGCAAAAGGCCTGGGAGGAGTCACTGTGGGCAGGGTGAGGCTGACATTTATTGACTGACCAAGTGTCTCTGATGGGCCAGCTTCGTCCTCAGTGTCCACACATCCAAGGGTGTTGTGCTCCCTGGGGCCTTCATCCCGAGGGGTAGTGGCAGTCTCTGGTATGCTATCCATGGTGGCAATGGCAAGATTACCTGTGTGAAAAGTGGATCACAGAGTTGCAGTAAGTAATACAACAAGTGGTGTTTCATTTAAAGCATTAGTGATGTTGTTTGAGATGCACACAGTGCCTTTACAAGATCCACAGAAAAGACAATGACAGTTGTTGCTACATTTTACTTAGTACAACATGAGACTCTGTAAGTTAGACACCACATACTATGCCTAAAAAATTAAAACTATGCTGGCAGTAATTATACTGATACCATCTTATGTTGTCTGACTATTGACATGGGTGTTCACCATTGTTGCCTGGTGAAGTGTCTGGCATGATACATGCCACAATAAAAGCTGGACACTGCACAATAGTGTCAGAATAGGGACACAGTATGGGAGTAAGCAATAGACATTGACCTCTATCTGGATGTACTGCATGTGCATCCACTTTGGCATCTAAATTTCCATCCCAAGTGAGTATACTTCAATCTTAGGAATATTTGTTCCAAAGGCAGTTTGGTAGGGCACTCAGCTGTAACTGTGTTTTGCTTGTAATGATAGTGGTGGTGGGCCTTTGCATTGCTGTCACTGCCATAAACTGTTTACCAGTTGGACATTCATGATAGGTTAGATTGGTAATTTGTTTCACAAAACTCACTTTTGTTGTACTGTTCAGTGTTTCATAATGGTGGGATATTGCCTTCTGTGGATTGTAGTTCCCAGTACCTCACATGCCATTCCCAAGGGCTGTGGTGTCAGATGCGTTTAGTGGACATGTGGCATCCCAGTCAGGGGTATTAGGACATTTGGACTGAGGGGTGATGGTGGGTTTGTTAATTGAGGTGGGGTAAGGTGGTGAGGGAGCATGCAGGATGAAACAATTGGGTGACATGTATGTTGTTTTGACTTACCAGGCTCCACTCCCCCCGGTATTCCAGTCAGGCCCTCAGGATGAGGTATGTCCAAGACCTTCACCTCCCAAGATGTGAAGTAGGGGGAGGAGATGGGAGCCCAGCACCAGTCATCAGTACTGCAAGCTGGTGCCTGGATACCATGGAATGCACCTTCCCCCGGAGGCCGTTCCACCTCTTCCTGATGTCCTCCCTCGTGCATGGATAGGTGCCTACAGCATTGACCCTGTCAACTATTCTTTGCCACAACTCCATTTTCCTGGCTATTTATGTTTTTGTCAACATCAGGACAGTGCGCGCTCTACGGGCGACGTAATGCAAAAAGCCAATCCTTATGTAATGTAATAATTCATGTATTATGTGTTAATGCAGTATGTTAACCTTTTGCATTGCAAAGATTCATCTTGAAACGTCATTAAAGCTGATTGCAATGTATTGCTCATTTTCAAGACTTGCTGCAGGATTACAGAGTGTGGTTAGGGTGTGGTCCCTATTCTGAGCCCTTCTGGAATCCTCTCCTGCAGTCAAGCTGGGTGTGGCAAGTGGGTGGGGTCTGAGTCTATTTAAGGGACCCAGCCCAGCTCCACGTGCTCAATATTCAGAGGTCCTGGTGCAGAGCAGCAGCATTTTCCTGAACTCCTGTTCCAGAGGCCTACCTAGGATTTCCAGGCCCTGTCTTCATTTTCTTGGTGATCCTCAAGCAAGGCAGTAAGACGGAGGTCGGGTTGGGCCCCCAACTCCGTTTCCAGGAGCATTCGAGTTTTGGGCCCTTATGTTAACAGTGTGCGCAATTCATTCTTGGCATTTAACTCTTGCATTTCAGATCGGCAGAGTGCGCGATCATTTCATGGCATCAGAATCTTGATGTACGAATCGGCAACAGTGTTCTCGATTCATTCTTGGCATTTAACCCTTGCATTTCAGATCAGCAGAGTGCGCGATCATTTCATGGCATTGGAATCTTGATGTACGAATCGGCAACAGTGTGCGCGATTCATTCTTGGCATGTGACTCTTGCGTTTCAGATCGGCAGAGTGCGCAATCATTTCATGGCATTTAAACCTTGTTGTACGAATTGGCAACAGTGTGCACGATTCATTCTTGGTAATTAACCCTTGTAGCTCAGATCAGTAGAGTGCGCAATCCTACCTTGGCATTTAAACCTTGATGGTGGAACCGGCAGCAGTGTGCGCGATCCATTCTTGGCAATTAAACCTTGCAGCTCAGATCGGCAGAGTGCGCGATCAAATCTTGACATTTAAACCTTGATGGTTGAATCGGCAGCAGTGTGCGAGGTTCATTCTTGACAATTAACCCTTGCAATTCAGATTGGCAGAGTGTGCGATCATTTTCTAGACATTTAAATCCTGATGGTTGAATCAGCAATAGAACTCATAATTTATTCTTGGCACTTAACCCTTGTGTTTCAGATCGGCAGAGTGCGCAATCATTTCTAGGCATTGAAATCTTGATGCACAGTTTAATATTAAAGTGTATAATAATTTCTAAACAATTGAATCTTGAAAGTCAAGACAGAGTGTGACCTTGCAGTGTCATTCATGAGTCTATCCCAGTTTATTTCTGAAAACAAATGTGTTCTTTGATTACTGTTATAATGTAGTTGCTATTCCAAGGAATAACTTGAGACAGCTCAAGGTTTAGAGCATAAGATTTTGTTCTAAAAAACGCTCATATGAAAGTTTGCATAATCCTTTTTTATTTTCCAGGTACCCAGAGCTAATAAGGTCATGCTATAGGAAAGCTCTTGATCATTCATGTTAGCAGTATATAAATATTAGAAACAAAGTTTATGAAAGTCAATGTGAATAATCTTGCTATTGTGTTCTTAACTTCTGCTTCCACAGGTCTCCTTCCCCGCTGTTCCCAACCTAAAGCCCCATCCCCCACTTGGCCATTCTTTAACTCTGTGCTATAATAGCTATTGGAGTTTGGAGCTGCCAAGAGGTGGACATATTGGGAACAGGCGCAAACCCCGAGGATCCGGACTCCCTGACTGTTTTCTGGACTTGTGCTCCAAACAGGTTTGGCTTTGCCGTGACAATTTCATCCACCATGACCTTCAAATTGTCTTCAGTGAAACGTGGGTGTTTTTATGGGGATGTAGTAGTTGTGGTAAAGAGGGTGAGGTAGCATTAAAGGAAAAAGGCTGAAATAAACATGAGTGATGAGGTGTAGGTGCTGTGATGTGAGTGGGTGATGGTTGTTGTGTATTGTGTGTGAATGTAAATTGTGTGTTGTGTATGTTGTGTAGGTGTGGGATGTATGCGTGGTGAAATATGTAGGGGTGCCAAACATATTTATCGATAAATCTGTGATAGTTGTTCCTCCTCTGTGAGTGGCATTCTGTTTGCAAAGGATTGTGGGTTGTGTAGGGGTGTGTTATATAGGTGTGTCGAGTGTGTGAATGTGTGTCAGGTGTGGAGTATTCAAAATATCCAATGTGGTGGTGTGTTTCGTGTGATGTAAGTTGAGACAGCTGTGTTTCGCACCACCAACGGTTTTCCGCCATGGAAGAACCGCTGTTGAGATTTGTGGATTGTAATCTGATGGGAGGATTTTTGTCGGTCTGGTCCTGTTTGTGGTGGAACTGCCTCTTTTCTGTCCTCAAGTATCCTATCGGTTTCGAAAAATTGGCTGTTTTTGGCAGTCTTCACAGTGTAACTCTTAATACAGCAGTCAGATTACCACAAACATGGCATTTTTTTGGTGGCCGTTCCCGTGGCCGTCTTCTCTAAAGACGGCCAAACTCGTAATGATCCTCTGAGTCTAGTCAATCATAAGTTCTCACAAGCTGACAACTAACTGTCCTCTATCATCGGAAGGGCTTTTCAACTTTGATGCCCACCTTTTGATCCACCAAGCTGGACCTATGTTGAGTTCAAGTCATAAAACCGAGCAAGAATATATATTTTTTTTTTACTACTGAGTGAATCACTGCCCAGTCAACATATGTAGCCCAAGGAGGACCAAATATGCCAGATAATTCATCATTCGAGGTGACAGGTGTTGTCACTTAGCCCCCTCAACCCAACTCACCCACTAGCCCAGAGCACATTAGTGAGGCATTCAAGAATTTCTTCTAACTAAAACGTAGCTACTAAGGCCCTCATTACAACTCTGGCGGTCAAAGACCGCCAGGGCTGTTTCGACGGAAGCACCGCCAACAGGTTTCCCACCACATAGGTCACAGCTGTTGTAATCCCCCAAGGCAGCGCTGCCCAGGAGATTACGAGTCCCCCTCCCGCCAGCCTTTTCATGGCGGTATGAACTGCCATAAAAAGGCTGGCGGAAAGGGGAGTCGCGGGGCCCTCTGCCACGGCCCCATGGAGCTTTTCACTGTCTGTATAGCAGACAGTGAGTAGCGCGACGGGTGCAACTGCACCCGTCGCACCGCCGCAACACCGCCGGCTCCATTTGGAGCCAGCTCCTGTGTTGCGGCCGAGATCCCCGCTGGGCCGGCGGGTGGAAACTAGGTTTCCGCCCGCCGGCCCAGCGGGGATCTCCAAATAGCCTCCGCGAGAGTGCGGCCGCATTGGCGGCCGCACAGCGGATTCAACTTGGTGGGCGGAGCTTGCCGCCTGCCAATGTTGAATTGAGGGCCTAAGTTGTTAAAATGTAGCCACTCGACCTTAAAAGAGCTCAAATGGGTCAGATTCCTCCTGTCAGCACACCAGACTATAGATTGAGCTGCCTAACATACATCACTAATGTAGAAGAAACCCTGGAAGAAGTCAGCCAATCAAAATCAAGCAGTTTACTCCTCAAGCACTACCCAGAGTAAACATGAGGTCAAAATAAGAACCTACCAGCATACATGACAGTAATGGCTGCAGTGGTATTACCATTGGCAACAGCCATTACTACTGTATTTAGATTATGTCCATAAAACGTAGAGGATAAACAGCAGTAAAATCCTTGTTCCGATTCATTTCAACATTCTCACTTTTCAGCAGCCTTCAGGCTCTTTAGACACTTGAGGTAAATGTTTTGCAGCTATTTTCGCACCCAAAAAAGATAACATAAAATTACTCATGTGAGTGGGTGATGTGCATCGTTTACGTAAAGGCCGGTGAACACCCATATATTTCATGAGGTGTATAAGAAGGTAGGCTATTAGCAAGGTACTTCCCAAATCTCACATTTTGCCAGGTCATACAAATAGTTTCAAAAATCAAACTTGTTAGCTATGGCACAGAGCAGACAGGCCTGATTTATGGGAAATGTGTAGAGGAATTAAGCAGGCATAATTGCCAGGAAATAGCATATGTCTATGAATATGGTTGACTGGGAGCTAGTCAAAAGTTGAGACCAACCAAATGCACCAGAGGCCAGCTAAATATAGTGAGTCAAACCTGGTCAGAAATTTAATCTTTGCACTTAGGTCTTTTTAGAATTTGGCAGACAGGATACTTCACCACAAACTGACTGTCTACTTGTTATCTTTGGAGGCAGACTAAACATCGTGTTTCCAACAGCGCTAACCCACAGTTGGGGCCATTGGTTTAAATCAGGTAATTCATGACCACCAGAATAATTCTAAATGAAGCCTTTAGTCTTTTTTCTTGAGTTCAAATTCCACCAATGAAAGCAAGACTAAAGGCTGTGTCCGAAGAAGTCATCTCAAAGTCAGATACACAGTGGGCAAAGACCCTCTGAAGCCATCGGTTTTAGTTGGAAAAAGTCCAAGCAGAAAAACTATAATTTTGCATCCTGCTCAATACCTATTGCCAGCTTGATATCTGGACCACCTTCCTACATAGGGATTTATTCTTGTTTTTTCAGAAATCAATTTTCACCAACAGGACAAGCAAATAAGTTGTTGCTGGGTAGAGTGCATCAAAGCTGGACATCGTTGCTGTGAGGGTCAGTTAGAGCCTTCTTCTAAGTGGCAAAAATGATCTGATGGGCCCAAACCTGTTTTTCTTGCCCCCTGAAGTTGTGTTCTTTGTGAATGGTCCTGCTACTTACTTTTCTCTTTAGAGTGGCTACTCCAAGTCACCTCCATGATTTCCAGGACCTCAGGGACTCCAGTTAAAGACCAGAACAGACCCCAGAATCCAGCAAAGGCCACCTCAGGGTCCAGTCAGTGTTTATTTGTAAATGGTCACTTCAAGAAATATCACTTGCAGCTTGTTGTACCCTTGTAGCCACACATGAGCTCAACCAACCAAACCTTTGAGTCCACTTCTCAGTCCTTGATATTAGAAAGAGCTCATCCAGCCCATCATGTCTCCTCACAGGTCTCAGTCAGCAGGCTTTTTTCTCTTCTGTTAATCCACAGGTACAGAGGTGTTCTAAGGAACTGGGGGTGAGATGCCTCCAGCATACAGTCCACTAGTCAGTGAGTGGAGATAATTCCCAACTGATACCTAAAAAGTTCCCAAGGGTAAACAAAACCCTTTCACCCCTAGTGCACAATTCTCACAGAAACCCAAGATGGCAGAACCTTGTTTTCCTTCCCAAGAGTAACCTTGAGGCCCACCCAGGGGTGTTTTCATTGGAAAGAGCAGCACCCTAACACCTATGCACATTAAACATATTCTAAGACCAGTTTCCCTCTCACTGTGAAAGGAACCAGGATGAAGAGTACCCTGAGCTCTAATTTTACACTAAACTATAAGTGAGTATGCCAGGCACACTCTGGTCACTTTCAAGTCAATGAAGTTCCTGAACACTCCTAAATGGCCTTTCCCAAAGTAAACCAAGCTTCATACCTCACATCCAACCATCCTTCCCAAACGACTAAGCTATTGTTCCTGCCCTGGGGGTAGTTTAGCAGAATACATAAGGGGTAAACCACTGGCAGGATGGGTAGGCCAGGCAGGCTATTACTAATTCTTAAAGTTACTTTTCTTACATTTTTATCCAATCTCCCACACCATCATTTAATTGTTTTGAACAAATAATTAAAACCACTATCAAATAGATGTAGATTTTTCCGAACGAAAGTTACAAAATTACATTTATTATATTATCATTGTACTTTAGCTTTTCTCATAGGAAAAGTCAAGTCACCTGTACACTGATAATAGGTTTTGGAGATGAGTGAGTGTAGGAGCATATCATCCCTTAATTGCCATGTGTTCCACTTTTAAAAACTAGGCACCCTGCCATGTGCTTTGCTTCTCCTGTCACAAAGGATTTTCAAAAGCAGGTCTGTCTGCAGGTTGTTAATTTGCAGGTGTCAGACTACACCAGTAGGACTGAAGCCATGCTTTCTTAGTTAGCCAGGTGGATGGAATAATACATGGTGCAGTCCACAGGTGACCTTCAACTTTCCTATGATTGGGACATTTCCTGTACCATGTACTATGACCTTATTGGAAGATAAATGCAATTGGAAATTAGCTAATTTTACCATGCTTTAAGGGTCAGAAGAAATACATAGAGGACTGGACAGCGGTGCCTCAGTGCACTGAGTTGAAAACTGGTAACATTGTCCCAAACAATTGGCATGAGAACACAAAAAGAGACCTTTTCTCACACAGGCCTCCTCCAACTGCAGGATGGGGAGAAAACTAGCAATTTCCTTGACAGTTCTCATTAGCGAAGAACCTGCAAAGGCCATTTGAACTGCTGTGGTCTGATTCAGGGCTGTGTTCCACTGTAAAGTGCATTCCCTGTAGGGATATGCACCATCTAGACATTTTTGGATTCCCCACACCTCATCGTCATCAGCTATCAGAGAGATATGTAGATGATCTGCACTCTATGATCAGTTCTGAAGTAGGAAGCAAATGTCTCTAACTCGGTGGCACCACAATGAATGTCTCTCGGGCATAAATGCATAATAATAAAGGTTACTCATTCATCCAGACCCTCATGATTCAGTGGTGACAGTACTGCCCTTATGCCATGCACTGAAGGGTCTGCATGAATGAAAAACTCCTTGTTGAGGTCAGCTGCCTTGAGGGCTGGTGCAGTGCACAATGACTACTTCAGTGTCAAGACCCCTGTTCAGATTTATTTTCTGGGTTGTCTTTTAGAAGTAATTTCTGTGAAGCATGGCCACAATGGTGTCATAGCCTCTAACAAATTTCCTGTAATATCCAGTTAGTTTCAGAAAGGTTACCATCTGACCCTGAGCCTGTGGAAGCTCTTGGCCATGATGATCTGAATATTGGGCTGGAGAGGCTGTACGTGTCCACCACCCACTTGTTGCCCTAAGTACATGGCAGATCCTTTCTCTAACTGGCACTTGTTAGGTTTGCTTCAAAGCCTGAAGCATTCCCATGAGGTTCTACCACCTGGAGCTAAAAACTAAAATAGGCTGCATTAAGGTTGTCCAACCCAGAAAACACTCTGTTGACCAGCCTCTGGAATGAAGCAGGCGCATGCTTTAGTCCAAATAGCATCACTTGTATCTGAAACTTACTCTCAGAAGTAGAGAAGGGAGTGGCACCAAAGGCCTTCAGAAGTTGAGCACTCTTTCTGCGCCTAGCAAGATTCTGCCTGAGAAGGTCCTCCTACACCTCGCAACTCTCAGAGTTGGATTACCGCAGGGCCATCAACGCCAAGGTAGCTATAAAGGCCTTTGTCATTTTCAGCTTAATGTGGATAGCACTAGCAACTCCTTTGCTTGAAGACTTAGGGGGTCATTCTGACCTCGGCGGTATAAGGCGCTTACCGCCGGTCAGAAGACCGCCATAACACTGCCGCGGCCGCGGTAAACCGCCACGGTCATTCTGACCCACAACTGGCAAACCGCCAAAATCCCGACATCCACAAAAGTCCGCCACACAAAAGGTCAGCGAAAAAATGGCGATGACCAAACCTCCACTGTCACGCCAACAGAAATACGCCCATACCATTCCGACCCACAAATCCACGCGGCGGTCTTTCAAACGCGGTATTCCATTGGCGGTACACCCCGCCGCGGTCAAAATACACACACACATAGAAAACTCAGCCACATTGGTCAGTTTGAAATACACACACCTGATACACATACTAACACCACTCCCACACACCCAACACAATATAAAACACACACCCACATCACCCACAAGCCCCTACGACCCGAAATTATTGACGAAGGCTAGAGAGAGAGCACAGAATAGACAATCCCACAACACAGAGGCACACAACAACATCACCCACACAGAATCCACGCACCAAACACCACACACCACCACACGCACCACACTCATCACCACAAACGCCACCCCACACCTCAACCATACCACCCCATGGCCCCCAAAGACACCCCAGGTTCAGTGACTCCGAACTCAGGGTCATGGTGGAGGAAATAGTCTGTGTCGAGCCCCAGCTCTTCGGGGCACAGGTGCAGCACACCACAATTGCCAGGAAGATGGAGCTATGGCAAAGGATAGTGGACAGGGTTAACGCGGTGGGACAGCATCCACGCAATCGGGAGGACATCAGGAAGAGATGGAACGACCTACGGGGGAAGGTGCGTTCCATGGTATCAAGGCACAACCTTGCGGTGCAGAAGACTGGCGGCGGACCCCCACCTACTCCGAATTTACCGCATGGGAGGAGGAAGTCTTGCACATCCTGCATCCTGAGGGCCTCGCAGGAGTAGGCGGAGGAATGGACTCTGGTAAGTCAAAACTTCACTACTGCTTCCCACCCCCACCCCACCTGCATGCCAAATCATACCCCCACCCTCACCCCCACCCCCACCCCCATCACACCAACACCTAGCAAAAGGCTCACCATCACAACCCACCCATCCCAACACCAAGCCCTGCATGCGACCACAAAGCATGGATACCCATCACCAAAGCATGCCCACTGCACACACACATCACCCCCACAAGCCACCCTCACAAAAGCCCCCACATGGAAATTCCTGCACTTGGGTACACGGACACCCACCCATCACACGAAATGCCACACACAGAAGCAATAACCATACCTTTATACCCCTGCAGGACCCGAACGCCCACACCGCCACGGAGGGTCCAGAGATGTCCATCCCACCCCCAGAAGAGGCCCCCAGCGATGACAGCAGCTCTGTCTCCCTGGAGCCAGATGACCAGCCCGGCCCATCGGGGACCTCTGGACAGTCGGTTCCCCACAGACAGCCACAGGCTACACCAGACCCAACCCCCTCTGGGAACACCAGCACAGCTCCCACCCAGCGGGCCCATGCCTCTGTCTCCAGGACACGTAAATCAGCGGTGTGCCACCACTACAGGGCACCCAGGTTGACCCACCACCCCAACAACAACAGGGACCTGGGGGCAGTGGTAGTGGGCACACCGTCCAGGGGATAGAGGCCCAGGAACACAGGGGAACTGGGAGGGCTGCTGTGCGACAGGGGGGGGGGCAGGCCCTGGGAACCGACTATCCAAGAGGCCCTCTTCTCCATCATGGGAGCATACCACCGCTCCCAGGAGAGGATGGCGATGGTACTGGCCCGGTTCCAGGAGATCCAGGAACTGCAGGAGGAACGGTACATGGGGCTCAGGGAGGAACTGAGGAACATCGGTTCCGCAATGGGGACCATCGTCGTGGCCCTTACCCAGATCGTCACCACATTGCGGGACCATGTGGCACCCCAAAGGGCCCCTGTCACTAGCCCAGGCCAGGAACAGCCTACCACCTCCGCCAGCGCTAGTGGACAGGAGGCCCCCACACAACGACAGGCCACCAGAACCCCACCTCCTGCAGAAGAAGAACCACCCCGCAAGCGGAACCTGAGATCTCACAAGAAGACAGAGTAGGATTGCAAGACCCCCGCCAGCCTAAGATACCCCCTGATGTCATCCCACTGTCCCACATTGTCACCCTGTCCAACCTTGAACTGCCCCTGCTCCATCCTTCCCCAGGCATATGGACAATGCACCTGTGCGACTGAGAACTGGACTCTGCCATGGACATTACTCCACCCCCAGCCATCACCGTTTCCCAATCATGTACCTATATGTAGCACTTAAAATAAATCACTTATTGCACTTAAAATAACAGGAGTCTGCTTGTATTCTTAACAAAGGTATTACACATAACGGTGCAATAATGTCCAGTTACTTTGTGATGACAACATACCAATTTCAATAAGCTTTAGTCCATGGGCAAACAAAGCTGAAGTCAGGCAGTGGGTCATACAGCTCTGAAAAGGGAAGGGAAAGTCACAAATCAGTTAACAGGAACTGGGGGGAAACACAGACAGTGGAGACGCATGAGGCCTTAAGTAAATGCAAAATGGCGTGGCTGATTCTTACCTGTGTGCTACTGAAAATATTGTTGTATGACTGTATCCCTGTTGTCCGTTTCGTACCCGTCGTCTTCCTCCTCTTCACTCTCCACAGGCTCCACAGCTGCTACAACACCACCATCTGGACCATCCTCCTGCAGAAAAGGCACCTGGCGTCGCAAAGCAAGATTGTGAAGCATACAGCAGGCCACGATGATCTGGCACACCTTCTTTGGTGAGAACATTAGGGATCCCCCTGTCATATGCAGGCACCTAAACCTGGCCTTCAGGACCCCGAAGGTCCTTTCTATGATCCTCCTAGTTCGCCCATGGGCCTCATTGTACCGTTCCTCTGCCCTGGTCCGGGGATTCCTCACTGGGGTCAGTAGCCACGACAGGTTGGGGTAACCAGAGTCACCAATTAGCCACACACGGTGTCTCTGTAGCTGTTCCATCACATAAGGGATGCTGCTATTTCGCATGACATACGCGGCATGCACTGACCCAGGGAACTTGGCATTTACATGGGAGATGTACTGCTCAGCCAAACAGACCACCTGGACATTCATAGAATGATAACTTTTTCTGTTTCTGTACACCTGCTCACTTTCTTTGGGGGGAACCAAAGCCACATGGGTCCCATCAATGGCACCAATGATGTTGGGAATATGTCCAAGGGCATAGAAATCACCCTTCACAGTAGCCAATTCGCCCACCTCAGGGAAAATAATGTAGCTCCGCATGTATTTCATCAGGGCAGACAACACTCTGGACAAAACCTTAGAAAACATAGGCTGAGACATCCCAGGTGATATGGCCACTGTTGTTTGGAATGATCCACTTGCCAAAAAATGGAGTACTGACAGAACCTGCACCAGAGGGGGAATCCCTGTGGGTTGGCGGATGGGGGACATCAGGTCTGGCTCGAGCTGGGCACATAGTTCATGTATAGTTGCTCGGTCAAGCCTGTATGTAAGTATGATATGTCGTTCTTCCATTGTCGACAGGTCCACCAGCGGTCGGTACACGGGAGGATTCATCCTTCTCCTCGCAAGTCCCAGCGGACGGTGCCTAGGAAGGACAACATGGAGCACAGAGTCAAGCAACCCACAGGTACGTAACCACAGCTTGCAGAGTAAACGAATCGCTATGCATTGAATGGCTTGTATGAGTGGCAATGCAAGGCCTAGGCCTGTGTGACGCAGTAGAAATTATGCCATGTGGGCCCTTGAAATGGCAGCTGCCTGACCTGTGAAGTGTGACAGTGGGATGTGAGGTCACTGCGCTGGCGTGGCACACCGTGGCGGTAGGCGGTCGAAGACCGCGGCGCAAAGCAGCATTGGTTAACATTGAACCCTATGGGTCTCAGGAGCCAATGACGATGTGCGCCGGCGGTCGCGGTACGCACCGCCGCGGGCGTGACCGCCATTTTCTATCTGATTAATCACTTGAGACCTGATCATCCACAGGAGAGGACCTATACTGCAAGTGCTGCTGTGACCTCGGTCTGGGAGATACAATGGCTGCTGCGACTGGGGAAAGGGCCCCTGCCTTCACTTCCGAAGAATTGGAGAGACTTGTTGATGGGGTCCTCCCCCAGTATGCGCTACTCTACGGTCCTCCAGACCAACAGGTTAGTACACAGGGTGCACGTTGAATGGGCTATGCCTATGTTGAGTGGGGTGTATGTAAGATGGTGGGGAGGGGAGCGAAGAGGAGTGCAACGCACGAAAGATGAGAGCATGTGCCACATGGCAAGGTTGGTGAGGGCGGGGCCACTTACATTGTCCAGCCAGAAAACTGATGCGATTTCCTTTACCACCCTGTACATGTCACATAGGTCAGCGCCCATCAGAAGATCGACATTTGGCGTGCCATCACCAAGGACGTCCGGGCCCTGGGGGTCCACAACAGACGGGGCACCCACTGCCGAAAGAGGTGGGAGGACATCCGCCGCGGGACCAGAAAGACCGTCAAGTCTCTGCTCGGGATGGCCTCCCAACGTAGGAGGGGTGCCACCCGCCAATTGACCCCCCTGATGTCCTGGATCCTGGCTGTGGCCTACCCCGATTTGGATGGGCGCGTGAGGACATCACAGCAGACACAAGGGGGTGAGTATCAGCACATTCTGCTATCTTTGCGCGCAGTGAAGGTGTCTGGGTGGGGGAGGAGGGCTGTGGCTATCTCCAGGCCAGGGCGCATTCTGTAGGCTAGGCCCCTCCATTAGACACGGCCCTGTGCCCCCGCCCCCCACCTCTGTAGGGTGCCAAGTACAGCTATCCATGGTCCGGCCTCACCCATGTGTGCATTTGTCGTCCATAGACCTGTAGGCCTAGTCACAATAACTGAGTAGTGTACCCCGATTGCGCGGCCTAGTTCAGGGGGCTTCTGTGTCTGTCCTCTCCGACAACGGTGTTGCCAATGCATGCACTCAACCTGTCTTCATTTCTCCCCCCCCCCATTTTCTTTGTCTTCCTGTTCATGTGTGCATTAGCATCATCAGGCGGAGGAGAAGTGGCATCGGCGCACGAGGGAGCTGCATCTCACATGGCCCCGGAGGGCCATACAACAGACTCCGAGTACACCAGTGAGACGGAGGGCGAGTGGAGCTCCACAACGGGGACCCGTGGAGACGTCAGCGACACCGACATGTCCTCGGAAGGGAGCTCCCTAGCGGTGGCGGCAACATCCGTGCCCACCGCCACAACAGGTACAGCCGCCACCCAGCGCACCATCCCCGCCCTCCCAGCAGCCCCTCAGCCTTCGCTCCGTCCCCGCTCGCCCAGGAAGGCGGGCATCTCCTTCGCCCCAGGCACCTCAGGCCCTGCCCCAGTTACCCCTGCTGCCCTCAGTGAGGAGGTCATTGACCTCCTCAGGACACTCATTGTTGGGCAGTCTACCCTTTTGAATGCCATCCAGGGTGTAGAAAGGGAGGTGCATCGGAGCAATGCATACCTGGAGGCAAGGGCCACAGAGCTTCAGCGAAGGGGGGCAAGGGTAGCAGGGCGGAGAAGTCAGGCAGCAGGCGAGCTGCCCAGGAGGGCCCCACCAGCCCCATTCCGGTTGAGACGGATGACACCCACGGGCCCAGGACTCCATCACAGGAGGGCCCCGCGACCGCAAGTTCGGATGGCGAATGAGCGGGAAGTCTTGCCCAGGTCTGGCTCCCTAGACACACAGGACAAGCACCGCTGAACAGGGCCCCCCCGGGAGGAGCACCGCTGAACAGGGCCCCGCCGGGAGGAGCACCGCTGAACAGGGGCCCACCGGAGGAGCACCGCTGAACAGGGGCCCACCGGGACAAGAACCGCTGAACAGGGGCCCGCCGGGACAAGAACCGCTGAACAGGGGCCCGCCGGGAGGAGCACCGCTGAACAGGACCCCGCCGGGAGGAGCACTGCTGAACAGGGGCCCGCCGGGAGGAGCACTGCTGAACAGGGGCCCGCCGGGACAAGAACCGCTGAACAGGGGCCGCCGGGAGGAGCACCGCTGAACAGGGGCCCTTCCTGTCAAGCACCGCTCCGCTGGGGCCTTCATCTCAAGCACCGCTCCGCAGGGCCCCGCCGTCTCTGCACCGCTCCGCTGGGCCCTTCCTGTCAAGCACCGCTCCGCTGGGCCCCGCCGTCTCTGCACCGCTCCGCTGGGCCCTTCATCTCAAGAACCGCTCCGCTGGTCCCTTCCTGTCAAGCACCGCTCCGCTGGGGCCTTCATCTCAAGCACCGCTCCGCAGGGCCCCGCTGTCTCTGCACCGCTCCGCTGGGCCCTTCCTGTCAAGCACCGCTCCGCTGGGCCCCGCCGTCTCTGCACCGCTCCGCTGGGCCCTTCATCTCAAGCACCGCTCCGCTAGGGCCTTCATCTCAAGCACCGCTGGCCCATTGACAGTGCCGGTTCTGTGTCGAGCAGGGCTTCAGGAAGCACTCTGGGCACCATGCCTCCTCCATTAACAGTGGAGTCGGTAATCCATCTGATGGACTGTGGCTGGGCACTTCCCAGGATGGAACAGTTGGCAACCCACCCACTGTAGAGACTTGAGAGACTGTGGCTTTGCACTCCCCAGGATCGGACAGTGGGCAAGCCACCCACTGTAGGGACTTGAGAGACTGTGGCTTTGCACTCCCCAGGATGGGACAGTGGGCAAGCCACCCACTGTAGGGACTTGAGAGACTGTGGCTTTGCACTCCCCAGGATGGGACAGTGGGCAATCCACCCACTGTAGAGACTTGTGAGACTGTGGCTTTGCACTCCCCAGGATGGGACAGTGGGCATGGAGGCCCCTCGTGGATCTGGCGTCAAGGACTCATGTGGCTGAGGTGCCCCCCTTCCCTTCCCCCTGAGGTGCCTGTAGTTTTATCATCTGATGCCCCAGCAGTGTTCTCTCCAATGGTATCTGGTCTCCTGTGTGGGCTTTGCCCATGTGTTTGTGCACATTGGCCCACGGACTATGGAACTTTGACGGAATGTGCAGGACTTATTGCCTATGTATATATTGTTGACTATGTTAATTCCTTAATTTTGTATCTTTTATATAGCATATTTCCGATACCTTTAATGGAGCTATTTATACATATATTTTATAGATCATTTTTATTGTGTCTTTGCATTATTCCGGTGGGCTTGGGTGGTGTCACTCTGACTTGTTGCTCGGCATTGGGGTGTCGGTATTTGTGGTGGGGGGGTGGGTGTATGGCGCATGTGTGTGGCCGTAAGCTTTCCTCCTCCCCCCTCCCCTGTGTCGTAGGTGCAGTACTCACCGTTGTCGTCTGCGCCGGCGTTCGTACTCCTGGTAGATGAGCAGGTAGACAATAGCTGGTAGGATGTTTAATTTGGGTTCCATGCTGTCCTCCTTCCTCGTGGAGTGTGTATAGGTGAGCGTTTTCCCGTTCGTAGTCTGTTTCCGCCGTGTTTTTATCGGCGGGGCTCCCGCCCAGGAAAAGGTGGCGGATTGGTGAGTTGTGATAGGGTGGGCGGTACATTGTCTGCCACCTGCCTATTGGCGGTGACCGCCGCGCTGTTTGTCTGTCCCGCCGTGGCGGTCGGAGTGTTAAAGTAGCGGGTTGTGTTGGCGGTTCCCGCCAGGGTCAGAATTCCTTTTTTTTGACCGCCTGCCTGTTGGCGGGTTGGCCGCCGCTTTAACACCGCCCGCCAGGGTCAGAATGACCCCCTTACACTTTGCTTCCATAATGGCAAAATGCTTTGTCACTCTTCTACCTCAGAATAGATGGAATTGTGGTAATCCAATGCTTACAAGCTCTGCTAGAAAAACAGACATCTGAGGTCAGCACATTTAGTGTGTCAATGGTGTTGTAGAGTACTCCATGTGAAGAAACTGCTCTCCACCTAAAACTTGGCATCTACCCAGAGCTTCCTAATTCATCTTTGCATAATCAAGCACATAAGTGATGCAAAAAAGAATTATAGATATATAGAGGTGAGTGAGCCAACAAATTATCTGGGAGAGCTGAGCCAGAGCCAAGCCAAGGGTTTGGGTGGGCTCTTGCAGCCTGCATACAAGCCGAGCTCTGAAAATGTTTGCTATGTAAACCATGCGAAAAACATCACATGAAATATAATAAAGTCACTTACAAATTCAAACAAGTGTATTTCTTTAAAACTAGAAACTTTGACATTAATACGCCCCATTATAACACTGTATGGAGAAGTATTTTTAGAACCATTCTAATCCCTGTTCCCACATTTACTTGCGATAACTCTAAATATAACTGGTGAATTTCTATTGTTTCGTACATTTAAAATGTGAGAATAACTATAATGTCCCTGTAACCTTTGTTTTTTTAAGTGAATTTCTATGTTTTTTCTAATTCTATTTCCTAACTATACAATGTCCCTGTAACCTTTGGTTTTTCAGTGAATTTCTGTGTTTTTCTTTAATGTATACCAGTTTTCATTACTATACGTTAATCCAACCACCTCCACGCACGGCCTTTGGCCGTGCTCAGCAGTGGTTGGCAGCAGGGCCTGAGTGGATGCATGAAGGTGCAAGTGGGTATCTGAGTGGGCGCGTAAAGGTCTGAGTGGGACTATGAGTGGGTGGGTGAGAGTCTGAGTGGGTTTGTGAGTGGGTGCATGAGTGTGTGAGTGAATGTGTGTGGTTTTGTTTTCATTCAGCAGTGTTCACGACTCTGTTGTGACATTTCATGGGGGGCTGCATTGGAAAAAAGGTGTTTTCACCTATTTAAATTTATAATTACCCCAAAAGTAACCTGCCCATTCCACTTTGGGGTCAGAGTACCTCTACTCTGACCCATTGTATTGTTTTTGCCAAGAAATACATTCCCCAGGACTGCTGCCGGTGGATAAAATGGCAGCTTCATCTTTCTGAAAATCTTGCTGGCAGCCAATCAAACTACTCTGTGTGGCTTGTGGATCTGCAGTGCTTTGCATCAGAGTCATGACGGATGCGTGTCCCTATATGTACACATTTATTTTTCAGTTAATTTCTCAAAAACTACAGAACTTATTTACACCAAAACAAAAAAAGGTCGCTTTCTGGACCAGGGTTACCTTTCTGCCAAATTTAGTATAATTCCTTCCAGTAGTTTCTGTGCTATCGCTGTTCAAAATCCCTAAGGTAAATGAATGGGGAAAAAAGTGTTTTGGGACGCCCCCTTTTTCTCGCCCTGCCCTACATGAATCACCCTGAAACAGCAGCTGAAGTGAGCATCGTATTTTCTTAGAAAATTCTGTGAAGATTCCTCAAGCAGCACCAAAGGTATTAGCAAAAGAAAAAATTAGGAAAACGAGGAAAGCGTCACCCATTGACTTTGACCTGGGCGCTTCAAGTTTAAGCCCCGGAGCGCCCAGGGCGAGTGTCAATCAGTCTCACTGACCCTCATCCCACTCTGTGACGAGGCTGGGACTGCTGCCTTCCCTCATTGGCCAATGAGGGAAGGCAGCAGTTCAAACCCTCCTGGCACCTCCGAGGCTGAAGGTAAGTGTGTGTGTGTGTGTAAGCGTGTGTGTGTGTGTGTTTGCTGTAGGCCACCATTTGCCTTTGTTCTCCATGCCGTGTGGCCAGGGGCCATATTTGTGTAGTTTGTGTCCAAAGGGCTGAAAGTGTTCTTTGTTCTCCCTGCCTCCTTGCTTGCTGTTGTTGTTTGACCATGTGGCCAACTGTCATTTTCTTCAGTCAGCCAGTGTATTTTGCCTGAGACTTGCATGTGTACTGTATTCTCCATGCCTGCTTGCTCGCTGTTGTAGTTTGAGCATGTGGTCGGCAGACATTTTGTGCAGCCAGCCAGTGTGCTTTGGCCATAGACTTGCATGTGTTTTTTGTTCTCCATGCCTTGTTGCTTGCTGCTGTAGTTTGACCATGAAACTGTCGGACATTTTGTGCAGTCATCTTGTGTGCTTTTGCCATAGACTTGCATGTGTGTTTTGTTCTCCATGCCTCCTTGCTTGCAGTTGTTCATTTGACCATGTGGCCAGGGGCTAGTTTGTATACTCAGCCAGTGTGCTTTTGCCATGGAATTGCATGTGTTCTTTGTTCTCCATGCCCCCTTGCTTGCCTTTGTTGTTTGATCATGTGGACATTTTCTGCAGCCAGTGTGCTTTTACCATAGGCTTGCAAGTGTTCTTTGTTCTCCATGCCTCCTTGCTTGCTGTTGTTGTTTGAAGATGTGGCCAGAGGCCATTTTCTACAGCAAGCCTGTGTCCTTTTGCCGTAGGATTGCACATGGTTTTTGTTCTCCATTCCTCCTTGCTTGCTGTTGTTGGTTTGACTATGTGGTTGGAGGCCATTGTGTGTACTCAGTCTATATGCTTTTGCCTTAGGGTTGCATGTGCTCCGTTCTTCCATGCTTGCTGTTGTTGGTTTGACCATGTGGCTTGCGTCCATTTTGTGTACTCAGTCAGTGTGTTTTTGCCAGAGGCTTGCAGGTGTTCTTTGTTCTCCATGCCTCCTTGCTTGCATGTGGCTAGTGGGCATTTTCTGCAGCCAGCCTGTGTGCTTTTGCCATATGCTTGCATCTGTTCTTTGTTCTCAATGCCTCCTTGCCCCTCTTGTTGTTTGTCCATGTGGTTTAGGCTTGCTTCTGATATCAGTTTAATAATATTCTTGCATATCGTTGCAGTATTTGCATATTAATAATATGATCATGATGAACAGTGGTTTATATTACACACATTGTTTTGCATTTTTCACCTGCACCTCCTTGCCTCCCAATGGGTTTCTCATACTCCCTATTGACTAAAAACTTTTCACTAGATCTCAAAGAATTAAAAAACTACTGCCCCAGATCTTGTTTATCCTTTGCAGCAAAAATGCTGGAGAAGTATGTGAACACACTCAGCTCAACTTTGGTTTAGGCCAAACCATAGTATAGAGTCAGCATTGGTAGTAGTCACTGAGGAACTGAGAAGTATTCTAGACAACAGGAGGAAGGCAGCAATGATCCTGCTGGATCTATCGGCTCGTTTTGACACCATGAGCCATGCGATCATGTTGGAATGCTTGGTGGAAATCGGAATTGGATGCCCAGCCCTTCATCTGTTTCATTCATTTCTCTCAGACAGAAAGCAATCAGTTGCCTTGGGGAACTTTGTATCTAAGTCATTTTCATTGCTGTGTGGTGTTCCCCAGGGATCATAATTGAGCCCCCCACTCTTTAATATTTATGTAACACCTCTGACAAGGCTGATTCGTTCTTTTGGCCTGACCCCTGTGTTCTGTGCTGGTGACACCCAAATTGTGTTGTCCATCTTGAATGACATGGATGAGGCTTCACACCGCTTTTACAACTGTATAGGTGAAGTTGCAGATTAGATGAGCAACAACTGTCTTATGGTGAACTCAGGCAAAACTGAGGTTGTCCTGTTCAGTAAGGACACAACTTTCTGGGACCAATCCTGTTGGCCTCAGATGCTTGGACCTCGTCCTATCCTGGTATCTTTGGTCAAGAATCTGGGAATATTTGTGATCTCAGACTGTCTTTCAATGCACAAATTAATCAACTTGCTAAGAAAGCTACTTTCTGAGTGCACCTTAAAGAAAGTTCTCCCTTTTATTGCTAGTGAACTACAGAAATCAGTGATCACTGCTTTAGTCATATCCAAGATGGACTATTGTAATGCCTTATATTTAGGAATGCACCAACATTCTTTTAAGAAACCTCAGGCGGCAGCACGACTACTGAAGAAAGTCCCAAGTTGAAGTCATCTGAATTCCATTGGCTTCCTGTGAATAAAAGAGTGCTGTTCAAGGCCTTATGTTTGGCACATACATTTCTGTATGGCAAAGGTTCTGCATACCTGAAAAGAAATCTTTCCTGGCATACTCCCAGAAGTACCCTTCGCTCAGCAAATTCTAAGAGAGTCAATGTATCCAAAATCAGAAGAGAGAGCTGGGGTGGAAGGAGCTTTATCCACATTACATGTCAACTGTGGAATAATTTACTCTTCCAGCTCAGAGTTCAGTCTGACCTTTTCAGTTTCAGAAAACATCTAAAAGCCCAGTTGTTTTCCCATTCAGTGTGATTATGTATAGGTTCCTTCTGGTGGTGAATTTTTGGTCTCTGTCCATTAATTTCTTAAAGTAGCAAGCATCAACGCCAAGACACCTATGGCATTCACGTGCTATATAAAATATTTCAATAAAAATATCCATTCATTTTTGTTTATCTTATTTCTTTTTTAGTTCATTTTTAAAATTTTAATTTTAATTTTATTTGTTTAAATTTTTTATTTAATATGAATTTTTAACATTGTTATCATTTCAATTTTTTTGCATTTTGCGTCAACCCATCTACCCCCTCACTGCCATAGGTGCACAGCTGCACAACATCATTCATCTTTTTAGGTATTTATTCCAATTCCCCCTGAACCCCATGCCAGCCATAGAGTAGGTGCACTACACACACCAGCATCATTCATTTTTTAGTGATTATTCTATTTCTCCCTAGACCACCTTGTCTCTTATAGACACACACTAACATTTGTTTATTAAGGATTATTCCATTTATCCATGCGCCTCCCTGACTGCCACAAGTGTCTCCTTTAGAACAGATGCAGATGAAGCAAAGAGCTATATCTGTATGTTGTGTTATCCTGATTAAAAATGAATTTGTATGCTATGGTGGAGTGGTTTGACTTTAAAATGGTTGGATAAATTGTTGCGAATTATTACCTACGAAACCAACCACACTAAATTATATTGGTGGTCATTACAACCCTGGCGAACGGGGTTAAAGCGGCGGTAAGACCGCCAACAGGCCGGCGGTAAAAGTTTTGCAATTACGACCATGGCGGAAACCGCCAACAAAGAAAGCCACTTTAACACTCCGACCACCACGGTGGTACAAACAAATAGCGCGGCAGTCACCGCCAACAGACAGACGGGAGACAATGTACCGCCCACACTATTACAACCCACCAATCCGCCACCTTTTCCGGGGCGGATTCACCGCGGACAAAAACACGAAGGGAAAACACTCACCTCTACACACCCCACGAGGAACGAGGACACCCTGGACCCGGAACTCCAAATTCTCCCTGTGATAGTCTTCCTGCTCCTCTACCAGGAGTACGAACGCCGGCGGCAAAGACCACGGTGGGTACTGCACCTACGACACAGGGGAGGGGGGAGGGAAAAAACAGGGACACATACACGCAACACCCCCACCCCCACCCTCACCCACTACAACACACACACTAATGCATATTGATACATCACAGTTACCCCCCAAACCCCCCTAGAAGAATGCAAAGACAACAGAAAATGAGTGTAACCATTGTAATATATTAAAATCAAGTAGGCAAAAATATATATATACACCATGTGCAAAATATATACCAAGCATAGTAGTCCAGGTAGTGCTCCAATTAAGTCAGTGGAACACTGGGCCCACACGGTATGGGCGAGGCCCACACAAGATCCCCGACCATGATGGAGAGAACACTGCAAGGGCATCAGAGAGCAACAAAACACACACCTCAGGGAGAGGGAAAGGGGGGGCACCTCAGCCGGTTGAGTGCACAATGCCAAATCCATGAGGGGGCCACATGCCCACTATTCAATCCTGGGGAGTGCAAAGCCACAGTCTCTCAAGTCTATACAGTGGGTGGGTTGCCCACTGTTCCATCCTGGGGAGTGCAAAGCCACAGTCTCTCAAGTCTATACAGTGGGTGGGTTGCCCACTGTTCCATCCTGGGGAGTGCAAAGCCACAGTCTCTCAAGTCTCTACAGTGGGTGGGTTGCCCACTATTCCATCCTGGGGAGTGCAAAGCCACAGTCTCTCAAGTGGATAACAGTCTCCACTGGTTCTGGAGGGGGCATGGTGCCCAGAGTGCTTCATCCTGCTAAGGACAGAGGTAGTGGATGGATTTCTCCAATGGTTCTGGAGGGGGCATGGTGCCCAGAGTGCTTCATTCTCCCTGTGACGGACTCAGTAGCGTCAGTGCCCTTGGTGCTCATGGGCCAGCGGTGCTTGAGGTGGCGGTGCCCTGTTCAGCGGTTCTTGAGGCGGCGGTGCCCTGTTCAGCGGTGCTTGAGGCGGCGGTGCCCTGTTCAGCGGTTCTTGAGACGGCGGTGCCCTGTTCAGCGGTTCTTGAGACAGGGGTGCCCTGTTCAGCGGTTCTTGGAGCGGCGGTCTCCATTGCAGTGATACTTCATGGCCCAGCAGGGCTTTTGCTGGCGGTCCTTCATGGCCCAGCGGGGGTTTTGCTGGCGGTCCTTTATGGCCCAGCGGGGCTTGTGCTGGCGGTGGCCTCCTGGGGAGCTGGGCTTGTGCTGGCGGTGGCCTCCTGGGCAGCTGGCCTTGTGCTGGCGGTGGCCTCCTGGGCAGCTGGGCTGGTGCCGGAGGTGGCTTCCTGGGCAGCTGGGCTTGTGCTGGTGGTAGCCTCCTGGGCAGCTGGGCTGGTAGCGAGCGGTGGCCTCCTGGGCAGCTGGGCTTGTGCTGGCGGTGGCCTCCTGGGCAGCTGGGCTGGTGCCGGCGCTGGCCTCCTGGGCAGCTGGGCTTGTGCTGGCGGTGGCCTCCTGGGCAGCTGGGCTGGTGCTGGCGGTGGCCTCCTGGCCAGCTGGGCTGGTGCTGGCGGTGGCCTCCTGGGCAGCTGGGATGATGGCAGTCTTCTCCGCCGTGCTGCTCTTCCCAGAATTGCTGACTTTCTTGTGACCCCTCCCCACCTTGGAAGATGTCGCAGCTGACTCCACACTCCCACCTGTACCCCTGGGAGCGGCTTTGGTGGCTGGAGTCTTCCCCCTCTCCCGCCGGGCACTGGCCAACTTCTGATGCTTCACAGGTGGGGGACTGTCTGTGCTGTGGCTCCGTGCCACACTGGCTGCCCTGGTGACGGTGCACTCCACATTCGGGTGACTACAGGCACCACTGGTCCCGGAGATGTTGTGGCTGAGGTGCTAGTTCGGGACCTTGGAGACGGACGGGGTGGGGGAGGTGTGGGAAAGAGGTCAAGGTTGGACGGGAAAAGTTTTTTTTAACACCCGGGCCGGGTAGCTGGAGGGGGTTTGGGAGTGGAGGAAGAGGTTGTGGTTGTAGGAGGTGTTCGTTTGCTGACTTTGGGTGAAGGTGCATGCGCTGAAGGCTGTTGTGAGGTGGATGGCTGTTGGGTGGGTGTGTGCCTGCGTTTGTGTATCTTGGGAGGGGGCGTCACAGACACACTGGGAGAGGACACAGGGGACGTGTGAATGGTAATGGGTGTGGTGACTGCACCTGAGCCGGGTGTGGTGGTGGGTGTGCTGGTGATGGTAGTAGTGGCTGTAGAGGTAGTGCATGCAGGTGTGAGTGTAGACGAGACAGGGAGGGAGGAGGGAGACGAGGAGGAGGGGGACACAGTGGAGGCAGTGGATGTTGGTGTGTCTGCATGTGTGTGATGCTTGCGTGAGTGCCTGTGGGATGTGTGGTGCTTATGTTTGCCTGAGCTTCCCTTGTGTGTTGACGTGTGTGCATGCTGGGTGGAGGAAGTTGGAGGGGGGGGCTAGACACAGTGACAATGGCTGCCATCAGTGCTGAAAAGCTTGCTGAAGGGCCGCCTGACCAGAATGAATGCCCTCCAGGAATGCATTTGTTTGTTGCAACTGCCTTTCTATACCCTGGATGGCATTCAAAATGGTAGACTGCCCAACAGTGAGGGACCTGAGGAGGTCAATGGCCTCCTCACTGAGGGCAGCAGGGGTGACTGGGGCAGGGCCTGAGGTGCCTGGGGCGAAGTTGATGCCCACCCTCCCGGGTGAGCGGGCACGGGGCAAAGGCTGAGGGGCTGCTGGGAGGGCAGTGCTGGAAGGGGGGGTGGCAGCTGTACCTGTAGATGGGGGGCACAGATGTTGCCACCACCACAAGGGAGCTCCCATCAGAGGACAAGTCTGTGTCACTGGTCTCAGCTCCTGTCCCCACCGTAGAGCTCCCCTCGCCCTCCGTCCCACTGGTGAAGTCCGATTCCGTAGTGTGGCCCTCCATGGCCACGTGGGATGCAGCCCCCTGGTGCTCCGGTGCCACTGCTCCTCCGCCTGATGATGCTAATGCACACAAAAACAGGGAGACCACAAAAAGGGGGGGACGACAGAATAAAGACATGTTCAGTGCATGCATTACCGCTACCGTTGGCGGACACGACAGACACAGAAGCCCCCTGCACTACGCCGCGCTCTTGGGCTCCACTGTTCAATTCCTGGAAAATGGCCTACTAGGCTATGGTGACATCTGCACACATGGATGACACAGGGGCATGACTAGGTGTAGCTGGCACTCTACAGAGGTGCAGTGGGGTGCCACATGGCCTGCCTTACAGAGGGACCTTGGCTACGGAACTCCACAGCCCACCTCCCCACCCAGACACCTCCACTGCGCACAAAATCAGCAGAATGCGAGTGTACTCACCCCCTTGTGGCTGCTGTGATGCCCTCAAGCACCAATCCAACTCCGGGTACGCCACCGCCAGGATCCTGAACATCAGGGGGGTCATGGTGCGACAGGCACCCCTTCCACGTTGGGAGGCCATCCCCAGCTGAGCCTCCGCCGTCTTCTTGCTCCAGCAGCGAATGTCCTCCCATCTTTTCCAGCAGTGGGTGCTCCGTCTGTGGTAGACCCCGAGGGTCCGGACGTCCTTGGCGATGGCACGCCAAATATGTTTTTTTCTGGTGGGCGCTGACCTACATGATTTGTACAGGGGGAAGAGAAACTTATTACCAACTGCACCGTCAAAGTGATTGGCCCCCATCCCTACCCTGGCCATGTGGCACATGCACTCACCGTTGTTTCATGCATGCCGCACTCTCCCCCTTCCTTCTTACATCCGCCCCTCTCCACACAGGCATAGCCCATACAGCATGCTCCCAGTGTACTTACCTATTTGTCTGAAGGACTGTAGAGTAGCGTGTACTGGGGGAGGACCCTGTCCACGAGTTTCTCCAACTCCTCCGATGTGAAGGCAGGGGCCCTTTCCCCAGACACTCGAGCCATTGTCTCTTCAAGACCGAGGTCACAACAGCACTTGCAGTGTAGGTCCTCTCCTGTCAAAGATCAGGTATCGAGTGATTGAACAGATAGAAAATGGCGGTCACGTCCGCTGCGGTGCGTACCGTCACCGCCGGCGTACATTGGCTCCTGGGACCAATAGGGTCCAATGTTAAACAATGCAGCATTGCGCCGTGGTCTTCGACCGCCTACCGCAACGGTGTACAACGCCACTGCAGTTTCCTCACATCCCATTGTCCCACTTTACAGGTCAGGCAGCTGCCATTTCAGGGGCCCACATGCCTACAATTTCAACTGAGTCACACATCACACATATCTAGGCCTAGACTCAACACACATACAGGCCACTTTTTAGATTATGAATGGTGTTCTGTGTATGCTGTGGGTACATACCTCTGAGTTGTTTGACTCTGTGCTCGCTGTTGTCCTTCATAGGCACCGTCCGCTAGGACATGTGAGGAGATGGCGGCATCCTCCGGTGTACCGACCGTTGGTGGACCTGTCAACAATGGAGGAAAGACATGTGATAATCACATACAGGCTTGACCGTGCCACAATCCGGGAACAGTGTACCCAATTGGAGCCAGACCTGATTTCAGCTATCCGCCATCCCACAGGAATCCCCCCTCAAGTGCAGGTGCTTCCAGTGCTCCATTAGCTTGCAAGTGGGTCATTTCAAACAACAGTGGCCATAGCATCAAGGATGTCCCAGCCTATGTTTTCCAACGTGTTGTCCAGAGTGTTGTCTGCCCTGCTGAAATACATGCGGAGCTACATCGTTTTCCCTCAGGTGGAGGATTTGCCTAGAGTGAAAGGTGATTTCTATGCCCAGGTGTAGGAAGTTGGCTCTGTATGTACTATTTCAAAGTAAGAAATAGCATGCACAGAGTCCAAGGGTTCCCCTTAGAGGTAAGATAGTGGCAAAAAGAGATAATTCTAATGCTCTATTTTGTGGTAGTGTGGTCGAGCAGTAGGCTTATCAGAGGGTAGTGTTAAGCATTTGTTGTACACACACAGGCAATAAATGAGGAACACACACTCAAAGACAATTCCAGGCCAATAGGTTTTTATATAGAAAAATATATTTTCTTAGTTTATTTTAAGAACCACAGGTTTAAGATTTACAAGTAATACTTCAAATGAAAGGTATTTCACTCAGGTATCTTAGGAACATTGAATCAACACAATATCATGTACAGTTTCAGCAAAAATGGCAATAAGCTATTTTAAAACCAGACAGTGTAATTTTCAACAGTTCCTGGGGGAAGTAAGTATTGGTTAGTTTTGCAGGTAAGTAAAACACCTACAGGGTTCAAAGTTGGGTCCAAAGTAGCCCACGTTGGGGGTTCAGAGCAGCCCCAAAGTTACCACACCAGCAGCTCAGGGCCGGTCAGGTGCAGAGTTCAAAGTGGTGCCCAAAACGCATAGACTTCAAGGGAGAAGGTGGTGCCCTGGTTCTAGTCTGCCAGCAGGTAAGTACCCGTGACTTCGGAGGGCAGACCAGGGGGGTTTTGTAGGGCACCGGGGGGGACACAAGTCAGCACAAAAAGTACACCCTCAGCGGCACGGGGGCGGCCGGGTGCAGAGTGCAAACAGGCGTCGGGTTTGCAATAGGTTTCAAGGGGAGACTCAGGGGTCTCTTCAGCGAAGCAGGCAGGCAAGGGGGGGGGTCCTCGGGGTAGCCACCACCTGGACAAGGGAGAGGGCCACCTGGGGGTCGCTTCTGCACTGGAGGTTGGATCCTTCAGGTCCTTGGGGCTGCGGGTGCAGTGTCTTTACCAGGCGTCGGGTTCTTGGAAGCAGGCAGTCGCGGTCAGGGGGAGCCTCTGGATTCCCTCTGCAGGCGTCGCTGGGGTTGCTCATGGGGTCAACTCTGGCTACTCACAGGGTCGCAGTCGCTGGGGAGTCCTCCCTGTAGTGTTGTTTCTCCTCAGGTCAAGCCGGGGGCGTCAGGTGCAGAGTGGAAAGTCTCACGCTTCCGGCGGGAAACGTGTGGTCTTTAAAAGTTGCTTCTTTGTTGCAAAGTTGCAGTTTCTTTGGAACAGGGCCGCTGTCCTCGGGAGTTCTTGGTCCTTTTAGATGCAGGGTAGATGCGTCGCTGTTGCAGTTTTTCTTGAAGTGGGGAGACAGGCCGGTAGGGCTGGGGCCAAAGCAGTTGGTGTCTCCGTCTTCTCTGCAGGGCTTCAGGTCAGCAGTCGTTCTTCATCTTCAGGTTGCAGGAATCTAGTTTCCTAGGTTCTGGGGTGCCCCTAAATACTGAATTTAGGGGTGTGTTTAGGTCTGGGAGGGCAGTAGCCAATGGCTACTGTCCTTGAGGGTGGCTACACCCTCCTTGTGCCTCATCCCTGAGGGGAGGGGGCACATCCCTATTCCTATTGGGGGAATCCTCAAAAATCAAGATGGAGGATTTCTAAAGGCAGGGGTCACCTTAGCTCTGGACACCTTAGGGGCTGTCCTGACTGGTGGGTGACTCCTCCTTCTTTTTCTCATTATCTCCCCTGGACTTGCTGCCAAAAGTGGGGGCTGTGTCCAGTGGGCGGGCATCTCCACTAGCTGGAGTGCCCTTGGGCATTGCAACACGAAGCCTGAGCCTTTGAGGCTCACTGCTAGGTGTTACAGTTCCTGCAGGGGGGAGGTGTGAAGCACCCAGAGCAGGATTTGTTTCCGGCCTCAGAGGGCACAAAGGCCCTCACCACATGGGGTCAGAAACTCGTCTCTCAGCAGCAGGCTGGTACAGACCAGTCAGTCCTGCACTGAACAATTGGATAAAATACAGGGGGCATCTCTAAGATGTGTGTATTTTTTAATAAATCCAACACTGGCATCAGTGTGGGTTTATTATTCTGAGAAGTTTGATACCAAACTTCCCAGTATTCAGTATAGCCAATATGGAGCTGTGGAGTTCGTTTTTGACAAACTCCCAGACCATATACTTAATATGGCCACAACTGTACTTACAATGTCTAAGAACAGACTTAGACACTGTAGGGGCATATTGCTCATGCAGCTATGCCCTCACCTGTGGTATAGGGCACCCTGCCTTAGGGCTGTAAGGCCTGCTAGAGGGGTGACTTACCTATGCCACAGGCAATATTTTATGTGCGTGGCATCCTGAGGGGGATGCCATGTCGACTTTGCCTTTTTCTCCCCACCAACACACACAATCTGCAATGGCAGTGTGCATGTGTTTTTTTTGTAAACAAATTTTATTGCATTTCTTAACGGCAATAAGTAGGAAATTCAACACTTGTGAGTACATACCAATAAAAAAATTAAAAAACAACTTTTACATACTCATAAGACCAGTGATCTCCAACCCACTCATTCCCACTTAACTAGCATTCTATTGTCATGTTATCTACCCTACTCCCCATCCCTCATCCTCCCCAACTGTACCCTCCCCCCAGTGATGATACTAGTAGCATGCCTAGATTGTCGTTTTGTGTGTAGATGTGATATGAAGGAGTCAGCCCTCTGCTCTTAACGTGTACGTGGTTCTCCGAGTAGCCTACACCTAGAATCTCACCTCTGGGTCATCTTGCACTTCAACTATTTGTTGGGACTATTGACAGTTTCAAAATGGCATCTTATCACCCTTCGCTTAGGGGGACTGGTTCAACCCGGCTTTCTTCTTTAAAGGAATCAAGTATTGCATCCCAGCATTGTGCCGCCCCCAGGGGCCGTCTACCCCTTCTCTCCTCACTATGAAGGACAGAGCTCTCACATCCAGCCCATCTAATTAGCTCTCTGGACCATTGGGACAATCTTGGTCCAATCGGCTTTTTCCAGGATATCGCTATTTCCCTCTTGGCCAACACGAAGGCCAGATCCCTGAATCTGTTGGTTATTTTGTACTTAGCCGTGCGTGGAAACCACCCTAGCAAACATTGCCCTATCGTGCAAGGGGCTTCTCTTCCCATCGCTCCAGACACCAGTCTACACACCCCTGCCCAAAATCCCTCCGCAACCGGGCAGTTCCAGAACATATGTCCAAATTCAGCCCTCTCCAACCCGCACCTCAGGCATCCCAATCCCTCCACCCCAAAGTATCTGCTGATCCGTTCAGGAGTGAGATAAGCCCTATGTAGGACATAAAAATTAATCAGCTTAAATCTGGCATTGCGAGTCATTTTAGGGAAACCACCAAGCGTACGCTCCCAATCCTCGTCGGATATAGCTGTGCCCAGGTCTACCTCCCAGGACGATTTGAGCTGAGACAAAGGTGTGGCCATATCCTCCCGAATTCTGTTGTAAAGGTTAGAAACTGCTCTGAAGGCCCCCGAAGAGGTCACCAAATATGTACAGGTTGTTTGTGTTGCGGGCCCCCCAGTTCCTGTTAACCAATGTTTTCTGATACTAGCCGCCACAGAGCCAAATAATAAAAAGTGTCCCCCCTGTAGATTAAATTGTGACCGCAGTGCTTCAAGCAGTGTGCATGTGTTAGGTGAGGGGTCCCTTAGGGTGGCACAACATATGCTGCAGCCCTTAGGGACCTTCCCTGGTCACAGGGCCCTTGGTACCACTGGTACCTTTTACAAGGGACTTATCTGTATGCCAGGGGTGGGCCAATTGTGGAAACAATGGTACATTTTAGGTGAAAGAACACTGGTGCTGGGGGCTGGTTAGCAGGGTCCCAGCACACTTCTCAGTCAAGTCAGCATCAGTATCAGGCAAAAAGTGGGGGGTAACTGCAACAGGGAGCCATTTCCTTACACCTGGGACATATCCCCAACATCATAGGTGCCATTGATGGGACACATGTGGCTTTGGTACCCCCCACAGGAGTGAACAGGTGTACAGAAACCGGAAGAGTTATCATTCGATGAATGTACAGATGGTATGTTTGGCAGACCAGTACATCTCCCATGTGAATGCCATGTTCCCTGGCTCAGTGCATGACGCCTACATCCTGCGGAATAGCAGCATTCCTTATGTGATGGGTCAACTCCAGATGCATCGTGTGTGGCTATTAGGTGAGCACCTGGAAGCTAGTCAGTGGGAATGGTTGTGTGGGTCTGGGGATATCCATCTAGGTTAGTGTGTGTCTAACAGTTGCCCCTCGCCATTTGCAGGTGACTCTGGTTACCCCAACCTGTCATGGCTACTGACCCCAGTGAGGAATCCCAGGACAAGGGCAGAGGAACGCTACAATGAGGCCCATGGCCGAACTAGGAGGGTGATCGAGCGGACCTTCGGCCTCCTGAAGGCCAGGTTCAGGTGCCTCCATATGACAGGTGGATCCCTATTCTACTCACCAAAGAAGGTGTGCCAGATCATCGTGGCCTGCTGTATGCTTCACAACTTGGCTTTGAGACGACAGGTGCATTTTCTGCAGGAGGATGGTCCAGATGGCGCTGTTGTGGCAGCTGTGGAGCCTGTGGAAAGTGAAGACGAGGAAGCAGAGGAAGAAGACATAGACATAGACAGGGACTCAGTGATCCAGCAATATTTCCAGTGATACACAGGTAAGAATAATACAGACCTGCCTACTACATGTACTTAAACACTACTGCCTCTCTACTGTTTGTCGTTTTTACCCAGTGTATGGTCACTGAGTTGTCACTTTCCCTTACGATTTCACAGATGTGGGTCCCACTGTTTGACATCTGCTTTGATTCCTCATGGACTAGAGCTGTGTGCAATAGGTATGTTGACATTACCAATGAAAAAGCTTTTTGCCACAGTTATTGCTAATACAGTATTCCGAAATCACAGACTGACTCCAGATTGTTTTGTGCTTTAAGGGTGTTTATTTAAGTGCTCAATATTGGAGGGGGTTGTAAAATGGTGAGGGGTGATGGCGGAGGAATGTCCATGGCAAAGTCCAGTCTATGAGTCTCACAGGTGCATTGCCCATATGGGCATAGGAAGTGGAGCTGGGGCAGTTTAAGGATGGGCAGGGTGACAAAGTGGGACAGTAGGATGACAATCAGGGTGGTCTCATTTCTTGGCGGGGGTCTTGGCATCGTTCTCTGTATTTGTCCTGGATCTCAGGGACCGTTTGCGAAGTGGTTCTCCCTCCGCAGGGGGTGGGGTGCTGGTGTGGTGGTCCTGTGGCGGTGCCTTCTGTCCACGAGCGCCGGCGGAGGTGTTGGCAGTTCATCGTCCAGGCTAGTGTCAGGGGCCCCTTGTAGTGCCACAGTGTCCCTCCTGGTGTTGAGTACTTCCTTCAGCACCCCTACGATGGTGCCCAGGGTGGAATTGATGGTTCTGAGTTCCTCCCTGAAGCCCATATACTGTTCCTCCTGCAGGCGCTGGGTATCCTGAAACTTGGCCAGTACCGTTGCCATCGTCTCCTGGGAGTGGTGGTAGGCTCCCATGATGGAGGAGAGGGCCTCGTGGAGAGTGGGTTCCCTGGGCCTGTCCGCCCCCTGTCGCACAGCGGCCCTCCCAGTTCCCCTGTGTTCCTGGGGCACCGTCCCTTGGACCGTGTGTCCACTACCACTGCCCCCACGTTCCTGTTGGTGTTGGGGTGGTGGGTTAGCCTGGGTTCCCTGTAGTGGTGGACACACAGCTGATTGACGTGTCATGGGGACGGAGGTATGGGCCCGCTGGGTGGGTGCTGTGCTGGTGTTTCCAGAGGGGGGAAGCTCTGTGGTGGCCTGTGACTGGGTTTGGGGAACCGACTGTCCCGAGGTCCCCGATGGGCCGGACTGTTCATCTAGATCCAGTTGGACAGAGGTGCTGTCCTCACTGTGGGCCTCTTCTGTTGGTGGTGTGGACATGTGTGGACCCTCCTGTCGGGTGACGTTGGGTAGGGGTCCTGCAGGGGTATAAACGGATGGTTATCACATCTGTGTGTGGCATGGTGTGCAATGGGTGGATGACTGTGTACCCCAGTGCTTGCATTCCTGTGTGGGACCTTGTGTAATGGTGGTTTAGGGGGGTGTATGGGTATGTGCAGTGGGCATGCTTTAGTGATGGGTGTCCATGCTTTGTTGTTGCATGCAGGGCTTGGTGTTAGGATGTGTGGTTTGTGATGTTGGGACATTTGTGAGGAGTTAGAGTGATGGGGATGAGGGTGAGGGTGGGGGTATGTGCTGGCATGCAGGTAGGGTGGGGGATGTAATAGTTAAGATTTGACTTACCGGAGTCCATTCCTCCACCTACTCCTGCGAGGCCCTCAGGATGCAGAATCGCCAAGACCTGCTCCTCCCAAGTTGTTAGTTGTGGGGGAGGAGGTGGGGGTCCGCCGCCAGTCCGCTGAACTGCCAGGTGGTATCTTGAGACCACAGAACGCACCTTCCCCCGTAGGTCGTTCCACCTCTTCCTGATGTCCTCCCGATTTCTTGGGTGCTGTCCCACTGCGTTGACCCTGTCCACTATTCTTCGCCATAGCTCCATCTTCCTTGCAATTGAGCTGTGCTGCACCTGTGATCCGAATAGCTGTGACTCTACCCAGACGATTTCCTCCACCATGACCCTGAGCTCCTCCTCCGAGAACCTGGGGTGTCTTTGCCGTGCCATGGGGTGGTGTAGGTGATGTGTGGGGTGGTGTGTGGGGTGATAAGTGTGATGATATTTAGTGGTGTGTAGTGTGCGATGCTTGGAAGTTATGTGGGTGATGGTGTTGTGTGCCTGTGGATGCTAGTGTTAGTGATGGTGGTGTCGCTCTCTGGCCTTCGTTCGTGATTTGTTGTCGTCAGGGCTTGTGGGTGATGTGGGTGTGTGTTTTATATTGTATTGGGTGTGTGGGAGTGGTGTGTGTATGTGTATCAGGTGTGTGTATTTCAAATTGTCCAATGTGGATGTGTTTTGTAAATGTGTGTGTATTTTGAGCGTGGCGATGTGTACCGCCAACGGAATACCGCGGTTGAAAAACCGCCGCATGGATTCGTGTGTCGTGATTATGTGACCGTATTTCTGTTTCCGTGACGGTGGAGGTTTCGTTTTCGCCAGTTTATCACTGACCTTTGGTGTGGCGGACTTGTGTGGGTGTCTGAATTTTTGGGGATTCCGAGCTGTGGGTCATAATAGCTGTGGCGGATTTCCGCGGCCGCAGCAGTGTGTTGGCGGCCTTCTGCACAGCAGTAAGCGGCTTCTACCGCCAATGTTGTAATGACCGCCATTGTCTTTGTCTGTACTTAGTCAAACTGCGACAATGCCACATTTCAATAAATATTTGTCTTGCTTGTTTGCTTTTAGGCGCACAAGAGAAGAGATATAACCCAAAGTACTGCCAAACAGAAGGCCTGGCCATACCACATGACCACACAACACAACGTCAGTCCTCCAATCTCTTCCGCTTGTGCAGCTCAGTGCCACTGCCAACTGGCAGATTTAAGATGACCCCAAAGAAAGGTGCTGCCAAGAAAGTGGCCAGTGAGAAAAGGCAGCTTTCCACCACTGGCGTGCCGACCACAACCTTTTCCTGGAGATGTGCGCTTGCCACACCGGCCTTCGGGGAGTAACCTGGAACCAGCACTCCCACATCAATGGCTCCACCCCAACCTAAGCCCATGCCCATGTCTGTCAGTGAGGCAGCCACTGGAATCATGGCAGCGCCGTCGAGCAGTAACATTGAATTGGATTTGTTGCTTTTGAAAAGCAGTACCCATTTATTTCAGGAAACAGAGCAAAGTGGACAGCTGCTGCAGTCAGCAATAGTAGACCTACTTGAAGTTGAAGCAGAACAGGAGGTTTGCTTCCTGTTGATCCTGCCAGTAGCATATGCTTGTCTCAAAGATTAAGCCATGCACGTGTAAGTACACACGGCCGGTACAGTGAAACCTCCTCATTTAGAATAATTGGCTCCCAGATCTCCAGCAGAGAAAAAGGACGAGTACTCCACCATCTACTCCAGGCACCCCTTCTGATGATGATGTGGGAGTTCATGAGGAAGAAGAGAGTGGCATCTTTACGGAAAGCAGCCCTTTCCCCAGGAGTGTGCCAGCATCACCTGTCTCAGCAACCTCAAAATGGCACAAGACTCAGAGTGAGATGGAGACTCTACGACATACAGTGACTGCCCCAAGACACACATTAAGGCCTCATCATGAGGCTGGCGGTCATCAGACCGGTAGCCTTGCCGTGGCAGTCTTACCGCTGCGGACCTGGCGGTAAAGGCCACCATATCACAAGTTGTGGGGTTTGGCAGAAGCCAAACCTCCACAACACCGCCTGGCCCGCCGTTGCGGTCACAGCGATGTGGCCGGCGGTGAGCACCTCCAACCCAGTAGTAGTCCTCAGCCTGCCAGCCAGATTGCGAGGCTGCAGACCCCAGGCTTCCTGTGGTTGTCACCCCACCACGAAAACCCTGACGGTAACGCACCCGGTGACAAGAATCCCCATTTCTGTCGCCGGCCCACACATGCACCCATGTCCTCATACCTCCATGAACCCCCAACCCATCCGCACACTTACAAACCTCCCCACCCCTCCAAACACTTTCAAACACCACTCCCAACCATACACATCCATCCAAACACACACACCTGCCCTCACACTGGCATACACACACACCCACTTACAAATTCGCTACCCCTCTCTGCTAACATTCACCCTCCTCCCCCTGTACCCCATTCATACACTCACCCGCTCTCCCCTTTCACTCAAACAAACACATGTGCATGCACCCACATACACCCCCCCACTAACCCATCCACAATCATTCACACCCCTACCCCTCCACACACGCATACATTTACACACTCCCCCTCCGCATATGCACACTTGCAGACATGCACCACCACTCACTCACAGACTTGCACACATGCACCCCCATTCGCACACATACACGCACACACCACACACATGCACCCAACACTGCCCCCCCATTTCAGACGATCACTTACCTTCTCCGTCGAGGAAGTCATCTGGGAGGGGATGGGTCCTGGCAGTCTTGCACTGTCAGCATCACCATGCCAGCAAGACTCTGCCAGGTGGAGTCTTGCTGTCGAGGCGGTGCTGGCGATGCAACAGCCTCTTCAGGAGTCGGACTTCTGTCCATAAATGGGCAGAAGTCGTCCAATGACTTCAAATATGGCCGTCAGCAGACCGCCAGTACTGGTGCTCTGCTGGCTGCAGCAGCTTCAGCTGTGGCCGCAGAAAAAAGAAAATCCAGGCTACTACTACAGGATTGTTTTGGCAGGAGAAGCCCTACTACCACAGCCACCCACTGGCCCATTTGTACAATGGGAACCTGCATACAATGTTAGCACTGGACTTCCTCCTTTTTTCTTTCATAGTAGGAGTGGGTTTATTAGAATTTGTGACAGCCATCTGCCTGAAATGGAAGGTTCCAAGTCTGACATATCTTGCCAGAGTTGCTGTTCCAGTGCTCCATCACTATGGGGGTCATTCCGACCCTGGCGGCCATAGACCGCCAGGGCCGGGTACCGCGGATGCACCGCCAACAGGCTGGTGGTGCATCCAGGCCAATTCTGACCGCGGCGGTAAAGCCGCGGTCAGAAAAGGGAAACCAGCGGTTTTTCCCACCGGTTTTCCCCTGGCCTGAGGAATCCTCTATGGCGGCGCTGTCCCGCCAGACTGGTTCTGGCGGTTTTGACCGCCAGAACCTTGCTATGCAGGAACAGGTGTCGTGGGGCCCCTGGGGGCCCCTGCAGTGCCCATGCCAATGGCATGGGCACTTCAGGGGCCCCCTAACAGGGCCCCACAAAGATTTTCAGTGTCTGCATAGCAGACACTGAAAATCGCGACGGGTGCAACTGCACCCGTCGCACCCTTTCCTCTCCGCCGGCTCCATTCGGAGCCGGCATCCTCGAGGAAGGGGGTTTCCCGCTGGGCGGGCGGGCGGCCTTCTGGCGGTCGCCCGGCAGCCCAGCGGAAAACTCAGAATGACCGCCGCGGTCATTTGACCGCGGTGCGGTCATTCGGCGGCTCCCGCCAGGCGTGCGGTTACCGCCGCCGGCGGGAGTCAGAATGACCCCCATGTGCTGCAATTGGTTGGACAAGCTTTGCAGCAAAGATCTGTTCACTCTATCTACCTGATGACAGACATGCGGACCTGTTGTCAGGCAACTGTTTATAGGTGTATCACTGCACCCTGAATCTATTTTGCTTGGGTTAGGAAACAGTTATCTACAGGTGTCAGCACTATTTTAAGGGCATTCAGTTGTATGCAACAGTAGCCGTGTTCGCCATGGAAAAGTCCCACACAGCTGCAAAAATCTTGCACAAATTTAACACCAAGGTGTTTGAATGGCTGTGACCCAGAGATCTCAGGATTGGATTTGTTGTCATGGGCAATGGCAGTAATATAGTCAAATCCATGTCAGGTGGTGGCTGTTTCTGGCTCCTGTGTTTGGCGCATTGCATCAACATGGTTGTGCAGGACTTTCAGAAAGAAGAAGACAAGGTCAGCATCATACTGACCACCTGCAGAAGAATCTGCACTTATTTCAAGCATTCTTTTAAAGCCCAAAAGCAGCTGCAGATTATTCAGCGTGCTAATAGAGTACCTATTACACATTGCATTGTCTGAACAGTACAAACAGATCAATGACTATGTCATTCAAAGAGGAGGAGATGCAATTGGGAAAATTATGACCATGAATGCGGACAAATGAAGCATAATCAAATGCCTGGCACAGATGCCACTCCTTTTTGAGGTTTTCACATGGGAAGTTAGTAAAGAGAATAGTACGATGGGGAAAGCTACCCCATTGTTCCATCTGCTACAGGACCAGCTAAAAAGGTGTCTGAAAGGTTCACACTTGCAGGTGTGAATGAAAACGCGGAAGCGCATGCCTTGGTTGAGAGCTTTATGCTTCATTTGGCTGTTAATACAAGGCTGCAAAATTACATCATTTTGCCCAAGAGTACATCTGTGCCACACTACTTGATCCAGGGTACAAAACAATTCTGGCTATTTTCATTCCATTTTCTGAAGAGCATGTTTTATAATACAAGAGGTGGATTGTTGAGCAAGCAAAAGACCTGGAAGAAGAATGGCTGGAAACTACCAGAGTCCCACTCCCAGCAGAAGTTCTGGGGTGCTGCCTTCAACTTCCAGAGAGGGTGGTCTTGTCTCACAGCAGTCAACACCAGCAACAAGAACACCAGCAACAACCACTACAGAAACAGAAGAATTAGCCACAACATCTAAATTGGCTTAGTTTCAAGTGGCATGTCTTAAGGCCATTGTAGAGGCAAAGGCAAAAGAGATTGAGCAAGTGGCAGCACCAATGCCCATTGTCAGGATGTTCCAGGAGTATCTGGATGACCCAAAAGAGGTCTATGTGGATCAAAACCCATTGGTGTATTGCTTTGCAAAGATATGCCAATGGCCAGTGCTCAGCAGGCTGGAACTAAAGTATATTAAAGGCCAGTGTGTCTGCTGAGCGTGTGTTTAGTGGAGCTTGTTCAGTGGAACTTGTTGAGTTGTCACAGTGAGAAGGAGCAGTCTCTCACCTCAAAATGTGGAGACATTTACCATGATCAAAATTAACTAACATTTCATACCACACGATTGCACTGTTCCTGAAACAGAACAGGAGGAGAAGGAGGATGATTGGTCATAATCAAGTCTGTTAGCTGAGTAACTTCTGGGCGAACCACCTGAGTATGAGGATATACTCTACTTCCCTGAAGTATATTCTTTCTTTGGCAAAAAGTGTGTGTGTGTGTGTGTGTGTGTGTGTGTGTATATATATATATATATATATATATATATATAGATATAGATATAGATATAGATATTACCTAGTAGTGGTTGGTTAGGACCTAGGGCCAGATGTAGCAAAGGGTTTGCGCCTCGCAAACGGCGAAAAACGCCGTTTGCGAGGCGCAAAAGCCTCTCTGCTATGCAGAAATGCATTTTGCGAGTCGGATCCGACTTGCAAAATGCATTTCCGACTCGCAAATAGGAAGGGGTGTTCCCTTCCTATTTGCGACTCGCAATGCTATGCAATTTCATTTGCGCCCGCGAAAGCGGTCGCAAATGAAATCGCTGTTACCATCCACTTGAAGTGGATGGTAACCCATTCGCAAACGGGAAGGGGTCCCCAGGGGACCCCTTCCCCTTTGTGAATGATCACAAAAACTATTTTTCAGAGCAGGTAGTGGTCCTATGGACCACTGCCTGCTCTGAAAAATACCGAAACAAAAGGTTTCGTTTTTTTTTCTAAGTGCAGCTCGTTTTCCTTCAAGGAAAACGGGCTGCAGATAGAAAAAAAAAAACTGCTTTATTAAAAAGCAGTCACGGACATGGTGGTCTGCTGTCTCCAGCAGGCCACCATCCCCGTGAGTGCCCATACTCGCAATGGGGTCGCAAACTGCGACCCACCTCATAAATATTTATGAGGTGGGTCTTTGCGACCCCATTGCGAGTTGCAGAAGGTGTCTGAGACACCTTTCTGCATAGCAAATTGCGACTTGCAATTTGCGAGTCGCACAGACTCGCAAATTGCAAGTCGCAATTTGCTTTTTTCCTACATCTGGCCCCTAGTTTCTATAGAAAAATACATCGCTCACTTCAGCATGTCAAGTGAGGGCCAAGAAAAAGGGGGGGTCCCCAAATGCTTTTTCTCCATTCATTTTTCTTTAGGGATTTTGAACTTCGATAGGACCCGAACCCTTGGACTGAATTACACCTAATTTGGCAGAAAGGTAGGTATTGGTCCACAAAGAGCTCATTTTGTTATTTGGTGTAAATCCATTCAGTAATTTTTGAGAAATTTAAGAAACTCCAAATTTGTATATATAAGGACGCAAAGGCTTCGCAAACCCTTCTGATCTCGTACTGAGATCTGAAAGGCTGCCAGAACTTCAACAAGGAAGTGTTGACAGCCATCTTGGGACTCGGCTTTAGCCAAGTCCCAGGAAAAGATGCTAAAAAAAGGAAAGGGGCCAGGGAAGAGACACCCTGCCCCCTTTAGCTCTGGGGTAATTATAACTTGTGCTCTCAGGTAACTATTACTCATGCCCTCGCCATGCACTGCTAGTTACCCCACAAATTAAAGCACTCATAACATCAGTGATATATAAAATATATAGCTAATGGAACATTCTGTTTAAGTTTTATGCTGCCACACTATTTTTAGGCATATGTAGAGCCGTATTGGAGTTGGACCAGTGCACAGTAAAGAAGCATTCACATTCCCTTCAGGACATTGGAGACAATGCCTGCCTCCCTTGCATGCCTATCCATTTTTGCATCACCTAGCAGGGTTGCCCCAGACGATCATTAACATACACGACTGCCAATGCCAAATTTCAATGTGTTGCTTGCATCAAAGAGGAGAGTCAACTGTGTACCTACCACGATGCTTGGATTGGAAGAGGTAACTACTAACTATTGAAACAATGGGTGAGGATATATTATTGAGTGATTGTGAGTGATGATTGATAAATTGTGTGGTGGCAGTGAGTGAGGGTGTTGAACTAATGACCAAACTTGATTTCGATGATTTGCAATGTTTGGGGCCTGATGGGTAATTATTTTTCCTGAAGATGATTGTCTCTTTCAAAACTTGACGATAATTTACCTGCAGGGTCCACTCCCTTTTTTGGTTCTTCAGAGACCAGAACAGTCACTTTAGTTAACAAACACAAATCTACACAAAACACTCCAATTCTCTTTCTCTACTTGTTCTTCAACAGCAGTGCACTACAGTCTACAGTGTTCAGGTCAGGACTGGGACGGAGTTACTTAGAGTCAGAAGGAGGATCAATGGACTCAAGACAGGACTACATCAACAGCCAGAAGAAGGAAGTTATTGACTTTAAAAGAAAACCATGATGATGAAGACTCTGAAAGGCCTTGTACTCAGATTTGTGGAATGGAGAGATGTGAGCTGATTTGGGAAATGCTGCTGAGTGTGTGTGCTGCACTGCTGGCAAAATTGAAACTCCTATTGTTTTTGCTCTGCCTCTGAGTCTTCATGGTACACTCCTCATGAAGTTTGCCTACCTTCTGTTCTTCTTGACTCTACAATCCATTTTCAGTTTTACAATGTGCAGGCCTTCTCCTCTTCTGCACAAACAAAAGGAGAAAGCTGAGCTCAACACTCCTGCCTACCTACTGAACTAGTTCAGCCAGGCACCCAAGAATGATGGACATTTCAAGAAGAATGCAGATGCACTGCCAAATCTGGCAATACAGTATAATTTTTCTTTTAACAATCATATTTTTTAGAATTGGATGGTGTACAATTCACTCCTCCATAATTTGAATGTGGCAAACCTAGATGACAGAACATTTAAATATCTAATAACGCGGGTCTCTGGGACAGAAGAAATGTTTGTAATGTTTTTAACCGAACTGTGACATACTCATTACTTCAATTCTTTCCACAACAGATTGATGATGATGTTCTTCTCATCACCCTGATGAATATTGTTGTGTTGTGCAGTGTTTGTCTTTGTCACACCTTTCCCCAAATCCCCTTTTTCATCCATTCATCAAACCCCTAAACCTCTTCCCCTGGGCTGTGTAATTAGTTGAGATGTGACTTAATTTACACCAATTGAATCACACACTTGGTGGTGCAGATGTGTTTAAATGGGAACCCAACTCATGCAGGATCTTCTATTACCTTAGCAATAGCCCACACCAGTCCCACTTACCTAACCATGAATAAAAGAACGTCATTTGTCAACATCAACATCATCGTTCAGGCCTTTGTTATGTATAAATACTTAACCTTGCCCATTGCACTTTTCCCAACTTGAGGATTTCGTAACTTTCTGTCAAGACCCAGTTCCTCTGGATCTGCGCGTTGCTAATCAAGGGGCCCTCCTCCAGGCAACAAACTTGTTACCAAGGGAAAAATGCAGACTGAAAGAATCCAGTCGCTATGACAACCAGAGCTCCGCTAGTCTCCGAGAATCCAGGAGAAGCGTATACAAAGAAGCAAGATTTCACAAAGCCGGCGGGGAAGCCCCCATCGGAACACTCTTACCAGTGCAAGTCCATCCACTCACTGAAAGAGAATCCTTTCTCCGGATGACAGGAGGGAGAGATGGAAAGCTCTTACCCAAGGAGGTTCCAGAATAGCAAGCACTGGAACAGGGGTGGGGCTGGCTTACATAGCCTGACCACACCCAAACCACACCCAACGATGATTGCAATGTGGGACTGCTGGGAGTTGTAGTCCTAGGCTGGGGGGCAATGCAACCACCACTTACTATGGCCTCCAGGCAGATGGAACTTGCCACAAAGAGGGTGCGAACGGCGCAATCTGCAGCATAGAAGAGCTGGGCAGACGCGCATTGCATCAGGGAGATCGTGGCAACATTGAAAGGGTTCGTTGGTGAGACCGCGCCATGGTGCGAGAGCGCGCTGAACCCAAGTCCTGACAGTACACCCCCTCCCAGAGCACGGTCGTGGGCCGGGCCGAGATGGGTGAAGGAGGTGGAAACGTCTCACCAAACGAGGTGCACTGATGTGCGCTGCGGGCTCCCAGGAATTTTCCTCAGGTCCATAGCCTTTCCAGGCCACCAAGTACCACAAGGAGGCACCGCGGAGTCGGGAGTCCAGGATGGCTCGTAACTCATATTCCCATTGTCCACGTTCAAGTATTGGGGCTGGTTGAGGTTTGCTGGACGAGGCAGCGGGTTTTAATAAAGACGTATGGAATACTGGGTGTATTTTCAATGTGGTAGGCAATTTCAGCTTGTACGTCACTGGATTAACTTGGCAGAGGACTTCGTGAGGTCCAATGAATTTAGGGTGAAACATGTTTTTATCTTTGAACGTGAAGTGCTTCGTAGATAACCAGACCCAGTCCTTTTCTTTATATGAGGGGCCAGGCTGATGTCTTTTATCGTACTGCAGTTTGTACTTGGTCTTTGCCTGCCACAGATTTTTTTGCAACTGAGAGTGTATTTTGTGCATATGGGATAGTACATCTTGGACTGCAGGCATGGCTTGGTTTGCGATTGGTAAAGTAATTGGCTGTCGACCGTACAAACCATAAAAAGGAGTTTGCTTGGTTGATGAGTGATAGGAATTATTGTATGCCAGTTCAGCGAGCCAGAGAAGATCAGGCCATGCTGTTGGGGTGTCAGAGGCGTAACACCGTAGGTATTGCTTTAGTTTCTGGTTTAGTCTTTCGGTTTGACCATCTGTTTGTGGGTGGTAACTGGTGGATAAGGCAGAGTCTATGTGTAGAGCTCGACACCATGTTTGCCAGAAGTGGGTGGAAAACTGTGTCCCTCTATCAGATAAAATGGTTCTCGGGAGTCCATGAAGACGGACAATGTTATGAAGGATTAGAGTGGCCAAAGTACTAGATGTTGGGAGTCCTTTACAGGCTATGAAGTGAGCGTACTTTGTGAGGCTGTCTATAACTACCAGGATACCACTCAAGCGATTTACTTCAGGGAGTCCAGTAATGAAATCCATAGTAATGTGTTCCCAAGGACTGGTAGGCGTTGGTAGAGGAATTAATAGCCCCTTTGGTTTGTTATGTGAACTTTTGCATCAAGCACAGGTTTCACATGATTGTACTAATCGTTTAATGTCCTTGGAGAAAGTGGGCCACCAGAAATACCTCTTCATTAGTTCTATGGTCTTTTGGGGACCTGGATGTCCTGCCATGGGGTGTGCGTGCAACCAATTAAAGGCAGTTTGTCTTAGGTCTGTAGTTGGTAGATAGACTCGAGATTCGTAGAATGGTAAACCTTGCTGGATAGAATGTTTGGTGTCTTGTTTTAACCAGTTCTGCCACTCGGTGATGTGAAAGTGAGTACGGATGAGGTCAAGAAAATCGTCGGCTGCTATAAGACATAACACCTTGGAGGGATCTATAATTGACTGTGGTTTTATTTCTTCGTGTGAAAGGGAAGCATCTTGCCTAGTTAAAGCATCAACTTTCCTGTTTTCTGTGCTGGGTCTGAAAGTTACAAAAAAGTCAAATTTGGCAAAGAAGAGCATCCACCTTAGTTGTCTAGGAGTCAATACCCTAGCTGAACTCATGAACTGTAGGTTTCGTTGATCGGAATACACAGTGAACTTGTGCTCTGTTCCAGACAGGTAGTGTCTCCACTCCTTGAAAGCATCTCAAATAGCCAAAAGTTCTTTCGCTGCGATGATGTTATTTTGTTCTGCAGCATTTAACTTTCTTAACATATAGGCAACCGGATGTAGTTGTCCAGTATGAGGGTGACGTTGAGACAATATGGCTCCTAATGCTACATCCGATGCATCTGCTTCCACTATGAAAGGATCTGTGACTCTTGGATGGGCTAAAACAGGTGCAGTAGTGAAAGCCTTTTTTAGCGAGGTGAAAGCCTCGTCAGCTTCTGCCGACCAACAGAAGGCAGTGTTCTTGCACAATAGTCGGGTGATTGGTGCTACTTTCTGAGAGAACTGTTCAATAAATTGGTGGTAGAAATTTGCGAAGCCTAAGAAACATTGTACATCACGAACCGATTTAGGTGTGGGCCACTCTATCACTGCTTCTATTTTTCGTTGGGTCATCTGCATTCCTTTCGGAGTCAAAGTCACACCTAGAAATTCCCCTGTTCTAATGTGGAATTCACATTTGCTCAGTTTACAGTATAAGCGATGTGTTCGCAAGGTATGTAGTACTCTAGCTACATGTTCTTCATGGAGTTCCTCTGAATTAGAGTAAATTAGAATATCATTGATGTAAACGATTACAAAGATGTCAAGTTATTCCTTTAACACATCGTTGAGAAAATATTGGAAGGCCGCAGGGGCGTTGCATAGTCCAAAAGGCATTACCTGGTATTCATATAGCCCAAAACGGGTCTTAAAAGTCATCTTCCATTCGTCCCCTTCACGGACACGTAACCAAGTGATAGTTTCCACGCAGATCAAGTTTAGTATACATAACAGCATTTTTTACTTGGTCTAACAGTACTGGGATTAAGGGCAATGGGTACTTATTCTTCACCGTAATTTAGTTCATTGCTCTGTAGTCTATGCAAGGTCTTAACTCTCCATTTGCTGTAGGTATGAAGAACAATGGAGAAGCAGCAGGAGAACGTGAGGGACGAATCAGATCGTTTGCTAGACATTGGTCAAGATACCTTCGCAAATGTAGATTCTCTTTTTCGGAGAGGGCATAAATTCTGCAGTTTGGTATGATGGTCCCCGGTAGCAGGTCTATCTGACAATCGTATGGTCTATGGGGGGGTAAGGTACTTGCTGATTGTTCTCTAAAGATGTCAGCGTACTTTGCATACCTGTCCGGCAAGATAGTCGCTTTTTCTACTGCAGTAGCGATATGTTGGCAAGGTTTTTCCTTACCAAAGCTCAACCAGTTCTCTTGACAAAATACAGAGGAGAAACGTAGCATTTGTTTTTGTCAGTCGATATGGGGATTATGCAGCATTAACCAGGCCAGGCCTAATATGAAACCATACTGGGGTGCCTGGATGATATCAAAGGATAGTCTCTCCCGATGTTCAAAACCATCAACGTCTTGACATTTGATGTGTGTTTGAGAGGTACACGTGGTGACTGGGCCTCCTGATAACTCACTACCATCCACTGCTTGAACAATTTCTGGTGACTTCTTTTAAATCCACGAGAGTTGTAAATGTTTGGCAGTTTGTGAATCTACAAAGTTGCACCTGAATCTATTAAAGCCTGAATCTTCTGCCATTTTCCAAAGACTTGAGTTGCATAGAAAATCGAAGGTGCCTGCTATGTGGACTTGGATTTAGATGTACTGAAGGGATCTTTAAAGAACCCAAGAAATTTCCTTCCTTCTTTCTTGGGCTGACTAGTTTTCCTCCGGGATCTCAAGCATAGCTACCTGTTTCTTAGAGGTGACCCTTTGGTCAGGGGTTGACGAAGAGTTCCTATTTCCATAGGCTCAGCGACGGTGTCTGAAGAAACAGAAGGAAGAGGGTTGCAGTATCTATCTAGTCGACAATTAGTGCGGTCTGGGCGTTTCCTGTCTCCTTTTCTTTCAGTGAGCCTATGGTCTAATCGCAGTGTGAGTTGTATCAGATCTGTACAGGTTCTTGGTTGAGGGTCAATTTGCGCTAGAACGTCTTTTAGTTCTTCTTTGAGCCCGTGATAAAAGAGTGCAGATCTCGTGGGCTTGCTATTCTGTCAAGACCCAGTTCCTCGGGATCTGTGCATTGCTAATCAAGGGGCCCTCCTCCAGGCAGCACCACCTCAGTTGCCACAATGGCGCTGAGGATTGGAGAGGCCAGGCGGGGGAAGGGAATGAAGGGAACAGCCAGGAGGGAGATCTGAAAGAGAAATTGTTAAGCACAAAATATCACTACATTATCATATGCTTAAAAATAATGACATATGAAAACAGAAAACAAGGGTCCAAAAGGAGATTCAAGGATCTAATGATGGCACTCAGGCCAAAACCACAAGACTAAGCTACAATCACCAAAAGCCTATCAAGACCATATGTCAAAAGCTCGAAAGGAACACCGCTAACTAAATAAGAAGTAATAGCAGATTTTTCAATCAGCAATGTCGATAAGCATGATCATCACACGATGATACTAAAATGTCTCTCTCAATGCACGATCAGCAATAATACTGCTTCTTAATAAACATGCAAACATTAGAAAAACAACATAACAGTAACTCGCACGTAAGATTATTATTATTCACATAGAGACAGTATTCATCTGAACTGTGCCAAAAGGTAATTGTCTCTTCCCCTGAGCAAAACGCGTTACCCAGGGAAAAATGCTGACTGAAAGAATCCAGTCGCTATGACAACCAGAGCTCCACTAGTCTCCGAGAATCCAGGAGAAGCGGATACAAAGTAGCAAGATTTCACAAAGCCGGCATGGAAGCCCCCGTCGGAACACTCTTACCAGTGCGAGTCCGTCCACTCGCTGAAAGAGAATCCTTTCTCTGGATGACATGAGGAAAAGATGGAAAGCTCTTACCCAAGGAGGTTCCAGAATAGCAAGCACTGGAACAGAGGTGAGGCTGGCTTATATAGCCTGACCACACCCAAACCACACCCAAAGATGATTGCAATGTGGGACTGCTGGGAGTTGTAGTCCAAGGCTGGGGGGCAATGCAACCACCACTTACTATGGCCTCCAGGCAGATAGAACTTGCCACAAAAAGGGTGCAAACGGCGCGTTCTGCAGCATAGAAGAGCTGGGCAGACGCGCATCGCATCAGGGAGATCGTGGCAACCTTTAAAGGGTTCACTGCTGAGACCGCGCCATGGTGCGAGAGCGCGCTGAACTCAAGTCCTGACACTTTCATTTTCATTAATGTTGTGGGTGTGGTAATGGTGAGACCCTTTTTGCCTATAACACAGTGTTTTCACAGAACAGTTAAAAAATATATATTCTTTATTCTTTCTCGTATGTCACTTTCAATTATTAATCTTACTTCATGGAGTACCACCGCTCTTTTGTTTCGAAAAAAAAAAAAAAAGTTAATCTTCCTTATTCCTATTAATTCGCTATTGCTTCTACAATCTCTTACTTCTTTTCTTCTTCTTCGTTTGCATGGTCTTTTCCTCTTTCTTTATCCATCAACTTGTTATTAACAGTCTCTCTTTGTTTTCTTATAGGGGTTCACTGGTTCCTGTTTGCGACTCCACTCACAGGCATGAGGAGAGAACACAGGATAAGAAATAAGAGGTATGTCTGGGGTTTGTGTTAACCATGGGTTAAAGGCGGAAAAGGGGTGAAGGGAAAGTGAAGCAACTGTGCACTTTAAGTGAGTTTCCTCTTTTCACTGTGTGTGTTTTTTTTCCCCAGTGGTTTAGTGATCGTGAGTTGAATAATAAAATAAAAATAAATATCTCTATATTTTTAAGTTAACAAAATAAAAATAAAGAAGAAGAAAAAAAATTAGGACGGAAGAAAGGGTGTTTCTATCCACATCTTCCCTTTCCTAGCAAAGTATCATACTTCTCCACCTGGCTCCTCACTCAGGTTGATGGAATATTTTATTTCAGCCCTCCTGCCTCCTCTTATTGCTTCCCCGTCCCCCTCGCTAGTCCCCAGAAGGTACTTGCAGCCCATATACGGGCCCGTACCTGGTAAATCCTCATCCCTCCAGAGATGTGGCAGGTCAATGTGTCTTCCTCACTTGTCTCCTGCCACTTCCGTCTGCTTCTTCCACTCTCTACCGAAGGTGGTTCAGCGAGGCCTCCTCTTTGTTTCTGCTTGTGGCGTCCCCAGTCATTCCTCTCCAGTCGGGTTTTCCTCCTTTGCTGCTGTCCGCGTTTTCCTTTTGTGTGTGTTCGCCTTCCCCTGACCGCGCATTCTCTTCCTGGTTTATCACGTTGTTACAGCGTGCCCCCGGGATACTCTATCTTCGGTCTCGTCGGCTTGTCCAGAGTTCAGAGAACCCTGTTACATTCTCCCTTCCTTGAACAGGGCTGGTCGAGTCCCTGATCAGGGGATGTCTGGACAGGTAATCTGCTGGTATCATTTGCGAACCTGGAAGATGTTGTACATGGAATACAAAGGGTTGTAGTGCCATAAACCAACGTACTACTCTTGCATTGGTATCCTTATGACTCGCTAACCACATCAGAGGAGCATGGTCTGTAACCAGGGTAAATGGGTGTACCAACGAGTGGTATTGTAGATTTTCTATAGTCCATTTGATGGCTAAACATTCTTTTTCTATGGTAGGGTAGTGGCATTCTCTGGGCAATAATTTTCTGCTAATAAACACTATTGGATGTATCAGTCCCTCTTCATTGTTTTGAGATAGTACCGCTCCTAGCCCGATTTCAGAAGCATCAATCTGTAACAAAAAAGGTTTTTGGAAGTCCGGACAGTGTAGTACAGGTTTGCACGTTAGGAAGGTTTTCAGCATTTTGTAACTCTCTCTTTGAGGAGTATTTTATTCACTAATCTTATTCGGTTGTCCTTTTTTTAAAAGATTGGTCAAAGGAGCCACCAAGATGGAATAGTTAGGGATGAAACTACAGTAATAGCCAATCAATCCTAAAAAGGACCGCACTTCCTTCTTTGATTTCGGGATTGGTAAGCTCATGATGGCCTCGACTTTGTCAATTTGTGGTTGAATATGACCTTTCTCTATATTATAAACGAGATAGGAAATAGATTCTCTTGCTAGTTTACATTTTTCTGGGTTGGCTGTCAGTCCTGCTTCAAGAAGAGTATGGAATATTTTGGACAAGTCAACCATGTGTTGTTTCCATGTTTCAATGTGTATAACAATGTTGTATAAGTATGTGGTGGCATACTCTGTGTGAGGTCTTAACCACCTGTCCATTAGACGTTGAAAGGTTGCGGGAGCACCATGTAAACTGAAAGGTAGTACTGTAAAATGGTAAAGTCCTGAGGTAGTGGAAAAAGCTGTTTTTCACCTGTGGGTTTAGGGGTATTTGCCAATACCCTTTTGTGAGGTCTAACATGGACAAATATCATGCTTTCCCTAATTGTTCTATCAACTCATCTACTCGGGGAATTGGGTAGCTATCAAAGTCTGAGATGGGGTTCAGTTGTCGGAAGTTGACACACACAAAAACGTATGGTCCCGTTAGGTTTCAGAACTAGCACAACCGGAGGGCACCAAGGATTAGTAGAAGGTTCTATAATACATGTTTTTAACATACTTTGTACTTCTTGCTCTACGAGTACCCTACGGGAATATGGTATTCAATATGGTCTTAGGCAGACTATTCTCCCTCCTTTGGTAACAATGTTCTATTCTATTAGGGCGTTCCTTCCCGGATTGGGGGAAAACAGTCTGTTGTATTTATGTACATCCTTACTAAGTTGGTTCGTCAACTCCTTAGGTAGGTTTGGGTTTATGTCGGAAAACAACTTAGGTATATTTTCCTGTTGGGGACATAGGTAATGTCTAGGGGTTTTATTTCGTTTACTAATAGTACAGAATCTATAGGTGTGTTTGGTATGTCTCCTTCTTCCCACTTCTTTAACAGATTGATGTGATAAATATTTGTTTTCTTCAGTGACTTTTATAACACACAATATGTAACAGGGGTTACTTTCTCAAGTATTTTGTAGGGTCCTTGCCATTTTGCTAATAACTTATTTTCAGAACTAGGTAAGAGTATCAAGACTCGTTCTCCATTGATTAGTTCCCTTAAACTTGTGCCTGCATTATAATGTTTTCTTTGTTTTTCTTGAGCTTCTTCAAGATGTAAACGGACATCCTCGCATATAGTTTATATATTATCTTCTAACTGTTGTGTGTACTCTAGGATAGCCTTCCTATCTGTTTCTTTTTCTTCCCATTTTTCTACAGCCATCTCCAAAAGAGTTCTCAGATGTCTACCAAAGACTAGTTCAAATGGGCTATGCCCTGTTGATGCCTTCACATGCATTCTTATTGCAAACAAAAGTAATGGTAACTTCTTATCCCAATCACTCCCTGAGTCAGATATCGCTTTTTGGAAGGGTCTTGATAGTACAGTTATATCTCTCTACTAGACCATCTGTTTGTGGATGGTAGACGGAGGTGCAAATCTGTTTTACCACAATAATTTGACATATCTGGGACATAAGTAGAGACATAAAAGGCGTCCCCTGGTCTGTTTATATCTCTTTAGGGAATCCCACTCGGGAAACAAATCCCACCATAGCGTGAGCCACGCTTTTTGTAGTCATACTTGTTAATGGAATTGCTTAAGGATATCTAGAAGCATAATCCACAAGAACTAAAAGATACATATAACCTCTGGAGGAAGGTGTCAGTGGTCCCACAAAATCCATCCCCACTCTAGAAAAAGATATATCAATAATGGGTAATGGGTGAAGAGGTGCTTTCTGTATCTTACCGGGATTAATAAGCTGACATCTAGGGCACTGTGCACAAAACTTCCGTATCTCACAAAAAAACCATGGCCAATAGAATCGTCGGAGAAGGTACTCTTTGGTTTTCTCCTCACCATAATGGCCACCCCCAACCTGAGTATGGGCTAAATGAAGTACTTGCATGTGATGGGGAGTAGGTATGACTAATTGAGTCTTCTGCTCTTTGCCCTGTTGGATTATTCTATATAATAAGCCATTTTGGACCAGGAAGTAAGGACACACCTGTCATGTTGTTTCGGTAGCCACAGTAGCCCAGGCGTCTTTCAGCTTGGGATCATCCCTTTGACTGACACGGAAAGGGGGTGGACTCGTCAACACAGTGGTTTCTGTAGGGAATACATAATTAGATTGTTTAGCTCTTTGATAGATTTTCCCCTGCTCTCTTTTCTCAGTCTACTAATTTTTTCTTTTGTCTTACCCGGAGTTAGACCACTGTGGGAAAAACACGCATTGTTGAGCCATGAATAGTCTTCATTGATGTGACCTAGGATTTTGGAGAAAGCGCAATAATCCGTACCCAGGATCATATCTTCGACTAAGTGAGGAATCACCCCTACTTGTATGGATTCTTCCCAACCCCTCCAATTTATAGTAATCCCAGCTAGAGGATGACATTTCAAATCCCCTTGAATACAACAAATGGATACAGTTTCTTCTCCTGGTTCCACCTCATTCCCCAATACCTCTGCTTTTATCACAAACTGACTGCACCGAGTCAACCAATATCCTTGTTGGTTATTCACTAAGATTTCCATAGAATATCGAGTTGTTGTATAATTGATGCAAAGTACCCTTCACCTCATCATTCCTATTTCCATAGGTTCTGGGAGTCTATGTGGGCAATTGCATGCTGTATGGCCCCCTTCTGCACAATGATAACATTGGGGTGTCTGATGTGGCTCTTTATCCGTGAATGATGTGGTGGGACTTTCCTCCGGACTTTTGGTTACCCGGGACCTTGAGTTGATACTAACTGCATTTCCCGTTATTGGTTGTTCTTTATAGGGCTTTACCCTAAAATCTAGAACTCGGTGGAAAGCACAGGCTAGCTCAATGGCAGTCGTTGTTGTGACATTAGGATGTTGTTTGATCCAGTTGCATGTCTGGCTAGGTAATGTATAGAGAAACTGTTCTAACAATATAACCTGTATTACTTCTTCCCTATTGGTGTTGATAGGGTTCAACCACTTTACTCTTAAATCTTGTATTCTGTAGTATAGTGCTCTTGGGTTCCCCATGGGCATCCATTTAGTTTTTCTAAACTTGATACAATAGTACTCTGTATCATGTCCTACTCGTTCTAAGATGGCCTTCTTTATGTTTCCGTAAGGGGTGGTTCCACTGGAGTTTACAGCTTGGTAGGAGGCTTGTAGAGTCCCTGTCAACAGAGGGGCTATGTATTGACCCCATCTGTCCTGTGGCCAATTGGCTGAAGCAGCCACCCTTTCAAAATTCATAAAGAAGGCATCGGAGTCTTTGTCTTCTTGAAAATTTGTAATACCAAACTAGGGAAATTTGGATGAACCCTTGTAGTGGCTATGGTGTCTGTCGGTTTCTGAATGGCCATCTCATGGACCAAATGATTGTTGGCTATAATTGTCGCTTGACTTTTAAGGGCATTTTGGAACGTCTCTTTATCATTTCTGGCTTCTCTCAATTGTTCTTCCCACACTATTTGTAAATGTCTCTGTCGCTGACTAATCATATCTTCAAGGGAGGGTTTCTCCTCCATTGTTCCTTTGTATAGACTTAGGAACAAAATCCCACTTCTGACACCAATATGTTGTGGGTGTGGTGATGGTGAGACCCTCTCTCCCTATAACACAGTCTTTTCACAGAACAGTTTTTAAACAAAAATACTCTTTATTCTTTCTTGCATGGCACTTTCAATTATTAATCTTACTTCATGGAGTACCACTACTCTATTGTTTGGAAAAAGAAAAGAAAAAATTGTAATCTTCCTTATTCCTATTAATTCGCTATTGCTTCTACAATATCTTTCTTCTTTTCTTCTTCTTCGTTTGTATGGTCTTTTCCTCTTTCTTTATCCATCAACTTGTTTTTAAAAGTCTTTCTTTGTTTTCTTATAGGGGTTCACCATGTCCTGTTTGCGGCTCCATTCACAGGCACGAGGAGAGAACACAGGATAAGAAATAGGAGGTGAGTCTGGGGTTTGTTTTAACCATGGGTTAAAGGGGGAAAAGGGGTGTAGGGGAAGTGAAGCAACTGTGCACTTTCAGTGGGTTTCCTCTTTTCATTGTGTGTTTTTTTTCCCCAGTGGTTTAGTGATTTTGAGTTGAATAATAAAATTAAAAAAATATCTCTATATTTTTAAGTTAATAAAATAAAAATAAAGAAGAAAAACAAATTCGGACAGAAGAAAAGGTATTTCTATCCACACCTTCCCTTTCTTAGCAAAGTATCATATTTCTCTACCTTGCTCCTCACTCAGGTTGATGAAATATTTTATTACAGCCCTCCTGCTTCCTCTTATCTCTTCCCCCGTCCCCCTCGCTGTTCCCCAGAAGGTTCTTGCGGCCCGTATACGGGCATGTACCTGGTTATGCCACGTCCCTCCAGGGACGTAGCAGATCAATGCATCTTCTATAGGTCTCCTGCCGCTGCCATCTGCCTCTTCTGCTCTCCCTGGAAGGTGGTTCAGCGAGGCCTCCTCTTTGTTTCTGCTTGTGGCATCCCCCGTTGTTCCTCTCCGGTCGGGTTTTCCTCCTTCGCCGCTGTTGATGTCTTCCTTCTGTGTGTGTTCACCTTCTCCCGACGGCGCATTCTTTTCCTGGTTTATCATGCCGTTACTGCGTAATGACGTGATGGACTCAAAATTGCCCCCGGGGTACTCTATCTTCGGTCTTGTTCTCGTCGGCTCATCCAGGGTTCCAATAACCCTGTTGCAATTAAATTCCATGCTCACCATTGTACAGAATAATTTACTATTGTTAGTTTTTGTTATAATATCTGATGTTCTTAGTTGTGTTATGGTGGTAGTAGTCTGGTGTCAGTCTTTCTAAAGCTATTATATAAACATATATATGTATAACCTACTAACTCTGTGTTCTTCTTTCAATTTAGTTGCCTGTGATGGATTATCATTATGCTTAATCCTACTGTTGGAGTTCACCTCTGCGGGAGTGTAACCTCGCTTGTGATGCATTCCCTGTTAGCTCACTACCATTAAGAAGGCACTTTGGGAAACCCTCAAGTAGGGTGCTGGAAGATTGAAAGAGGTAGCAGCCATTGTTTAATCTATTACAGCAAGAGAACTACGGGGTAAAGCAAACTAGTTTAGTTAGTATGTAACAACCTTCTACTGGAGATGAAATAAGTACTTATTTACCTGGTTTCTGTAGGCCATATATGAAAGGGCAGCATACCCCCATATTGGTCAATATTGTTACAGGGGGTAGTTATAACTAACTGTAATTAACTGGCATATACTTTCAGAAACAGATTTAAAAGACTTGTTGCACAAAAAAGCATCAGAGCATAGTGCAAAGTTAAAGTCAAACAAAAAAATCTTCTTCGGACATAAAGTATAATAGAAATGTTTCACTTTCCGAAAAAAAGTCAAAGAGTAAGCCCACCCACAACCGGCCCATCCATGTCCCAAACAATATCTCCCCAACCAGTGTCCAAAATGTAAATGTCAATAAAAGTCCAAAACAAAGTCTTCCACAGCAGCAAAACTCCCTCCCACCAAAACAAAAAATAAAAAAAGGGGTTAGAAGAGGGTATTCTCTAGGATGGTCCACAGTTCTTGAAGCTGTCCCTAAAGACATGCTATCCTACGCCCCAAGTGTGCCAGTTCACGTAGCACACGGAGATGCGATAGCTGGTCTGAAGGGGAGACAGCTGTGGTGTATGAGCGTGGGCAGCTCCAAGATGCTGCTAGTGCTGACATGGTCTGGAGGCTAGATGTATAGGCCAAAGGTCCGGGTCCAGGGCATGTGCCTTACCTTCCTCCTCAATCAGGCATTGATACTCTGACTGGGTGACCTTCAACCTCTGCTGCTGGAGCTGGGATGCTATCTCCTCCTGGGTTGATAGTGGTGGTGGACTAGCAGGAGTATCAATATCAAGAAGAAAAAAGTATATAGTGGCAAAGTAGCAGTACATTGCTGGTCCCCTAGGGCCATTGAAATTGTTGATGTTATTAGGAGAGTCACAGGATTTCCTGAAAAATTAAACCAGACTGAGATTGTGTGGAAAAAGAAAAATACCTCTCATTAATGAGTAAGGCATCATCCACTATGGAGTACAAGTATTTTATTCTTGTTATGCTAAATAAATGGAGGCATCCCTGCTAGAACAATGGGTACTTTTTTGCTACTCTCTGCAGTCTGCAACTGGGGCAGCTGCAATCAATAATTATGTTACTTTGATTCCAATGGCCCTGCTCTTCTCCAAATGCCTTTGAATTCTACCCTGAATCCAAAGAGACACATTAATAATATATGTTGCACTCATTGGGCCCAGGTCACAAAGGTGAACTTGGACCAAAAGTCTAGCTTTACTTGTAGTAAAGTTAGACATTAGGACTAAACTTGGACCAAAAGTCTAACTTTAAGTGAAGTTAGACTTTAAGTCTAAACTTAGACTTTTGTTCTAAGCTTAGAATTTGTTCTAAGTTTACCTTTGTGAATCGGGCCCATCATAAATAAAATGCAGATAATAGATATCCTGTCTGTCGTACGTAGACGTTCGGAAAAACAATGCACTGCAGTACAGAAAAAGGAACAGGATATGTAGATTTTATTGGACACATTTGTCACATAGTATTCCATCCACAAATCATGAAATCACAGGTTCTTATTCCCACTTTACTTCCTGGCCTTGCCCTCAAACACAAATTATTTCAAAGAAACACATTTGCTTGGCAGTAAGGAAAGGAAACTTGACTTACTCTACAGCAGGGTAAGTTATAAAACAAAACGGCAGGGTAGGTATAGTAGAAGTTTTGCCATAGAATAGTGGTGTGTCACTGACCTTCATGTGCCTAATCTGCCTTAGTCAGTCATTGTAGTTAAAACTAGAGGTTGATGGATGTCAAAAGGGAAAAATTGGAACAGGCATAAATCCATTTTGGAAGCCATTAAATAAATATGTGCACCACTTGGTGCCTAACATGTGGCACAAGCCAACAATTTCTTTTGTTTCAAGGTTTTTGGTAGGCTGGGACAGAAACAGAACTTAGGAACAAATTAAAGAGCGAAATACTTGGATGTGACTGAGTGGGGACTAGGAGGGAATGGAAAGGCTCGTTTTCATTTTGGTTTGCAATCTATTGACAGGTGTTTAAAAGCTGATGAACGGAAGCAGACTCACATTGCACAGCCAACACTGCAGTACCAAATTGAACTTTGCTGCAGTTAGGTCATGGCCCATGGGTTGTGAAACACCATGGCCAGGGTGATCATGGATGATGATGGAAGGGATGTACCTCCCTTTACAAATACAGAAATTGTCAATAAGCAAGCAGTGTGACTTTCCACTGCCCATCCCTGCCACTGCAGGGAATTCACCTTCAACTGCTGTTTCACCTTGAGCGCCAGAGCTGGCACCAGCACTGGTATTCTCTGCAGCTAGAAAAAACACTACACATTTTAGATGCCAGATATGCCTACCCTTTTCATTTTTTTAACTAAATACATTTGCAATACATGACTACAGTTCAGTTCGCAGAATCTTATCTTCTAACTAAAATATCACTTTGGACATTTTGTTGGTTGATAATGTTAGAAAAGCCAAGTAGGCAAGGCAACCCAAAACTTCTCTTAATGGATGGGCAGAGATATGATGACTGTGCGTCATTTGAATAGAAATGAAGTGGCAGAATAAATTTGTCAATGAAGGACAAATGGTTCTAGTTGGAACATGCAATGGGAGTGTCCTAATACTACTTTCCTGCCATCCTGCACTGTCATTGAACCTGCTAGGATACTGAATAATGCACACAATACAGCACTGTGTGAGGAGGGTCACCATAACCATGGCCACTCTCTTGTCGTTTGAGCATGAGCGAGAAAAACAAAGCCTTCTCAACAAACAAGCATAGAATAGCTTGCTAAGGTCTACAAATGCTGCAATCTTCACAGTATAGTGCCTAATCTATTCCCTTAGTCTTAAAATACCAGTCCCCAAGGTATATAAGGTAGGGGAGAGGGAAAGCTTAATAACGAAGCAGAATACAGCTACAGATTCGTACAGACAGGAGGACCTCAGCTACAGAAAAAAGAAATATAGAAAAATGCATAATGCAATGAGGTATAACAAGAATTAACAAACATTAACTAGAACAGAGAGGATTTGGAAAAAATTCATACTATAAAAGAAACAAGGACAATTATTCTAAAGGTGAGAGGTAAAAGTTAGATATATAACTAATATTAACAAGAACTTACTGGGGCCAGCAGAGCCATCAGCTGCAGGGCTGGTGGTGGTGCTTTCACCTGCCGTGGCACTGGTAGTGGCAGCCTCAGCCTGACCTTCTGATGTCCTCTTCCTAATTTCCTAAACCTTACCTAAGCCATATTCCAAATTTCCTAAGCTACATGTATAACTACTAATGCATTGCAACAAATGATCTTTGCTTTGCAACCCTCTTTGATGGGCCAACTCAGTCAAATTATTTTTTCAATGCATAGATGCATACTACACATCATTGGGAGATTGCTTGGGACTGTACAAGCTACATAAAAAAGAAAAACACAGAGAAAGCTAACTCATTGAAATTACTACTATCACAGTACCATTATCCTAGTGACAGGACAGAGGAATCTGCATGACTACTTGAATAGTCAGCCCAAGCAAGTGCCTACAATGACGCATACAACTAGGTAGCACTGAGCACCTGGCTTACTCAAATTGGATCACATAATATTCGTAACATTAGGTGAAACTTGACTTATCTCGGAGTGTGAGCAGCATGCTACGTAAAAAAAATGAGGACACAACAAATGCATAATTACTCACCAAACCCTGCAACCTAGATGCCCAACAGGTCCTGTTCCCGGTCGAGGATATCAGCCTAGCATTGTGTAAACTGCTGCTGGGTGTGCCGAACTCCAGTATGCCTCTGCACAAGCTGGTGTACCCTCCCCATCAGCAGCTGATGCTCCTGCAGGCTGTACCTCCCCCCCGTCCTGCCGCCTACTGTTACCATTGAGGGAAGATGGTGCTGCACAAAACAAACTAGTGCTGCCACCTCTGTCTCTGAGAAAATGGAGCGGGGCACCGGCAACTGCAAGGTGTGCGGTTAGCACCTCTTGCACTGCAGCCACCTCGCCCATGCACTGCCATGGTGCTGGGTGGCAAAAATAAATAAATAGGAAATAGAAGGAATAGAAAGGAAGAAATTAGGAAGTAAAGGACAACGACTCACAGAAAATTACAAAAATCAAAGACATAAAATACACAAACACAAATACACTAATATAATAAAGGTAAAACAGGGGTGGACCAGTGGGAAAGTGGGATAGGGAAAGGATTACAGAGATTGAGAGTAGATTAAAAATTAGACCCAGCACCATTCACAGAACAGATTAAAAAATATGTCCACATTTACATGGGACTACGTGGTGCAGTTTGAGCTCTGTTCGCAACACAGAACCTACACCAATCAGTGCAAACGGGCATCTGAGCACAACTTTGCGTGTTTGTGGAGTGAGGCAGAGTTCTCACAGAGTTTTTTAACACTTTGTGGAAGTCCATGAGGCAGAACTCTACAAGCACCGCCCAGGCCTAGTGTCCAAACTTGTAGGCTAATATGGTCTTCATAGCAGTGAAGCATGTTTGGTCCTCCACCTCTAGTGAAAGAAGTAAATTCCTTCCCATTGTGGGCATGTACCTCCATAGACTACAACCCCAGTACTCCTCTGGGACCTTGTACACTATTAGAGACACTTCATAGACTGCAAACCATTTGTCTTTCAGCCCCACGATATATCCAGGCACCAAACCCTTGAGGATCCTGACTCTTATTTCTGTATCAGGCACTGCAGCTATGCTGCCACCATTACTGCTGTACACCACCTGAAGTGCTCTGATGTCCAGCTCTCTGAGTTTCAGTTCATGGGATATTTTCCTCTCCTCAAGAGCCAACCTTCTTTCCTCTAGAACCTGTTTGCTTTCCAATTTCATTTGGGCAAGCGTTTGTTCCTCCTTCAGCTGGGCCAGGTCTAGCTTCAGCATTCTCTCCTCCCTCCTGTCTGCCAGCTCCTCTGGGGACAGGTTCCCTAATTAAATAATGCTCCCTGGTCTAGGAACCACCACTTCTTCTAGCAAATTGTTGGCCACTTCCAAAGGCGGCCTCAAATCCACATTAGAATCCAGGATCAACTCACCCTCCTCGTCCTGAATTTCTGGCTCATTCTCCTCTGGGTCCTCAGCCCCTGCATCTCGGGCCTCTGCCCCGTCTCTAAAAGTCTTCTGCAGCTCCACCTTCTCTGTGAAGCCTCTCATGGAAACCTGAAACTCCTTGAAAATGCTCTTCAGTTGCACCACAGTGTAAGACTCTAGCTGGGCCAGCTCAAAATCAGTGACCCCAGGTGTATGTGCAGGTGCTGCTTGTCCAGAGTGAGACATGGCTTTAGCAGGAAAAAAAAATCAAAAGGCCAATCAGATATAATTGAAAAAGACTCAAATTGGTCTTAGTATGGAGTTGTAGTGAACAATGAGTTACTGTAGGGTACTGCACAAACACAAGTCCTATTCTCACTGCTGATCACCAGTGTTAGAAATTGGGTTTCTAGTCGTCAGAGTATGCACCCTGCCCAAGCAGGAACCACACTCCTAATCATGGTAAGTCAGACACACACTAAAAGATAGTCTGTGCTCATTCTCTGGAAGCTTGGCACAGAACAGTCAGGTGTATCTAAAGAGGAAATGGTTAAAGTATTACAGTAAGTTACAGTAACACAATAAAAAGCACCACAAAAAAGGCTTCACACAGGTTTAGAAAAAATAGATCATTATATTCCTGACAAAACAAGACCAAAACGATAAAAATTCAATAACAAGACCAAAACGATAAAAATTCAATATGTACAAGTCGAGGTATGAGTTTTGGAAGAATAAGTGTCAAAATAGCACTTAGAAGCAGATAGTGCTTTAGGTGTTATTTTAGATTGAACTGGACTAGGGAAAAGTCAAAGTTTGGCTCGAAATCGATTGAGCACAGGACGGCTACAGGACCCACTCAGGCCCCTGTGAACAAAGTACCTTTCCGGGTTCCAACAGAGACATATGTGGTGAGATGCTTCGATCAGGCCCACACAGGGGTGATGATGCAGCGATATGTCCCACATAGTGAAAGCGATGAGTCAGTTTCAAAGACTAAAGCTTGAGCCGAGATGTGTTTGTTCTGATGTGCCAAGTTTCTCCATGCAGCCGAAGGATGCGTTGACCTCTGTAGACTGCTGTGGTGGCGATGCTTGGTTCTAATTTGTCAGGCTCTCACAGTGATGGAGTGGATCAGAGAATGATGCGCTGATTCTGCTCCTACAACCAGGTCGATGCACCGGATCTGGTACACGACTGACCTGCTACATGCAGACAGTAGATGCATTGATTTCCATGATGCAACAGTTTAGGTTCACTATCAGTGAACCAAGCACAGGAGCTGGGAAAAAGACTTTGACATCCCAGATTTTCAAGCAACAGGAGGCAAGCAAACAAGCCCTTGGACACACTTCAGGTACAAGGCAGAGTCCAGCAATCCCTCAACAGAGAAAGAGTCCGGCAGGCACCAGGGCAACACAAGAAAAAATCAGGCCTTCCGGGTCCAGCAGTCCAGTAGATGAGTCCTTTACGTGGGGCAGTTGTGGCTGTGTAGGTCCAGAAGTGCCTGATTTTGTGGGTCAGGGACCCGGCACGTATAATCAAAAGTGCCTTTGAAGCGGGGGTGACTTCAAAGAAGTATTTTTGAAGTGTACGAGTATCCTTTCTTCCCCAGCCTTGACTCCAGACTATCATTAGGGGGTATCAACCATTTATGTGGGGACAGGCCCTGCCTAGTCAGGCATAAGTGTCACCCCCCTCCTGCCCTTCCTGCCCAGGAAGAGCCATCAGAATGCAGGTGAATGTAGGAGCAAATTTAGACACACCTGACCTTCCTGTGATTGTGGCTACCTAGAGGGAATGTACAAAGTGTAACTGTCACCCACCCCAGATTGATTATTGGAGGATTGATTATTGATTATTGCTTGAATTTTTGTGATCTCACCAAGCCGTCAGATAGGGGATGTTGCTTGGGATTTTAATCAAATGAAAAACGTTTAATTAATAACGTGTATGAGTGAAATTGTAGGCCGACCTGAATGCCACATTTTAAATGTGCAATTTCCTTTGTTAACTCTGCGTGACCTACACTTGCTGACTTTTTCTAACATTAGGAAATTCCAAACTGCCATAGTTCAGTTGAAATGTTTCTTTTTGCATGAATTTCCATGACACAAACTTCCTTTGCTATCAAAGAAAGTTATAGTTTCTATTTGTTATAACAACTTGACCTTCTTTGGAATCACAAACTTGCTAAACAAATCTTCAAATTTACTTCCTTATGAATTGACTTCTAGTGTGGAGATGTGTGAGAATTAAAATGACATAAGCTGTTTAAAAATAAAACTTACATGAATGTTCGGTCTTTCAGAAACCAGATGTAAGTGAAAATACTTGAGTGTAGCTTCATTGTTAAACATGTAGTCGAGTATTTCTTGAGTGTAGAAGACTTCTGCGGTCATTCCTACCTTGGCCGGCGGCGGTCGCCGCCCGCCTGGCGGGAACCGCCAGAAGACCGTACTGCGGTCAAAAGACCGCGGCGGTCATTCTGTCTTTCCTGCTGGGCTGGCGGGCGACCGCCAAAAGGCCACCCGCCCGCCCAGCGGGAAAGCACCAGCAACGAGGAAGCCGGATCCGAATGGAGCCGGCGGAGTTGCTGGTGTGCGACGGGTGCAGTTGCACCCGTCGCGATTTTCAGTGTCTGCCAAGCAGACACTGAAAATCAATGTGGGGCCCTGTTAGGGGGCCCCTGCAGTGCCCATGCCAGTGGCATGGGCACTGCAGGGGCCCCCAGGGGCCCCACGACACCCGTTCCCGCCAGCCAGGTTCTGGCGGTAAAAACCGCAAGAACCAGGCTGGCGGGTAGGGGGTCGGAATCCCCATGGCGGCGCTGCTTGCAGCACCGCCATGGAGGATTCACAGGGGCAGCGGGAAGCCGCGGGAAACCGCCGGCTTCCCTTTTCTGACCGCGGCTTTACCGCCGCGGTCAGAATGGCCCCAGAAGCACCGCCAGCCTGTTGGCGGTGCTTCCTCTGTCCCCTACCGTGGCGGTCTCGGACCACCAGGGTAGGAATGACCCCCTTTGTTAGAACTTATCTAAAAAAAACTGTTCCTGTCTCATGACTTTCTGTTCTCCTCATTGAATGATCATGTAAAATTATTTGAAATTTTGTATCATTGTACTTTAAATACAAATGTCTCAGGGAAAAAACAGGTTCACACGATGCAACACTATACACAAGCTACACCTGCTGCAGAAATATTCTCCCTTTTTTCCTTGACCGGCACACTCTTCTCATTTGCTACTGAATGGCATTAGAGGCTACACAGACTCTCAGACGCTTGTTACTTTTTGTTATTTTATATTATTTTGTGATACTCTCTATCTCAGATGATGATCTATTGTTGAGCCTTGACTGCTCCCTCTTTATGAGAAAGCTGCTTAGGAGTTTCTCTATTCCAAAGCAGTTTCCTGGTTAATTCAGAGGTAGATTTATTGGACACACTTTATGCTATGGTCTGTAACTTATGCTTAGATTAAGAAAGATAAATCAAAATATTTGAGAACTAATGGTTAATAACATTTTTAAAGTTTAATTACAACATTCATTATTGATTCCTGAGATTGAAATCTGATTGAAGTTATAATGCTTGAGTTTTAGGCAGATACAGATTCAGTTTAATATTTTCCTGCTTAATTCCAAGGTCCACAATCAAGGCCTTCATTATGCGATTGGCGATGAGTGATAAAGTGGCGGTAATACTGCCAACAGGCTTGCGGTAACTACCCCCAAATTACAACCATGGCGGTGATAACTACCAAGCAGCCAATGTACTATACCAACTGCCACAGTGGAAACAACAGTCAACACAGCAGTAGCCACCTACAGCCAGGCGGAAGACAAAGTACTACCCACCATATCATGACACTGCAACCCACCAACTTTTCCGGGGCGGTACCAACGCCAACAAAAGCCTGGCGGAAACAGAGCTCAGAAGTGAAAGGACTCACCATTGGAGCCACAGGGAAGAACCACGTCGCCATGGAACTCGAACTGCAAGTCTTCCCGATGATCTTCTACATCATGCTCCACCTATAACACCAATGCTGACGAAGACAACGACGGTGAGTACAGCTCCTAGCACACAAGGGAGGGAGGGAGGAAAACGAAAGCGACACACACATGCACAGCACACATCAGACACACACACCATACACACAACCAGCTGCACATGTAAACCAATTGCACATGACACACAGCATAATAAAACATGGACCATAATGTTGGAGTAACAACAATGTATTAGCATAGCAAAATCCACCACACAAACCAAATATATACAATTGTCCATAAAGGGCCAATGCCCAGTCCAAAGTCATGAGGGCACACAAGGCCGTAGGGCACAGTCCAAGGCCCAACATGTTTCCTGACACAACCTGTGAGAACACTGCAGGGGCATCAGTTTGCAAGTGGGAAGGCACCTCAGACAAATATGGGAAAATCACCACTGGTTCTGGAGGGGGCAACATGCCCATTGCTTTGTCATGGGGAGTGCAAGGCCACAGTATCTCAGGTGCGTGACTTGCCCACTGGTTCTGGATGGGGCAACATGCCCATTGCTTTGTCCTGGGGAGTACAAGACCACAGTCTCTCAGGTGGGTGACTTGCCCACTGGTTCTGGAGGGGGCAACATGCCCTTTGCTTTGGCCTGCGGAATGCAAGGCCACAGTCTCTCAAGTGGGTGACTTGCCCACTGGTTCTGGATGGGGCAACATGCCCATTGCTTTGTCCTGGGGAGTGCAAGGCCAGTCTCTCAGTTGGGTGACTTGCCCATTGGTTCTGGATGGGGCAACATGCCCATTGCTTTGTCCTGGGGAGTGCAAGGCCACAGTCTCTGGAGTGGGTGACTTGCCCAATGGTTCTAGAGGGGTCATCATGCCCATTGCTTTGTCCTGGGGAGTGCAAGGCCACAGTCTCTCAAGTGGGTGACTTGCCCACTGGTCCTGGTGGTGGCAGCCTGCCCAGCTCCCCCTGGAGGGTGGCCTACATGTCGTCCTCCGGTGGTGAGGGCTACATTGTGGTGGTGGTTGAAGGAGCCTCTTGGGCAGCCCCTGCACTCCCTAATGGCTGCATTGTGGTGGTGGTTGGAGGAGCCTCCTGGGCAGCCCCTGCACTCCCTGATGGCTGCACTTTCACATCTGGTGGTGGGGGCCCGTGACAGCTGGTGGTGGTGGCGGTGTGAGCCAGACAGCTTCCGCTGGCATAGAGTGCCTTGTCTCCTCCTGTCCATGGTTCGTGGATCCATTACCCTTCCTGGCCTGGGTTGATGGGCTCTTCCCCTCTCTGCCTAGTGGTGCAGGCCCCCTCCCTTTCTTTGCAGTAGGTGCAGGCTCCTTCCCCTTCATCATAGCTGGTGCAGGCTCCTTCCCCTTCTCCAGAGCTGGTGCAGGCTCCTTCCCCTTCTTCACATCTGGTGCAGGCCCCTTCCCCTTCTTCACAGCTGGTGCAGGCACCTTCCCCTTCTTTACAGCTGGTGCAGGACTCTTCACACTCTTCCCTGGTGGTGCAGGACTCTTCCTCTTCTTCCCTGGTGGTGCTGGCTCCTTCCCCTTTTGTGTTGTAGGTCTTGTATCCTTACCACCACGCGAATGTAGTGCTACCACTGTCCCCGTGGACTGTTTGGCTGAGGTGCTGGGCTGTGTCCTTGGTACCTTTCCCATACGTCCAGGACATGAAGAGGTCAATTCGGGAAAGGACAAGCTTTTTAGGGACGTTGGGGCGGGAGGAGGGAGGAGTAATGGGAGTGGAGGATGAGGGAGTGGTTGTTGGAGGTGTATGTCTGCTGGATTTGGGTGCAGGTGCATGGGCTGTATGCTGATGTGAGGTGGATGGCTGTTGGGTGTCTGAGTGCTTGCGGTTGTGTCCCTTAGGAGGGGGGCAGACGCGGTGGGAGAGGACACAAGGGACGTGTGCATGGTTGTTGTGGAGGTGTCTGCCAGTGAGTGTTCTGCTTGGTGTGGTGATGCTGATAGTGGATGCAGATGTGGTGCATGCAGGTGTGAGTGTGGACGTGATTGGGAGGGAGGTGGAAGAAGGGGTCGAGGGGGAGACAGTGGAGGCAGTGGATGTTGTTGTGTCTGCAACTGTATAGTGTTTGTGTGAGTGCCTGTGGGATGAAGTGTGGTGCTTGTGTTTGCCTGTGATACTCTTGTGTGGTGCCTTGTGTGCATGCTCGTCTGTATGTGTGCCTGGGACGGGTTGGGGTTGAAGGGAGTGGGACTGGCAAGTGGTAGTTGGAGGAAGGACGGTAGAAACAGGGACACTGGTTGCCATCAGAGAGGAGGCCAGAGCCTGAATCGATCTCTGTTGGGCCGCTAATCCACTGTGAATGCCCTCCAGAAATGCATTGCATTTCTGCATCTGGGATGCCAGCCCCTGGATGGTATTCACAGTGGTTGACTACAATACAGAGAGGGATCTCAGGAGGTCAACAGCCTCCTCACTCAGGGCAGCAGGGCTCAATGGGGCAAGGCGGGAGGTGCCTGGGTCGAAGGAGATACCCACCCTCCTGGGTGATCGGGCACAGGAAACTAGTTGAGGGGGTACTGGGAGGGTGGTACTGGTACAGGGGGTGGTGTCTGTACCTGCAGCTGGGGTGGTCACAGAGGTGTCCGCCACCACCAGGGAGGTCCCATCAGAGGAGGTATCAGAGTCTCCACTGTAGTTCTCCCCTCACCTTCCATCCCACTGGTTCCCTCGGCGCCGGTGGACTCTGCCCCCAGGGTCCTGTGGGATGCAGCTCCCTCTGTCACCGGTGCCCCTTCTCTTCTGCCAGATGGTGTCAATGCACACAAGGACAGGATGACAAAACAAGAAAGGGGAGAGAGAGAGACAAAAAAATCACTGGGTCAATGATTGCACCAACATCACCGTTGGCGTACACAGCACCCTTACACACAGGTAACAGGCCTATGCAATATGCATTGCACTACTAGTGATATGGCTAGTCACCAAGGCATGATGAGGAGCACACAGTGCCAACTGCAGCACACCTGGGACCCACGCAGCCCTGCCTAAAATTGACTACTAACAAGCTAGGTTACCTATATTTGCCATGCAACCATTATCCTTCAGAGAACCCACACTGCAATGTCCGCCCTGGCCTTAGGGGCACCCACTAACACACAACCACCACCCGGATACCACCCCACCAGCCAAAATTTGTAATGATAACCCCTGTGCCTGCTATGATTGCCAGTATGCGGGCCATCAGGGGGGTCAGGGTCCGACGGGCACCCCTTCCTCGTTGGGAGGCCATCCCCAGCTGGACCTCTGCGGTCTTCAATGACCAGCGTCTCAGGTCCTCCCACCGTTTCCAACAGTGGGTGCTCTCCTTGGCGATTACACGCCATATTCCCTTCTTTTGATGGGCGCTGACCTGCAGAGGCAATAAAGACAGGAGAACATCATTAAACTAACAGTACAGCCTGTAACACACACATGGTCCTCCATACCCGTTTCTATCACCATTGGCACACATATTGCCCAGCGCAGGACATGTACACCACCAACAGATAACCCCCCTTACACAATGCCTTCACACACATCTCCATGCATCCATGCCACATTCATCGTGCACACAGTGTACTCACCTGTTGGTCTGGAGGACCATACAGCAGTCTGTACTGGGGTAGGACCCCATCCACTGGTCACTCCAACTCCTCCGAAGTGAAGGCTGAGGCCCTTTCCCCGGCCACACGGTCCATGGTAGGTTCCAGACACAGCAGCACATGCAGTGTAGGTCTTCTCCTGTTGAAGGTCAGGAAACAAGTGAGGAATCATTTGAAAAATGGTGGTCACTTCACCGTCACAGCCGGCGTCCATCCCCATTGGCCACTGTACTCGATAGGGCGCAATATTATCCAATGAGGAATTGCATGGTGGATCATGAGGGTCTACCGCCACAACGCCTCACTTTGGCGAATTACCTCAATTCCACCTGTCCCTCCACACAGGACAGGCGGTTGCCATTTTTCAAGGGGGGTGAACAGGCCTATCGATAATTAATGCGTCACAGGATAAATAAACACATACCTCGCCATTCCCACTATCCCATAACAAAAATGCGCCAAGTATACTGAAGTTGTGGTTCAATTGTTCAAATTGTGACAGCCTACTCACTCTTGTGTCCCTTAGATACCTAACGCTGCGACTGATTCGGAGATGAAGACATACCCCCGTGTACAGAGCCCTGGTGGACCTAGCTACACTGGAGGACAGGCACATCATCCACACGTATAGACTGGGCTTGGCCACAGTCACAGAGCTGTGTGCCCAGTTGGAGCCTGACCTGATATCTGCCATCCGTCATCTGACTGGCATCCCCCATCTTGTGCAAATTCTATGAGTGCTCCATTTCCTGGCGACTGGTTCTTTCCAAGTGACAGTGGGCTTGGCAGTAGGAATGTCACAGCCAATGTTCTCAATCGTGCTGGCAAGGGTTTTGTCTGCCTTGGTCAAACACGTGTGCAGCTACATTGCTTTCCCCCAGGTGGAAGATTTGGCCACTGTGAAGGCATGATTCCATGAAATGGGACATATCCCAAATATTATTGGTGCGATTGACGGCAAACATATTGCGTTTGTCCACCCTTGCCAGAATGAACAGGTGTACTGGAATCGTACAAGTTTCAACTCACTGAATGTGGAGATGGTGTGCCTGGCAGACCAATACATCTCCCACATCAATGTTAAATATCCTTGGTCGGTGCATGATGCCTTTGTCCTCAGGAATAGCAGCATCCCAAATGTGATGATCCAACTACAGAGGCACAGGGTGTGGCTTACAGGTGAGCCTTTGTCCCCACCAGGTGTATGTTAGTGTATGCCTCTGATGTTAACCTCATAGGATAGTGTGTGGCTGTTAGACCTGCCAACCTTAGAGTGGTCACCCCTAACTTTTAGCCTGCCTCCATCCACTTTTTAGATACTGTTTTTGCTGGTTTTAAGACTCTGCGCACTTTACCACTGCCAACCAGTGCTAACATTGGATCATACCTAATTGGATTATTTAATTTACTTATAAGTGCCTAGTAAAGTGCACTATGTGTGCCCAGGGCGTGTAGATTAAATACTACTAGTGGGCCTGCAGCACTGATTGTGCCACCCACTGAAGTAGCTCCTTAAACCTTGTCTCAGGCCTGCCATTGCAAGGTCTGTGTGTGCAGTTTCCCTGCTGTAAGGAAATGCCTCCTTGGCATGGTTGCCCCCTGACTTTTTGCCTTTGCTGATGCTATGTTTTGAATTGAAAGTGTGCTGAGGCCTGCTAACCAGGCCCCAGCACCAGTGTTCTTTCCCTAACCTGTACTTTTGATTCCACAATTGGCACACCATGGCATCCAGGTAAGTCCCTTGTAACTGGTACCCCTGGTACCAAGGGCCCTGATGCCAGGGAAGGTCTCTAAGGGCTGCAGCATATCTTATGCCACCCTGGGGACCCCTCACTCAGCACAGACACACTGCTTGCCAGCTTGTGTGTGCTGGTGAGAACAAAACGAGTAAGTCGACATGGCACTCCCCTCAGGGTGCCATGCCAACCTCACACTGCCTATGCAGTATAGATAAGTCACCCCTCTAGTAGGCTTTACAGGCCTAAGGCAGGGTGCACTATACCATAGGTAAGGGCACCAGTGCATGAGCACTGTGCCCCTACAGTGTCTAAGCCAAACCTTAGACATTGTAAGTGCAGGGTAGCCATAAGAGTATATGGTCTGGGAGTCTGTCAAACACGGACTCCACAGCACCATAATGGCTACACTGAAAACTGGGAAGTTTGGTATCAAACTTCTCAGCACAATAAATGCACACTGATGCCAGTGTACATTTTATTGTAAATACACCCCAGAGGGCACCTTAGAGGTGCCCCCTGAAACCTTAACCGACTATCTGTGTAGGCTGACTGGTTCCAGCAGCCTGCCACAACCGAGACATGTTGCTGGCCCCATGGGGAGAGTGCCTTTGTCACTCTGAGGCCAGTAACAAAGCCTGCACTGGGTGGAGATGCTATCACCTCCCCCAGGCAGGAGCTGTAACACCTGGCGGTGAGCCTCAAAGGCTCACCCCTTTGTTCCAGCACCGCAGGACACTCCAGCTAGTGGAGTTGCCCGCCCCCTCCGGCCACGGCCCCCACTTTTGGCGGCAAGGCCGGAGGAAATAATGAGAATAACAAGGAGGAGTCACTGGCCAGTCAGGACAGCCCCTGAGGTGTCATGAGCTTAAGTGACTCTAACTTTTAGAAATCCTCCATCTTGCAGATGGAGGATTCCCCAATAGGATTAGGGATGTGACCCCCCTCCCCTTGGGAGGAGGCACAAAGAGGGTGTACCCACCCTCAGGGCTAGTAGCCATTGGCTACTAACCCCCCAGACCTAAACACGCCCTTAAATTTAGTATTTAAGGGCTTCCCTGAACCTAAGAATTTAGATTCCTGAAACTACAAGAAGAAGAAGACTGCTGAGCTGAAAAACCCCTGCAGAGGAAGAACAGAAGACACCAACTGCTTTGGCCCCAGTCCTACCGGCCTGTCTCCTGCCTTCCAAAGAAACCTGCTCCAGCGACGCTTTCCAAAGGACCAGCGACCTCTGAATCCTCAGAGGACTGCCCTGCTTCAAGAAAGACAAGAAACTCCCGAGGACAGCGGCCCTGCTCCAAAAGACTGCAACTTTGTTTCAAAGGAGCAGATTTAAAGACCCCTGCAACTCCCCGCAAGAAGCTTGAGACTTGCAACACTGCACCCGGCGACCCCGACTCGACTGGTGGAGAACCAACACCTCAGGGAGGACCCTTTGGCGTCTCCGAGACCGTGAGTAACCAAAGTTGTCCCCCCTGAGACCCCACAGCGACGCCTGCAGAGGGAATCCCGAGGCTCCCCCTGACCGCGACTGCCTGAACCTAAAGTCCCAACGGCTGGAAAAGACCCTGCACCCGCAGCCCCCAGCACCTGAAGGAACGGAACTTCTGTGCAGGAGTGACCCCCAGGAGGCCCTCTCCCTTGCCCAGGTGGTGGCTACCCCGAGGAGCCCCCCCCCTTGCCTGCCTGCACCGTTGAAGAGACCCCTTGGTCTCCCATTGAAACCTACAGAGAACCCGACGCTTGTTTACACACTGCACCCGGCCGCCCCCGCGCTGCTGAGGGTGTACTTTTTGTGCTGACTTGTGTTCCCCTCGGTGCCCTACAAAACCCCCCTGGTCTGCCCTCCGAAGACGCGGGTACTTACCTGCTGGCAGACCGGAACTGGGGCACCCCCTTCTCTCCATTGAAGCCTATGCGTTTTGGGCACCTCTTTGACCTCTGCACCTGACCGGCCCTGAGCTGCTGGTGTGGTAACTTTGGGGTTGCTCTGAACCCCCAATTGTGGGCTACGTTGGACCCAAACCTGAGACTTGTAAGTGATTTACTTACCTGCTAAAACTAACAATAACTTACCTCCCCCAGGAACTGTGAAAATTGCACTGTGTCCACTTTTAAAACAGCTATTTGTGTTTTATGTGAAAAGTATATATGCTACTGTAATTATTCAAAGTTCCTAAAGTACTTACCTGCAATGCCTTTCAAATGAGATATTACATGTAGAATTTGAACCTGTGGTTCTTAAAATAAACTAAGAAAATATATTTTTCTATAACAAAACCTATTGGCTGGATTTGTCTCTGAGTGTGTGTTCCTCATTTATTGCCTGTGTGTATGTACAACAAATGCTTAACACTACTCCTTTGATAAGCCTACTGCTCGACCACACTACCACAAAATAGAGCATTAGTATTATCTCTTTTTGCCACTATCTTACCTCTGAGGGGAACCCTTGGACTCTGTGCATACTATTCCTTACTTTGAAATAGTGCATACAGAGCCAACTTCCTACATTGGTGGATCAGCGGTGGGGTACAAGACTTTGCATTTGCTGGACTACTCAGCCAATACCTGATCACACGACAAATTCCAAAAATTGTCATTTGAAATTGTTTTTGCAATTTGAACTATTTTTTCTAAATTCTTAAAAGACCTGCTAGGGCCTTGTGTTAGATCCTGTTTAGCATTTCTTTTAGAGTTTAAAAGTTTGGTAAAAGTTTGAATTAGATTCTAGAACTAGTTTTTAGATTCTTAAAAAGTATTCCAACTTTTAGAAGCATAATGTCTAGTGCAGAGATGAATGTGGTGGAACTCGACACCACACCTTACCTCCATCTTAAGATGAGGGAGCTAAGGTCACTCTGTAAAATAAAGAAAATAGTAATGGGCCCCAGACCTTCCAAACTACAGCTCCAGGAGTTGTTGGCAGAGTTTGAAAAGGCCAACCCCTCTGAGGATGGCAACACAGAGGATGATGATAGTGACTTGGAGGGTGATTCCCCCCTACCAGTCCTATCTAGGGAAGACAGGGCCTCTCAAGCCCTGACTCCAAGCATAATAGTCAGAGATGCTGGCTCCCTCACAGGAGAGACCAACCTCTCTGAAATCACTGAGGATAACTCCAGTGAAGAGGACATCCAGTTAGCCAGGATGGCCAAAAGATTGGCTTTGGAAAGACAGATCCTAGCCATAGAAAGGGAAAGACAAGAGATGGGCCTAGGACCCATCAATGGTGGCAGCAACATAAATAGGGTCAGAGATTCTCCTGACATGTTGAAAATCCCTAAAGGGATTGTAACTAAATATGAAGATGGTGATGACATCACCAAATGGTTCACAGATTTTGAGAGGGCTTGTGTAACCAGAAAAGTGAACAAATCTCACTGGGGTGCTCTCCTTTGGGAAATGTTCACAGGAAAGTGTAGGGATAGACTCCTCACACTCTCTGGAAAAGATGCAGAATCTTATGACCTCATGAAGGGTACCCTGATTGAGGGCTTTGGATTCTCCACTGAGGAGTATAGGATTAGATTCAGGGGGGCTCAAAAATCCTCGAGCCAGACCTGGGTTGACTTTGTAGACTACTCAGTAAAAACACTAGATGGTTGGATTCAAGGCAGTGGTGTAAGTAATTATGATGGGCTGTACAATTTATTTGTGAAAGAACACCTATTAAGTAATTGTTTCAATGATAAACTGCATCAGCATCTGGTAGACCTAGGACCAATTTCTCCCCAAGAATTGGGAAAGAAGGCGGACCATTGGGTCAAGACTAGGGTGTCCAAAACTTCCACAGGGGGTGACCAAAAGAAAGGGGTCACAAAACCTCCCCAGGGGAAGGGTGGTGAGACAGCCAAAAACAAAAATAGTAAAGAGTCTTCTACAGGCCCCCAAAAACCTGCACAGGAGGGTGGGCCCAGAGCCTCTTCACAAAACAATCCTGGGTACAAGGGTAAAAACTTTGATCCCAAAAAGGCCTGGTGTCGTAGCTGTAGTCAGTCTGGACACCAAACTGGAGACAAGGCCTGTCCCAAGAAAGATACCACTTCTAACTCCACTCCAGCTAAAATTGGAATGGCCAGTCTCCAAGTGGGATCAACAGTGTGCCCAGAGCAAATCAGGTGTCACACTGAAGCTACATTAGTCTCTGAGGGTGGGGTGGATTTAGCCACACTGGCTGCCTGGCCCCCTAACATGCAAAAATACAGGCAGCAGCTCTTAATTAATGGGACAAGTGTAGAGGGCCTGAGGGATACAGGTGCCAGTGTCACTATGGTGACAGAGAAACTGGTTTCCCCTGGCCAATACCTGACTGGACAAACCTATCCAGTCACCAATGCTGACAATCAAACTAAAGTACATCCCATGGCAATGGTAACTTTAGAGTGGGGAGGGGTCAATGGCCTGAAACAGGTGGTGGTCTCCTCAAATATCCCAGTAGACTGTTTGCTTGGAAATGACCTGGAGTCCTCAGCATGGGCTGAGGTAGAACTGAAAACCCATGCAGCCATGCTGGGTATCCCTGAACTGGTGTGTATCAAAACAAGGGCACAGTGCAAGGCACAGGGTGAAAAAGTAGAGCTGGAGTCTGGGAGAAAGGCCCAGCCTACCAAGAGAAAAGGAAAGTCAGCTGGGAAACCAGCTGCAACACAACAAGAAAAAGAGAACCTCTCTTCTCAGGAAGAAGTTCTGCCCTCTGAGGGAACTGAGCCTATGGAGCTGGAACCTTATCAGGTTGAGCTCTTGGGCCCAGGGGGACCCTCAAGGGAAGAGTTGTGTAAGGGACAAGAAACCTGTCCCTCTCTTGAAGGCCTTAGGCAGCAATCTGCTGAAGAGTCCAAAGGCAAGAAAAATGGAACACATAGGGTCTATTGGGAAGATGGACTCCTGTACACTGAGGCAAGAGATCCCTAACCTGGTGCCACTAGGAGAGTGGTAGTGCCTCAGGGGTTCAGAGAGTTTATTCTGAACTTAGCCCATGATATTCCCCTTGCTGGGCATTTGGGACAAACCAAGACGTGGGAGAGGTTAGTCAACCACTTCTACTGGCCCAACATGTCCCAGAAGGTTAAGGAGTTTTGCACCTCCTGTACCACCTGTCAAGCCAGTGGTAAGACAGGTGGACATCCAAAGGCCCCCCTCATTCCACTTCCAGTGGTGGGGGTCCCTTTTGAAAGAGTGGGTGTGGACATAGTGGGTCCACTGGAACCTCCCACAGCCTCAGGAAATATGTACATCCTAGTAGTAGTGGATCATGCTACTAGGTATCCTGAAGCTATTCCCCTTAGGTCGACTACTGCCCCTGCAGTAGCCAAGGCCCTCATTGGTATCTTTACCACAGTGGGTTTCCCTAAGGAGGTGGTGTCTGACAGAGGTACCAACTTCATGTCAGCATACCTGAAACACATGTGGAATGAGTGTGGAGTGACTTATAAATTCACTACACCCTATCATCCACAAACTAATGGCCTTGTTGAGAGATTCAACAAGACATTAAAGAGCATGATCATGGGGCTCCCAGAAAAACTCAAAAGGAGATGGGATGTCCTCTTGCCATGTCTGCTTTTCGCTTACAGAGAGGTGCCTCAGAAGGGAGTAGGGTTCTCACCCTTTGAACTTCTGTTTGGCCACCCTGTAAGGGGACCACTAGCTCTTGTGAAAGAAGGCTGGGAGAGACCTCTTCATGAGCCTAAACAAGACATAGTGGACTATGTACTTGGCCTTCGCTCAAGGATGGCAGAGTACATGGAAAAGGCAAGCAAAAACCTTGAGGCCAGCCAACAGCTCCAGAAGTGTTGGTATGACCAAAAGGCTGCACTGGTTGAATTTCAACCAGGGCAGAAAGTCTGGGTTTTGGAGCCTGTGGCTCCCAGGGCACTTCAGGACAAATGGAGTGGCCCTTACCCAGTGCTAGAGAGGAAGAGTCAGGTCACCTACCTGGTAGACCTGGGCACAAGCAGGAGCCCCAAGAGGGTGATCCATGTGAACCGCCTTAAGCTCTTCCATGACAGGGCTGATGTAAATCTGTTAATGGTAACAGATGAGGATCAGGAAGCTGAGAGTGAACCTCTCCCTGATCTTCTGTCATCAGACCCTAATGATGGCTCAGTAGATGGAGTGATCTATTCAGACACCCTCTCTGGCCAACAGCAAGCTGACTGTAGGAAGGTCCTGCAACAGTTTGCTGAGCTCTTTTCCCTAACCCCTGGTCAGACACACCTGTGTACCCATGATGTGGACACAGGAGACAGCATGCCTGTCAAAAACAAAATATTCAGACAGTCTGATCAAGTTAAGGAAAGCATCAAGGTGGAAGTCCACAAGATGCTGGAATTGGGAGTAATTGAGCACTCTGACAGCCCCTGGGCTAGCCCAGTGGTCTTAGTCCCCAAACCTCACACCAAAGATGGAAAGAGAGAGATGAGGTTTTGTGTGGACTACAGAGGACTTAACTCTGTCACCAAGACAGATGCCCATCCCATTCCTAGAGCTGATGAGCTGATTGATAAATTAGGGGCTGCCAAATTCTTAAGTACCTTTGACTTAACAGCAGGATACTGGCAAATCAAAATAGCCCCTGGATCAAAAGAAAAGACAACATTCTCCCCACCTGATGGGCATTATCAGTTCACTGTTATGCCCTTTGTTTTAAAGAATGCCCCTGCCACCTTCCAAAGGTTGGTGAATCAAGTCCTTGCTGGCTTGGAGTCCTTTAGTGCAGCTTATCTTGACGATATTGCTGTCTTTAGCTCCAACTGGCAGGATCACCTGGTCCACCTGAAGAAGGTTTTGAAGGCTCTGCAATCTGCAGGCCTCTCTATCAAGGCATCCAAATGCCAGATAGGGCAGGGAACTGTGGTTTACTTGGGACACCTTGTAGGTGGAGGCCAAGTTCAGCCACTCCAGCCTAAGATCCAGACTATTCTGGACTGGGCAGCTCCAAAAACCCAGACCCAAGTCAGGGCATTCCTTGGCTTGACTGGGTACTATAGGAGGTTTGTGAAGGGATATGGATCCATTGTGACAGCCCTCACAGAACTCACCTCCAAGAAAATGCCCAAGAAAGTAAAATGGACTGTAGAATGCCAACAGGCCTTTGACACCCTGAAACAAGCTATGTGCAGAGCACCAGTTCTAAAAGCTCCAGATTACTCCAAGCAGTTCATTGTGCAGACAGATGCCTCTGAACATGGGATAGGGGCAGTTTTGTCCCAAACAAATGATGATGGCCTTGACCAGCCTGTTGCTTTCATTAGCAGGAGGTTACTCCCCAGGGAGCAGCGTTGGAGTGCCATTGAGAGGGAGGCCTTTGCTGTGGTTTGGTCCCTGAAGAATCTGAGAACATACCTCTTTGGTACTCACTTCCTAGTTCAGACTGACCACAGACCTCTCAGATGGCTGATGCAAATGAAAGGTGAAAATCCAAAACTGTTGAGGTGGTCCATCTCCCTACAGGGAATGGACTTTATAGTGGAACACAGACCTGGGACTGCCTATGCCAATGCAGATGGCCTTTCCAGGTTCTTCCACTTAGAAAATGAAGACTCTCTTGGGAAAGGTTAGTCTCATCCTCTTTCGTTTGGGGGGGGGGTTGTGTAAGGAAATGCCTCCTTGGCATGGTTACCCCCTGACTTTTTGCCTTTGCTGATGCTATGTTTTGAATTGAAAGTGTGCTGAGGCCTGCTAACCAGGCCCCAGCACCAGTGTTCATTCCCTAACCTGTACTTTTCATTCCACAATTGGCACACCCTGGCATCCAGGTAAGTCCCTTGTAACTGGTACCCCTGGTACCAAGGGCCCTGATGCCAGGGAAGGTCTCTAAGGGCTGCAGCATATCTTATGCCACCCTGGGGACCCCTCACTCAGCACAGACACACTGCTTGCCAGCTTGTGTGTGCTGGTGAGAACAAAACGAGTAAGTCGTCATGGCACTCCCCTCAGGGTGCCATGCCAACCTCACACTGCCTATGCAGTATAGATAAGTCACCCCTCTAGTAGGCCTTACAGCCCTAAGGCAGGGTGCACTATACCATAGGTGAGGGCACCAGTGCATGAGCACTGTGCCCCTACAGTGTCTCAGCCAAACCTTAGACATTGTAAGTGCAGGGTAGCCATAAGAGTATATGGTCTGGGAGTCTGTCAAACACGGACTCCACAGCACCATAATGGCTACACTGAAAACTGGGAAGTTTGGTATCAAACTTCTCAGCACAATAAATGCACACTGATGCCAGTGTACATTTTATTGTGAAAAACACCCCAGAGGGCACCTTAGAGGTGCCCCCTGAAACCTTAACCGACTATCTGTGTAGGCTGACTGGTTCCAGCAGCCTGCCACAACCGAGACATGTTGCTGGCCCCATGGGGAGAGTGCCTTTGTCACTCTGAGGCCAGTAACAAAGCCTGCACTGGGTGGAGATGCTATCACCTCCCCCAGGCAGGAGCTGTAACACCTGGCGGTGAGCCTCAAAGGCTCACCCCTTTGTTCCAGCACCACAGGACACTCCAGCTAGTGGAGTTGCCCGCCCCCTCCGGCCACGGCCCCCACTTTTGGCGGCAAGGCCGGAGGAAATAATGAGAATAACAAGGAGGAGTCACTGGCCAGTCAGGACAGCCCCTAAGGTGTCCTGAGCTGAAGTGACTCTAACTTTTAGAAATCCTCCATCTTGCAGATAGAGGATTCCCCAATAGGATTAGGGATGTGACCCCCTCCCCTTGGGAGGAGGCACAAAGAGGGTGTACCCACCCTCAGGGCTAGTAGCCATAGGCTACTAACCCCCCAGACCTAAACACGCCCTTAAATTTAGTATTTAAGGGCTTCCCTGAACCTAAGAATTTAGATTCCTGAAACTACAAGAAGAAGAAGACTGCTGAGCTGAAAAACCCCTGCAGAGGAAGAACAGAAGACACCAACTGCTTTGGCCCCGGTCCTACCGGCCTGTCTCCTGCCTTCCAAAGAAACCTGCTCCAGCGACGCTTTCCAAAGGACCAGCGACCTCTGAATCCTCAGAGGACTGCCCTGCTTCAAGAAAGACAAGAAACTCCCGAGGACAGCGGCCCTGCTCCAAAAGACTGCAACTTTGTTTCAAAGGAGCAGATTTAAAGACCCCTGCAACTCCCCGCAAGAAGCGTGAGACTTGCAACACTGCACCCGGCGACCCCGACTCAACTAGTGGAAAACCAACACCTCAGGGAGGACCCTCCGGCGACTCCGAGACCGTGAGTAACCAAAGTTGTCCCCCCTGAGCCCCCACAGCGACGCCTGCAGAGGGAATCCCGAGGCTCCCCCTGACCGCGACTGCCTGAACCTAAAGTCCCGACGGCTGGAAAAGACCCTGCACCCGCAGCCCCCAGCACCTGAAGGAACGGAACTTCTGTGCAGGAGTGACCCCCAGGAGGCCCTCTCCCTTGCCCAGGTGGTGGCTACCCCGAGGAGCCCCCCCCTTGCCTGCCTGCACCGTTGAAGAGACCCCTTGGTCTCTCATTGAAACCTACAGAGAACCCGACGCTTGTTTACACACTGCACCCGGCCGCCCCCGCGCTGCAGAGGGTGTACTTTTTGTACTGACTTGTGTCCCCCCCGGTGCCCTACAAAACCCCCCTGGTCTGCCCTCCGAAGACGCGGGTAATTACCTGCTGGCAGACCGGAACCGGGGCACCCCCTTCTCTCCATTGAAGCCTATGCGTTTTGGGCACCTTTTTGACCTCTGCACCTGACCGGCCCTGAGCTGCTGGTGTGGTAACTTTGGGGTTGCTCTGAACCCCCAACGGTGGGCTACCTTGGACCCAAACCTGAGACTTGTAAGTGATTTACTTACCTGCTAAAACTAACAATAACTTACCTCCCCCAGGAACTGTGAAAATTGCACTGTGTCCACTTTTAAAACAGCTATTTGTGTTTTATGTGAAAAGTATATATGCTACTGTAATTATTCAAAGTGCCTAAAGTACTTACCTGCAATACCTTTCAAATTAGATATTACATGTAGAATTTGAACCTGTGGTTCTTAAAATAAACTAAGAAAAGATATTTTTCTATAACAAAACCTATTGGCTGGATTTGTCTCTGAGTGTGTGTTCCTCATTTATTGCCTGTGTGTATGTACAACAAATGCTTAACACTACTCCTTTGATAAGCCTACTGCTCGACCACACTACCACAAAATAGAGCATTAGTATTATCTCTTTTTGCCACTATCTTACCTCTAAGGGGATCCCTTGGACTCTGTGCATACTATTCCTTACTTTGAAATAGTGCATACAGAGCCAACTTCCTACACCTGCCAATTCGACTTGGCATTTAAAAGTACTGGCCAAGCCTACAACTCCCCTTTTTCTACACATAAGTCACCCCTAAGGTATGCCTTAGGTAACCCATAGTGCCAGGGTGCTGTGTAGGGAAAAGGCAGGGCATGTACCTATGTAGTTTACATGTCCTGGTAGTGTAAAACTCCTACACTTGTTTTTACACTGCTGTGAGGCCTGCTCCCTTCATAGGCTAACATTGGAGCTGCCCTCATACATTGTTTGAGTGGTAGCTGCTGATCTGAAAGGAGTAGGAAGGTCATATTTAGAATGGCCAAAATGATGATACAAAATCCTGCTGACTGGTGAAGTTGGATTTAATATTACTATTTTAGAAATGCCACTTTTAGAAAGTGAGCATTTCTCTGCACTTAAATTCTATTGTGCCTTACAATCCACGTCTGGCCGGGTTTAGTTGGCAGCTCTCTTGTGTATTCACTCAGACACACCCTAAACACATAATACTCAGCCTCACTTGCATACATCTGCATTTGGAATGGGTCTTCCTGGGCTGGGAGGGTGGAGGGCCTGACACTTGCATGTCAAAGGACAGTAGCCTGCCCTCACACAAAGGACTGCCACACCCCCTACTGGGACTCAGGCAGACAGGATTGAACTGAAAGGGGACCTTTTGCACTTCTAAGCCACTTGTTAAAGTCTCCCCCACTTCAAAGGCACATTTAGGTATTTAAACAGGGTCTCTGCCCCTACCAACTCAGTCACTTCCTGGAGAAGAAACCTGAACCAGAACCTGCATCCTGCCAAGAAGACCTGCCTGACTGCCCAAAGGACTCACCTGTATGCTTTTTTGTAAAGGACTGCTGCCTTGCTGTTGCCCTGCTGCCTTGCTGCTCTCTGGCTGTGGTGAGAAATGCTCTCCAAGAGCTTGGATAGAGCTTGTCTCCTGTTCCCTCAAGTGTTGGGACCAAAAAGACTTCACCTCTACAAGAAGGACTCCTTGTGCGGCGCACAGCCTCCACCGCAGTGAAAAATTCACAGCACGTGAACCGGAACGAAGCAGCCTGATTTCGAATCGAGAAGATCGACACAGCGCCAGCGCAGCGACTGGAAATTTGACTTGCGTCCTACCAGAGTGACGCACCGCCGAGCTGGAACGATGCATCCCAACTTCCAGAGAGGGATCGACGCAGCACCTGGTGTGCGGTAGAAAATCCGACGCAACGCCCACCAAATCAACACAGCTCCTTTGACTTTGTCCTGCCAGCGCAGGAAATCCACGCATCGTCCCCGGGGCATCCAAAAAACCCGCAACCCGAAGAGGATCCACAACCGAGCGCCGGAAATCAATGCACAGTCATCCCTGCGTGACAACTAAACAACGCATCGCCATGTGTGGCCCGAGAAATCAACTCAAACCCCTTTGTTTACACGCATCTCCTCCTCTGTGGTTCTTTGCGGAGACTTTGCACGCAAACCAGGTATTTTGTGCTTGAAAGAGACTTTGATTGCTTTTAAAAGACTTAAGACACTTTGGCCCTCATTCGGACCTTGGCTCCCGCCCCCGTTGGCCCTGGCGGTGCAACACCGCCAGGGTCATAATGAGGGCCTTTATATGACTTTTACAGTGATATCTCCACATATACTTATTACATTTTAATCATTTTGACCTGCTTCTCATCAGATAAATAGTATATATTTTTCTAAACACTGTGTGGTGTATTTTTGTGGTGCTATATGGTGTTATTGTATGATTCATTGCACAAATACTTTACACATTGCCTTCTAAGTTAAGCCTGACTGCTCAGTGACTGCTCAGTGCCAAGCTACCAAATGGGGGCACAGGATAATTTGGATTATGTGTGACTTACCCTGACTAGAGTGAGGGTCCTTGTTTGAACAGGGGGTAACCTGACTGCCAACCAAAGACCCCATTTCTAACAGTGGCTAAATGTTGCCCCTAGTTGTCTGCAGGTGACTCTGGCTACCCAAATCTATCGCGGCTACTGACCCCTGTGAGTAATGCCAGGACAAGGGCTGAAGAACGTTATAATGAGGCACATGGGCAAACCAAAAGAATTATTGAAGGGACCTCCGTCCTTCTGAAGGCCAGGTGCAGGTGCCTCCATCTGACAGGTGGATCCCTGTGTTACTCACCCGAGAAGGTCTGCCAGATAGTAGTAGCATGCTGCATGTTGTACAACATGGCCCTCAGACACCAGGTTCCTTTTCAGTAGGAGGAGGTGACTTGAGATGCCCCTGTGGCAGCAGTGGACCCTGAGGATGAGGAGGTAGAGGATGAGGATGTGAACAACAGAACATCAGTTATCCGTCAGTACTTCCAATGACACACAGGTGAGACAGTGCAACATCACATTTCTATGACTATTGGTGTATTCAGTGTGGCAGTGGCATGCTGGCATTAACCACTTGTTACCTCTACTTACTGTCACCTATTGATTATCATTTTACAAATGTTGGTGATATGACAAGAATGTCCTGATGTGATCACTACAGTCAGCTACAGGTCATTCTTTCTATGCTCTCACTATGTACAGTTCATTTGCAATGGATGTAGCTGTTTCCATCATTTCATATTTTCAGTACATGAAGGACCAGTAGTCGAGTTTTTTTCCAAGTGTGTTTATTGTAGTGCTGAGAAATAGAGGGTAAAGTGCAATGGAATGGGGGGATGATGGAGGAAAGTCTGGGGTATTGTTCCAGTCTGTTTGTAGCACAGGTGCAGTGTCCATGGGGCCATAGGAAGGGGAGCAATGGCAGTTCAAGGTGGACAAGGTGACTGAGTGAGACACAAGGGAGACAATCAGGAGAGTCTCATTTCCTGCCGTTGATCTTGGCAAGTGTCTCTGGCTTCTGTCTGGGTTGCAGAGAACGTTTGCGGGGTGGTTCACCTTCTGCAGGGGGTTGGGTGCTGGTGGCCTGTGGGTCCAGTGGCGTGGCCTCCTGCCCACTAGCGGCAGCTGAAGTGGAGGGCTGTTCAGTTGAATGGCTAGTGGTAGGGGTCCGCTGGTGTGCTGTTGCCTCCCTCATGATGTTGGACATGTCTGCCAGCACCCCTGCTATGGAGATCATGGTGTTGTTAATGGCCTGTAGGTCCTCCCTGATCCCCTGATACTGTACCTCCTGCAGCTGCCTGTTCTCCTGCATGTTGTCAAGGATCTGGCCCATCGTGTCCTGGGAATGTCGGTAGGCTCCCAGGATCTCAGGGAGTGCCTCCTAGAGATTCGGTTCCCTGGTCCTGTCCTCCCCCTGGCACACAACAGTCCTCCTTTTTCCCCTGCTGGCCTGTGCCCCTGCCCCCTGAACGGCGTGATCACTGCCACTGACCCCAGGTCCCTGATTGTCTTGGGTATGAGGTGTGGCCTGGGGTCCCTCTACAGGTGGGCACACTTCTGATTGACGTGTCCTGGTGACAGAGGTTTGGGTATGCTGGGTGGGTGCTGTGGTGTTGGTTCCTGATGGGGGAGGCTCTGTGGTGGTCTGTGAGTGGGCTTGGGTAAACGGCTGTCCAGTGGTCCCTGATGGGCCAGGTAGGTCATCCAGATCCAGAAGTCCAGAGTTACTGTTATGACTGGGGGCCTCTTCTGTTGGGTGACTGGATAGTGGTGGCACCTCCTCTCCACTGACATTGGCTGGGGAACCTGTGGGGATGTAAGTGATGTATTATGCTTCAAGTGTATGACATTTGTACTTCCCTAGCTTCCCCTCTATGGTTGGTGTTGCCCTGCCAGATTTGTCTTGTGTATGGTGATGTATTGTGGGATAGTTAGTTCCCCTATGCTGTGCATGCTTTAGGGATGGGTGTCCATCCAGGGCTGGGGGGGGGTGTCCATGCATTGGCATGGCATGCAGAGCTTGGCATTCGGGATAGTGAGATGTGTAGGTGCAGTGTGTGGGATGAAGTGGAGTGATGGGAGTGAGGGTGTGGGTGTGAGATGGCATGCAGGTATTGAGGGGGGGGGGGTGATAGGTAGTAAATATTGACTTACCAGTGTCCAATCCTCCGGCTATTCCAGCGATTCCCTCAGGATGCAGTATTGCCAGTACTTGCTCCTCCCATGCTGTCAGCTGTGGGGAGGAGGTAAGGGTCCACCGCCAGTCCTCTGTATGGTGAGCTAGTGTCTTGCTCCTATGGAACGTACCTTCCCCCGTAAGTTGTTCCACCTCTTCCTGATGTCGTCCCTTGTTCTTGGGTGATGTCCCATAGCATTGACCCTGTCCACGATTCTCCGCCATAGCTCCATCTTCCTTGCTATAGATATCTGCTGTACCTGTGCTCCAAAGAGCTGTAGCTCTACCCTGACAATTTCCTCCACCATGACCCTTAACTCCTTCTCAGTGAAACCGGGGTGCCTTTGTGGTGCCATGGGTGTTGTGTGATGTGTGTTGGTGAGGGTGTGTTGGGTAATGTGGTGGGATGTGTGATGTGGAGTGTGTGAGGGGTGTATGGGTGTAAGTGGTGTGTGTGTCTAGTTGTCTCTGTGCTCTTCTTCTCAGTCTCCTGGTGGCAATTGTTGTTCATAAGGGGATGAGGTTAATGTTGGTGTGTGTTTTATAGTGGTGTGGGTGTGGTGTATGTATGAGTGTCAGGTGTATGTATTTGGTATAGGGCAGTGTAGTGTTGTTTTGTATGTGGGTGTCCATTCTGAGCGCAACGGTATTTACTGCCAATGGTTTACAGCCGTTGAATGTCCGCCGTGGTGATTCATGGGTCATAATGTGATGGGCGTTGTTTTGTTGGCGTAACGGTATGGGTTTTGGGACCGCCACTTTATCACTGCTCTTTGGTCTGGCGGATTTGTGTATGTGGCTGTATTCTGTCGGATTGGTGTGTGTGTGTGTCATAATTTGGTGAACGGATATCCACCACCACGGGGGTATATTTGTAGCTGTCAGCATGGCAGTAAGCGGGATTTACCACCAATGTCATAATGAGGGCCCAAGTGTCTTAAGAGATATGTAGGTTTTATAACTTTTAGGACTCTCTGTTCTCCCACATGCATACATAGATACATAAATACATACCTATGCACATACATACATACATACATACATACATACATACATACATACATAAATACATACATGTACTTACTTCAGCCAGCTATCTTCATCCATGGTCTACTGCGTAATTTATAGTTTTCTTCAGCCAACAGCCACATAAAGTATGAAGCAATGGACCAGTCCACTTCAGCCACTGGCAAGCATCACTTTGAGTGATGTTATTCTACTGTTTCACAAGGAGCACATCCGCACACTAAGTAGTATCCTTCAGTGTCAGGGTCTGCTATGGCCATGTGTGCTTTTTTTTAGATCTAAATAATTTTGCTTTAAGACAATATTTATTTTTTTACATTGGTGAGGGACCAAAACAAGGGCAAGCAAAATAAGTGTTGACAAACCTGTAGCGCCCCATCAAAGCCAAAAGGTTGATATCCAATGCAAGCCCTACTGCACAAAACTATTAATGGTATCCACGTCCTGCACAACTACCAGTCTGCTTCAGATCACTCTACAGCACTAAGACCTCTACCTCACACATTGTAGACAATCTCCTCCTGACATCAGATAAAGAGGTCTCCTGCCTCCTGATATGGCTGTATCTCTCAGCTGCCTTTTACCAACCCACCCTCATATGCACCCTGAAGTCTCAAATTTGATTCACAGACAACGTCCTTCCCTGGTGGTCCATCCACCATCCCTACCAACACCAGTATGTTCACATGTGCATCTCCAGGTCCCAAAAGACCACTATCACCTGTGAAGTAAACCAGTGTTTTCCTACTGTCCCCATGGACTTGCTTAGTATTCTACTTATAGATAACTATTCCAAGAGTCACCAACATGGTGATGATGCACACATCTACTTGAAAGTTTCTTGTGATTCAAACATCCAACACCTCAAACACTGTCTGCACATCATCCACAAATGGATGTCCAGCTCCTAACAAATGCTCAAGCCAACTAAAACAGAGTTTCTGTTAACCCCTGCACTTGGCCCACTCCAATTAATGTAATTCCCCATAAACATTTAAAACAAAATCACAACAAACGAGTGCGTTTGCAATCTCTTGTGGGAATACTGGCCCGCAGTTTTATTACAAGCATAGACTCTTGCGACAGTCTTTGACCTCATCCCTCGTTAGGTTAATTCAGTCATCAATCACAGTGACAAGGCCATAAATTATTATCATGTCATAAAACATTTTGAGTGCCACACATTGCTTTCGTTATGATTGTAAATCGTAATTTGGAGACAGGTCATAAATCACAGTTGATATGCCATACATAATTCATTTCTCATTTCGCCTGGGCAGCAGAATCTTTTTAGTCCACCCTCCAAACTGAGGGCGGGGCGGTGTCTCCCCATCCCATGGGAGGGTTTGTACTTTTGTTATTGTTGCGCCCCCCATAGGCCAGACGTCCTCGGGGGCTCCTTCCTCTCCCTTGAGGGGAATGCCGGATGTCCTTCGTTGGTTTGCCGCTGAGGCGGCTTTGAGATATAATTTCTGGGTCCCCGGCGGCGGTTAATGCGCTGGCCCTCGATGCCCCCTGCGGGGGCGGTCTTTTGCTATACTTGCTGAGAACAAGAAACAGGACACACCTAGCTCAGTGACATGAACCTTGAATATTTAGAACCCCAAATTTCATTGCATGTCAGGTAACCTGGAAAGTGTTTCTTCCAGAATGCAACATCAAATGTTCTGTTCAAACCCTCGTATTTTTACATCTTGATATTGGTAACACCCTGCTCCATGGCCTCCCAGACACCTCACTGATTCCCACTAAGGGCATCCTACACACTGCAGCACATCTCATCCAGGGCCTGAAGAAATAGAATCACCTCACCACTATCCTGATGGAACTCCATTTGCTCTCCTTCCCAAACTGAAGCATTTCCATAACCAGCTGCATCATTTACAAAGCAAGCAGGACCATAGTCACCTTATCTTGTACACAACATGGCCATCTCTGGTGGTAATCTGGATACCTGCACCTAGGACACAATCAGACTGTAGACTAAGAAGCTCAAAACAATAAAATTTGCACCCAGGATCTGGAGCAATGAATTCATAACAATGAGGACTGCCCGAACGCTGCTTCAAATTAGGAAAGAGTTGAAGACACACCTCTTTAAAGAACGCTACTTAACAATGCATTAACAGATTACAAATCAGCTACCTCTCTTATCACATGTTGACTTTATGCTTGTCTTCGATCCTGAAGAGCACCGTATACCACGTTCATAGATACATAACTATAGGCTTCACTTCTTCTTCACTTAGCATCATAATCATGGCACCAAGTTGGCATAAGAGGCATGTTTTGATGTATCACTTACTTTCACATACTGGGTCTATGGCTGAAATCAGCCTTTCTGCAGGTGCTGCATTTCAGAGCTACAAAGTTGCTATTAGTCGTATTATTCATCGATCATCAAAGTCAAACATATATATCTGAACTTCGTCATGTACAAATCCAAAACATAAATCAAGCTAGTAGGGATTAAAATAGGGCTTTCAAAAAGTTTTCTTTCCGATATATTTGTACCGTTAGTTTATAGTATGAGTAGAGAAGTGCATGGTTAACATAACATACTGGTTCTGTTTTGAAATAGCCTATGTAAGATAAAAGTGTTAAAAGTGTGGTTGTATCACAAAATTAACTAACTAAATAAAACTTCTCCCATCAGATATGCAGGCTGTGACTTGTAAACAATACGGATTTCAGGCCTAAAAAACACACCGTTTTCCAAGATTGCTGACAGGGGTGGCAGACTGTGGAAATGAATAGCGCTGTTCCAACAACTATTTCCACTTTTAACTCTATTGTGGTTTCCCTGATTTTGAATACATATTCCGAGATTTGCAACTACGAGATAGCATCGATCCTCTGCACTGCCTTTCGGACATATTTATATTAATCAAATAGCGCATGCATACATATTTGTTCTACTTTGCTTCAGTAGCTAGTAAAGAAAGCTAACTTTACCTATATGTGCCTTAATTAAGAGGGACACTTCCTTTTGCGGTGGTAATAATGGCTGCCATATAGCAACACAGCCTCAGACGTCTGCTTTCTCGGCAAGCCCACAGGGGTAATATGCATGGGCAAAGGCACTAGGCCTGGGTTGAAAGTGCTAAAGCATGTCAACACAGGCATAACAAATGCTGTTTAGATACCTAAGGACAGTGGTTCCCAACATTTTGACTTGTGAGGACACCGACTGAATCACTGCTGGAAGCCAGGACCCCCATGCAAAATGTATGATTTAAATTTCAAACTTTAAAACAGCAATTTGCAAAAAATACACAAACAAGTACACCCCAAACAAATACTGAATTTACTAAAGGTAGGATTACTTTATATTGAAAAACTATGCTATTTTTGTTTTTATTTTTTAGGCACACGTGTTCTGAGAAAGCTTTTTCACATAAATATGTGGTGGGGAAAGGAAGTAAAACCATAAGGGCCTCTCATCTCTCCATAGCATCTTTGTCATATGTTATTAATTTGTTTTATAGCACCACTCATACCAGTGAAGGGTGTCAGAGCACTTTACAGGGGGCTACAAGGTTTAGGATTCGCATGTCATCCATACTGGTAGGCATTCCCTAAGAGTACTTGGCCTGGGGAAGCGAAAACTCAGGATTTAGAACACAACACTTGACTTCAATAATAAGAATGTATTTCTACGCAAGCAAACCTTTTTTAGCAGCATAAGGAAAATGAAAGACTGGGGGGAAAAACAATTTTCTAATGTGCGCCATGCAGTTTGCATGCAGCTCTTTGATGGCATTTCATAGATCAAAGTGCTGGATTATGATTGTAACTTATTAACTTCACAGTAACAAAAGAATCTCTGTGACAAAAGCAGTAACCCACTTTGCTATGCGCATAAAATACTGTTCTTTGCATGATACACGTTCTTTTCAGCAAGCATATTAACCATCTGTGCTACCTTTGAGTAAAAAATGCCACTAGACAATAATCCCATCTCTCTCCAGCAGGTACATTAATCACCAGAGTTATCTTGATGCTTTTATTTTTGCCTGAAAGCTGCTGGATGTACAAGGAACTTTGCAGTGCTTTTAAAACTGCTGCACAAAGGAAGTAATAAATATAAAAACTTGTACATGTTTGTCAGATGCCCCGACTGGGGAAGTGCCTTCCTCCTGGTCCAGGCATGCAGACCCCCTGGCAATGTGTCTTAGACCCCTGGGGGTCCAAGGACCACAGGTTGGGAACTGCTGCCTTACGACATTAGCCAGACCTGGTCGCTCCCATGGGAAAATAGGACATAGTGTCGTGGTTGGACTCTCGCTCCTAGGCAAGACTGCTGGTTTAGGAATGATAGCACTTTTGTTTGCAGATGTCTAAGCCAATCTTACAAGTCACAACTGTCAGCGCAACCCTCCCGGCTCACAAGCAGTACCTCACCAAAACCCAAACAGTAAAAGGTGATTTCTGGCAGCCTTTAAACATGGACTCTAGAATGCAACATCTCAGGGGAATCGTGGTGGAATGGAGATTACCCTTTTCTCACATTAATAATATGTCTCAATCACAGTTTACACACAGTAAATAAAGGAGATGCAGGAGAGTTTTCTAACAGGTTTATTAAAAAGACTGCAGTCTACTGTAAAATGCATGAGCTGCAATGATTAGGATAATGAACAATGCAAGAAGCAGAATTTTAAAGATGAGAGTCATGAATACAAAGACCCCCACCATATTGCAATAACATGAGATAAAAATATCCCTATAGCCCTACCATGGAGAACCTAATCTCTAACCTAAAGAGACCTAGATGTGATAAACCTAATCTGCCAGTACCATGTCCATGAGAAGCTCCCCCAACCCCTGTTACCTTGGAATGAGGTCTCTAGGTCAGACTCCGTGGTGACAAGAAGGCTGGGTCTGCACCAAGGCGACATGCAGCATAGATGGCGTTGATAGCATCTGGGAGGAATCCCTCTGATAACTTTGTCTGCATGAGATGTATTTTTATAGATCTTGTAGGACCCCTGATGCAGGTATGTTCCCAAACAATAGGTAAGGAGTCATGCTTAGTGTAGCATTTATATGAACAATTCCCCCCAAAAGTACACCATGTTCCTGTCACACATAAGTGGGAAAGGGACATGATGAGAATACCTACGTATCTCACTTAACTTTGACGCTGATAGTGACGCTTTTGCAAGTGGCACTGATAACATAAAATCAAAACATTTCTCTAACTATAAACATAGCAGCCATTTTGAAAGAAATAATTAAATAAATTGGCTAAGAAGGAGCAGGCTAAGTAGGTTAAAAGTCACTTGTTCGTGGGGGCACAGGCCTTCAAGCCAGAAGGCTAAGCTAAACTCCTGATTCCATTAAAACGAAATAGGATCCACTACACCTTCCTCAGAGCTGGAACAAGGACGACGATAAAGTTATGACACCAGAGAAGATGAATGAGTCCAGACTAAAATGCTCTGAGCTAAAAACAAGTTAAAACCTTATAAAAAACTAGTTAAAACAACTAAAAACATACAAAGAGATAAGAAAATGTAGACCATGACAAGCACAGTGGGCCAAAGTTACTGCAGCATAACTTTTAACTATAGAATAAGCCAATGGTCAAATCTGTCTCTGAAGCCATCAAACGGAAGCACATCCAGGAATGACTCCACATCGTCAGATGTCAGATCGTTGACATGTTTGGCAGGTGGGTCCATGGAGCAGAAGTGCACAGCAGCCTGAAGCGCAGGATCATTGTCAACACCAGGACAGTGCGAGCTGTACGGGCATCTAGAATGCAAAAACCCAACACTCGCAAGATAATGTAATTTATGCATTGTGATGATATGTTATTGTTTAACCTTTTGCATTGCAGAATTCCATCCAAAAGATTCATTTTTAAGGTGCTTATAAATAATGTACATTTGCAATGTATTGCTGCAGACATTCAGAGTGAGTTAGGGTGTGGCAAAGTGTGGTCCCTTTCCAGGGCCTTTCAGAGACTTTCCCTGCAACATGCCTGGGCGTGGTTCTAGGCGGGGCCAAGACTCTATAAAAGAGAGTCAGCCCAAATCCCAGTGCTCACTATTCAGAGGTCCCAGTGCAGAGCAGCAGCTTCTTCCTGAGCTCCTGTCCCGGCGGCCTATTTGGATTTTCCAGTCTTCTGCACTCATCTCTCATTGGTGATCACTGTTTCCAGGCGGTAAAATGGTGTTTGGACATTTCCCAACACCGTAATTGAGAATTTTCGTATTCTTGATTTTATTTCTTAAATGAATAACAGATTACTTGTGCGCTGCCATTTTTTGACATTTGTATGGTGGTTTGCAAATAGGGAGGACGCACAATTTATTCCATAAAGATTTGACTTCGTTATTACATGGTTGTTCATTGCACGCTGATATTTCTTGACATTTACATGATGTTTTACGAGTTGGCAAGACGTGCAACTCGTTTCATGAGCATTCAACTTTGTTGTTCATTGCGCGCTACCATTTTCTGGCATTTACATGGTGGCATTCGAATCGGCGACACATGCGATTCTTTCCTTGAGTGTTTTTTCATGTTATTCATTGTGCGCTACCATTTCTTGGCATTTGCATGGTGGCATTTGAATCGACAAGACGCGCGATTCTTTCCCTGAGTGCTTTTCATGTTGTTCGTTGTGCGCTACCATTTCTTGATATTTGTATGGTGGCATTTGAATCGGCAAGACGCGCAATTCTTTCCTCGTGTATAAATAATGTAAATTACTGTGCGCTACTATTCTAAGACATTTTCTTGGTAGCATTTCAAGTTGACACGTTGCATGATTTATTCCTTGAATCTACGTTGTGTGATTTCATGGTGCACAATCCTTTATGGTGTTTAATACTCATATAAAAATCTGCAATGTGCGCAATTCACTTCCCAATGTTTTTTCTGAGATGAACACAACAATACCAGAATTCTAGATGTAATGCTGTGTGTTCCTGATATGTATTCTTAAAAGGAGATTCATATGGTTGTTTAGAAATTGCTCAGAGTGTTTCCTGATTCTCATGCTAAAGAAAGTACTCGAATCTGAAAGTCCTATTTAACTTTTCCTGTTTCCTCCTCAGGTATTCGGTCATCTAAAGCCTAGTCAGTTTTAGGACTATTCTAGGGTTGTTCATGTTTTTTGGAAAAGACGAAGCTTAGAGTTGTAGCATGGTACTGAATTCATGAGATGTAATTTTGATGTTGTGTTTTAACCTTTTGTTTCCTACAGGTCTCCTTCCCAGCTGTTCCCGTCCTAATCCTCTTTTCCCCACTTGGACTCTCTTAGACTCTGTGATAAATCTAATCAGAGTATTGGAGCTGTCTTGTGGTGGAAGTGTTGGGAACGTGCACAGACCCCGAGGATCTGGTGACTCTGACAGAATAGTGAGCTCACAAATTATTATCCTCCTGGTTTGTGTATGTTCTCAGCATGGCCACACTGGACGAGCTAGTCAAGGCTATCACCCAGCTCCAGTCAGAAGTGGTATCATCAAAGGATTTGACAAATAGTCTAGCTGAGAGGGTGAGTCAGTTACAGAATAAGGTTGAGAAGAAAGAACAAAGTCCCACAGGTGTGTCTTGGCCAGGTACTTCTTCTCAGACTTCTGGAGGTAATCCGACTAACATTTCCCTCAATGTTACTTCAGCCATTCCTCTAGCTCCCCCAGAATGCTTCTCAGGTGATCCCTTGAAAGCGCAATCTTTTCTGGTTCAAGTGGAACTTCACTTCACCTGCAGACCACATACTTTCCCCGATGCCCAGTCTAAAGTAGCTTTCTTGTTGTCATATCTGTCTGGAGATGCAGCTACCTGGGCTATTCCTCTTGTGCGTAAAAATAGTCCCCTGTTGTACAACTGGAAAAATTTTGTTCGTGAATTTGAGAGAGTTTTCGATCGTAGAACTGTAACACAGTCAGCAGATCGTGAATTATTAGACTTACGCCAAGGGAATCAGGACTTAGGCCCTCATTCCAACCCTGGCGGTCTCTGACCGCCAGGGCGGAGGGCAGCGGAAGCACCGCCAACAGGCTGGCGGTGCTTCCAGGGCTATTCTGACCACGGCGGTAAAGCCGCGGTCAGAAAAGGGGAACCAGCGGTTTCCCGGCGGTTTTCCCCTGGCCCAGGGAATCCTCCATGGCGGCGCTGCTTGCAGCGCCGCCATGGGGATTCCGACCCCCTTCCCGCCAGCCTGTTTCTGGCGGTTTTCACCGCCAGAACCGGGATGGCGGGAACGGGTGTCGTGGGGCCCCCTAACAGGGCCCCATAAAGATTTTCACTGTCTGCTTTGCAGACAGTGAAAATCGCGACGGGTGCCACTGCACCCGTCGCACCCCTGCAACTCCGCCGGCTCCATTCGGAGCCGGCTTCCTTGTTGCAGGGTCTTTCCCGCTGGGCCGGCGGGCGGCCTTTTGGCGGTCGCCCGCCGGCCCAGCGGGAAAGCCAGAATGGAATCCGTGGTCTCCTGACCGCGGAGCGGCCATTTGGCGGTGACCGCATGGCGGGCGGCGCCGCCGCCCGCCGCCGTCAGAATGACCGCCTTAGTGTCATATTTAGCCAACTTTAATCGGCTGGTCGCTGAGACATCCTGGCCTGAAGAAAAACAAGCGGCCTTGTTTTACAGGGGACTCAAAGAGGAGCTAAAAGACATCTTAGCGCAAATCGACCCACAACCTGCAAACTGTCAAGATTTAATAAACCTTGTCTTGATCATCGTTTAAATGAACGAAAAGGAACGCGTAAAAAGACTGAAAAACATTCTTGGCATGCTCATGATAACAAAGACTCAAGAACTCCGAGAGAAAGAACGCCGGAACCGATGGAAATTGGAACCATCAGGAGACCTTTGACCAAAGATGAAAAGGACCTACGCAGAAAAAATGGGCAATGTCTCTATTGTGGGCGGAAAGGTCATTTCGACAAAGATTGTCCAATCAAAACAAAGAGCAAGCGAGACCCAGTTCAGAAAGTTGCAACCAATGCATCAGTCGAGTCAGAAAATCTAAAGCACCCAAGTTGCAGAGAAGGGTTGCTCTTGGGTGTCACCATGGATCCTTCACAATCCAAACATCTAAAATTGGGAATAAGAGTTCAGGTCAAGAAAAAGACCTATTTCAAGAAGGCTCTAGTCGACTCTGGGGCTAGCGGAAACTTTGTTGACGCCCAATTGGTTCGTGCATGGGGGATCCCATGTATTGAAAAGAAGACCCCAGAAACCATCCAGGCAGTTGATGGAAAACTCTTGACTGGAGGTCCGATAACTCTTCAGACTGTCCCCTTGACAATAATTTGTGAAGGTAAAAATCAAAGAAAGAAACATAAAGAGGAACTCATCCTTGACGTGATCCATGCTCCCCAGTATGGGATCATCCTTGGCTTGCCATGGTTAACTCATCACAATCCGGAGATTAATTGGGCAGAACGAAAGATCGTGTTCTCATCAGTGCTATGTAAAGAACATTGTCTCCAAAGGACTCAAGAATCGGAAGTTCGCCATTCTTACATAGCTACCGCCGCAGAGAAAGAAGTTCAGTTGCCCAAACAGTATTCGTCTTATGAAGATGTATTTGATGAGAAGGAAGCAGAGAACTTACCTCCTCATAGATCTTATGACTGTCAAATTGATCTAGTCCCAGGGGGGATGCTTCCCAACTGTCGTGTGTATGCCCTGTCAGAACATGAAAATCAACATTTACGAAAATACTTGGATCAATTCTTAGAGAATGGTTTCATCCGCCCCTCTAAGTCTCCCACAGCTTCTCCTTTGTTTTTTGTTCCAAAAGCGAACGGAGAGCTTCGAACATGTATCGACTATAGGGGCTTGAATAAAATCACCATCAAGAACAAATATCCTTTGCCTCTAATTCCGGTCTTACTGGAACAAGTAAGGAAAGCAAAAATCTACACAAAGCTTGATCTTCGAGGTGCTTACCATTTGGTCAGAATGAGAGAGGGTGACGAATGGAAAACTGCATTCAAAACAAGATATGGCCTTTTTTAATACACCGTCATGCCTTTTGGTCTGTGCAATGCTCCAGCAGCATTTCAATTTTTCTTAAATGATGTTCTTAGAGAGTACCTCGATATCTTTGCCATAGTTTACATTGATGACATTTTGATCTACTCAGACAATGAGAATGAACATGTTCAACATGTCAAGAAAATTTTGGCAGCCCTTCGTAAACACCATTTATATTGCAAGCTAACCAAGTGTGAGTTTCATGTTACCAGAGTTGAGTTTTTAGGGGTTATCCTTACCCCTCAAGGTATGGTGATGGCAGAAAGGAAAGTAAAAGCCGTATCTGAATGGCCCATCCCAAAGACTGTTCGTGATGTACAATGTTTCCTGGGCTTTGAAAATTTTTACCGGAGGTTCATCAATCATTTCTCCCAGACAGTGGCTCCAATTACTAAGTTATTAAGAAAGAAAGAACAATTTGTATGGTCCCCAGAAGCAGACCAAGCCTTTTCAATGTTGAAAGAAGCTTTCTCCACTGCCCCAGTCTTGACTCATCCAGATGCGGATCGACCTTTCATAGTGGAAGCTGATGCTTCAGATGTGGCGATAGGAGCAGTCTTGTCACAACGAAACAAAGACACTGGTCAGCTTCATCCTGTAGCTTACATGTCTCGAAAGTTGAACGAAGCCGAACAAAACTATTTCATTGCTGAAAAAGAGCTTCTGGCGATTTGTGACGCCTTTAAAGAGTGGAGACATCATTTGTTGGGAGCTAAATATACTGTCACAGTATATACTGATCATCGCAATCTTCAATTCATGAGTTCTGCCAGACTTTTGACTCCTCTGCAATTACGCTGGATGCTGTTTTTTGCCGAGTTTGATTTTTTGGTAACCTTCCGGCCTGGTAAAGATAATCGCAAAGCTGACGCCTTGTCCCGCCAAGAGTCTACCACATTGCCTGCAGTCCAAACCTCCAGAGCTATCATTGCTCCTGACAAGGTCCTATGTATCATAAAAACAGAAGATTTCTTTGAAGACATCCGCAATTCATTCACTGTTGAAAAATGGCAGGCGTGGGCCCAAACAGATCCGAAAAGATCAATCAAGCAAGGATTACCCTCTCACGATGCTCGTTTGTTCGTGCCCACTACCAAACTTCACAAGATAGTGTTTCATTGGTTGCATGTTATCCCTACAGCAGGTCACCCTGGTACTCCTAAAACTCTTGAATTAATCCAACGCTATTTTTGGTGGCCTACCTTAACAAAGGATGTAAAAACAATGGTAAACAACTGCGAAGTCTGTGCTCGCACTAAAATAAGTCATTCAAAACCGAAAGGGTTGTTACACCCACTCCCAACCCCAAGTCGTCCGTGGGAACACATCTCTTTAGACTTTATTTCAGGTGTAGTGAATCCTAGCTTGTTTTAACCGGTTAACAGGAGTTAGCTTAGCCGTAGGCTTGTAAACTCGTGCCCCCGTCACCCAGTGACTTTTAACCTACTTAGCTTGCTCTGGCTTAGTCCATTTAATTATTTATTTCCTTTAAAATGGCAGCCTTGTTTATAGTTAGGCCACTTGTTATGGGTTCTATTATCAGTGTCACTGCGCCAAGGCGTCAAGTTCAAGCACGAAAGACAAACATACAGTAGGCATTCACACTTAGGGATTTTCCCTCTCTATACTTTCGAGGGATTGTTGTTATTAATTGCCGTCCCAAGCATGCCTGTTATCTATTGTTATGAATAACACTTATGACAGGGGACCTTGTAGATCTGTATAAATACAACACACTTTTAGACAGATAATCAGAGGGATTCCGACCAGAGGGCATCGCCACCATCGCTGATACCGATGCTGCAGTCATCTTGACACTGATCCAGTCTTCGTGTCCCTGCGGAGTCTGAGATAGAGACCTCATTCCAAGGTAACAAGGGTTGGGGGCTCCTCTCATGGACACGGTTTTGGCAGATTAGGTTTAACAAACCCAGCTCTTCCTTTTTAGGTAGGAGGTTAGACCTACTCTCCTTAGGGTATTAGGGTTTATTCCATCTTTTACATATACATATATTTTTATCTTATATTGCATAATGGTGGGGGTCTTTATAACAATGACTCTCCTCTTTACAATACTGTTGCTTGGTATATTCATTATCCTAATCATTGCAGTACATGCAACTTGTCACAAATTGCAGTTATGTTGAATAAAAACTATTATAACTTTACTGCACCTGTGTTATTGCCTTTGTTTGTATGAGACATTATAAATCTGTGAGAAAAGGGTAATTTCCGTTTAACCACGACAACCCTGAGATATTGTATTTTGAGTCCATGCGTAAGCGACTGCTACAAATCACCTTTTACTATTGTGTTTTCGGTGAGGTACTGCTAGTAAGCCGTTAAGGTTTGGACAACAGTTACAAATAGTTGTAGGAAGAGACTTAGTCACCTACGAACGAAAGTACTGTCATCCTGAGACCAGCAGTCTTGCTCAGAGCAAGCGTCCAAACTACGACACACGTCTGCCAGTGGTTCAACAGCATTCAGTAATTCTGGTGGTAGTAGATAGTCTCACGAAATATGGACATTTCATTGCCTGTAAGAAATTACCCACCTCTAGTGAACTGGCAACTATCTTACTGAATAGAGTGGTTCGTTATCATGGACTGCCAAAAGTGATCCTCTCCGATCGGGGATCGCAATTTGCCTCCAACTTCTGGAAGACATGGTGTAAAACACTCCAAGTGACATCTACCCTATCTACTTGCCACCATCCTCAAACAGATGGTCAAACGGAGAGACTAAGGGGGTGATTCTAAGCTTGGCGGGAGGCGGTAGCCGCCCGTCAAGCGGGAACCGCCAGAAGACCGTACCGCGGTCAAAAGACCATGGCGGTCATTCTGGGTTTCCCACTGGGCTGGCGGGCGACTGCCGAAAGTCCGCCCACCAGCCCAGCGGGAAACACCCTTCCCACGAGGACGCCGGCTCAGAATGGACCCGGCGGAGTGGGAAGGTGCGAAGGGTGCAGTTGCACCAGTCGCGAATTTCAGTGTCTGCAGAGCAGACACTGAAATTCTTTGTGGGGCCCTCTTACGGGGACCCCTGCAGTGCCCATGCCATTGGCATGGGCACTGCAGGGGCCCCCAGGGGCCCCACGGCACCCCATACCGCCATCCTGTTCCTGGCGGGCGAACCGCCAGGAACAGGATGGCGGTATGCGGTGTCAGAATCCCCATGGCGGCGCAGCAAGCTGCGCCGCCATGGTGGATTCCCATGGGCAGCGGAAAGTCGGCGGCACACAGCCGGCTTTCCTCTTCTGGCCGCGGCTGTACCGCCGCGGTCAGAATGCCCGGCGGTGCACCGCCAGCCTGTTGGCGGTGCTACCGCCAACCTCCGCCCTGGCGGTATTTACCGCCAGGGTCAGAATGACCCCCTAAATCAGACTTTGAAGCAATACCTACGTGCTTACACTGAAAAAGCACTAAATTCATGGACATCAATGCTTTGGTTAGCCGAGTTAGCCTACAACAACTCCTTCCACACTTCTACTGGCGTTACACCCTTCTTTGGTTTGTTTGGCTATCATCCTGACACCTTGCCCATCACAATTCCTCAAGAAAGTTCTCTCACTCCAGCTGTGTCAGAAATCATTCAACATTTGAATCAAACTCAGAAATCGATTCAACAACATTTAGAAAAAGCAAAAAAAAAATACAAAAAAGCATTATGACAAGAAACATTGGGAGGGACCGCAGTATCGACCTGGTGACAAAGTGTGGCTTTCCACAAAACATATAGACTTCAAGAAGTAGCACATGTTCAACCCCAAATTTATAGGTCCTTACATTGTTCTTCAGCAAATCAATCCTGTGACCTATAAACTACAATTGCCAAAATCATTACGGATTCATCCAGTGTTCCATACTTCCCTCTTAAAAAGGGCAGTCCAAAAGGTCCACCCTCATCCAGCCCCTGTTCTAGTACAGGGGAAAGAAGAATATGAAGTCAAAAAAGTGTTGGACTCTAAACTGAGAGGGCGTAACCTATGGTACTTAGGGGCATATTTATACTCCGTTTGTGCCGGAATTGCGTCGTTTATTTTAACGCAATTTCGACGCAAAACTAACTCCATATTTATACTTTGGCGTTAGACGCGTCTAGCGCCAAAGTCCATGGAGTTAGCGGCATTTTTTAGCGTGGACACCTACTTTGCGTTAATTATATGCAAGGTAGGCGTTCCCGTCTAAAAAATCGACTCCGAGGCATGTGTGTCGGATTTATACTGCCGGGCAAAAATCACGCCCGGGAGTGGGCGGGTTAAAAAAAATCACGTACGGCCGCTTTTGTGCCATTTTTTAGCGCCTGCAAAAGGCAGGCGTTAAGGGACCTGTGGGCTCTGAAGGAGCCGAGAGGTGCCCTCCCATGCCCCCAGGGACACCCCCTGTCACCCTTGCCCACCCCAGGAGGACACCCAAGGCTGGAGGGACCCATCCCAGGGACATTAAGGTAAGTTCAGGTAAGTCTATTTTTTTTTTTTAGTGTGGCATAGGGGGGCCTGATTTGTGCCCCCCTACATGCCACTATGCCCAATGACCATGCCCAAGGGACAGAAGTCCCCTGGGCATGGCCATTGGGCAATGGGGCATGACTCCTGTCTTTGCTAAGACAGGAGTCATTTCTATGGGGGTTGGGAGTCGAAAACAAATGGCGCAAATCGGGTTGAGGCGAAAAAATTGCCTCAACCTGACTTGCCCCATTTCTTGACGCCCAAGCCCCATATCCCCCTACGCCGGCGCTGCCTGGTGTACGTCGTTTTTTTTAACGCACACCAGACGGCGCCCGCATGGCACTTCAGAATGGCGTTAGCCAGCGCTAATTTTTTTGACGCAAAACTGCGTTGCCGCAGTTTTGCGTCAAAAAGTATAAATATGGGCCTAAATCTCATGGAAAGGTTATGGCCCTGAAAGTAATTCATGGGTTTCCGCATCTGATGTTCATGCTCCAGTACTTGTGAGACGCTTTCATCATCTCAATCCAGATAAACCAGGCCCTAGAGCACGCCTGGGAGAGGGGAGTTCTGTCAACACCAGGACAGTGCGCGCTCTACGGGCATCTAGAATGCAAAAACCCAACACTCGCAAGATAATGTAATTTATGCATTATGATGATATGTTATTGTTTAACCTTTTGCATTGCAGAATTCCATCCAAAAGATTCATTTTTAAGGTGCTTATAAATAATGTACATTTGCAATGTATTGCTGCATACATTCAGAGTGAGTTAGGGTGTGGCAGGGTGTGGTCCCTTTCCAGGGCCTTTCAGAGACTTTCCCTGCAACATGCCTGGGCGTGGTTCTAGGCGGGGCCAAGACTCTATAAAAGAGAGTCAGCCCAAATCCCAGTGCTTACTATTCAGAGGTCCCGGTGCAGAGCAGCAGCTTCTTCCTGAGCTCCTGTCCCGGCGGCCTATTTGGATTTTCCAGTCTTCTGCACTCATCTCTCATTGGTGATCACTGTTTCCAGGCGGTAAGACGGTGTTTGGACATTTCCCAATTTACGAATTTTCGTATTCTTGATTTTATTTCTTAAATGAATAACATATTACTTGTGCGCTGCCATTTTTTGACATTTGTATGGTGGTTTGCAAATAGGGAGGACGCACAATTTATTCCATAAAGATTTGACTTCGTTATTACATGGTTGTTCATTGCGTGCTGATATTTCTTGACATTTACATGATGTTTTACGAGTTGGCAAGACGTGCAACTCGTTTCATGAGCATTTAACTTTGTTGTTCATTGCGCGCTACCATTTTCTGGCATTTACATGGTGGCATTCGAATCGGGAACACGTGCGATTCTTTCCTTGAGTATTTTTTCATGTTATTCATTGTGCGCTACCATTTCTTAGCATTTGCATGGTGGCATTTGAATCGACAAGACGCGCAATTCTTTCCCTGAGTGCTTTTCATGTTGTTCATTGTGACACGTTGCGTGATTTATTCCTTGAATCTACGTTGTGTGATTTCATGGTGCACAATCCTTTATGGTGTTTAATACTCATATAAAAATCTGCAATGTGCGCAATTCACTTCCCAATGTTTTTTCTGAGATGAACACAACAATACCAGAATTCTAGATGTAATGCTGTATGTTCCTGATATGTATTCTTAAAAGGAGATTCATATGGTTGTTTAGAAATTGCTCAGTGTTTCCTGATTCTCATGCTAAAGAAAGTACTCGAATCTGAAAGTCCTATTTAACTTTTCCTGTTTCCTCCTCAGGTATTCGGTCATCTAAAGCCTAGTCAGTTTTAGGACTTTTCTAGGGTTGTTCATGTTTTGCGGAAAAAAAGACGTAGCTTAGAGTTGTAGCATGGTACTGAATTCATGAGATGTAATTTTTATGTTGTGTTTTAACCTTTTGTTTCCTACAGGTCTCCTTCCCAGCTGTTCCAGTCCTAATCCCCTTTTCCCCACTTGGACTCTCTTAGACTCTGTGATAAATCTAATCAGAGTATTGGAGCTGTTTTATGGTGGAAGTGTTGGGAACGTGCACAGACCCCGAGGATCTGGTGACTTTGACAATCATCCCCGAAGGTAGATCCATCCGTGGTGCCGAAAGAAGCTAGATATTTGACAAGGGGTGACCCGTAGGTGGCCTTGCGAATCAGCCTCAGTCAAATGAGACACGACTGTAAATTAACCCTCATTAGGAACACCAACATCTCTTGGTCCCCAGGAGACACCGGTGGAACAGCAAGGCACACCGAAGGCAGACACTCAAAGAGGCACCAGGTGCAATGGAAGACAGAATGACAATGACCAATCATGCTCCAATTCTTCCAGCACCAAAAATTGTACCATGCAATCACGGCACAGCTGGGCTAGTTGTAGTAGCTCCGTCACTCCGCTTAGCTGAGAAGGCACAACCTCTGCTAACCATAACAGCAACAGCAGTATTCCGCCTTTCAATGCCAAAGTCACCGGAATGCCGCCAATTACACCAGAAAAGAGCAAATGGATTGCTGATGGAATGACTCTGAAGACAGTCTGGAAGATGGAAACAAATCCAGACCCAGCAGCCTTAAAGAAATACACAATCACTGCGATGCTTGAGGCATTAAGTATTCTGGAAACCATCTCTCCTAAGTGTTTGGGGAAGTTGGTATTTAAATGGGATTGTATCTTGGCTGATGATCTTGCTGTCAATGCAACTTGATCCTGGAACAGTAGCGCCTTTAGTCTGCTCAGCTTGTCATAATTTACATTAGCAGTATCAATGTGAGGCCACATTTCAGCTACTTTTATCTTGTGTGTGGGAGGAATAGAATATCCCTTGGCAATTCATGGTTTCATTCCGCAACAGCTCTGTTCGTTCAGGACCACATACCCTCCATCCAACAGTATATGAAATGCTGAACTAATCAAAGGGACGGGAGTACCTTTTAGAAAACAGGTCAAGTTTGAGACTCCCCCATTGGAAAGGCCATGAAGGGACACCTGTTTGCAAATCATTGAATGAGTAACAGGAGTCTCGCATTCGCTACTACTGAGAAGGACCTCTGTTTCGCCATTCAAACACTTGTATTCAAAAGGCAACTCCCACTCTTCTTTTATATTGCTATCTCCTAGTCGCTCATATCTGCCCACAGCAAGATGTTTCAAGCATTTCGTAAACCGAAAGATGGTAATGGGCAGATTCATACTGCCATGTACGAGCATACTGTTGATGGACTTTCTGCAACCGTTAAAGGCAGCTTTTCTAACTTTTCTATATGAAGCATTGTTAAACTTGTTTCCCTTTTAGCAATTATCTGTTGTTCCGTGTATAAATTAAAAGCAGCATACAGGCCATTACTGTTAATGTATTTCAATGGAAAGCAGCCATCTTTCAAAATCTGTAACGTCCAACATAACTGCATAATGGAACATAGCTGATTTTGTCTATGAAGGAGAAGGGACATGTCATTTTGAATGATGTCAATCGCAGATGACACTATGGGCCTCATTATGACCCTGGCGGTACAGAACCGCCAGGGCCAACGGGGGCGGGAGCACCGCCGACAGGTCGGCGGTGCTCCCTTGGGCATTCCGACCGCGGCGGTAACGCCGCGGTCGGACCGGGACAACTGGCGGTCTCCCGCCAGTTTCCCGCTGCCCAAATGAATCCTCCAAGGCGGCGCAGCATGCTGCGCCGCCTTGGGGATTCTGACACCCCCTACCGCCATCCTGTTCCTGGCGGTTCGCCCGCCAGGAACAGGATGGCGGTAGGGGGTGTCGCGGGGCCCCTGGGGGCCCCTGCAGTGCCCATGCCAATGGCATGGGCACTGCAGGGGCCCCCGTAAGAGGGCCCCGCTAGTATTTCACTGTCTGCATAGCAGACAGTGAAATACGCGACGGGTGCAGTAGCACCCGTCGCACCTTCCCACTCCGCCGGCTCGATTACGAGCCGGCTTCATCGTGGGAAGGTTGTTTTCCCCTGGGCTGGCGGGCGGCCTTTTGGCGGCCGCCCGCCAGCCCAGGGGAAAACTTGGAATACCCTCCGCGGTCTCTGGACCGCGGAGCGGTATTTTGGAGGGGGGAAGTCTGGCGGGCGGCCTCCGCCGCCCACCAGACTTAGAATGAGGGCCTATGTTATTAAGGGTGTATATTCTGTTGGACACAGTATTAATGCCATTTTCAAAAACAGCGAAGGCCTTTTCCAAGTTTCCTTATCTATCTGCCTTCAATGTGCAGCCGCTTCTATTTGTGAAAGCTTCCAGATCTCATTGTATATGAAGTACAAGAATCTCTTAGAGCGGGTCTTTCTGGGACCTAGCCGATGTCAACGCAACTTGTTCCTGGAACAGCAGCGCCTTTAGTCTGCTCAGCTTGTCATAATTTACATTAGTAGTATCAATGTAAGGCCACATTTCTACTACTTTTATCTCTTCTATGGGGGGGAAGAGAATATGTCTGCAACATGTTACAATCGTAAAGACTGAAATTCCGCAGGCAATTACTGGTCTCATACCGCAACAACTCTGTTTGTTCAGGACCACATAACATCTATTCACAAGTATAAGAAATGCTGAACGAATCAAAGGGATAGCAGTACCTTTTAGAAAACAGGCCAAGTTCAAGACCCCCCCCGTTGCAAAAGCCATGAAGGGACACCAGTTTGCAAATCATTGAATGACTAACAGGTGTCTCGCATTCGCTACTGCTGAGAAAGACCTGTTTCGCCATTCAAATACTTGTATTCAAAAGGCAACTCCCACTCTTCTTTTATATAGCTATATCCTAGTCACTCGTATCTGCCCACAGCTAGATCTTTCAAGCATTTTGTAAACCGTAAGGTGGAAATGGGCTGATTTATAATACTATGTACGAGCCATACTGTTGATGGACTTTCTGTAACCGTTAAAGGCAGCTTTTCTAACTTCTGTATATGAAGCGTGGTGAAACTCGCTTCTCTTTTAGCCATTATCTGTTGTTCCCTGGATAAATTAAAAGCAGCAAACAGGTCACTACTGTTAATGTATTTCCATGGAACACAGCCATCTTTTAGAATTTGTATCGTCCAACTTAACTGCATAATGGAACACAGCTGATTTTGTCCATGATTGAGAAGGGACATGTCATTCTGAATGATGCCAATCACAGATGACACTAAGGTGGTCATTATGACAATTGCAGTGACTGTTAAAGTTGTGGTAACACTGCCAACAGGCTGGGGGTAATTATCTCGAAATTATGACCATGGTGGTGATAACTCCCATAAACAGCCAATGTACCACACCAACCGCCGGGGTGTAAACACCACTGACCACGGTGGCAGCCATCAACAGGCAGGCGGAAGACAAGGTACAGCCCACCATATTATGACATAGCAAACCGCTGCGATTTCCAGGCAGTACCAACGCCATCAAAAGCCTGGTGGAAACAGAGCACAGAAGACGAAAGACTCACCATAAGAAACACATAGAAGTTCAATGCCGCCATGGAACCGGAACTTCAAGTCTTCCTGATGCTCATCTACACCATGCTCCACCTGGAACACCAACGCTGATGAAGACGACGACGATGAGTACAGCCTCCTAGCACACAAGGAAGGGAGGGAGTAAAAGGAGAGTGACACACACACGCACAACACACACCATATACACACACACACACACACACACACCATACACACAACCAGCTGCAGAGGAAAAACAATCTCACAGGACACACGTCATAATAATACAAAGACAACATTTAGCCATAACTGATAGTGTAATTTGATGCCAACAGCCACTATATTGTCTATGTGATAAGAGATATTTGAGTCACTGTTCAGAAGGGGCAAATGGCCAGTCCAAAGTACAAAAGGCCCACATGGTCACATGGCACAGTCCAAGGCCCAACTTGTTCCCTGACGAAATTCGCACTACACTGTGGAGTGGCATCATGTTGGGAATGGCCAGGCACCTCAGGGGTAAGGCGTTTTGGGGGCACCCCAGCTAAAGTGGGGAACTTGCCCACTGGTTCTGGAGGGGGCTCCATGCCCATTTCCCTTTGCTGGGGAGTGCAAGGTCACAGTCTCTGAGGTGGGGAACTTGCCCACTGGTTCATGAGGGGGCTCCATGCCCATTTCCCTTTTCTGGGCAGTGCAAGGTCACAGTCCCTAAGGTGGTGAACTTGCCCACTGGCTCTGGAGGGGGCTCCATGCCCTTTTCCCTTTGTTGGGGAGTGCAAGGTCACAGTATCTGATTTGGGGAACTTGCCCACTGGTTCTGGAGAGGGCTCCTTGTACAACAGTCCCTGGAGGGTGGCCTACATGCCCTCTGATGTAGGCGAGGGCTACTGTGTCCCAGATGGAGGTGAGGACTGCTGTGTCGTAGCTTGAGGTGAGGGCTCCTTGCCCACTGCTGTTGGAGGGGAAACCCTGCCAGCCTCTGCTGGAGGGGAGTGCTCCGTGCCCACTGCTGATGGAGGGGAAACCCTGCCAGCCTCTGCAGGAGGTGAGGGCTCCTTGCCCACTGCTGTTGGATGGGGCATCTTGCCTCTCTTAGTTGGTAAAGTGGGAACCTTCCCTTTCTTGGCTGGTAGAGTGGGATCCTCCCTTCTCTTGGGTGGTGGAGTGGGATCCTCCCTTCTCTTGGGTGGTGGAGTGGGATCCTTCCCTTTTTTAGGTGGTGGAGTGGGATCCTTCTCTATCTTGAGTGGTAGAGAGGGATCCTTTCCTTTCTCTCCATGACCAGGAGGTGCCTCCATTGTCCCCATGGACTGTTTGGCTGAGGTGCTGGGCTGGGTCATTGTGACCCTGCTGTTACGGGTAGGATGGGGGAGGCGGGGAGGGAAGAGGTCAAGTTCTGCAAGGAAAAGCTTCCTAGGTGTGGCGGGATGAGGGAGGAGGGATGAGAGTGGAGGTTGAGGGAGTGGTTGTTAGAGGTGTATGTCTGCTGGACTTGGGTGCAGGTGCATGGGCAGTGTGCTGATGTGTGGTGGATGGCTGTTGGGAGTCCGAGTGCATGTGTTTGTGTCTCTTAGGAGTGGGGGCAGACAGGGTGGGAGAGGACACAGGGGATGCATGGATGCTTGTTGTGGAGGTGTCTGCAAGTGAGGTGTGAGTGCTGCTTGGTGTGGTGATGGTGGTGGTGGGTGTTGACGCTGTGCATGCAGGTGTGATTGCAGATGTGACTGTGAGGAAGGAGGAGGAGGAGGAGGGGGAGACAGTGAAGGCAGTGGATGTTGTTGTGTATGCAACTGTCTGTTGTTAGTGTGAGTGCTTCTGGCCTGAAGTGTTTATCTGTGCCACTCTTGTGTGATGTCTTGTGTGCATGTTTGTCTGTATGTGTGCGTGGGGTAGGTGGGGGTTAAGGAGACTAGACTGGGATGTGGTAGTTGGACGGGGGACGGTAGGAACAGGGACAATGGCTGCCATCAGAGAGGAGGCCAGAGCCTGGAACGATCTCTGTTGGGCCGCCAATCCACTGTGAATGCCCTCCAGGAAAACACTGCATTGCTGCATCTGGGATGCCAGCTCTTGGATGGCATGCACAATGGTTGACTGCCCTACAGAGATGGATCTCAGGAGGTCAATAGCCTCCTCATTGATGGCAGCAGGGCTGACTGGGGCAGGGCCTGAGGTGCCTGAGGTGGAGGAGATGCCCACCCTCCTGGGTGAGTGGGCATGGGCAACTTGGTGATGGGCTACTGGGAGGGTTTTGCTGGGATGGGGGTGGCAGCTGCACCTGTAGCTGGGGTGGTCCCAGAGGTGTCCACCACCACCAGGGAGCTTTCATCTGAGGAGGAATCAGAGTCAGTGTTGTCACCTCCTGTCTCCGCCGTGGTGCTCCCCTCGCCCTCCATCTCACTGGTTCCCTCGGCATCAGTGGACTGTGCCTCACGGGTCCTGTAGGATGCAGCTCCCTCTGCCATTGGTGCCCCTGCTCCTCCACCAGATGATGCAAATGCACACATGGACAGGATGACAGAAGGAAAAAAGGGGGGAGAAAGAAAGGGAGCTCTGGGTCATTTATAGCACCAACACCACAGATAGCATACACATTACCTTCACACACAGGAATCAGGTTTGAGCACCATGCATCGCACTGGTATTCCATTGGCTATGTACCACAGCAACATGTGAGCCAACCACCACCAACTGCACCCCTCCTGGGAGTCGCTAAGCCCTGTCTGGCATGGAATGCAACCTAGCCAGGTTACCAGATTTTGCAACACACCCATTACCCTTAAGCTGGATCTCGCTGCAATGTCTGAGCTGGCATTAAAGGACACCTACTAACTGACACCCACCACCAGGATCCCATGCCACCTACCAATTAGAGTTTTAACGCACACTGTACTCACCCCCTTGTGGCTGCTGTGATGCCCTCAAGGGCCCATCTATCTCTGGGTAGGCCAGCACCAGTATGTGGGCCATCAGAGAGGTCAGGTTCTGAGGGGCACCCCGCCTTCGTTGGGAGGTCATCCCCAGCTGGGCTTCTGAGGTCTTCCAGGCCCAGCGCCTCAGGTCCTCCTACCTTTTCCGACAGTGGGTGCTCTGCATGCTTTAGAGACCCAGATCCACGCATCCTTGGCGATGGCACACCAAAATCCCTTCTTCTGATGGGCGCTGACCTGCAGAGGAAACACAGACCGGAGGACACCATTACACATACAATCCAGCCAGTTACACATATGGCCCACAAATCCCATTTCCATTTCTATTGAAACACACATTACCCAGCGCCAACCATGTACACTACCACCACACATGCCACCCCCCAAATGACACGATGCTTGCACACACATCTTCATGCAAACTTGTCACATGCATTGTGCCCAAGGTGTTCTCACCTGTTGGTCTGGCGGCCCATACAGCTGATCATACTGGGGTAGAACGCCATCCACCAAGCGCTCCAACTCCTCAGAAGTGAAAGCAGGGGCCCTTTCCCTGGTCAAACGGGCCATGGCAGGATCCAGACACAGGTCAGAGCAGCATGCGCAGTTTAGGTGTTGTCCTGTGGAAAGTCAGGAATCAATTGAGGATTTAGATAGAAAATGGCAGTCACATCAGTGGCAGTGTACATCATCACCGCTGCTGCTGATCCCCGTTGACCAACGTACTCCATAGAGACCCATATTAGCCAATGAGGAATTGCACGGCGGTGCAAGACCGCCTTCGGCCATGACGCACAACGTCGGCGGAGTTACCTCACTTCCACCTGTCCCTAGATACAGGACAGGCAGTCGCCATTTCATGGTGGTGGACTACATTCAGATACTCCATAACTGAGTCATTGCTACAATTGGCACATACATTGACATTCCCATTGTCCCATCACATCAATGCTCAATGTACACTGAGGAGGGGGTTCCATTGTTCAAATTGTTACAGCCTACTCACTCTTGTGTCCCTTAGATACATACTACTATGGATGAATAGGAGGAGGACACAAACCCCTGTGTACAGACACTTTGTAGACTTGGCAACACTGGAGGAGAGGCATATAATAATCACCTATAGACTGGACAGGGCCACAATCACAGAGTTGTGTGCCCAATTGGAGCCTGATCTGAAATCAGATATCTGTCATCCCACTAGGATCCCCCATCTTGTGCCGGTTCAATCAATGCTCCATTTCCTGGCAAATGGTTCTTTCCAAATGACAATGGGCTTGGCAGCAGGAATGTCACAGTCAATGTTCTCAGTCGTACTGGCAAGGGTTTTGTCTGCCTTGGTCAAACAAATGTGCAGCTACATTGCTTTCCCCCCGGTGGAAGATTTGGCCACTGTGAAGGCAGGATTCTATGTAATGGGACATATACCCAATATTATTGGGGTGATTGACTATACACATATTGCGTTTGTCCCCCCCGCCAGAATGAACAGGGGTTCAGGAATCTGAAGTTTCCACTCGCTCAATGTGCAAATGGTGTGCCTGGCGGACCAGTACATCTCCTACGTCACAGCCAAGTATCCTGGGTCGGTGCATGACACGTTCGTCCTGAGGAATAGCAGCATCCCAAATGTGATGGCACAACTACAGAGGCACAGGGTGTGGCTAATTGGTGAGCCTGACTACCCACCCAATGTATGTCAGTGTATGCCTTCTGGTGTTAACCCCATAACATTGTGTAAGGCTAATGTTTGTCCCTCAATACTTGCAGGTGACTCTGACTACCCAAACCTATTGTGGCTCCTGTCCTCTGTGAGGAATGCCAGGACAGGGGCTGAGAATCGTTACAATGATGCACATGGGTAAACCAGGAGGATTATTGAAAGGACCTTTGGCCTCCTAAAGGGCAGGTTCAGATGTCTCCATCTAACAGGTGGATCCCTATACTACTCACCGAAGATGATGTGCCAGATCATCGTGGCCTGCTGTATGTTGCACAAACTGACTTTGCGACGGCAGGTACTTTTTCTGCAGGAGGATGGGCATGATGCTGGTCTTGTGGCAGCTGTGGAGCCTGTGGATAGTGAAGTGAAGAAGAGGAGGCAGAAGAAGATGTAGACAACAGAAACAACATCATCATGCAATACTTCCAGTGAGGCACAGGTAAGAGGATGGAACTGCTTCCCACATATCATACTATTGTAGGACCTAGCATAAGTCTGCCTTTTGAACTCTGTTTCTGGACCCTGACTTGTCACTTTGACTTTCCATTTCACAGATCTGGGTCCTCATTTGTGCCCTCTGCTATGTTTACTCCTGGCCTACAGCTGTGTAACATTGGTATGTGACTAAGTACATTGACATTTCTATATTCCAGAGATTTTGCAATTACACATCTGTGAAAGCACAGTCTGACTCCAGATTGTTTTGCGATTCAAGGGTGTTTATTTCTGTCCAAATAAGTGGAGGGAGGTGTGAAATGGGTGTGGGTGATGGTGGAGGAATGTCCATGGCAGAGTCCAATCTCAAGGTCTCACAGGTGCATCGTCCAATTGGGCATAGGAAGTGGAGCTATGGCAGTTTAAGGTGGACAAGGTGACAAAGTGGGACAGAAGGGTGACATTCAGGAGGGTCTTATTTCCTGGTGGGAGTCTTGGCAATGTTCTCTGTCTTGCTCCTGGATCTCAGGGACCGTTTGCGGGCTGGTTCTCCTTCTGCAGAGGGTGGGGTGCTGGTGGCCTGTTGTTCCTGTGGCGGTGCTTCCTGTCCACTAGCGCTGGCAGTGGTGGAGGGCTGTTCATCGTCCAGGCTAGTGTCAGGGGCCCGTTTGTGTGCCACTGTGTCCCTCATGGTGTTGACAAGGTCTGCCAGCACACCTGCAATGGTGACCAGGGTGGTGTCAATGGACTTCAAGTCCTCCCTGGTTCCCAGGTAGTGTTCCTCCTGCAGCTGCTGGGTCTCCTGAAGCTTGGCCAGTACCCTGCCCATGGTCTCCTGGGAATGGTGGTAAGCTCCCATGATGTTGGAGAGTGCCTTGTGGAGTGTCGGTTCCCTGGGCCTGTCCTCCCCCTGTCGCACAGCAGTCCTCCCAGCTTCCCTGTTATCCTGTGCCTCTGTCCCCTGAACCATGTGCTCACTGACCCCAGGTCCCTGATTTTCTTGGGTTGGTGGGTTTGCCTGGGTTCCCTGTAGTGGTGGACACACTGCTGATTGACGTGTCCTGGGGACAGAGGGATGGGCCCGCTGGGTGGGTGCTGTGGCGGTGTTTCCTGAGGGGGGAGGTTCAGTAGTGGTTTGGAACTGTGTCAGGGGAACCGACTGTCCCGAGGTCCCTGATGGGCCGGGCTGGTCATCTTGATCCAGGTGTGCAGAGCTGCTGTCATCACTGTGGGCCTCTTCTGTGGGGGGACTGGATATGTCTGTCACCTCCTGTCCGGTGACGTTGGGTAGGGGTCCTGTTGGGGTGTAAATGCATAGTTTTAGTATCTGTGTGTGCCATCTTGTGCATTGGGTGAGGTACCCTCCACACCTGTGCTTGCATCATTGTGTTAGCCCTTATTTTGATAGTTGTTTTGGGGTCTGTGTGGGTTTCTGTATTGGACATGCTTTTGTGACGGTGGTCCATGCATAGGTGTTGCATGCAGGGCCTTGGTATTGAGATGTGTGGGTTGTGATAGTGGGACATATGGTGATGATGGTGTGATGGGGTGAGTGTAAGGGTGGGGGTATGTGATGGCATGCAGGTGGGGTGGGGGGGTTAAAGTAGTTAAGATATGACTTACCAGAGTCCAGTCCTCCTGCTACTCCTGCGAGGCCCTCAGGATGCATTATTGCCAAGACTTGCTCCTCCCATGTTGTTAGTTGTGGTGGAGGAGGTGGGGGCCCGCCACCAGTCCTCTGTACCGAAATCTGGTGTCTTGATACCACGGAACGTACCTTCTCCTGTAGGTCGTTCCACCTCTTCCTGATATCATCCCATGTTCTTGGATGCTGTCCCACTGCGTTGACTCTGTCAACGATTCTCCGCCGTAGCTCCATCTTCCTTGCAATGGATGTCTGCTGCACCTGTGATCCGAATAGCTGTGGCTCTACCCGGATGATTTCCTCCACCATGACCCTGAGCTCCTCCTCTGAAAACCTGGGGTGTCTTTGAGGTGCCATGATGTGGTGTGGGTGATTTGTGAGGTGCTGTCTGTTGTGATGTGTGGGGGGGATGTGTTGGTGTGTGTTGTTTGAGGTGCATGGATTTTGTATAAGTGATTGTGTTGTGTGTCTGTGGATGCTGGTGTTCTGTTAGCTAATCTCTCTCTTTGGTCTTCTTCGAAATTTTACATTGTAAGGGTTTGTGGGTAATGTGGGTGTATGTTTTATAGTGATGTGGGTGTGTGGCTGTGGTGTGTGTATGTGTATTTGGAATTGTCCAAAGTGGTTGTGTTTTGTAAATGTGTGTGTATTTTGAGCGCGGCGGTGTGTAGCACCAATTGATTACCGCGGTTGAAAGACTGCCGCATTGATTCGTGGGTCGTGATAGTGTGGGCGTATTCTTGTTGTCGTAATGGTGTGGGTTTTGGTATCGCCAGTTTATCACTGACCTTTGGTGTGGCGGACTTGTGTGGGTGTCTGTCTTGTGGCGGATTCCGAGATGAGGGTCGTAATACCTGTAGCGGTATTCCGGCACCGCAAAGGTATGTTGCCGGTCTTCAGCACGGCGGAAAGCGGGATTTACCGCCAGGGTTGTAATGAGGGCCACAGTAATGTGTTTTATATGTCCTGACAGTGAAATATTGCTAAATTTGTTTTTCACTGTTGCAAGGCCTGTCCCTCTCATAGGTTATCATGGGAGCTACCTTTAAATCTGATTAAAGTGTAGATTGCCTTTGGGAGCGGATGGACATGTTGAGTTTGGGGTCTCTGAGCTCACAATTTAAAAATACATCTTTTAGTAAAGTTGATTTTGAGATTGTGTGTTTGAAAATGCCACTTTTAGAAAGTGAGCATTTTCTTGCTTATACCATTTCTGTGATTCTGCCTGTTTGTGGATTCCCTGTCTGGGTCAGTTTGACAGTTGGGCTGGTTGCACCTCACACTAGACAGTGACACAAAGGGAGCTGGGGTGTAGTCTGCATTTCCTGATGAGCCATCTGTGGAAGGAGGGAGGGGAGTAGTGGTCACTTACACCTGAAAGGGCTGTGCCTGTCCTCACACAATGCATGTTTCCGGCCCCCTGGTGAGTGTCTGGAGCCTGGCCTGGGCAAGGCAGGATTTCACATTCAAAAGAGACTCTACTTTGAAGTAGGCCTACTTCAAAGGAGAAATTGGGTTTAAGAAGGGCACCCAAAACCACAGACTTTAGAAACCCTTCTGGAAACTAGAGGAACCTCTGCCTGGAGAAGAGCTGAAGAGTTGAGGAAGAAGAGCTGCCCTGCCCGTGACTGTACTTTGTGGAGCTATCCTGCAGTTGCTGCTTCTGAGGACAAAGACTGGACTTTGTGTGCCTTCCATCTTGTGAAGAAATCTCCAAGGGCTGGATTTAGAGCTTGCCTCCTGCTGTTTGAAGTCTCAGGGACAGCAAAGACTTCTCTTTGCCAGCACCTGGAGTCTCTGGAGAGACTTCTGCTCTGACAAGTGGTGCCCTATCCAGTCCCTGGGCCCTTGAAAGGAAAAGCTGTGAAAGTTCAAGGAAATCGACTTCGGATGACTCCGGACCGATGCCGCTGCTGAATCCGGTGACGCCGCCTGCAACCGCCTCCGTGATCTTCGCTGGAACGCGACGACCTTCACAGGCCCGACACCGCTGCAGCCCCGCCGAAGTCCACGACTCTGTGGAAGTCGCCGCACCACGTCGCGACCGATGCCACTCGAAGTGTGCGGCATTCAACGTTTCTCACAGACGCCGCGATCCCCGACTTTGAGCATCGGCTTGTTTTCACTCTTCACCAAAGGTACTGTACCTGGGGGTCTGCGCGACTCCGTGTCCAGCGCCGCTGGTGTCCGATTGTTGGGAACGACTCCGTCACAATGCTGTGTTAACATCTCATCTAAGCATTTTGGGTTTCTAAGCGCTATTTTTTTAGATTAATCTTTAAAAATTCATAATTTGACTTGTGTATGTCGGATTGTTGTTGTTTTGGTCTTGTTTTGTTTAGATAAATATTTCCTATTTTTCTAAACTGGTGTTGTGCCATTTGTAGTTTTTTCATTAAGTTACTGTGTGTGTTTTGGTACAAATACTTCACACCTAGCACTCTGAAGTTAAGCCTACTGGCCTGCCAAGCTACCAAAGGGGTAAGCAGGGGTTAGCTGAGGGTGATTCTATTTTTACCCTGAGTGAGGGTCCTTGGTTGAAAAGGGGGTAACCTGACTGTCAAAAAAAGACCCCATTTCTGACACAGAGGATGAGGATGTGGACAACAGAACATCAGTTATATGTCAATACTTCCAAAGACACACAGGTGAGACAGTGGAACTGACCATTCCTCTGAATATTGATGTTTTCTGTGGCTGTAGCAGGATGGCATTCACTTCCTTTGCATCTCAACTTACTGTCACCTATGGCTTCTCATTTTGCAGATGTTGATGATATAACAACTGTGTACTGATGTGATGACTACAGTCAGCTACATGTCATTAATTGTATGCTATCACAGTGTTCAGATCATTTGCATATGATGCGACTATTTCCATAAATGCACATTTTTATCACATAAAACACTATCACTCAACTTGTGCTCAAGAGTGTTTATTGTAGTGCAAATAATTGACTGAAAGTGCAGTGGAATGGGGTGAAGGCAGAGGTAAGTCCAGGGTACTGTTCCAGCCTGTTTGTCGCACAGGTCCAGTGTCCATGGGGCCATAGCAAGGGGTGCAAAGGCAGTTCAAAGTGGACAAGGTGACAGGGAGGGATTCAAGGGGGACATTCAGGAGGGTCTAATTTCCTGGCGGTGGTCTTGGCAAGTATCTCTGGCTTCTGTCTGGGTCGCAGGGAGCGTTTGCAGAGTGGTTCACCTTCTGGAGGGGGAGGGGTGCTGGTGGCCTGTGGGTCCTGTGGCAGGGCTTCCTGCCCACTAGCGGCAGCTGAAGTGGTGGGCTGGTCAGTAGACTGGCTAGTGGTAGGGACCCGCTGGTGTGCTGTTCATTCCCTCATGATGTTGGCCATATCCACCAGCACCCCTGCTATGGAGACCATGGTGGTGTTGAGGGAATGCAAATCCTCCCTGATCTACTCATGGTGTTCCTCCTGCAGCCGCTTGTTCTCCTGCATGTTGGTAAGGATCTGACCCATCTTGTCCTGGGATTGTTGGTTAGCCCCCAGGACATTAGTGAGTGCCTCCTGGAGAGTCAGTTCCCTGAGCCTGTCTTCCCCCTGGAGGGCAGCGGTCCTCCCAGTGTCCCTGTTCCCCTCTGATTGTGTCCCCTGAATGATGGGTCCACTGTCACTGACCCCATGTCCCTGATTGTCTTGGGGGTGAGGTGTGGACTGGGCTCCCTGTACAGGTGGGCACACTGCTGATTGACGTGTCCTGGGGACAGAGGTGTGGGGATGTTGGGTGGGTGCTGTGGTGTTGGAAACTGATGGAGGAGGCTCTGAGGTGAACTGTGAGTGGGCTGGGGTGGCCGACAGACCAGTGGTCCCTGATGGGCCAGGTAGTTCATCCAGATCCTGAAGTCCAGAGTTACTGACATCACTGGGGACATATTCCGTTGGGGGACTGGATAGTCGTTGCACCTCCTCGCCACTGAGATTGGCTAGGGCACCTGTGGGGATGTAAGTGATATATTATGCTTCATGTGTGTGACATATTGTACATCCCTAGCTTCCCCTCCATTGTTGCTGTTACCCTGCCACCTTTGTTTGTGTATGGTGATGTATTTTGGTAGTGTTAGTTTTCCATGCTGTGCATGCTTTGGTGATTGGTGTAAATGCAGGAATGGGAGGGCTGTCCATGCATTGGTATAGCATGCAGGGCTTGGCATTGGAGTTAGTCAGATGTTTAGGTGCAGTGCGTGGGATGGACCGGAGTGATGGGAGTGAGGGTGAAGGGGTGTGATGGCATGCAGGTATGGGGATGATGAGTAGTAAATATTGACTCACCAGTGTCCAGTCCTCCGGCTACTCCAGTGAGTCCCTCAGTATGCAGTATTGACAAGATGTGCTCCTCCCATGCTGTGAGCTGTGGGGGAGGAGGTGGGGGTCCACCGCCAGTCATCAGATTTGCTAGCTGGTGCCTTGCTGCTCCGGAATGTACCTTCCCCCGTAGGTCATTCCACCTCTTCCTGATGTCGTCCCTTGTTCTTGTATGTTGTCCCACGGCATTCACCCTGTCCACAATTCTCAGCCATAGCTACATCTTCCTGGCAACGGATAATTGTTGTACCTGTGCTCCAAACAGCTGTGGCTCTACCCTGACTAATTCATACACCATGACCCGCAACTTCTCATCAGTGATAAGGGGGTGCCTTAGTGGGGACATGGGTGTTGTGTGGTGTGTGTTGTGCAAAGGGTCTTGAGTGATGTGGTGGGGTGTGGGATGTGGGGTGCATTACAGATGGATGGGTGTTTGTGGTGTGTGTGTGTAGTTTTCTTAGTGGTCTTCCTGTTAGTCTTGTGGCGATTACTGTTGTTCATAAAGGTTTGTGTGTAATGTGGGTGGGTGTTTTATAGTGCTGTGGGTGGGTGGATGTGGTGTGTGTATCAGTGTCAGGTATGTGAATTTTATTTAGGCCAATGTTGTGTTTTTTTGTATTTGGGTGGCTATTCTGCGCGCGCTGGTGGGTGCCGCCAATGGTTTACCGCCATTGAATGTCCGCCGTAGTGATTCGTTGGTCATAATGTGGTGAGCGTTGCTTTGTTGACGTAACGGTATGGGTGTCATAGCAACACTTTACCACTGAGCTTTGGGCTGGCAGATTTGTGTATGTGGCAGTATTCTGTCAGTTTGGTGTGTGTGTCATAGTATGGCGAACGGATTTCCGCCACTGCGGCGGTATGTTGGTGGCTGTCACCGCGGCAGTAAGCGGCATTTACCGCCAATGTCATAATGAGGGCCTATGTTATTAAGGGTGTATATTCTTTTGGACAGAGTATTCATGCCATTATCGACAACAGCTAAAGCCTTTTCCAAGTTGTCCTTTTCTATCTGCCTTAAACGTGCAGCCGCTTCTATTTGCGAAAGCTTCCAGATCTCACTGTATATAGAGTACAAGAATCTCTTAGATCGGGACTTTCTGGGACCTACCAAAAAATCCTGCAAGTTCATTTCCTCTGAAAGGAGATGAAGATGTTCTTTAACTGCAGCTAAGGTGTTCGCCTGTAACCATTGTTGGCACAGTTTATGAACTCTGTATGTGGTAACTATACCCGATTGTTGACCAGATACAAAGCAAGTGTCCGGCTGGCTAATTTTGAAACCTCCTGAGGAATAAAAAAAAATGCCCCTGACACCCATTTGTGTCCATTGGCCACAGTAACCACCTACCAGGACTGGAAAGTGAACCTAATTCTTCCTCTCTGATATTTAGAAAGGATTGCCAATCAGTGAATCTGGCCAGTGTGGGGATACTGGGCGCATTCATTTCCTTCATTTTTGCTAACCCTAGGCAGGATGTTTCCTGGACTGTGTCATTTAAAAATATATTTTGAACAGGAATAAGGCATGCTCTAAATAAAGACTCCCTACCCTGTATTTGCCAATCTTGTATTCCCCATAAATGTTTCACATCAATACTATTCTTACAGTATTTGTATCCTTCAACTGCAAGTCAGGAAACAAAGGAATCTGAACAGATTAATTTAGTGTTAGTTAGCAAAATCGTCCTAATTTTAGAAGATGGCAACTTGAAGTAGTATGAATATGCATTTGTAATGTAATGCCCAGAAAAGTATGTAAATTTATCTAAATAATGTTTTAAGCTCCCCAAAGGAGGAGTTGAACATTGTGTGTAATTAAATACTGATCTATGTCTTGTTGCTCTGTGCAGGTAGTAATGTCTCCAATTATTATAACAGAACATTTCCCCATAATTCTTTGTGTAAGTGTACACATCATCACTTCTTTAATATACAGTATAATCCTGCAGCTCAGCAAGCACTGAATCAACTGTTTGAACATCCCAGTCATCAGAAACAGCACCAAGTGTAATTACATCGGTCATTGAAATTTTGAATACATAATGAATTTGGATAACCTCAGTAGGCCCCTATATATCAAAGGGAACTTTATCCCAAACATCCCCATCTGGAATTGGTACTGCTAAAATATTTGCAAGGGACAAGTCTCTTCAGACCTTATGTGAGGAAAGATATGGAGTTAGGACTTCATTAACTGACTCGACAGAAAAGTGTTTAGGAAGATAATGATCACTTATCACAAGACAGAAAACAGTCACAACACCAATCCATAATAGAAGTGCAAGCAATGTCGGAAACATCCACAGATAATTCCATTGATAAACAAAATAGTTATTTTCAAGCGATATGTACAGCTTCTGTGTCTTTGAAACAGTTTCAGGTGCAGGTGCGGATGAAGTTGAAGAAAAGTCATCAAGGTAGATGAAATGACCAGAAACAGTCTCTGCAAACACAAAAGCCGGTGCATTACTGGTAGATGAATCCACTTTGCGTGGAGCTTCATAGTAGACAATGTTGTCTGTTTGAGTTGAGTTGGAAGAGAAGACAGCTGCATCTTGGACAGCTCTTTTTGGTGAAGTGGTAACAGGAATCAGCAGAAGCTCATTCCCTGACCACCCCAGGCTCGAGGAGGCATCTGTAGCATTGCTGTACATGCTGGTGTAGTTAGAATTGTTTTTATTTCTTCTTTGAAGAGGTATGTCCTGTTGGGTAGTGAGAGGGGACTGGGAAATACCCAAGGGACCTCTGGGTCTACTGTGCAGGACCGGCCACATGGTTTAGTTTGATGTTGTCAATGGAGCCAAATCTGTTTGCTTTGGAACCAGGAAGAGGTGGTAGGATGACAGTTCTGGTACCTTGTATTCCCAGGATTTGGACTGGTGCTCTGTATGGTAGGCCAAATTCCTTCTTCACAGTAATCATCTCACAAACCAGATCCTAAACTTTAGGAATCCAGCTTGTAGAAGTTGTTGGTACATCCCTTAATCCTAAAGTGGCAGCACTGGGGGATGAATTATCATCACAAAATTGCTGAAGATCCTGTAAAACAGGGAGATATTCATTTATGCCAAGAGGTGTGTCTACTGAGACCAAACCAGGGCCATCTAGATCTGGGACATACATAGGTATCCCAGGAGGACCTCATAAGGAGTGCGTCCTCCCAAGGACCGTCTTGGCAGATTAAGCAGTGCTCTCTGGACCCCATATAGGTGTTGAAAGCCAACAGCGACCTGAACCTAATACTCCAGCTGTTAAGGACTGCCTTAAATCTCAATTCCTTCTCCCCACACTTGAATTGCCCTTGGGATGGTAGGGTGAGGAGTAATAGAGGTCAACACCCATCGTTCTCATGGTGTCCCTGAATGCCTTAGAGGCAAAGGCAAGGCCCTGGTCCAAATGGAATGCTGAAACCACATATGTACCGATAAAGAACAACAAGCCTTTTATAACAGTTCGAGCGTCAGCCGATTGTTGGGACCATACCCACAGGGATCTAGAACAAGAATCTACAGCAACTAAGATGTATTTATATGCCCTGTCAGATTGTGAAGGAATACAATGATGCAGGTACACACATTGTAGTGGTCTGTTGGACACAAAGAGGAATGTCTGCGGTGGGCATTTGAGGTTTGAGCCTTTCATTTGCTGGCAAATGTCACAGCAAAGGATATATTGCTTTTTCTGTTTCTATAGACCTGGCCATCAGAAGCAATTCTGCAAGAGTGTTATTGTGGCTGCAACACCAGCATGAGCAGATGCGTCACCCTCATGCGCTGCTTTGATGAGATCTAATCTCTGGTCTTGGTTGGGGATCACTCGATCTCCAACCCCAGGAATTGTTTTAAAGGCATTATTCTGTGAACTGATGTGGTAAGAATACTTTGTAGGGTATGGTTTTGGGAGAGGCTTGTCTTCAGCCGAAGCTTTCATAGCAGCCAGAATTTCACTATCCAATCTCGTGTGGGAACGAGTTACTGTAGCAACAGAAGCCGTAGCTATTGTGGATTTGGCTGCTTCATCAGCCAGGGTGTTCATAATAACGTGTACTCCTACACGTTGGTGACCCAATGTATGGATTACATGTGCCTTAGGTGGCTTATCCTTAAGATGAGCCACCCTACCCTACAGAGTTGTATGTTTTATGGCGTTCCCTTTGGAGTCTCTGAACCGATTCAATCGCCAATGGTTAAAATAATCATTGTAGGACTGGACACAGTAGTACAAATCACAGACAATCAATGTGAGTTGTCCTGGATCTGTATGTTCTAGCACTAGGATAAGAACTTTAAGTTCAGCCAGATGACCTGTGCAGTCCCCCAGGGTCTGCGTGTAGGTATTGTGAGGGTGGAATTCACCATCATTCATCACTCAGCTCACGGCTGCACGAGATGCTGAGTACTAATGTTTAGTACCTACAGCTGGTTGTGCTGAACCATCAGTGTAAATGAGAGTGTGGTATCTGTCAATTGCCAAGATGTTAAGAGGTGAGGAGTACTCCTGTTCATATTGGAGAAATTCTTGTCTAAAGTTTTGGATCAAAGATGTAATCAACATCAGTGGCAATCAAGGAGGTTGCCCATTGAATCCAATGTGGATGCACTGCTTTACCATTAGGAACGCTTGCTTTGGTGATGGCCTTGAAAGGCAATGGGATAACAACAATTATGCTTTTCCCTTGGAATCTATAAAACAGTTAGAATATTTCTGTGGGGGCAAAGCATTGTTCTGCATTGGAATACAAGTGTGATTTATATGCTATGGGCACTATGTAGCCTTCATTAAAGATGACATAAGTGAACCCAATGGCACCAGCCATTATTCTGATGACTAAGGTGGTCATTATGAGTATGGCGAAGTTGGACCGCCCCGCCGGCAGTGGCGGTGCAGCCCACCAAGAGGCTGGGGTTGCGGACCGCCGTATTATGAGTGCAGCTGTAAACTGTGAGAAATTCAGCCTTCTCACCACCTGTACCGCCAGTGAGGTACGACCGCTTACGATAGCGGAGGCCACCTTCACGCCTGCGGAAAGGCCCATCCCCCCACCATATTAAGATTCACCACACTGCCACGGTTTCGGGGAGGAAAAAGCCCCACACAAAACCTGGCTGAAAGGAGCACTAGAAAAGGAAGTACTCACCGTAGGGACATAGATGAGACCGGCGACGACATGGAGCGTGAACTTGAGACCTTCTCAACGCTAATCCTTCTGATTCATCTCCAGGATCGTGACTGCCGATGAAGATGGCAATGGTGAGTACAGGCACCTAGCACACAAGGGAGGGAAGGGGACAATTACAAACCCACATATCACACGCATCCCCCACACAGACTACCGCCCCGCCACACACACACACAGGCCAACAAGGTATTGACTCTGCACAGATATAAACATACCTGACACATACAGAGAAATAAATAAGTGGATGCACATACCTGGTTTGGAAGGGGGGGGTTTAGGCTTAGGAGTCAGAGGGGGGGTGTTTGGCTTGCCCTTGGAAGGAGTGGGAGTGGGCTTGGACCTGGTGTGCAAGAGGGGTCAGGCCTCTTACACATTTTCTTAGTGGCTAGGGAAGGTGCAGGGGACCGGGAAGAGAGGACTGTGGAGGAGCTTGAAGGGTAAGGACTGGATCAGGGGAGGCTATAGTGAATCCTAGTTTGTTTTAATGCGATAACGGGAGTTAGCTTAGCCTTTGGCTTGCAGACTCGTGCCCCCGTCACCTAGTGACTTTTAACCTACTTAGCTTGCTCTGTCTTAGACCATTTATTTAATTAATTCTTTTAAGATGGCTGCCTTGTTTATGGCTAGGCCCTTTTGTTTAGAGTTATGTTACTAATGTCACTGTGCTAATCCCTAAACTCATACAACAAAGACTAACAAACTGTAGGTGCCCACATTAGAAACTACCGTCCCAAGCATGCAGTGTTATCTATTGTTTTGGAACAACCTACATCAGGGGTCCAAGTATATCTGTATAAATACTTCACACTCTAGACAGATAATCAGAGGGATTCCGACCAGATACCTTCGCTGCTGTGTCGATGCTGCACGTCGCCTTGACGCTGGACCTGACTTCGTGTTCTTCCAAAGTCTGAGCTCGAGACCTCATTCTAGGTAACCCAGGGTTGAGGCTCCTTCCTGGGACATGGCATTGGTAGATTAGGTTTAACATACCCAGCTCTCCTCTAGGCAGAAGGTTAGGCCTATTATGATAGGGTACACAGACACATGACACACTTAGGGCCTCATTATGACCCTGGCGGTAGAGAACCGCCAGGGCCAACGGGGGCGGGAGGACTGCCGACAGGCCGGCGGTGCTCCCTTGGGCATTCTGACCGCGGCGCTTTGGCCGCGGTCAGAAAGGGAAAACCGGCGGTCTCCCGCCGGTTTTCCACTGCCCCTAAGAATCCTCCAAGGCGGCGCAGCTCGCTGCGCCGCCGAGGGGATTCTGACAATCCTTACCGCCATCCTGTTCCTGGCGGCTCGCCCGCCAGGAACAGGATGGCGGTAAGGATTGTCGAGGGGCCCCTGGGGGCCCCTGCAGTGCCCATGCCAATGGCATGGGCACTGCAGGGGCCCCCATAAGAGGGCCCCGCTAGTATTTCACTGTCTGCGTAGCAGACAGTGAAATACGCGACGGGTGCAGTAGCACCCGTCGCACCTTCCCACTCCGCCGGCTCGATTAGGAGCCGGCATCCTCGTGGGAAGGGAGTTTTTCCCTGGGCTGGCGGGCGGTCTTTTGGAGACCGCCCGCCAGCCCAGGGAAAAACTCATAATACCCTCCGCGGTCTTCTGACCGTGGAGCGGTATTATGGAGGGCGGCATCCTGGCGGGCGGCCTCCGCCACCCGCCAGGGTCATAATGAGGCCCTTAATGTCTCTCTATGCTAATACAAGATGGCGGGGGTCTTCATAGTCATGACGCTCGTCTTTACAATTCTATCTCTTGTACTGTTCATTATCTTAATCATTGTAGCCAATACAATTTACTGCATTGTATTAAATAAAAACTATTGAAACATTACTGCATCTTCGTTATTGCCTGTGTTTGGTTGAGACGTAATGTATCTGTGAGAAAGGGGTAATCTCCGTTTAACCACAACACTCCCTGAGATGTCATACTTCTGAGTCCATGCGTAAAGGCTGCCACAAATTACCTTTAACTGTTTGGGTTGTTGGTGAGGTACTGCTAGTGAGCCGGAAGGGTTGGGATTACAGTTGCAACTTGTTGTAGGATAGGCATAGTCACTTACAAACATAAGTACTGTATTCCTTAAACCAGCAATCTTGCCCAGAGCAAGAGTCCAAATTACGACAAGGCCACATGAACATTTGGGGACAAAACGGGGTGGGCCAGTGTATTCAAATAGGTCAACATGGGAAAGGTAAAGCTTTTTAGGTGCAGGTGGAGTGGCTTTGGAGGCAGGTTTGGGAGTGGAGGTTGAGGGAGTGGTTGTAGGTGGTTGAAACAGTTTCAGGTGCAGGTGCGGATGAAGTTGAAGAAAAGTCATCAAGGTAGATGAAATGACCAGAAACAGTCTCTGCAAACACAAAAGCCAGTGCTTTACTGGTAGATGAATCCACTTTGCGTGGAGCTTCATAGTAGACAAGCTGCGAGGGGATGCAGGTGCATGCTGAGTCATCTTATGTTTGGTGGATGAATGTTGTGAGAACGAGTGTGAGCGTCTGTGTGTATTGGGAGGAAGTGGGTTAGAAAGAGTAGGAGACGGCAGGCAGGCAGTGTAGGCAGATGTTGTGGTGGTGTCTGTTGGTGTGGTGAGTGTGCTGCAACTGTCCGTGTAGGTTGACGTGGTGAGTGCGGGTGTGATGTCTGGGGTGGATGTGTGGATGACTGCTGTTGTGGTGACAGTGCCAATGAGGGCAGGAGCAGTGACTGAGGGTGCAGCGCATGTGGCTGTGCGTGTTGAGGTGACAGACAGGGAGGAGGAAGGGGTGGGGATACAGTAGGGGAAGTGGATGTTGTAATGTTTGGAGTTATCTATGGAGTGTGTGCATGCTTGTGGGACGTGCGTTGCTTGTGTGTCACATGTAGTTTCTTGTGTGTTTTCTTGGGTGTATGCTTTTCTGTATGTGTGCTTAGGATGTGTGAGGGGTGATGTAATGGCCAGAGGTGGTGGGAGGGGGATGGAAAGACCAGGGACACTGGCTACCGTCAAAGAGGAGGTCAGAGCCTGAAAAGATCTCTGTGGGCCAGACATGTCACCGTGAATGTCTTCCAGGTAGGCATTGCATTGCGGCATCTGGAATGCCAGGCCGTGGATGGCATTCACGATGGTTGTCTGCCCTACAGAGATGGATTTCAGGCGGTGAATAGCCTCCTCAGTGAGGGCAGCAAAGCTGACTGGGGAAGGGCCTGAGGTCCCTTGGATGAAGGAGATGCCCACCCCCTGGGTAAGCAGGCACAGGCGACTTGGGGGGGCTACTTTGAGGGCTGAGCTGGTACATGTGGTGGTGGAAGATGACAAAGATTTGGTGGTCCCAGAAGGGTCCGCCACCACCAGGGAGCTGCCATCAGAGGAGGTATCAGAGTCACTACCAGAAGTGGTAGTCACCTCCCCGTGGTACTCCCCCTCCAACCCACTGGTCCCCTCGTGTCAATGGTCTCTGCCTTCTGGGTCCCGTGGGCAGCAACATCCCCAGTCACCAGAGCCCCTTTTCCTTTGCCTGACGATGCTAATGCACACAAGGAGACAAGTTGACAGAGATGGTGGGGTGAAACAAGAAAGGGATGCAGGCTGTCAATTACAGTACACATATGATGTAGGCACAAATGCAGTCATGCACATTCCAAAAACTATCCCTTACCATTACCAACTCTAATGAGGTAAGTACCTATGAAAGGAAATCTAGCTTCCACACAACACTGACATACTGACTCTAGACTGGCCAACCACATCACCATCCAGTCCCTGCATCCCCTTCCAGGCAGACTATGGCAATCTGGGAGTGATCCAGTTCCACCACAATGTGACAAATCGATGATGTGGTACATCAGTTACAAATGCTAACCCATAGGAGTTGTTACCTGGCCACATTCCCACCCATACCCAGAAAACTGCACAATCCCAGTGACTCAGAGGGCCAGTTGCATGCCCACACCAGTCCATGACACTGAGGCTACCTGCTACCAACCCTATTGCTCCCAGCTACACAGTACAAAATTAAAACAGAACAATGGTGGTACTCACTCCCTAGTGGCTGCTGTGGTGCCTTCAAGCGCCTATCCATCTCCGGATTGGCCATCACCAGAATGTGGGCCATTACGGGGGTCAGGGTCCGATGTGCACCCCTTCCTCGTTGGGAGGCTGTCCCCAACTTGGCCTCTGTGATCTTCTGGGCCCAGCGTCTCAGGTCCTACCACCACTTCCTGCAGTGGGTGCTCTGCCGGCTGTAGACCCCCAGGGTCCACACTTTCTGGGCAATGGCTTTCCACATCCCCTTCTTCTTATGGGCGCTAACCTGCAGTGGAGACACATAGAACAAAATGCTGTAGGTCAAGCCTCCAAATTCACACTTGGGATACACCACTACATGTATCTGTACCTCAAACAATGACTCCCAACCATGCCCCTACACACATATGACCTGTCACACTTCACCTATCCTTTGGGACATCCAACAGTCACATACACATACATCCACTGCATTGGCACACACTCCTAGGACGCTATAATGCCACTCACTGGGTCCCCTAGTCGGTCATAAAGTTTGGCATTCAGGGGTAGGACCCCATCCACAAGCTTCTCCAACTCATCCGAGGTGAAGGCCTGGTCCCGTTCCCCTGTAGCATGTGCCATTTCTGTAAACAGAGGCAGGACAGGGCAGCACACGCAGTGAAATAGTGGCCGTCTCGGAGTACAGGAGTGAAGTGGCAAGGGCTAAAAAAACAGTGGCGAAGAACACCACGGTGTGCACTGTCACAGCCAGTGCAGATCATGATTGGCCCCTTTTCCCAATAGACACCAATACTAACCAATGAGAAGTTGCATGGCGGCTCTGACGGCCTACCGCATGACGACTAACGCCAGCAGAATGATGTCACTTCCACCTGTCTTCCACATGTGGGACAGGTGGCTGCCATTTTACGAGGGCAACTTGTTATACACAGTACAGGGACAGTGTTTATAGCGGACTAGTAATAACTATGAGAGTCAAAATGGTGGAGAGTCAAAATGGTGAAGTTACACATGCAATGTCCAATAGCATGGTAGCATCCAAGCCTAGAGGTGTATATGTCCCTGGCACACAACACATGTCATTAGTGTGTACAATGGCTGCCCGCAACATTCTACAGTAATGTGTGTGCAGAGTTGTGTTTGCATGTATGTGATACCTGTATACATCTACACATCATAGTGCATTTCTCCACCATAGCCATCGACCCATGTAGAGAGGGAAGGCTACACCAGTATAGAGACCCCTTGCTGAGCTGGCTACCATGGAAGAGTGCCACATTATCATCAGCAATCATCTGAACCATACCACAATCCGTGAGCTGTGTTCCCAATTGGAGTCTGATATACTGCCTGACAAACGAAACCTCTATGTGTCACAACCAATGTTCGGCAACATCTTGGCAAATGTCCTAAATGCCTTCTTGCAACACCTCCAGAGTTACATACAATTTCCTCAAAGTGCAGATTTTATCACAGTTAAGTCTGATTTTTATGCAATTGCCAACATCTCTCATGTGATTGGTGCCATTAATGACACACATATTCCCCTCATACCCCCAGAGCAACTGAGCAAGTGTTTCGGAATCGCAAAAACTTCCATTCCATTAACGTGCAGGTGGTGTGTCTTGCAGATCAATACATCTCACTGGTAGCAGCAAGTTTCCCTGGATCAGTCCATGATGCCTACATTTTGAGGAACAGCAGTGTCCCACAAATCATGGCACAGCTACAGGGAGACAGAGCCTGGCTAGTTGGTGAGTGGGCATGTGACAGTTTTGCAGTGCTACCTGACTATACACTTTTGGCATTGTACGACTGTGTGTCATGTGCTATCTTTATCCCCTCTTCCCAAGGGATTCTGGCTATCCTAACATGCAGTAGCGTCTGACACCTGTGAGGAATCTCAGGACAAGAGGGGGGAAACTGGTATAATGATGCCCATGGTTGTACCAGAAGGGTGATTGAGAGGAGCTTTTGGCTCCTGAAGGCCAGATTCAGGTGCCTGCATATGTCTGGAGGAGCCCAGTGCTACTCCCCAAACAAGGTGTGTCAGATCATAGTAGTGTAGTGAATCCTAGTTTGTTTTAGCGGGATAACAGGAGTTAGCTTAGCCGTAGGCTTGTAAACTCGTGCCCCCCGTCACCCAGTGACTTTTAACCTACTTAGCTTGCTCTGTCATAGTCCATTTAATTATTTATTTCCTTTAAAATGGCGGCCTTGTTTATAGTTAGGCCACTTGTTATGGGTTCTATTATCAGTGTCATTGCGCCAAGGCGTCAAGATCAAGCACGAAAGACAAACATACAGTAGGCATTCACACTTAGGGATTTTGCCTCTCTATACTTTCGAGGGATTGTTGATATTAATTGCCGTCCCAAGCATGCCTGTTATCTATTGTTATGAATAACACTTATGTCAGGGGACCTTGTAGATCTGTATAAATACAACACACTTTTAGACAGATAATCAGAGGGATTCCGACCAGAGGGCATCGCCACCATCGCTGATACCGATGCTGCAGTCATCTTGACACTGATCCAGTCTTCGTGTCCCTGCGGAGTCTGAGATAGAGACCTCATTCCAAGGTAACGAGGGTTGGGGGCTCCTCTCATGGACACGGTTTTGGCAGATTAGGTTTAATGAACCCAGCTCTTCCTTTTTAGGTAGGAGGTTAAACCTACTCTCCTTAGGGTATTAGGGCTTATTCCATCTTTTACATATACATATATTTTTATCTTATATTGCATAATGGTGGAGGTCTTTATAACAATGACTCTCCTCTTTACAATACTGTTGCTTGGTATATTCATTATCCTAATCATTGCAGTTCATGCAACTTATCACAAATTGCAGTTATGTTGAATAAAAACTATTATAACTTTACTGCATCTGTGTTATTGCCTTTGTTTGTATGAGACATTATAAATCTGTGAGAAAAGGGTAATTTCCGTTTAACCACGACAACCCTGAGATATTGTATTTTGAGTCCATGCGTAAGCGACTGCTACAAATCACCTTTTACTATTGCGTTTTCGGTGAGGTACTGCTAGTAAGGTTTGGACAACAGTTACAAATAGTTGTAGGAAGAGACTTAGGGGGTCATTTTGACCTCGGCGGTACAAGGCTCTTACCGCCGGTCAGAAGTCCGCCATTCTACCGCCGCGGTAAACCGCCACGGTCATTCTGACCCACAACTGCCAAACCGCCAAAAACCCGACATCCACGGAAGACCGCCTCATCAGCGGTCAGCGATAAACTGGAGATGACCAAACCTCCACCGTCACGCCAACACAAACACGCCCATGCCATTACGACCCACAAATCCACGCGGCGGTCTTTCAACCGCGGTATTCCATTGGCGGTACACACCGCCGCGCTCAAAATACACACACCTTTACAAAACACAGCCACATTGGACAATTCGAAATACACACACCTGATACACATACACACACCACACCCACACATCCAATCAACTATAAAACACACACCCACATCACCCACATCACCCACAAACCCCCACTACTAGAAATTCGGAGAGAAGGCGAGAGAGAGAGAGAGAGAGAGCACAGCTGTCGAAAACCCCAACACACAGAGGAACACAACATCATCACCCACACTACATCCACGCACAAAACACCACACACCACACACCACCACACACACCACACTCATCACCACAAACACCACCCCACACCACCCCATGGCACCCCAAAGACACCCCAGGTTCTCGGACCAAGAACTCAGGGTCATGGTGGAGGAAATAATTAGGGTAGAGCCCCAGCTATTCGGCACACAGGTGCAGCACACCACAATAGCCAGGAAGGCGGAGCTACGGCAAAGGATCGTCGACAGGGTCAACGCTGTGGGACAGCATCCCAGAAACCGGGAAGACATCCGAAAGCGCTGGAACGACCTACGGGGGAAGGTGCGGTCGATGGTGTCAAGACACAACATCGCTGTGCAGAAGACTGGCGGCGGACCCCCACCCACTACACCCGAATTCACAGCATGGGAGCCAGAGGTCTTGAACATCCTGCATCCTGAGGGCCTCGCTGGAGTAGGCGGAGGAATGGACTCTGGTAAGTCTAATCCCAACTACTTCACCCCCCCCAACCACCAGCATGCCAACCCACACCCCCACCCTCACCCCCAACCCCCCAGCACACATCCTCCCTGCCAATGTCTCACCAGCACAACACCAATCCCTGAATGCCAACACAAACTATGGACACCCATCACCCAAGCATGACCACTGCACATACCCATCCCCCCCCCCCACAAACCACCCTCACAACTCCTCCCACAAGGGAATGGCAGCACTGGGGGACAAGGGCACCCACAAATCGCACGCCATGGCACACACAGAAGCAATAACCATACTCTTTTACCCCTGCAGGGCCCGAACGCCAACACACCGGCCAGGAGGGTCCAGATTTGTCCATCCCGCCCCCAGAACAGGCCCACAGTGATGACAGCAGCTCTGTCGACCTAGAACCTGATGACCAGCCCGGACAATTGGGGACCTCTGGACAGTCGGTTCCCCAGACACAGACACAGGCCACAGCAGACCCAACCCCCTCTGGGAATACCAGCACAGCTCCCACCCAGCGGGCCCATGCCTCTGTCTCCAGGACGCGTCAATCAGCGGTGTGTCCGCCACTACAGGGCACCCAGGCTGACACACCACCCCAACAACAGGGACCTGGGGGCAGTGGTAGTGGGCACACCGTCCAGGGGACAGAGGCCCGGGGAAACAGGGGAACTGGGAGGGCTGCTGTGCGAGAGGGGGTTGACCGGCCCAGGGAACCCACTCTCCAAGAGGCCCTCACCACCATCATGGGAGCATACCACCGCTCCCAAGAGACGATGGCGACGGTACTGGCCAGGTTCCAGGAGATCCAGGCACAGCAGGAGGAACGGTACATGGGGTTCAGAGACGAACTCAGGAACATCGGTACCGCAATGGGGACCATCGTCCTGGCCCTCAACCAGATAGTCACCACATTGCGGGACCATGTGGCACCCCAAAGGGCCCCTGTCACCAGCCCGGACGACGAACAGCCTACCACCTCCGCCGGCGCTAGTGGACAGGAGGCCCCCACACAACGACAGGCCACCAGAACCCCACCTCCTGCTGAAGATCAACTACCCCGCAAGCGGAACCTGAGATCACACAAGAAGACAGAGTAGGATGCCAAGACCCCCGCCAGCAAACAATACCCCCTGATGTCATCCCACTGTCCCACATTGTCACCCTGTCCAACCTTGAACTGCCCCTGCTCCATCCTTCCACAGGCATATGGGCAATGCACCTGTGCTACTGAGAACTGGACTCTGCCATGGACATTACTCCACCCCCACCCATCACCGTTTTACTATCATGGACCTATACGCAGCACTTAAAATAAATCACCAATTGCACTTCAAATGTCAGGAGTCTGCTTGTATTCTTTACAAATGTATTACACATAACGGTGCAATAATGTTCATTTACATTGTGATGACAACATACCAGTGTCAATAAGCATTAGTCCATGGGCAAACAAAGCAGAAGTCACGCTGTGGGTCATACAGCTCTGAAAAGGGAAGGGAAAGTCAAAAATCAGTTAAAAGGAACTGGGGGGAAACACAGAAAGTAGAGATGCAGGAGGCCAGAAGTAAATGTAAAATGGCGTGGGTGATTCTTACCTGGGTGCTACTGAAAATACTGTTGTATAACTGTGTCCCTGTTGTCCGTGTCGTCCCCGTCGTCTTCCTCCTCTTCACTCTCCACAAGCTCCACAGCTGCTACAACACCACCATCTGGACCATCCTCCTGCAGGAAAGGCACCTGGCGTCGCAATGCAAGATTGTGAAGCATACAGCAGGCCACGATGATATGACACACCTTCTTTGGTGAGTACATTAGGGATCCACCTGTCATATGCAGGCACCTAAACCTGGCCTTCAGGACCCCTAAGGTCCGTTCTATAATCCTCCTAGTTCGCCCATGTGCCTCATTGTACCGTTCCTCTGCCCTGATCCGGGGATTCCTCACTGGGGTCAATAGCCAAGGCAGGTTGGGGTAACCAGAGTCACCTATTAGCCACACATGGTGTCTCTGTAGCTGTTCCATCACATAAGGGATGCTGCTATTTCGCATGACATACGCGTCATGCACTGACCCAGGGAACTTGGCATTTAGATGGGAGATGTATTGGTCAGCCAAACAGACCACCTGGACATTCATCGAATGGTAATTTTTTCTATTTCTGTACACCTGCTCATTGTCTTTTGGGGGTACTAAAGCCACATGGGTCCCATCAATGGCACCAATGATGTTGGGGATATGTCCAAGGGCATAGAAATCACCCTTCACAGTGGCCAAATCACCCTCCTCTGGGAAAACAATGTATCTCCGCATGTATTTCATCAGGGCAGACAACACTCTGGACAAAACCTTAGAAAACATAGGCTGAGACATCCCTGATGACATGGCCACTGTTGTCTGAAAAGACCCACTTGCCAAAAAATGGAGTACTGACAGAACCTGCACCAGAGGGGGAATCCCTGTGGGTTGGCGGATGGGGGACATCAGGTCTGGCTCCAGCTGGGCACACAGTTCATGTATAGTGGCTCTGTCAAGTCGGTATCGAAGTATAATATGTCGTTCTTCCATTGTCGACAAGTCCACCAGCGGTCGGTACACGGGAGGATTCATCCTTCTCCTCGCAAGTCCCAGCGGACGGTGCCTAGGAAGGACAACATGGAGCACTGAGTCAAGCAACCCACAGGTTCGTTCACACAGCTTGCACAGTACACGAATCGCTATGCATTGAAAGGCTTGTATGAGTGGTAATGCAAGGCCTAGGCCTGTGTGACGCAGTAGCAATTAAGCCATGTGGGCCCTTGTAATGGCGGCTGCCTGACCTGAGAAGTGTGACAGTGGGATGTGAGGTCAACGCGCTGGCGTGGCACACCGTGGCGGTAGGCGGTCGAAGACCGCTGTGCGAAGGCGCATTGGTTAACATTGCACCCTATGGGTCTCAGGAGCAAATGACGATGTGCGCCGGCGGTCGCGGTACGCACCGCAGCGGTACGCACCGCCGCGGGCGTGACCGCCATTTTCTATCTGCTTAACCACTCGAGACCTGACCATCCACAGGAGAGGACCTATACTGCAAGTGCTGCTGTGACCTCGGTCTGGAAGAGACAATGGCTGCTGCGACTGGGGAAAGGGCCCCTGCCTTCACTTCAGAAGAGTTGGAGAAACTTGTGGATGGGGTCCTGCCCCAGTATGCGCTACTCTACGGTCCTCCAGACCAACAGGTAAGTACACTGGGTGCACGTTGAATGGGCTATGCCTGGGTTGTGTATGGTGGATGTAAGATGGTGGGGTGGGGAGCGAATGAGGAGTGCAAGGCACGACAGATGAGAGCATGTGCCACATGGCAGGTTTGGGGAGGCGGGGCAATCACATCTAACATGCAGAAAAATGTTGAAATTCCCTTTCCCACCCTGTACATGTCAAATAGGTCAGCGCCCATCAGAAAGTCGACATTTGGCGTGCCATCGCCAAGGAACTCCGGGACCTGGGGGTCCACAACAGACGTGGCACCCACTGCCGAAAGAGGTGGGAGGACATCTGCCGCGGGACCAGGAAGACCGCTGAGTCACTGCTGGGGATGGCCTCCCAACGTAGGAGGGGTGCCAGTCGTACCTTGACCCCCCTGATGTCCCGGATCCTGGCGGTGGCCTACCCCGATTTGGATGGGCGCGTGAGGACATCACAGCAGACACAAGGGGGTGAGTACCAGCACATTCTGCGATCTTTACACGCAGTGGAGGCGTCTGGGTGGGGGAGGAGGGCTGTGGGTGACATTAGGCCAGGGCGCTTTCTGTAGTGTAGTCCCCTCCTTTAGGCATGGCCCAGTTCATGTATAGTGGCTCTGTCAAGTCGGTATCGAAGTATAATATGTCGTTCTTCCATTGTCGACAAGTCCACCAGCGGTCGGTACACGGGAGGATTCATCCTTCTCCTCGCAAGTCCCAGCGGAAGGTGCCTAGGAAGGACAACATGGAGCACTGAGTCAAGCAACCCACAGGTTCGTTCACACAGCTTGCACAGTACACGAATCGCTATGCATTGAAAGGCTTGTATGAGTGGCAATGCAAGGCCTGTGTGACGCAGTAGCAATTAAGCCATGTGGGCCCTTGTAATGGCGGCTGCCTGACCTGAGAAGTGTGACAGTGGGATGTGAGGTCAACGCGCTGGCGTGGCACACCGTGGCGGTAGGCGGTTGAAGACCGCTGTGCATGGCGCATTGGTTAACATTGCACCCTATGGGTCTCAGGAGCCAATGACGATGTGCGCCGGCGGTCGCGGTACGCACCGCGGCGGTACGCACCGCCGCGGGCTTGACCGCCATTTTCTATCTGCTTAACCACTCGAGACCTGACCATCCACAGGAGAGGACCTATACTGCAAGTGCTGCTGTGACCTCGGTCTGGAAGAGACAATGGCTGCTGCGACTGGGGAAAGGGCCCCTGCCTTCACTTCAGAAGAGTTGGAGAAACTTGTGGATGGGGTCCTGCCCCAGTATGCGCTACTCTACGGTCCTCCAGACCAACAGGTAAGTACACTGGGTGCACGTTGAATGGGCTATGCCTGGGTTGTGTATGGTGGATGTAAGATGGTGGGGTGGGGAGCGAATGAGGAGTGCAAGGCACGACAGATGAGAGCATGTGCCACATGGCAGGGTTGGGGAGGGGGGGGCAATCACATCTAACATGCAGAAAAATGTTGAAATTCCCTTTCCCACCCTGTACATGTCAAATAGGTCAGCGCCCATCAGAAAGTCGACATTTGGCGTGCCATCGCCAAGGAAGTCCGGGACCTGGGGGTCCACAACAGACGGGGCACCCACTGCCGAAAGAGGTGGGAGGACATCTGCCGTGGGACCAGGAAGACCGCTGAGTCACTGCTGGGGATGGCCTCCCAACGTAGGAGGGGTGCCAGTCGTACCTTGACCCCCCTGATGTCCCGGATCCTGGCGGTGGCCTACCCCGATTTGGATGGGCGCGTGAGGACATCACAGCAGACACAAGGGGGTGAGTACCAGCACATTCTGCGATCTTTACACGCAGTGGAGGCGTCTGGGTGGGGGAGGTGGGCTGTGGGTGACATTAGGCCAGGGCGCTTTCTGTAGTGTAGTCCCCTCCTTTAGGCATGGCCCTGTGCCCCCGCCCCCCACCTCTGTAGGGTGCCAAGTACAGCAATCCATGGTCCAGCATCACCCATGTGCGCATTTGTTGTCCATAGACCTGTTGGCCTAGTCACAAGTACTGAGTAGTGTACCCCGATTGCGCGGCGTAGTGCATGAGGCTCCTGTGTCTGTCCTCTCCGCCAACGGTGTTGACAATGCATGCACTCAACCTGTCTTTATTTCTCCCCCCACCCTTTTTCTTTATCTTCTTGTGCATGTGTGCATTAGCATCATCAGGCGGAGGAGAATTGGCATCGGAGCACGAGGGAGCTGCAACTCACAAGGCCCCGGTGGGCCATGGTACAGACACCGAGGTCACCAGTGATACGGAGGGCGAGGGGAGCACCACAACAGGGACCCGTGGTGACACCAGCGACACCGACACGTCCTCGGAAGGGAGCTCCCTAGCGGTGGCGGCAACATCCGGGCCCCCCGCCTCTACAGGTACAGCCGCCACCCAGCGCACCAGCTCCGCCCTCCCAGCAGCCCCTCAGCCTTCGCTCCGTGCCCGCTCGCCCAAGAAGGTGGGCATCTCCTTCGCCCCAGGCACCTCAGGCCCTGCCCATGTTACCCCTGCTGCCCTCAGTGAGGAGGTCATTGACCTCCTACAGACCATCATTGTTGGGCAGTCTACCCTTTTGAATGCCATCCAGGGGGTAGAGAGGGAGGTGCATCAGAGCAATGCATAACTGGAGGGCATTCATTCGGGTCAGGCTGCCCATCAACGATCGTTCAATGCTCTGGCCTCAGCACTGACGGCAGCCATTGTCCCTGTTTCCAGCCTCCCTCTTCTAACTGCCTCCACCCTGTCTCTGTCTCCTGTTCCTCAGCCTATCCCATCCACAGCATCAGACCAGCCTGCACACACCTCAACACCCAAGGGCAGCTCATCCAGACATAAGCACCACAGATCACACAAGCATTCACCCAAGCAACACCCAGATGCAGACATGCCAACAGTTACTACCACCCCTGTGTCCCCCTCCTCCTCGTCTCCCTCCTCCCTCCCTGTGACGTCTCCACTCACACCTGCATGCACACCACCATCAGCCAGTACTTCCATCACCAGCACACCCTCCAGTACAGTCCGCACACGTGCAGTCACCACCCCCACTGCCATTTACACGTCCCCTGTGTCCTCTCCCACTGTGTCTGTCACCCCCTCTTCCAAGACACACAAACGCAGGCAGCCACCCACCCAACAGCCAACCACCTCACGACAGCCTACGTCACAAGCACCTGCACCCAAAGACAGCACACCTGACTCTCCTACAACCACATCCTCTTCCTCCACTCCCATACCCACTACACCTACCCTTTACATTGGTCCTAAAAAACTTTGGCCCGTATTTATACTCCGTTTGCGCCGAATTAGCGTCGTTTTTTTCGATGCAAATTTGGCGCTAAACTAACGCCATATTTATACTTTGGCGTTAGACGCGTCTAGCGCCAAAGTATGGGCAAAAAGCGTCATTTTTTTGCGTGAACGCCTTCCTTGCGTTAATGAGATGCAAGGAAGGCGTTCCCGTCTAAAAAAATGACGGCGACGCAAATGCGTCGTATTTATACTCCCGGGCAAAAATCACGCCCGGGAGTTGGCGGGTCAAAAAAACCCGCATTTGCGCCACTATTTAACGCCTGGGTCAGGGTAGGCGTTAAGGGGCCTGTGGGCTCAAAATGAGCCCACAAGTGCCCTCCCCTGTCCCCAGGGACACCCCCTGCCACCCTTGCCCACCCCAGGAGGACACCCAAGGATGGAGGGACCCATCCCAGGGACATTCAGGTAAGTTCAGGTAAGTATAATTTTTAATTTTTTTTAATTTTTTTTGGTGGCATAGGGGGGCCTTATTTGTGCCCCCCTACATGCCACTATGCCCAATGACCATGCCCAGGGGACATAAGTCCCCTGGGCATGGCCATTGGGCAAGGGGGCATGACTCCTGTCTTTACTAAGACAGGAGTCATTTAAATGGCGTCTGGGCGTCGAAAAAAATGGCGCAAATCGGGTTGAGGCGATTTTTTTGCCTCAACCTGACTTGCCCCATTTTAAGACGCCCTAACGCCATTTTCCCCCTATGCCGGCGCTGCCTGGTCTACGTGGTTTTTTTCCACGCACACCAGGCAGCGCCGGTCTGCTAGCGCCGGCTAACGCCATTCCATAAATACAGCGCCCGCATGGCGCTTCAGAATGGCGTTAGACGGCGCTAAATTTTTTGACGCTAAACTGCGTTAGCGCAGTTTAGCGTCAAAAAGTATAAATATGGGCCTTTACCTCTCCAAACTTAACCTCTTTGCCCCACCTGACCCACCCCCTCCATCTGCTAAGAGTCCCAAGAGTACCTCAGCCACCACCAGCCCTGCTTCAAGTGTCACCATTGTGCACGGGTTTTGGAGTCCACCCTTTCCCAGCACTGATACATCGGCCAGCAGCAAGGGGACTGCCAGCCCCCCCCCCTGGAAAGAGGACCCGTAAAATCAAGGGCCGCCGCGAGAAGACTGACACGGCTGCCCCCAAGGAGCAAAGTCCTGGGCCGTCACCTGCCACAACATCCAGGGGAGGCAAGGGCCAGAGAGCCTCATCGAAGGAGGGCAAGGGCAGCAGGGCGGAGAAGTCAGCCAGCAGGGGCGCGGACCAGGAGGGCCCCACAAGCCCCATCCCGGGTGTGAGGGAGGACACCCACGGGCCCAGGACTCCGTCACAGAAGGGTCCAGCAACTGCACGGTCGGAGGGCGACTAAGCAGGGAGTCCTGGCCAGGTCTGGCTCCCTTGAATGACTGGACAAGCACCGCTGAAGAGGGCCCCGCCGTGCAGAAAGGCACCGCTGAAGAGGGCCCCACCGTGCAGAAAGGCACAGCTGAAGAGGGCCCCGCCGTGCCGAAAGGCACCGCTGAAGAGGGCCTCGCCGTGCAGAAAGGCACCGCTGAAGAGGGCCCCGCCGTGCAGAAAGACACCGCTGAAGAGGGCCCCGCAGTGCAGAAAGGCACCGCTCCGCTGGGCCCTTCCTGTCAAGCACCGCTCCGCTGGGCCCTTCCTGTCAAGCACCGCTCCGCTGGGCCCCGCCGTCTCAAGCACCGCTCCGCTGGGCCCTTCCTGTCAAGCACCGCTCCGCTGGGCCCCGCCGTCTCAAGCACTGCTCAGCTGGGCCCCGCCGTCTCAAGCACCGCTCCGCTGGGCCCTTACTGTCAAGCACCGCTCCGCTGGGCCCTTCCTGTCAAGCACCGCTCCGCTGGGCCCCGCCGTCTCAAGCACCGCTCAGCTGGGCCCCGCCGTCTCAAGCACCGCTCCGCTGGGCCCTTCCTGTCAAGCACCGCTCCGCTGGGCACTTCCTGTCAAGCACTGCTCCGCTGGGCATCGCCGTCTCTGCACCGCTCCACTGGGCCCTTCCTGTCAAGCACCGCTCCGCTGGGCCCTTCCTGTCAAGCACCGCTCCGCTGGGCCCCGCCGTCTCAAGCACCGCTCCGCTGGGCCCTTCCTGTCAAGCACCGCTCCGCTGGGTCCCGCCGTCTCAAGCACCGCTCCGCTGGGCCCTTCCTGTCAAGCACCGCTCCGCTGGGCCCTTCCTGTCAAGCACCGCTGGCCCATTGACAGTGCCGGTTCTGTGTCGAGCTAGTGTTCACGCTGCACTCGTGGCACCCTGCCTCCTCCATTACCTGTGGAGTCTGTGATCCACCTGATGGCCTGTGTCTCTGCACTCCCCAGGATGGCACAGTGGGCAGACCACCCACTGTAGAGACTTGTTAGACTGTGGCTTTGCACTCCCAGGATGGCACAGTGGGCATGGTGGACCCTTCGTGGATCTGGCGTCGTGGACTCATGTGGCTGAGGTGCCCCCCCTTCCCTTCCCCCTGAGGTGCCTGTAGTTTTGTCATCTGATGCCCCAGCAGTGTTCTCTCCAACTGACTCAGGTCTCCTGTGTGGGCTCTGCCCATGTGTTGATACACTTTGGCTGAAGGACAGTGGAAATTTAAGTGACTGTGCAGGACTTATTGCCTATGTTTATTGGTTTCGCAATGTTCTTACTTGATTTTTTACAATTCATATTGCTATTTTGCCATGACTTCAAAGAACCTCTTTTATACATAAATGTTGTTTCTCACTTTAATTATGTCTTTGCATTATTCCGGGGGGTTTGGGTGGTGTCACTGTGACTTGGTGCTCTGCATTGGTGTGTAGATAGTTGGGGGGGGGTCGCATATGTGTGTGCACGTAAGCTTTCCTCCTCCCCCCTCCCCTATGTCGTAGGTGCAGTACTGACCGTTGTCGTCTGCGTCGGCGTTCGTACTCGTGGTAGATGAGCAGGTAGACAATAGCTGGTAGGATGTTTAATTCGGGTTCCATGCTGTTCTCCGTCCTCGTGGAGTGTGTATAGGTGAGCGTTTTCTCGTTCGTAGTCTGTTTCCGCCGTGTTTTTATCGGCGGGGCTCCCGCCCCGGAAAAGGTGGCGGATTGGTGAGTTGTGATACGGTGGGCGGTACATTGTCTGCCGCCTGCCTGTTGGCGGTGACCGCCGCGCTGTTTGTCTGTCCCGCCGTGGCGGTCGGAGTGTTAAAGTGGCGGCCTGTGTTGGCGGTTCCCGCAAGGGTCAGAATACCTTTTTTTTGACCGCCTGCCTGTTGGCGGGTTGGCTGCCGCTTTATCACCGACCGCCAGGGTTGGAATGACCCCCTTAGTCACCTACGAACGAAAGTACTGTCATCCTGAGACCAGCAGTCTTGCTCAGAGCAAGAGTCCAAACTACGACATGGCGCCATCAACGATGGTGTTTAGGCACTAATTTACGGATACCCTGACTATCACTGTCTCACAGACAACAGGTACCCTCAGTACCATTATACGGAGACGTCCGTGGTCTTTGGGAGAATCCTCCTCAGCCAAACAGGTAACACCTGCTTAGGCTTTAGGTTGTTCGAGCTCGAACTCACAAAAGGAAAAACGTCCCCTATTTTGGTGTTCCGTTTCTCTAAACAACTATGGCTAATACCATAGACATTCCTGCAAATGCTAGACATGCACTTACACAACATTTATTAGCGCATGGCCTTACAGAAGAGGGCGGGGAAGTTACTTTGATTATAGAAGCAACTGAAGCATACCAAACGGAAACATTTTATTGTTGGGTTGCCTTTCCTGAGGCTGACCAACGAACGCACACATTTCACACTTATGACATTGCGGACGTACCCGTAAGGTACGAAGCATACCAGTTTCATGAAATATCGCTCACATATCAGGAGCATCAAAACTGGTTTGAAGGCACCCTACCACATATACTGCGGCGGGTGAGGCTAGGTCCTTTAAGTAATGAAGGGCCTACGTGGCCCATGTTTGCCACATATACACCTCACCCAGGCATACAGACTATGCCGCTTGTAGATTTAAGGATATTATATAATGAATTAGTGGCATTATATAGACGATTGGTCCAGTTCGTAATGCGAACATTGAACACTACACCAGCGCGTCCAGCACCGCCAGTAGCTGGTGGATATCAATTGGCTACTGGGATTAATCCACAAACGGTGCATACCATTATGGGTAAAGTGCCCTCAGATCGAGAAAAAATACCGTTCTGGATTGCTCAGAAAACAAATCAGCTGGAAGCTGTGTTCCCCCATACGGGGCCACAGGAGAAACATAGATTGCTCACTATGTGCTTGCCATTCGGGATGATTCCCTCGGTTGATGAATGTGCCAGTTGGGGTACAGTCTTCGCTGCCGTTTATACTACCACGCATGGTACCCCTACACTGGCCAATTTGCCGGAAGTATTGAAACAAATACAAAATGAGCATGGGGCTGCACCAGCCCTAGATCTGGGGATGAAATTGATGCGTAATTTTGACGCCGTCTCCTCGATGATATTGAGTAATATTAAAGGGGAAGCAGTAGCACTGGCGATACGCCAGCGTCTCCGGGAAACTCCACACCAGGAACAAGAGAGATAGCTACCAAAAATAATCTCTGATACCTATACTAGTATAGGACGGGATGGGCTGGGAGCCAAACCTAAAAAATTGGACATACCAAGTACCACCCATAAGGAAGGTACGAAGCAGGCACAAGAGGGCTCTAAGAAGCGCTGGAAAAAAAAAAAGATTTCAAGGATAGGAGAAACAAAAGAGCTGATTCTCTTCATCCGGAGTACTCCGAAAGGAGATATAATCTCAGAAATAGGGATAACATTAGAACTCCAGACAGATATACTGATTCACGTCCTTCTCGTTCCTTTCAGGACGCACCGGATAGACGTAGCGAGAGAGGGGGCCGTCAAGATCGACGTCCGGAATACGTGAAAGAAAAGAAAGACTCGCCACAGTCTACTGTTAAAAAAGAAGAAAAGACTCCTCAACAAAAGCCACAATTTAAAAAGAAAAAAGTGGCTGCACTGACCATTAAAAATGCCAGTAGTATTGAGAACACTGTTGAGGAACAAGAAGTGGGCAGTGACTCTGTTGGACAGCGCGGCAGAGGTCACGATATGTCGCCAGAATCTGAAAGATCATCTGGATGCGACAGCAACTAGCGATTACATCGCAGTTGAAACAGCGGATGGCCGCGTACTTCCACCCGATCGGGTTTTTGATTTAACAATTCAGGTAGAGGGAGACGTGGAACGCATTATTAGTGTAATATTCTGGGATGAACTTACTAGTGATATCCTGTTGGCCGAGAGAGACTGGCCACCTGAACATGTCCGCATGCTCCCACATGGGGAAGATGTCATTTTGCCTTCTTTCTCCGATCTTGTTCCGGAGACAGACAAACGAGCATTAGCTGCTGAATGGGCTTTAGCGCAGGCACCTGCATTATACCGTAATCATGTAGGATGGGACAAGGACTCTCCTTGCCATGTTATTCCCGTTCGGTCTACGCCACACCCGCAGCCACAATGCCCTGTTAAACATGAAGCAAAAGCTCCAGTGACGGAGATACTGTCACAACTTGAATACCAGGGAGTAATTGAGCCCTGTACATCGGCAATGAATAATCCGCTATTTCCCGTTGCGAAACCTGATCATTCATATAGAATAGTGGTTGATTATAGGCACTTGAATAGTCATGCATGCACTTATGCTATACAAAATTCACATAGCACAGCGCTAATTAATAATATAGTGCGTAAAAAATACAAAACTACATTGGATATATCTAATGGTTTTTTCTGCCAGAATTTAGCACATGAAAGTAGAGACCTGAGTGCATTTTCCTATGGTTCTCAGTAACGCTTTTGTCGTTTACCACAAGGCTATAAAAACAGCCCAGGACTGTTTTCGGCCCGTGTCACATCAATATTACAGGAGCTTGATTCCGAGGCATTATCATATGTGGATGATATCTATCTCACTGATGACACCCTTGACATTCATCTTGCCAGGGTCGATCGGATAATTTTGGGATTTGCCGCCTTCGGATATAAATTTAATTTTAAGAAAAGCAAGATAGCCTTTCTTAGTGTATTGTTCCTAGGATATGAACTATCAAACGAGGGGAAGAGCCTGGCCCCACACTTCCTAGAGAAGTGTGCTCAGCTACAGCCTCCGAACACGCTTAAGAAATTACAGTCATTACTGGGTTTCTTTAATTTTGGCAGAACATATATTCCAGATTATGCTGAACGCGTGAAGCCACTATATGATTTAATTCAGCCAAATTATTCTAGCAGGCGATGGACAATTGAACACACACACATCCTAAGGGACATACAACGAGACATGATAGAAGCTAGACACTTGTACACACGGGACAATAAAACGAATTTGGTCATCAGAATAATAGCTGGTGCCCTAGGATTTACCTATGTCACCTTTAATGAGGGTGACACGGTGCCAATAGCATACAAATCACATTTGTACTCCAATGCAGAAAAATGTTTTGCTCCTACTGAAAAAATTCTGACGGCAGTTCAGATTGCCGTCATAAAGGAGAGACCGCTTGCCCAGGGGAAACGCATTGTTGTTGTCTCCCCGGTTCCGGCCTTAGAGGCTGTCACTAAAGCGAGCGTTCCTAACGCTAAGGCATTGCATCCACGCTGGATTCAATGGGCAACATCTCTGACCGCCACTGATGTTGATTATGTGTTTGACCCAAGACTTCAGACACAAGAATTTCTCCAGTATGAACAGGAGTACCCCGCTCCCTTACACATATTGCCAATAGACAGTTATGATACCATCATTTACACTGACGGATCGGCACAACCGGCTGTGGGTACTAAACATCAATACTCAGCAGCTTGCGCAGCCGTGTGTGGGGTAATGGAAGACGGAGTTTTTCATCCTCATAACACGTACACTCAGACCTTAGGGGACTGCACAGCCCAGTTGGCCGAGCTTAAGGCTCTTCTTCTAGCGCTCGAACATTCAGAGCCAGGAACACAGACTTTGATCGTCTGTGATTCGTATTACTGCGTCCAGTCATACAATGAATACCTCAATCATTGGATACTGAACGGGTTTAGAGATTCTAAAGGGAACACCATTAAACACAAAATATTGTGGGGAAGGGTGGCTGATCTTAAGGATAAGCTGCCATGTGTCCATGTAGTTCATACATTGGGGCACCAACGTGTAGGAATACATGTTGCCGGTAATACATTGGCTGACGAAGCAGCCAAAGCTTCAGTAGCTACGGCTTCTGTGGCTGCAGTGACTCGTTCTCAGACGAGGTTGGATAATGAAATACTGCTTGCCGTTAAAGCCTCGGCTGCAGGCAAGCCCCTTCCGAAAGGATACCCTACGAACTATACATATCATATCAGTGCACAGAATGTTGCTTTTGCAACAATTCCAGATGTTGGTGATCGAGTGATCCCAAATGAAGATCAGAGATTGGAATTGATTACAGCTGCACATGAGGGTGTCGCTTCTGCACATGCTGGTATACAGGCCACTATCACCATTCTACAACAACGGTACTGGTGGCCTGGTCTATGCAGACGGACTAAACAGTATGTCCTTTGCTGTGACATTTGTCAGCAGATTAAGGGCTCGAATATCAGACGCCCTCCGCAGACATCTCTCTTAGTGTCAGACAAACCACTCAATTGTGTGTACCTGGACCATTGTGGTCCTTTGCAACCTGATGGTGCATACAAATACATTTTAGTGGCTGTAGATTCCTGTTCTAGATTCCTGTGGGTATGGCCACAGCGGTCGACTGACACCCGGACTGTTATAAAAGATTTGCTGATCTTTATCGGTACATATGCGGTTGCAGCATTCCATTCGGACCAGGGCACTGCATTTGCCTCTAAGGCTTTCAGGGACACCATGAGGACGATGGGTGTTGAACTCCATTACTCCTCACCATACCATCCCGAGGGAAATTCGGTCGTGGAGAGGCGGAATCGTGATCTAAAGCAGTCCTTAACAGCTCGAGTATTAGGTTCAGGCCGTAGTTGGTTACATCACCTATATGGGGTCCAGAGAGCACTGAATAATCTGCCAAGATGGTCCTTGAGGGGCAAGTCTCCATATGAGGTTCTCTTTGGGACAACTATGTATGTTCCCGATCTTGATGCCCCTGGTATGGTGGCAGCAGAAACACCATTTGACATAAAAGAACGTCTCGCTGTTTTACAGGAGCTTCAACAATTCCGTGATGATAAATCATCTGCAAGCGCTGCCACCTTGGGAATAAGGGATTTGGCGAAAACTTCGACTGGCTGGATTCCTAACGTTGGGGATCTCGTTTGTGAGAAGATCGCTGTGAGAAAAGAGTTTGGTCCAGCATACAGAGCACCTGTACCGGTCTTGGGGATAAAAGGCACCAGGACTGTCATCCTTCCGCCATTGTCTGGTTCCAAATCAAACAGATTCATCTCCATTGATGACATCAAATTACACCATGTGGCCGATTCTTCACAGTAGACCAGGAGGTCCCTTGGGTGGTTCCCGATCCCCTCTCACTACCCAACAGGACATCCCTCTACATAGTAGGATGACCATCGCTACTACTGACTATGCAACTATGTCAGCTGCTGTTCCAGAGACTTCCTCGACCATGGGGAGGGCAGAAAATGAACTTTTGTTGGTTCCTGTAACAACTTCGGAGAACACACCGCTACAGGATTTGGCTGTATTTTACACGAACACTTCCACATCTGGTAACGTCATTTATCATGAACCTCCACGAACAGTGGATGGGAATTCAATGAGTCCTGTGTTTGCGGAGACTTCCTCTGGCTATTTTGTGGACATTGATGATTTTTCTTCAGATTCATCCTCAACTGAGACTGACAAACTTTCCAGAGGTAGCAAGTTCTATCAATGGCTTAAAAAGAACTATTTGATATATCCATGGAACTATCTCTGGTTCTGTTTGACATTTATTGCATTGTTTTTATGGATTGGTTTTGTGACTGTTTTCTTTTTACTAATTAATGGTCACTATATTGCTGATCGCTCCTCAGTGGAGCCTGTTGATGTAATTTTAACACCGCATCATTCATCACATAAGGTCCGACGTGATTTGTCCCCTGTCAATATTACAGCTATTCCAATTTCTGATGGGATTGTTTGGGACAAAGTTCCGTTCGATATATACGGGCCTACAGAGATAATTCAAATACCATACGTGTTCAAAATTTCTATGTCTGATGTTATTACACCTAATGTTGTCTCTGATGATTGGGATGTTCAAACAGTGGATTCCATGCTAACTGAAATGAAGGACTACTCAGCTTTTGGAAGTGATGATGTATATGATTTTACAATGAATTATGGTGAAATGTTCTGCTATAATAATTGGGGACATCACTACCTGCACCGTGCAACTAGATATAGGCCTCTTTTTAACTACACACAATGGGAACATTGTTCAACACCATGGGTGGGGAGTCCAAAGTATTACAGTGACAAATTCACATACTTTTCTGGGCATGATACAACAAAAGCTGAATCTTATTATTTTAAATTACCTAAGACACACATTAGAAAACTGTTGCTAACAGATACCAAACTGATTTATTCAGATCCCTTTGTTTCCCGACTTTCAATTGAGGGTTATGAATATTGGAAGAACACTATCGATTTGAAGAGTGTATGGGGGACGCAAGATTGGCAGATACAGGGTAGGGAGGCTTTGTTTCGAGCTTGCTTAATTCCTGTGCAAATGATTTTTTTAAATGACACTGTTGAGCAGACATCATGTCTGGGATTAGCTAAAATAAAGGATCTAAACACACCCAGTATCCCTACACCGATAAAATTTAAAGATTGGCAACACTTTCTAAATGTTTCTGAGGAAAGGCTGGATGCATTGGTTAAGGCTGGTGACTATAATTCTTCACTTTCCAGTCCCGGGGGATGGTTGGTATGGCCCACCGATACTGATGAGTGTCAAAGGCGTTTTTTGAACTCTTCAGGGGGTTTTTCCGTTCATAGACCAGACCCTCGCTTTTTGTCAGGTCAGCATGCTGGTATAATTACAACTTACAGTGTGGGCAAGCTGTGCCAACAATGGGTACAAACGAACACCTTAACAGCGGTGAAACAACACCTGAATACTCTTTCTGACAGTATAGACCTACAAGATTTCCTATTAGGTCCTAGAAAGCAACGCTCGAAACGGTTTTTATATGCCATGTATAATGAAATTTGGAAACTTTCTCAAATAGAGGCTGCTGCACGTTTACGGCAACTTGATAAAGAGAATTTAGAAAATACATTGGCTGTTGTCGACAATGGCATGAACACGCTTTCCAACAGGATTTATTCCCTGTAGAATATAGTGTCATCTGCTATTGATATCACTCAGACTGATTTGTCTCGGTTATATCATGGGCAAACACAGCTGCGTTCCATCATGCAGCTGAGTTGGGCATTACAGACGCTGAAAAGTGGCCACATTCCATGGAAATACCTTAATGGGAGTGAACTATTCGCTGCTTTTAATTTTTCCGGGGAACAAGTGACAATGGCTAAAAGAGAGGCTCGTTTCACCTTGCTTCAAGTAGAAAAATTAGATAAGTTGCCCTTCACGGTAGCAGAGAGTCCTTCAACTATCTGTCTCTTACACGGCATTATTAATTTACCGTTTTCAACGTTTCGTTTCTCGAGCTGCCTGAAACATCTTGCAGTGGGACGATATGAACGGCTAGGAGATAGCTTTATTAAGGAAGAGTGGGAGTTGCCCTTTGAGTATCGATGTCTGAACGGCGAACAAGAGGTCTTTCTTAGCGGAAGTGAATGTGAGACTAATGTTCGTCATTCCATGATATGCAAACAGGTCTCTCTTCACGGTCTTTGCAATGCGGGGGTCGCAAATTTGGCCTGTTTTCTGAAGGGTACTCCTGTCCCCTTGATTCGTTCAGTGTTTCATGTTCTTTCTAATGGGAGTTATGTTCTTCTGAGCGATGACAGCTGTTGCGGCTTGCTACCTGGAATTGCCTACGCAATCTCAGTCACGAAGGTCGTTACGTGTTGTGGCCATGTTTTGTTTCCCCCCACACGAGAGATACAAGTATCTGAAATGTGGCCCCACATTGATACTATTAATGTGAACTATGACAAGTTGAGTAGACTGAAGGCGCTATTGTTTCAAAAACAGGTCGCCTTGACATCCGCAAAAGAGACGTATGCTCTCCAGGTTGCGAGATCATCAGCCGAGATACAATCCCTTTTAAATACCGATTTCCCCATACACTTTGGAGAGTTGGTATCGAGAATATTCAATGCTTCAAGCACCACTGGGATTGTTCATTTCTTTAAGGCTGTCGGGTCTGGTTACGTGTCCATCTTCCAGACTGTCTTCGGAGTCATCCCATCAGCCATCCATTCTCTCTTTTCCAGTGTGTTTGGTGGCTTTCCAATTATTTTGGCTTTAATTGGCGGATTACTACTGCTATTTTTTCTGATTCGCGGTGGTTGTTTTTTTCCTGCGACACAGAGCAATGGAGCCGCTCCCGTCAACCCCGCTGTGCCGTGAACGCATGGTTCGGATCTTTGGTACACCTTTGCTGGTGGAACTAGAGTTTGACTGGTCATTGTCATTCCGGCCTCTACTCTGGTGTGTACAACCGGTGTTCCGCTGCATATGGTGTCTCTTTGAACATCTGCCTATGGTCTGTCTTGCTGTTGCACCAACATCTCCTGTGGACCATGAACTGCTGATGTCCCCGATGAGGGTTCATACACGGTCATGCCCCTTGAGACTGAGGTTGCTCCGCGAGGCCACCTATGAGCCTTCTGTTATACAAACTAACATGGATGAGGACGCTGCAGCGAGTGTCGATACACCGATGAATATGGCTCACTTCTGCTCTGTGGATCCGTTTGTCCGCCCAGCTCTCAATTTCACTTCAGACGATGTTGATTCATTTTTAAGATCCTTGAATGGTGACTTCGATGACATTCTTCAAGATCCTGCATATAGCACATAATTTGGTGAATTCGCTTGCCAGTTCCCGTTTTTAAAAAAATATTGCAATTTAACTGAAAGTTTGCGATACTTGTCAAGGTTGATATTAACATCTCTGAATGTTTTATGTTTACTTTAAGATAAAAAAAATAAAAAAAACGTATTTTAACACACAGCATTTATTTTTGTCATTACGTACATTTTTTTAGCTTGAGTTTTCATTTTTCGTTTTTTTGCTTTTTTGGTTCAGTAGCAGCTTTTTTAGCGCTTGGGTTTCCTTTCCTTCATCATACCTGTTACGGCAATGGGGAGGGTGTAGTGAATCCTAGTTTGTTTTAGCGGGATAACAGGAGTTAGCTTAGCCGTAGGCTTGTAAACTCGTTCCCCCGTCACCCAGTGACTTTTAACCTACTTAGCTTGCTCTGTCATAGTCCATTTAATTATTTATTTCCTTTAAAATGGCGGCCTTGTTTATAGTTAGGCCACTTGTTATGGGTTCTATTATCAGTGTCATTGCGCCAAGGCGTCAAGATCAAGCACGAAAGACAAACATACAGTAGGCATTCACACTTAGGGATTTTGCCTCTCTATACTTTCGAGGGATTGTTGATATTAATTGCCGTCCCAAGCATGCCTGTTATCTATTGGTATGAATAACACTTATGTCAGGGGACCTTGTAGATCTGTATAAATACAACACACTTTTAGACAGATAATCAGAGGGATTCCGACCAGAGGGCATCGCCACCATCGCTGATACCGATGCTGCAGTCATCTTGACACTGATCCAGTCTTCGTGTCCCTGCGGAGTCTGAGATAGAGACCTCATTCCAAGGTAACAAGGGTTGGGGGCTCCTCTCATGGACACGGTTTTGGCAGATTAGGTTTAACGACCCCAGCTCTTCCTTTTTAGGTAGGAGGTTAGACCTACTCTCCTTAGGGTATTAGGGCTTATTCCATCTTTTACATATACATATATTTTTATCTTATATTGCATAATGGTGGGGGTCTTTATAACAATTACTCTCCTCTTTACAATACTGTTGCTTGGTATATTCATTATCCTAATCATTGCAGTTCATGCAATTTATCACAAATTGCAGTTATGTTGAATAAAAACTATTATAACTTTACTGCATCTGTGTTATTGCCTTTGTTTGTATGAGACATTATAAATCTGTGAGAAAAGGGTAATTTCCGTTTAACCGCGACAACCCTGAGATATTGTATTTTGAGTCCATGCGTAAGCGACTGCTACAAATCACCTTTTACTATTGTGTTTTCGGTGAGGTACTGCTAGTAAGCCGGTAAGGTTTGGACAACAGTTACAAATAGTTGTAGGAAGAGACTTAGCGGGTCATTCCGACCCTGGCGGTAAAATCCGCCAGGGCCGGGGACCGCGGATGCACCGCCAACAGGCTGGCGGTGCAGCCCTGGGCATTCTGACCACGGTGGTACAGCCGCGGTCAGAAACGGGAAACCGGCGGTGTACCGCCGGTTCCCCACTGCCCTGGGGAATCCTCCACGGCGGCGCAGCTTGCTGCGCGGCCATGGGGATTCCGACCCCCTTACCGCCATCCTGTTCCTGGCGGTTTTGGCTGCCAGGAACAGGATGGCGGTAAGGGGTGTCGTGGGGCCCCTGGGGGCCCCTGCAGTGCCCATGCCAACGGCATGGGCACTGCAGGGGCCCCCGTAACAGGGCCCCACCAAGATTTTCAGTGTCTGCCATGCAGACACTGAAAATCGCGATGGGTGCAACTGCACCCGTCGCACCCTTTCCACTCCGCCGGCTCCATTCGGAGCCGGCATCCTCGTGGAAGGGGGTTTCCCGCTGGGCGGGCGGGCGGCCTTCTGGCGGTCGCCCGCCCGCCCAGCGGGAAACTCAGAATAACTGCGGCGGTCTTCTGACCGCGCAGCGGTATTCTGCCGGCTCCCACCGGCCCTGCGGTTACCGCGGCCGGCGGGAGTCAGAATGACCCCCTTAGTCACCTACGAACTAAAGTACTGTCATCCTGAGACCAGCAGTCTTGCTCAGAGCAAGAGTCCAAACTACGACAGTAGCCTGCTGTATGTTGCACAATTTGGCCCTCGGGAGACATGTTCCACTACTGGAAGTGGAGGATGGAGCACTGCCATCCGTGGGACCCCAGGGGATGGAGGATAGTGATGAAGAAGGAGAGGGGGAAGATGTGGACTCCAAGAATCAGCTGATTCAGTTCTACTTCCTATGCGTCTCATGTAAATGTTGCACTGTGAATCTGACTATCCTTGGTAGGATTTCAGTTGCAGTGTTGCTGTGCTGCCTGCCCCTTTGCTATTGCTACATCATGTTGGAAGAGGTGATATCTGTGGAGAATCCGGGCCAAAGCTGTGACATCAACTTGGCCTACCCCTCTCAGTACATTGGATCCATTTTCCATTGACATGCATTTGTACATATCTGCTTATGAATGATGGCTTACAAAAGCATGCATTTTGAATAAATAACAACATCTGTTGGTGTGCTCAAACAGTGTTTATTGAAAGAGTGAGACAATAGGGATCATATAGTGCAGGAGAATGGGCAGATGGAGAACAGGATTCTCAGTGCAATATCCACAGCTGCTGGTAGCACAGGGGCAGTGTCCATGGGGCTATAGGTAAGTGCAGATATGGCAGTGGACAGTCAAAAAGGTGACTCAGTGGCACACAAGTGAGACAGTTGAGGGCAGAGTCACTTCCTGGTGGTGGGCTTGGGCTTGGCTACAGAGTCACTGGGATGTCTGGGTCTCTGGCCACATTTGCAAGGGATTTCCTGGGCTACAGGGGAATGGGTGCTGGTGGCCTGTGAGTGCTCTGTCAGGGCCACCATTTCACTGGCTGCTGCTGAGGTTGAGGCCTGGGCTGTATCCTGGCTGGTGGAAGGGGCCTGCTGATGAGTGAAGGACTCAGGCATGATGTTGGGCATCCTCAGCAGCACTCCTGCAATGATGGCCATGTTGGCATTCAGTTGTTTCCATTGCTCCATGGCCTCCAGCTGGTGTGCCACCTGCAGCCTCTGGTTCTCCTGCAACCTGGCCAGGCTCTGGCCCATCCCATCCTGGGAGTGATGGTATGCCCGCAGGACCTCTTAGATGGCTTCATGGACAGCAGAGTCCCTCCTTGACCCGCCCCCCTGGGCCACTGAAACCCTCCCAGTGGCTCTGGCCCCCTGGGTGGCATAGGCAGTGGTACCTGTGTGGTAGTACAAAAATTGTTTTGTGTCTCCTGAAATGTATGGGCCTTGTGGCTTGTGGATGATGGTGTAGTTGTAGTGTTATAGGGGATATGGCATTAACAGTACTGTCCCTTTGTACAATTGATGTGGTATATGTGTCTAATGTAATAGTAGTTACCATTGGCATTTGATTCTCCTGTCTTCTGCACCCTATCCTGTCATTGCCATATCCCTTCAGACACTTGCCACCTGTTTAATTTGCTTACTTTACCAATAATCTGCATGCGGTTGCCCTTAGGGATGTGTGTCATGCATTTTTAGTTGAGGGATTGTTGGTGCATTGTGGATAATGTAGTGTAGACTACAGTACATGCCGGGGATGGTCATTGTGCATACAGGGATGGTTTGTGGGTTGGTGGGGAGGTGTGGGCATGCAGAGGATATGGGCATGGGTGTTTGGAGGATGTGATTAGGATAATGTGTTTAGTGGTAGTGACTGGGGTAGGGAGAGACATGCATTACAGACGTGGCAATTGTTAGGGGAGTAAATGTGACTTACCAGAGTCCAGTCCTCCAGTGAGTCCAGTGATGCCTCTGGGTGCAGGATAGCCAAGATCTTCTCCTCGCAGTCACTGAATTTGGGTGGAGGGGGGACCACCACCAGTCTTCTGTACTGCAATTTGATGTTGTGGCGTCATGGAATGTACCTTCCGCAGCAGGTCGTTCCACCTCTTCCTCATGTCGTCCCTTGTGTGTGGATAGTTTCCCACTGCGTTGACCTTATTGACAATCCTCTGTCATAGATCCATTTTCCGTTCGATGGATGTCTGCTCTACCTAGGCTTCAAACAGTTGTGGCTTGACCCTGAGTATTTCCTCCAACATGGTCCCCAGCTCCCTGTCAGTGAAGCAGGAGTGCTTAGGTGGTGCGATGTGAGTGGTGTGTTGTGTTTCTGGTCTGTGGACGTAGTGAGTGTCCGGTAGTTGCTGGCTGGTGTTGATTTGGCATTGCAAAGAAGGGTGCGATGTGTGTGTGTGTTTTATGGTGGTGTGTGTGGGTGTGTCGAGTGTGTGTATGTGTCTCAGGTGTGAGGGTTTCGTGTTGTCCTATGTGTGCAGTTGTTGGTGATGGGTGCCATTATTCACCATGGTGGTCTGTTACGCCAATGGTGGGCCGACATTGTATGACTGCTGTGCTGATTTGTGGATCCGAATTTGATGGGCGGTCTGTTGTTGACGTGGCATGGGGGGTTGCTGTCCTCTGACTCTGCTGTTGTTGGCCCTGGCGGTGTCATTGGCTGTTTTTGGTGGGTTGTATTTTTTTACTCATAATACGGCAGTCTGGTTACCGCCGCCACCGGTGGTCTTTTGGCAGGTGCCAGCACCCTGGTCAGTAGTAATTATCGCAGAACCCATAATAAGGACCTAAATTTGTTTTGTTGTTACAGATGTTGTAAGTGTTTTGCTTCTAGCATGTCTTGCTGCAATCCTCCAAGGATGCGTGTCTGTTCAATTGTCCAGTGTTAGTTTGAGAAATCTAGGTGAATGAAGTCATAGAGTGGTTTGATGCGTTGTGCACACTCACAAATGTAAGTTCTGCCAAAGTTGAAGGAACCAAGTAAAGACTGCAGTTTTTAGATAGTTTTAGGTGGTTGGAGTTGAGCACATTTTTCTAAAAAGTGCGGGACCAGGTTCTTGCCCTCATTTGATAGCTTGTATTACAGGAACAATACACTGAGAAAGGCTATTATAGTTTTTCCAAAATTGAATTTGTAGCCAAGGGCTGTGAATCCTAGTGTGATCCGATCGACCCTGGCAAGATGAATGTTGAGGTTGTCATCTGTGAGATAGATGTCCTCCACATAGGACAAGGCCTCAGGCTCACTATCATGCAATATTGATGTTACACAGGCTGAGAAATACCCTGGGCTGTTCTTATAGCCTTGGGGCAAATGACAGAATTGTTTTTGTGAGCCAACTGAGAATGCACTCAGGTACGAACTTTCATGCGCTATGTTCTGGCAGAAAAAAAACATTGGAAATATCCAAGGTTGTTTTGTATTGTTTACGCACTATGTTGTTAATTAGTGCACTGCTGTTTGAATTTTGCTTTGTGTATTTGCGTGCGTGACTGTTTAAATGTCTGTAGTCTAAGGCTGTTCTATATGAACTGTCTGGTTTTGCAACAGGGAATAACGAGTTATTAATTGCAGAGACGCAGGGCTCTGTTAATCTCTGGTACTCAAGCTGAGTGCAGATCTCCCTCACTGGAGCTTTAGCGTTCGTGTTTAAAAGGATATTGGGGCTGGGGTGTAGACCTGATCGGTATTACATGGTGGAGGGAAATCTCTAGCCCACCCTACGTGGTTGCGGTACAGCCCAGTTGACAGCGTAGGTCTGTTTTACCGCCTCTGGAACAAAGATCAGAGAAAGACGGCAAAATGACATCTTCCCCATGTGGGAGCTTGTGGACGAGTTCAGGTGGCCAGTCTCTTTCAGCCAATAGGATGTTACAATTAAGGTAATCCCATAAAAGAACACTAGTGGTGTGCTCTATGTCTCTCTCAATCTAGATATTTAAATTATAAACCCTGTTGGGTGGGAGAACACACCTGTCCGCAGTCTCGACTGCAAGAAAGCCGTTAGTTGCTGTCGCATCCAAAGGATCTTTAAGATTTTGTTGACATATCGTGACATCTGCTGCGCTGTCCAGCAGGGTCACTGCCCACGTCTTGTTCTTCAGCAAGGTTTTCACGTTTGGTGACATATATAATTGAAAGTGCTGCCACCTTTTTCTTTTAAAATTGTGGCTTTTTTTGTGGGGACTTGTCTTCTTTCTTGTCGGAAGACCGCTGTGAGTCTTTCTTCTATTTCACGCAGTCAAGACACTGCTCTGACCGGGCCACTCTCTCGCTATGTTTATCTGGTGCATCCTGAAAGGAACGAGAGGGACGTGAATCAGTGTATCTGTCAGGAGCCTTTATGTTTTTTCTATTTCTGAGATTATGTGGGGTATTACGACCCTGGCAGCCGGCAGAACACTGGCAGTAATACTGCCAACAGGCTGGCGGTGTTCCGCCAGTGTGTTATGACCGTGGCGCATTAGTCACGGCTATACCGCCAGCCCCTCCACTATACTGCAAGGTTTCTGCCAGGCGGTCATAATCCACAGGGCAGTGCTGCAAGCAGCGCTGCCCTGGGGATTATGAGTCCCCAACCGTTAGCCTGTCCATGGCGGTGAGGCTGGCAGTAAAGGGGACTCGGAGTGCCCCTGGGGGCCCCTGCACTGCCCATGCACTTGGCATGAGCAGTGCAGAGGCCCCCAGGCACAGCTCTATCGCGTTTTTCACTGCCCGAAATGAGCGATGGGTGCTGCTGCACCTGCTGCACATCAACATTGCCGCCGGCTCTATAGAGCCGGCGTCAATGTTGATGTGACTTTTCCGCTGGGCCAGTGGACGGAAACGCTGTTTCCGTCTGCCTGCCTAGCGGAAAAGTCATAATAGGGGGCCACTGGTGGTATGTTGGCTCCCGCGGCTTCGGCGGTCTTTTACAAAGACCACCGAAGTCGTAAAGAGTGCCAATTTCTCCTAAATCCTTTCAGGTGTGGAGAGTCTGCTCTCTGACTTCATCTGTCTTTAATTTGTTTTTGTTTATCCCAGCCCTTTTCAGAACCCTCCTGTGATTGTTTAGTACCTTCCTTAGGAGTGGTACTCTAGATTTCAGGCTTTTTTCAGCTTGTCTCCCAAACTATCCCATCCTATACTAGTGTAGGTATAGGAAATAATTTTCAGAAGTTGTTTCTCCTGTTCCTGGTGTGGAATCTCCTGGAGACACTGGGATATGGCCAACGTTACTGCTTCCCCTTTAATATTAATAAGTATTATTGAGCAGACTATGTTGAAATTACGCATCAGTTTCATCCTCAAATCTAGGGCTGGAGCAGCCCCATGCTCATTTTGAATTTGTTTTAACACTTCCAGCAAATTGGCAAGCGTTGGGTAACCACGTGTGGTAGTGTATATGGCAGCGAAGACTGTACCCCATGAGGTGCAGTTGTCCACTGAGGGAACCATTCCAAATTGCAAGCATATTGTTAGAATTCTATGTTTTTCCTGTGGTACTGTATGGGGAAACACAACTTCAAGCTGATTAGTTTTTTGTGCTATCCAGAACGGGATCTTCTCTCGCTCTGCGGCACCCTGCCCATGATAGAACGTACTGTTTGTAGGTTAATCCTAGTAATGAGCAATGGGTGTCCAGCTGGGGCTGGTGTTGCAGGATGCGCTAGTGATGTGCTGAAAATTTGCATCACAAACTGAACAAGTTGTCTATATAATGTTACAAGCTCATTGTAAAGATTATGCAGATCAGCTGCCTGTAGGTTTTGTACACAGAGGTGTGGTGAATTTGTGGCCATGTTGGTCCATCATTACCTAAGGGACTTAATCTCACTGGTTGCATTATGTGTGGTAGGGCGCCATTAAAGCAGTTCCGATGTTCTTGATAAGTAATCGGTTTTTCAAGATACTGGTATGCTTGGCACCGTTGTGGTATGTTTGCAACTCTGTATGTGTTGAATGTGTATGTTGTAGAGTCTTTTTCAGGAAAGTTAACCCAGGAATAGAATGTTTCTGTTTGGTAAGCTTCATTGGATTCTACAATGAATATGACATCCCCACCCTCATCTGTTAAGTTCTGCACTATTAGATGTAGTGTTAACGCATGTCTGACATTCTTGGGAATGTCTACGGCGTTAGCCATATTATGAAATGGGTAAAGAGATGGAACCCCAAAAACCCAAACAGTAAAAGGTGATTTCTGGCAGCCTTTATGCATGGACTCTAGAATGCGACATCTAAGAGGAGTCGTGGTGGAACGGAGATTGCCCTTTTCTCACGTTAGTAATAAGTCTCAATCACACACAGGCAATAAAGGAGATGAAGGAGAGTTTTTTAACAGGTTTATTAAAAAGACTGCAATCTATTGTAAAATGCATGAGCAGCAATGATTAGGATATTGAACAATGCAAGAAACAGAATGGTAAAAATGCGAGTCGTGAATACAAAGACCCCCAATATATTGCAATAACAAAACATGTAAAATATCCCTAAAACTCTAAAAAACTAATCTCTAACCTAAAGAGAGCTAGGTGTGATTAACCTAATTTGCCAGTACCATGTCCATGAGAAGCGCCCCCAAACCCTTGTTACCTTGGAATCAGGTCTCTAGGTCAGACTATGTGGTGACACGAAGGCAGGGTCTGCATCAAGGTGACGTGCAGCAAAGAAGGCGTTGATAGCATCTGGTAGGGATCTCTCTGATAACATTGTCGTAGGACCCCTGACACAGGTATGTTCCCAAACAATAGATAAGAAGGCATGGTTCGGGGGCAGTTATATAAACAATTCCCTCCAAAAGTACGCCATGTTCCTATCACACATAAGTAGGAAAGGGACATAATGTGAATACCTACGTATCTCACTTAACTTTGACACTGATAGTGACACTTTTACAAAGTGGCACTGATAACATAAAATCAAGTAATTTCACTAACTATAAACATAATAGCCATTTTGAAAGAAATAATTAAATAAATAGGCTAAAACAGGGTGGGTGTTGGTGGCAAGCTAAGTCGGTTAAGAGTCACTAGGTGACAGGAGCACAGGCCTGCATGCCAGAATGCTGAGCTAAACTCCTGATTCCCATTAACACTAAAATAGGATCCACCACAGTAGGAAACCAGACCAAGTGTTTCTCAGTGTTCTACACATTTTGTTAGTCTATAAAAAGAATAGACAGAAGGCATGACAGACAAATTTGAGAAAGGCTCTTAGAATTAGGCCTTGTCCGGAAACAACCCACAAGGGATGCCACTCTCCAGTGTTCGGATTTTATGCAAAATAAGGAAATGTGAAGTGAAGGAAAACACATTCAGAGTAGCTAGTATATGGTATGTGGTTGTAAAAGAATATTACACTTAGAAGAAATCGAAGAAAGCATAATAATTGCAACAGGTTAATGGAAATGCAAAGTGCTGTTAGGTCTGGAATAAACAAATAAAAAAATAAGCACAATCATCCTTAAAAAGCCTAATTGTGCCACAAGCTAATAAAAAGAGAAGGCCCTTAATAACTCATCAGAGGAACCATTTGCCTGGTAAGCTATAGGTAAGCCAGACTGGCCATTCATCCCATCGGGAATTTCCCTGGGATCCTAAGCCACAGCATGCTGGTTTTTGAATGTGCAGGAGAGAACATCAGATAAGGGAAAGAGGGCAGAAGAAAAGAGAGGACGGATGGAAAGAGAAGATGCATAAAAAAGAGAAGAGAGAGTTGAGGGATGGATTGAAAGACAGAAGGGAAGATGGAACAAAGGAGATTTGAAAATTTTTGCTAGGGCTGCTACTCCCTCCCAAGTGACTCTGATGTGTAGGTCTCGCAGGCTGGTAAAAGAGGGGAAGGATTGTGAGGTGAAGGGGCAGCACCTAATCCTACAAACCATGTGATGGAAGCAATCCTCCTCCTGCCCTCCATGGCACCAAGGACAAAACAATTAACATTGCGGTTAGCAGGAAATACAAGGGATGCTTCGTAATGACGAATTCTCAAGGAATAATTGAAACCTACCACACCACCTCCATGAACAGTCACAAAATGACAAACATTTGTGAGCACCTGTAGGATGGTTGCTACCTTTCTTAGAAAAACTACAGGCCATAAACGTTTTACTATTGTGGAACAGCTAAGAGTTGGTAGATAAACAAGAATTGTAATAAAATTGTAAGGATTCTTTAGTAACATGGTAGTTATTCCTATGTTTTCTTTAATTACCATTCTGAAACTATTTTATTTAAATGGCTCTCAAATACTTTTAACTGATTACTATATGTGCTTGCTGCCATGAGTTTATGTTTCATAATGGAAAACATTTAGGATTTTACTGCTTTTCCCAATATTTTTACCACCTTAGACTTAAAATACTGACTACACCAATGAAACAACATCCAGATGGTAACCCTTAGCAACTGGAGAATCCTGTTGTCTGAATCATATACATAGTGGGAATAAGATAGTCAAGGAGGTTTTCCATCTTATCTATATTCCTCATTGAGCAGAGCCATTTTAAATCCTGGCAGTTTGCTTCTTGTCTTCATCTTGTTGTGCCCTCAGAAAGATTGCAGATGTGGAGCAGTCATGGGAGGAAAATCATCTATCCTTAACCTTGAGGTCCAACTCCTGAAAATCAACAAACTATCCTAACAAGCAACTCTATTAGATAGAACCCACAGTTGACGTCAAGTCAAACACAACATTCTGGAGCTAAAATGAACAATGAAGAATCTTAAACCTATTTGACAGGGTAACCTGAGGTGCATCAAATATTAAAAAAATAGGCCTCTTCTGAGTGCTTTAACATAATTTAACCTGTTCTGTGCCTTGGACGAGATGATCTCGTCCAAGGCTACAGTTCCCCTGTGCCTTGGACGAGATCATCTCGTCCATGGCACAGGGGAACTTGGGGGCGCGCTAGCGCGCCCCCCGTGCACCCCCCTTCCCCCCCAGGCGGGGATGGAAGGGGAAGACCTTCCCCTTCCACCCCCGCCCCCCCCCACGGCAATCCGATGACGTCAGCGCGCGCTCAGCGCGCTGACGTCATCGAGTGTTGCCGGCGCGCTGGAAGCCATTTGCTTCCAGCGCGTCTTCGGAGCAGGAGCTCTAAGGTGAGTCCTCTCCGTTTTTGGGGGGCGGGGGGTTTGAGAAAACAGACATGGGGGGAAAGGAAAGGGTTTTTCCTTTCCCCCTGTGTCTGTTTTCTCAAGATTCCTGCTCCACGATCGCGGGCAGGGCCCGCGATCGTGGAGCAGGAATCTCCACTAGCCACCAGGGATTTTCTGTTTTACTAAATTTGGGGGCGACCCCTTGGGCAAGGGTCGCCCCCCCCGGGGGCAATTTTTATTTGGATTTCGCCCCCCCCCCTGGGGGCAGATCGGCCGTTTTTTCGGCGGATCTGCTCCCAGGGGGGGGGCGAAAACCACTAGACACCAGGGATGTATTGTTTTATGTTTGTTTTTGGGGGCGACCCCTTGGGCAAGGGTCGCCCCCCCCGGGGGCAATTTTTATTTGTATTTCGCCCCCCCCCTGGGGGCAGATCGGCCGTTTTTTCGGCGGATCTGCCCCCAGGGGGGGGCAAAAACCACTAGACACCAGGGATATCGTTTTTTGTGTGTGTTTTTGGGGGCAACCCCTTGGGCAAGGGTCGCCCCCCCCCCGGGGGCAATTTTTATTTGTATTTCGCCCCCCCCTGGGGGCAGATTCGCCGATTTTTCGGCGGATCTGCCCCCAGGGGGGGGCGAAAACCACTAGACACCAGGGATATATTTTTTTATGTTTGTTTTTGGGGGTGACCCCTTGGGCAAGGGTCGCCCCCCCCCCCGGGGCAATTTTTATTTGTATTTCGCCCCCCCCTGGGGGCAGATCGGCCGTTTTTTCGGCGGATCTGCCCCCAGGGGGGGGCGAAAACCACTAGACACCAGGGATATCGTTTTTTGTGTGTGTTTTTGGGGGCGACCCCTTGGGGAAGGGTCGCCCCCTGAAAGGGGGCACAGAGGTGTTGCCCATTTCTGCCCCCCTTGGGGTCCGATTGGCCAATTCTTTTACGCCCATCTACCCCGAGGGGGGCAGGATCCACTTAGGTACCAGGGACAACTTCTAAGTTCTTGGTGGTGGGGTGTTTGTCAACTGGCAAAGTATTTGTATTTGTGATTATAACAATTTATTTCTTCTTTTTCTTCTAGTTCAACGCTTTTGCTTCCTTTGCTGTGGATCTTTGAGGTTTTGGCAGTAGTTGTCCAGTGGTTTGCATAGTTGCATGTTTTAGGTAAGTGAACGCAATTTACTCCAAAGGAGTATTGTTGACATGTTTGTAGGTGGTGTACTAAATGCAGTATTGTGTGTTTGACATTGTCCTTAGATTTGAGCACAGTGGTGTTTGTGTTGTCATATGTCTAAATTGCTTTTTTCTTTTTTCTTTTTAGTGGGATATCATTGGTGATTGCAGAGTAGTTGCTTGGTGAGTAGCTATTTCAGGCAACTGTGTGGTATAGTTTTTTGTAGTACATAACTCTTTGTGATAAAGCTACACTTTGTTCATTACTTATTTTAGTGCTAGTTGTTGTTGGCAATCCATTTGTTGTTAGGATCATGGCTAGCCGCAAAGTGACCGCTCAGCAGGTTGTTCGCATGCTCTTTGAGTCGTCTTCAGACCATGATTACGACACTGACTCTGCATCTGAGGCAGAGGAGGAAGCAGGAGATTCTGGAAGTGAGTTTTCTGTCCAAGAGCATTCTTCTGATGAGGAAGCTACTCTCAGTGCAGATGAAGGGCCTGTGTTAGAGGAGGACATTGATGTGCCAAGAGTGCAGCAGCCTGGGGCTGCAGGGTTTCCCATTGGAAGACCTGACACCTGGATTGCCCCAAACATGGAGCAGCCACAGTTACCTGCATTTACTGGTCTCCCAGGGTGTAGAGTTAATACGGAAAACTTTCTGCCTGTCCAATTCTTTCACTTGTTTATGGACGATGTATTTTTGGAAGAGATTGTGGAGCAGACAAATGTGTATGCAGAGCAATATTTGCGGGACAACGCTGCCAGACTTAAGCCTCAGTCTAGAGCTACTCATTGGGTTCCCACATATCTGGAAGAGATGAAAAGGTTTTTAGGTTTGACTTTTTTGATGGGGTTGATCAGGAAGCCGTCACTGGCTTCTTATTGGTCTACTAGTCCCTTGATGGCAACTGCTATATTTCCTGCAACTATGACACGTAATCGGTATTTGCTTCTTCTTCGTATGCTGCATTTTGTAGACAATGCTTTAGCCTTGCCACGAGATCACCCTGATTGTGACCGCCTTTTTAAGATTAGGCCTCTCCTTGATCATTTTGTGGATCGGTTTTCAGAGGTCTATGTTCCAGGCAAAGAGATAAGTGTGGACGAGTCTTTGGTCCTTTTCAAGGGGCGTTTAGTTTTTAAGCAGTACATCCCTAGTAAGAGGGCACGGTATGGGATTAAATTGTATCTGCTGTCAGAAAGCAGTACAGGATATGTTTATAATTTCCGGGTCTACACTGGTAGGGATTCCAGTATTGACCCTCCTGGTTGTCCGGCCACTTTTGGAGTTAGCGGAAAAATTGTGTGGGAACTTGCTAGACGGCTGTTTAACAAAGGTCACCATTTGTACGTAGATAATTTCTACACTGGAGTGCAGTTGTTCAAGGAGTTGTTTAGGGTGGACACTGTTGCTTGTGGCACAATCCGTTCTAACCGCAAAGGCTATCCAAGGGAGCTTGTCTGTAAAAAACTTGAGAGGGGACAGTGCAGTGCCTTGCGGAATAATGAGCTGTTAGCTATGAAATTTTCAGACAGGAGGGATGTGTACATGCTATCGACCATCCACGATGAGAGTACTTCCCCTGTGGCTGTTTGGGGTCAGGTTGCGGAAGTGCGCAAACCTGCGTGCATTTTGGACTACAATAGGCACATGGGTGGTGTTGATAGAGTAGATCAGAGGTTGGAACCTTACACTGCTCTTCGTAAGTCGTATGTGTGGTATAAAAAGTTGGCCCTACATTTATTTCATTTGGCAACTTTTAATGCCTTTATTGTATACAAGGATTGTTCACCTGAGTCAAGGATGACTTTTGTTAAATTTCAGGAGTCGGTGATAGAAAGCCTTATTGTGGTGGAACCGGCAAGAGTTCCTAGAGTAGAAGTGGTGGAGGATGTGGCTAGATTGAAAGATCGGCACTTTCCAGATCACATTCCTCCCACTCCCAAAAAAGACATGCCCACAAAGAAATGTAGAGTATGTGCCCGGAGATCAATCCGGAGGGAGAGCCGGATGTACTGCCCCGAATGCCCTTCAAAGCCTGGGCTGTGTGTGCCCAGCTGTTTTAGAAGTTACCACACAAGGAAAAACTTTTGGGAAATACCGTGAGCGTAAGCTGTCTGTTTTATATTTTCATATGTTTCACGGTTGGCATCTGTCGTGTATTTAGTTTGAGGTTTTGTGTTTGTAGTTTAGTGCCTATTTTATAATTAGTAGTTTATTTGTTGTTTATAAATTAAAAAAAGTGATTGCGGTGTGCGTGGGGTGGCGCTTGGCTGGCGGTGTGCGTGGGGTGGCGCTTGGCTGGCGGTGTGCGTGGGGTGGCGCTTGGCTGGCGGTGCCAGCCAAACGGCAGTCCACTCTCCCATCAGCTGGTGTGATTCTTGTATCAGGCATGTGGGCGTATGTAAGTGATGGGCCCTTGAGTGGCGCGGTCTGTCGATGTGAGTGTTGTAATGTGCTGGGCCCGTGGCTGGCGGTGTGAATGGTCTTGTGCGTGTCATGTATGAAAGGTGTGTGAATGGACTGTAAAGCGGTTGGTGCCTTGTCGCGGCTTTACAGCTCACGAGCTGTGAGTCATTGGTTCACTTTTTTGCCTTTCAGTTATTAGCAGTGCATTTCATTTTTGTGAAATCTCTTGTTAATAAAATTTGATCCACTGAACCATCACTCACCCTCGTGCCAAATCCAACCAGTATGTGTTGTAAAAAATGACAAAACCTGCTCCGCTGTAATCAGGCGTCGCAGCACACCTGTGACACGCTAGGTGCCTCGGGTGGGACCCCGATGATGAAGCATGCCACCAACTTGGTTGGTGGGTGAGGGGTCTTCTTCACATAACCTAAGTGTGTTTCTTTTCACTATTTTAGTGTTTGGCACATCACGGACGTATGTGCACACATCAAAATGATATATTGCAAAAATACCTCTCCCTTCTATCTCTTCAGGTTTTGGGCCTTATTCTGTTGCAGGCACCTGGCCCACCCACACAAGTGAGGTATCATTTTTATCGGGAGACTTGGGGGAATGGTGGGTGGAAGGAAATTTGTGGCTCCTCTCAGATTCCAGAACTTTCTGCCACAGAAATGAGAGGAAAAAGTGTTTTTTTGGCCAAATTTTGAGGTTTGCAAAGGATTCTGGGTAACAAAACCTGGTCCGAGCCCCGCAAGTCACCCCTCCTTGGATTCCCCTAGGTCTCTAGTTTTCAGAAATGCACAGGTTTGGTAGGTTTCCCTAGGTGCCGGCTGAGCTACAGGCCAAAATCCACAGGTAGGCACTGTTTTCTTCAAAAATTTTGGTTGTGTCCACGTTGCGCTTTGGGGCGTTTCCTGTCGCGGGCGCTAGGCCTACCCACGCAAGTGAGGTATCATTTTTATCGGGAGACGTGGGGGAACGCTGGGTGGAAGGAAATTTGTGGCTCCTCTCAGATTCCAGAACTTTCTGCCACAGAAATGTGAGGAACATGTGTTTTTTTAGCCAATTTTTGAGGTTTGCAAAGGATTCTGGGTAACAGAACCAGGTCCGAGCCCCGCCAGTCACCCCTCCATGGATTCCCCTAGGTCTCTAGTTTTCAGAAATGTACAGGTTTGGTAGGTTTCCCTAGGTGGCGGCTGAGCTAGAGGCCAAAATCTACAGGTAGTCACTTTGCTAAAAACAGCTCTGTTTTCTGTGATATGTCCACGTTGTGTTTTGGGGCATATCCTGTCGCGGGCGCTAGGCCTACCCACGCAAGTGAGGTATCATTTTTATCGGGAGACGTGGGGGAACGCTGGGTGGAAGGAAATTTGTGGCTCCTCTCAGATTCCAGAACTTTCTGCCACAGAAATGTGAGGAACATGTGTTTTTTTAGCCAATTTTTTAGGTTTGCAAAGGATTCTGGGTAACAGAACCAGGTCCGAGCCCCGCCAGTCACCCCTCCTTGGATTCCCCTAGGTCTCTAGTTTTCAGAAATGTACAGGTTTGGTAGGTTTCCCTAGGTGGCGGCTGAGCTAGAGGCCAAAATCTACAGGTAGTCACTTTGCTAAAAACAGCTCTGTTTTCTGTGATATGTCCACGTTGTGTTTTGGGGCATATCTTGTCGCGGGCGCTAGGCCTACCCACGCAAGTGAGGTATCATTTTTATCGGGAGACGTGGGGGAACGCTGGGTGGAAGGAAATTTGTGGCTCCTCTCAGATTCCAGAACTTTCTGCAACAGAAATGTGAGGAACATGTGTTTTTTTAGCCAATTTTTTAGGTTTGCAAAGGATTCTGGGTAACAGAACCAGGTCCGAGCCCCGCCAGTCACCCCTCCTTGGATTCCCCTAGGTCTCTAGTTTTCAGAAATGTACAGGTTTGGTAGGTTTCCCTAGGTGGCGGCTGAGCTAGAGGCCAAAATCTACAGGTAGTCACTTTGCTAAAAACAGCTCTGTTTTCTGTGATATGTCCACGTTGTGTTTTGGGGCATATCTTGTCGCGGGCGCTAGGCCTACCCACGCAAGTGAGGTATCATTTTTATCGGGAGACGTGGGGGAACGCTGGGTGGAAGGAAATTTGTGGCTCCTCTCAGATTCCAGAACTTTCTGCAACAGAAATGTGAGGAACATGTGTTTTTTTAGCCAATTTTTTAGGTTTGCAAAGGATTCTGGGTAACAGAACCAGGTCCGAGCCCCGCCAGTCACCCCACCTTGGATTCCCCTAGGTCTCTAGTTTTCAGAAATGTACAGGTTTGGTAGGTTTCCCTAGGTGGCGGCTGAGCTAGAGGCCAAAATCTACAGGTAGTCACTTTGCTAAAAACAGCTCTGTTTTCTGTGATATGTCCACGTTGTGTTTTGGGGCATATCCTGTCGCGGGCGCTAGGCCTACCCACGCAAGTGAGGTATCATTTTTATCGGGAGACGTGGGGGAACGCTGGGTGGAAGGAAATTTGTGGCTCCTCTCAGATTCCAGAACTTTCTGCCACAGAAATGTGAGGAACATGTGTTTTTTTAGCCAATTTTTTAGGTTTGCAAAGGATTCTGGGTAACAGAACCAGGTCCGAGCCCCGCCAGTCACCCCTCCTTGGATTCCCCTAGGTCTCTAGTTTTCAGAAATGTACAGGTTTGGTAGGTTTCCCTAGGTGGCGGCTGAGCTAGAGGCCAAAATCTACAGGTAGTCACTTTGCTAAAAACAGCTCTGTTTTCTGTGATATGTCCACGTTGTGTTTTGGGGCATATCTTGTCGCGGGCGCTAGGCCTACCCACGCAAGTGAGGTATCATTTTTATCGGGAGACGTGGGGGAACGCTGGGTGGAAGGAAATTTGTGGCTCCTCTCAGATTCCAGAACTTTCTGCAACAGAAATGTGAGGAACATGTGTTTTTTTAGCCAATTTTTTAGGTTTGCAAAGGATTCTGGGTAACAGAACCAGGTCCGAGCCCCACCAGTCACCCCACCTTGGATTCCCCTAGGTCTCTAGTTTTCAGAAATGTACAGGTTTGGTAGGTTTCCCTAGGTGGCGGCTGAGCTAGAGGCCAAAATCTACAGGTAGTCACTTTGCTAAAAACAGTTCTGTTTTCTGTGATATGTCCACGTTGTGTTTTGGGGCATATCCTGTCGCGGGCGCTAGGCCTACCCACGCAAGTGAGGTATCATTTTTATCGGGAGACGTGGGGGAACGCTGGGTGGAAGGAAATTTGTGGCTCCTCTCAGATTCCAGAACTTTCTGCCACAGAAATGTGAGGAACATGTGTTTTTTTAGCCAATTTTTTAGGTTTGCAAAGGATTCTGGGTAACAGAACCAGGTCCGAGCCCCACCAGTCACCCCATCTTGGATTCCCCTAGGTCTCTAGTTTTCAGAAATGTACAGGTTTGGTAGGTTTCCCTAGGTGGCGGCTGAGCTAGAGGCCAAAATCTACAGGTAGTCACTTTGCTAAAAACAGCTCTGTTTTCTGTGATATGTCCACGTTGTGTTTTGGGGCATATCCTGTCGCGGGCGCTAGGCCTACCCACGCAAGTGAGGTATCATTTTTATCGGGAGACGTGGGGGAACGCTGGGTGGAAGGAAATTTGTGGCTCCTCTCAGATTCCAGAACTTTCTGCCACAGAAATGTGAGGAACATGTGTTTTTTTAGCCAATTTTTTAGGTTTGCAAAGGATTCTGGGTAACAGAACCAGGTCCGAGCCCCGCCAGTCACCCCTCCTTGGATTCCCCTAGGTCTCTAGTTTTCAGAAATGTACAGGTTTGGTAGGTTTCCCTAGGTGGCGGCTGAGCTAGAGGCCAAAATCTACAGGTAGTCACTTTGCTAAAAACAGCTCTGTTTTCTGTGATATGTCCACGTTGTGTTTTGGGGCATATCCTGTCGCGGGCGCTAGGCCTACCCACGCAAGTGAGGTATCGTTTTTATCGGGAGACGTGGGGGAACGCTGGGTGGAAGGAAATTTGTGGCTCCTCTCAGATTCCAGAACTTTCTGCCACAGAAATGTGTGGAACATGTGTTTTTTTAGCTAAATTTTGAGGTTTGCAAAGGATTCTGGGTAACAGAACCTGGTCCGAGCTACACAAGTCACCCCTCCTTGGATTCCCCTAGGTCTCTAGTTTTCAGAAATGCACAGGTTTGGTAGGTTTCCCTAGGTGGCGGCTGAGCTAGAGGCCAAAATCTACAGGTAGTCACTTTGCTAAAAACAGCTCTGTTTTCTGTGATGTGTCCACGTTGTGTTTTGGGGCATATCCTGTCGCGGGCGCTAGGCCTACCCACACAAGTGAGGTACCATTTTTATCGGGAGACTTGGGGGAACATAGATTAGCAAAACAAGTACTATTGCCCCTTGTCTTTCTCTACATTTTTTCCTTCCAAATATAGGAGTGTGTGTAAAAAAGACATCTATTTGAGAAATTCCCTGTAATTCACGTGCTACTATGGTCACCCCGGAATTCAGAGATGTGCAAATAACCACTGCTCCTCAACACCTTATCTTGTGCCCTTTTTGGAAATGCAAAGGTTTTCTTGATAGCAATTTTTTACTCCTTATATTTCAGCAAATGAATTGCTGTATACCCGGTATAGAATGAAAACGCACTGCAGGGTGCAGCTCATTTATTGGCTCTGGGTTCCTCGGGTTCTTGATGAACCTACAAACCCTATATATCCCCGCAACCAGAGGAGTCCAGCAGACGTAACGGTATATTGCTTTCGATAATCTGACATTGCAGGGAAAAGTTACAGAGTAAAACGTAGAGAAAAATTTATGTTTTTTTCACCTCAATTTCAATATTTTTCTTTTTCAGCTGTTATTTTCTGTAGGAAACCCTTGTAGGATCTACACAAATGACCCCTTGCTGAATTCAGAATTTTGTCTACTTTTCAGAAATGTTTAGGTTTCTGGGATCCAGCATTGGTTTCATGACCATTCCTGTCACTGACTGGAAGGAGGCTGAAAGCACAAAAAATTGCACAAATGGGGTATGCCCCAGTAAAATGCCACAATTGTGTTGAAAAATTGGGTTTTCTGATTCAAGTCTGCCTGTTCCTGAAAGCTGGGAAGCTGCTGAGTTTAGCACCACAAACCCTTTGTTGATGCCATTTTCAGGGGAAAAACCACAAGCCTCCTTCTGCAGCCACTTTTTCCAATTTTTTTGAAAAAAACGAAAATTTCACTGTATTTTGGCCAATTTCTTGGCCTCCTTCAGGGGAACCCACAAAGTCTGGGTACCTTTAGAATCCCTAGGATGTTGGAAAAAAAGGACGCAAATTTGGCTTGGTTAGCTTATGTGGACAAAAAGTTATGAGGGCCTAAGCGCGAACTGCCCCGAATAGGCAAAAAAAGGCCTGGCACAGGAGGGGGAAAAGGCCTGGCAGCGAAGGGGTTAACATTCTGCTTCTCATCATGTCTTGTTTACTTTTGGTAGCCAATAATTGATCCCAACTACTTGGAGAATATAAAGAAGAAAATGTATAAATGTTACGAATGAACAGATCCTCAAAAATGTAGGGCAGTAGCATACCTCTAAAAAGATCACCTCCCTGATAAAAATCATTAGGCCACATGCTGTCTACTCCTTTGGAGGCTTTAACATAGAAATATCCTCTAATATAACCAAACCTATTGGATTAAGTATAATTTACAACCACCAGGTCTGATCACTATTTACTTTGTTTGCACATCACCAACATCATGATCACCAAATGCACCTACAAAAAAACCCTAACAAGGTCTAAAGAATTCAGAAGTATTTATACGTTTTTTCTCAAATATAGTTACCTCCCTGGCAGAGATACAAAGCAAAAATGAAAATACATCTTGCCTTCTTTATGAATATAATTATAACTTGATAAAATTGCCTCTCTCACAAGGCTCAACATAACTAAGAAACCACCCTGAGGCATAACTGTTAAGTTAAAAATAGGAGGATAGTTTTAATGGCAAATAAAATGAACTGAGAAATCTCGTCTGAAAACCAGCTTGCTATTTAAAATCCTACAAGTCTCATTCTATCAATAAAGTTTCACGTTTCAAAAGGAGGCTCAACATGACCACAAATCACTAAAAAGAGCTGAGCACGTTATCACTCTATAAAGTTCTATTACCACCTCATAGGAAACTTAAGAATTACTGTATTGCTATTCTCCTTTTGATATATCATATATTGGTTTTGTAAAACACTGTCACTACACAGAGATAGAGGGAGAGATGGAGTGCAATCCTTGGTATCTATGGGACAGGACAGACAGGCTCGACTTAAAAAAAAAAGTGTTAAGTGGAATCAAAAACAACACAACAATATTCCATTCCAGTTTATAATAATAGAGAATAACTGAATGAACAAAATAACACCAGAATGACAAATATTCAAGAAGGGTAACTGGACGTATGAATTTTTAAAGTTTAAATTTAAAAATAACACAAAAAAGATTTACATGCCATTCGCAGTCATCTGGTTGCGATTGAAATGTACCTAGGAGTGATTTAAGGCCCACTGTGATGGAGCGTGGTTTGGATACAGGGAACAAGGTTTCTCCCAGGCAAAAGTTTTGCCTTCTAATTTAGGTCCATATTTACACTTTTTTAGCGCCGCATTTGTGGCACTTTTTGACGCAAAAACGGCGCAAAATTACAAAATACAATTGTATTTTACAAGTTTGTGCCGTTTCTGCGTCAAGAAATGACGCAAATGCGGCGCTAAAAAATTATGAATATGGGCCTTAGTGTCTGAAATGGAAGTAAAAAATTTGGGTGAGGTCCTGCTGACTTTGGCAGGAAAACTCAGAGTGGGAGAAATTTAAAATATACACACAAGGAACATCCCCTAAATTGCCAGATACTTTTGGCACTTTTGTTCAGATTTAGCCACTTTTCTGGAGCTCTATGTCCTCCTGAGGGACAAGGCAGCCAGATATAGCCAAACGAGGCTCTGTTAGGGTGAATACTTTCACCACAATGTCCTGCGGAAACTTATTTGTTGCTGTGGAAACCCTCCGAGCGGGAACAACCTGTATCTTTGGCCCAGCGGCAACGTGCCTTCTTTGGATTGGCTTGGCAGATTTGTCAAGGTTCTCCAGAGGTCTTTTGGATCCAAAACATTTGGAGCCAAAAAGTTTTTAAGTCCCAGAATGCTGGAAAGAGTACACTTGGACCTCGGCAACAGCATTTGGGGGTCAAAACTCACTCCAGCAGAAGCCACTAGCAGGGTCAGGTCCAGTTGGAAATGATCAGCTGGGCTCATCGGGAAAAGGACTTTAAGCTTGTAGCTTGAAAGGTCAGCCACTGACTTTTGGAGTCCACTTCTTTGCCCTGGATGCAAGTGGGAGGAGGTCTAGTCTTTTAGGTCTTTCCACACATTTCAACAGCAGATGCAATCCTTCTTGCAGTAGTTTTCTGAAGAGGGTGCACAGGGGCCACAGAGTGTAGATATTTCCTGTCCATTCTGTACCCCTCAGCCAAGTCGAATTTGCTCTACACGTGTAATGAGTTCAAAATCCCAGCACAGAATATTCATCAACAGGAGGTGCAGACAGTTTTTGAGGAAGGTTGTTTTTACCTTATTCATGGACATACCTCTATCACACTGTAAAGTTTTAATTAGGAGTCCTGTCTTGAAAATAGTATCCCATTTTCTACATAAAGGCAGCTACTATAGATTGCATTTTGTGTTAGGTTTACCAACAGAGAACCATCCTCCTGCCAACTGTTCCAGAATGCTCTTGCACTGGTAAGCAAGGTACCATAGAGGGCCCTGAAATCATCAGTCTTGTTGCCATCAAAATCACCACAGAGGCTACAGAGAAGCCCTGAATAGACCAAGTGAACCTTGACAACCACACTGTGGCTCCAGGCATAGGTCACACAGAGGCCAAAGTCTGTCAGCAGTTTAGCTGCAGAGCTCCTCTTAATGACCTGGACACTCCCTCACTGCAGTTTAACTAAATGATCGACCAGCAATCTCTTCAACTGAAATGAACATGCAAATTTGTGAGTCTGTGCCTATCTGGACATGTATACTGATCCATTCCCTGAATGTAGCACACACTGACCTAGTCACACATTGTCTCATGAAAAACGCAGCCTTTTCAAACATATAATATGCACACACTATACTTCAGTGTGAGAAAACTGGGCTGAATGCAGAAGCCCCCTCACTTTTTGCCCCCATTTTTAGCTGATACTGATGTTTTCTAATTCTGACTGTGCCCTGGGCACTGCTAACCAGCCCCAGAGACAGTGCTCTGTGATAAATGGATTATGCAAATTAGGCTAATTATAATTGCCTGTACCAACCTACCTTTAGGTCCCTAGTATATGCAAGGGCATATAGGTTTAGCGACCCCACTATAGATAGTACACCGGTAGGTGCACTGCTCTGGTGTCCAGTGTCATTTTAAAGGCAGGCCTGCATTGCAGGCTGCTTTTAAATTGAAGTTAACCCCAAATTCAACTTTGGAGTTAAAAGTACTTCCAAAGTCCTAAGCTACCTTATTTTTACATATAAGCCCCCCCTGAGGTCTGCCCTAAATGCCATCAGGGCTGGGTGCAGTATAAATATAAGCAGGGACTTTATAAAAGGTGTGTTATAAGCCCTGGTGGGGGAAAAACAACCAAATCTGTTTCCCCATTGTAGTCAATGGACTCCATAGGCTAACATGGAGAGACTTTATTTTAAAATAATAAAGTCCTATTTTCCATAGGAAGAGCTAAATATAGCAAGTTTGGAATCAAATTGAATATTATAATAACTCCAACAACTTGCCATTGTTGAATTTTATATAACTAACTCAGGGAAAGAGTTTTAGAACTGTTTCTAAAGTTAACAATTACAGCCCTATAGTGCCCTTTCCTGATTGGTCAGCCTCTGGCAGCCTGAGCCAGGCTGCCTTGATGAGGTATGAAATGGCCTGGGCTGAAACAAAGGAAGCATTTGGTAGGTGGAGAACGGCTACAGCAGATAGCAGAACAGGATGGGGGAAGAGTAGCCAAACTGGTCTTTAAAGGAGGGAAAGCCATTTGGGACAGAAACTGGAGCTCCCCAATTTCCTGCAGCCTCAGCCAGCCAGGTGCTCCCTAATTAAATTAGGAGAGAGGCTGGAAAAGGGTGTGTCAAGGGAAACTTAGCCACAACACTAGGTGGATCAGCCAGATCTAAATTCTAAGATTTAATTTTTGCCATCTTGGATTTTTGGAGAATATTGCTCCTGGGATTCATTTTTGCCACACTTCCCAGGAAGTTGTCACTCAAGAGGGTGGTGGCATGCACTTGATTGGACAGGAGCACCCCCTTGTTTTCACCTCCAGGAGCAATATGAATATGGCAGAGCTGCCTCCCAAATCAGATCCATGCTGGAAGAAAATACAAGAAGAAGAAGGACTGCCCTACTGGACCCCTGACCTGCACCTGGGCATTGCACCCACAAGGACTGCACCAGCTATACACTCTGAGCTTCACAAGAAAAGGACTTTGCCTTGCTTCTGCAACTCCAGGAGAGGACTCCTTGTAAGCTACAGGTACAAAGGAGCTGACAAGAGTCCCCTGCATCAAGTCCTGAAAGAATATCTCAGCTTACTAGTGCCCAGTGGCCATTTAAGGGTTTTAACCAGGTGCATTCTGGGAATTGCAGTTCCAACCTCCAAGGAGCAACTCAGAGCTTCTGGAACACTGAAATATGTTTGTGGACACTTTGAGGACCCTAAAAGTACTCCTGGAAGAAGATCCAGAAGTTTAGAGAAGTTTGGGGAAACCTTGGAAAAAAGCTCCATAAGTGGACCGACCCGATGTCGAGAGTCGAGCCAGAAAACATCGAACGTGACCTGGTCTGACTTGTAGGTGCATTCCACTAAAATACTCTAGAGCCCAGGACTTTCAGGATGTGACTGGGGGCTCGTGGAAAGGCAATCCAATGATGTTGCATCAGAATGGGCATGCTGAGGAGGACCGCCCCAATGTTGTGGAGGAAAAGCGCTGAAAAAAGTTTGAAGGTAAAGTCTTGACCAAGGCCTTCCACACAGTGTATCCACAGAGGGCTCTATCGTGGTCGGCATAAACATTTGTCTTTGCCCCGGGTGAAGAAAGACATCTCAATAAAGTTTCTAAGTCCAACATCACTGAGGCCTCCTGTGCAGTGGGGCATATTTACAAGAAACTGGTGCATCAGCACTGAAGCATCGGTTTTCTTGCAGCACCCCTTGTTAGGGTTTGTGCACAGCAAAGAGCATGTCCCCTCTCACTGCACTAGTGGGTTCTGTAATAGCTCCCTTTTAAACTTACTATTGAAAGCCTTTCTTGTTATCTCACCTTCCCCCCCCCCAAGGCTTCTGTGTATGTTGTTTAATGTGCTGTTTTGTTTACACATTGGGCCTTGCTTTTACCAAGGCTTCTTTAAAACACTCCTCTCTAGGCCATGTGTTAATTTAACTCATTTGCATAATAACTGAAACTCTGCACACCTTTCAAGAACATGTGCAGCATGTGAGGACCACACCCAGCTCTTCAAACCACACCCAGCTCTGCACACCTTTCAAGAACATGTGCAGCATGTGAGGACCACACCCAGCCCTGTCTATAAAAGGCAGCCCTCGAGCCTCGCCCAGTGCTTGTGCTCGTCTACCTCCCGCTTACCTGAGGACAGATCCCTCGGCGCTGGCACTCCTGCTCTCTACAGACTTTCATTGGCTTCAATGGGCGCAGCTGCTGGCTCTTCCTTCTTCCGGTTTCCGGTTCCTCCTTGCCTCAGCCTCTCTCCTACAAGCAACCTGCAAAAGAGAAAGAAGACAAGGTTAGACTGATCAGTATCTCTTGCCAGCAACAAGTAAGTGCAAAACTTTTATTACCTGAAAGAACTTTGACAACAATTTCTGGATTCGTGTATAGACAATTTGAAACAAGATACCTTCCACGAACATTGTGATTCAAACTCTTTGTTACAACAATACTTTGCGGAACTTTGTGAAGCAAACATTTTTTTATGGAACTTTTAAGAATCGAACCGTGGAAACCATTAACAGCAAGGCAAACAGTAAATCAAGGACTTGCACAAATTACATGCTGTATTTTGACGTAAAAGTACAGTATTTGTTTTATAAAAGATTCTGGAAATATGGGAAAAGTGAGTCTGCTATTGGCAATTTAGGCTTTAGTTATATTAAGATGAATGTTTGATATTGATAATTCTGATAACGGTATTTGTTTAATGTTTTAGAAGCTTTAGAGTAATAGAAAGCACATCCCAGAGCAGTAACACATTCCCAAACCTGGAAACTAGAGACCAGGATCCAAGAGGTACTTTTAGAAGAAAATGTCTAATAAATAAAGGGATAGTCAGGAACCCAGTTAGGAATAGGATGTACTTATCTGTTCTTTGTTTATGTTTCATTAGGCACCAGTTTCTACCGAAGTCAGAGAGGGACGCAGATTTGTGCAGCACTTCAACAGTGGAAACGCAAGAACGCTGTTGTCTCTTTATTTTATTTTATCCACTTCCCCCCTTCCCTTGAGCTTCTGTTCTTAGTGCACTGTTTTAAAAACTAGTGTGCTGGAACAAGCAGTTTCAGGGTGGGGTCGGATTGTCTTCAACCTCCATCAGAACTGAACAAGGACTCAGGTGAGCTGGGCTTTGACAGAAGCACAAGCCTTAAATAAAAAAAAATATTTCAGTTCTGGTGGACGAAGAATATCGGGGAAGAAATAGAGGGCGTTGACGTCACGGATATGGCGCAGGCCCTAAATGAGGACTTGGCTCATAATGAATCAGTGTCTGGCATCTTGCAACATATGCAAGAGGAAATAGAGAGATTAAAGGTGGAGAATACCTCTTTAAAACAGGATTTAAGCAGGTATAAATTTAGGGTATCTCAGTGGAACACAGCTTTTACGCCTTTGTTTAAAACCTCCTCAGAGACAGGGGCGCCATCAAAACATACAACTTTGCCTCCCCCAGTTGAGGTCACTGTTAATGTTCCTAATGCTGTGCCCTTAGCAGCACCTGAACGTTTTCATGGAGATAGTAACAAATTCCATGTTTTTATCAATCAATGTCAATTACACTTCGTTTGTAAGCCACAACAGTTCCCTACTGATGCTACGAAAGTGGCATTCGTCTTGTCTTATTTGGGTGGCACAGCAGCCAATTGGTCAATTCCTTTCGTGGAGAGAGATGATCCCATCCTCCATAATTGGAATCAATTTAAACGTACCATGACCAGCCTTTTTGCAAAACACACTTTCATGCAGGCAAGTGATAATGAGCTTTTAAATCTTAAACAAGGTAACAAGGATTTATTGACCTATCTTACTAGTTTTAATCGTTTACTCACCGAGGCACACTGGCCAGAAGAAAAGCGTGTCTCCCTTTTCTATAAAGGTTTGAGAGACGAGTTAAAAGACGCGCTGGCTCATATCGTTGATTTGCCAGAAGACTATTCGGACTTTGTAGATTTAGTTGTGAAATTAGAACATAGACTAGGAGAAAGAAAGGGAGATAAATACAAACTGGAATAACGGTTAACTTGTATTAGACACGAGAAGAAAGACCCAGATAATAAACTCCCTGAACCTGAGCCTATGCAAATAGGGACACTCAGAGGTTCACTCACATCAGAGGAAAAAGAAAGAAGGAGAAAACTTCAATTATGTTTATATTGTGGAAGGGCAGGTCACTTTGCCAGAGAATGTCCAGTAAAGCCTAAAAATCCACGAAAGGGTGCTGTTTCCTCCACCTCCTCAACTGAATCGGGAAACGATTAAGCTCGACAAGGGGAGAGGTTACTTGTTCGAGGAAACATCTTAATCAAACCTCTAATGCTGCAGCCTTCATGGTACCGCGCATACCTAGACATTTCATAATTCAGGTCGTTTTAATTGTTACTACCCAAGTGAGGCATTCTCTCCCTGTCCTACTGGACTCAGGCGCGACAGGAAATTTTGTGGATAATAAGTTAGCTGAGAACTTAGGACTTCCTATGTGCATAAAGCCTTGTCCAGAAGCAGTATGTGCAGTGGATGGGTCAGAATTGACCTCTGGATTAATCACAAAACAAACAAGTCCACTTGTTATGGTCTGTCAGAACGGGAACACAGAGGTAATTAGCTTTGATCTGATAGATACTCCTAATTTTGGTTTGATTCTCGGGGTACCCTGGTTAACAACTCATAACCCAAAAATTGATTGGGTGAATAGAAATGTTACTTTGGATTCCTCTTTCTGTAGAACCAATTGCTATCAAGAAGCAGGTACAGAACAGAGCACAGTATTACATTGTGCTAGTGTTATACAAGATGAACCAAGTCTCCCTCATGAATATTCTGACTTTAAAGACGTCTTTGATCCAGTAAAGGCTAGTGTGCTGCCCCCACATAGGTCTTATGACTGTCGTATAGATCTTATCCCAGGGGCCCCTTTACCTAATAACAGAGTATATGCTTTGACTGACGAAGAAACCAAATACTTAAGAACCTACCTAGATGACCTACTACAGTCTGGGTTCATCCGTCATTCCACATCTCCGGTGTCATCTCCACTCTTTTTTATCCCGAAGCCGGATAAATCCCTGCGCGCGTGTATCGATTATAGAGGACTAAATAAGGCTACAATAAAGAATAAATATCCTCTTCCTCTAATACCTGTGTTGTTGGATCAGTTAAGACATTCTACTGTATACACTAAACTAGATCTGCGGGGAGCTTACCACCTGGTCCGAGTAAAAGAGGGGGATGAGTGGAAGACAGCTTTCAAGACAAAGTTTGGTTTATTTGAGTACACAGTAATGCCCTTTGGGTTATGTAATACCCCTGCGGCCTTTCAGTTCTTTATAAATGAGGTCCTACACGAATTCCTGGACGTTTGTGTCATAGTACACATAGACGACATCCTCATTTACTCTAAGAACTCAGAAGAACATACCCAACATGTTTGTGCAGTATTATCAAAGTTAAAAGAAAATCATCTTTTTGCTAAGTTAGAAAAGTGTACTTTTAATGTCAGCAAGGTGGACTTTTTAGGATACTGCCTGTCACCTCAAGGAATAACTATGGATGTAAAGAAAATCAGTGCTATTGCTGATTGGCCAGAACCATCCTCTGTAAAAGATATTCAGAAATTTCTGGGTTTCGCCAATTTTTATAGGAGGTTTATTGCACATTTAGCAGACATTGCGGCCCCAATAACTACCTTGTTGCGGAAAGGGCAACGATTTCTTTGGACTGATGAGGCGGCACACGCCTTTCAACTCCTAAAACAAAAGTTCACTTCAGCCCCAATTCTGAAACATCCTGATCCTGACTTGCCATTTTTTGTTGAAGCGGATGCTTCACAAGTAGCTTTAGGAGGAGTTTTCTCTCAACGAGATGCAGTAGATGGCCAGTTACATCCTATAGCCTTCTATTCCAAAAAGTTATTACCAGCTGAACAAAATTACACTGTGGCTGAAAGGGAACTACTAGCTATCAAAGTAGCCTTTTCAGAATGGAGGCACTATTTAATGGGAGCCAAGTACCCAGTTACAATCTTTTCTGACCATAGGAACCTACAGTTTTTTGGATCACTTAAAGCATTAACACCACGTCAGATGCGCTGGTTAATTTTTTTTAGCACATTTGACTTTGTAATAACCTATAGACCAGGTTCACAACAAATTCAATCTGATGTGTTATCTAGATACGGACATACTTCAGACATGAAACAAGATAAAATAGGAGAACCCATTATTCCTCCCCAAAAGTTTTTGGCACCAGTACAACAGAAGGATTTCATCACAGATCTATATAATGCACACATGCAAATAGCACCTCAGGATTGGTTAAAAGATTCCCATAACACAATACAACGAGGTTTATTGTATCACGACAACATGCTGTTAGTGCCCACCTCTGAATTACAAACACAGGTGATAATTTGGCATCACGCCTCACCGTTGGCAGGTCATCCTGGTTGGGTAAAAACCCTGGAAAATGTGCAAAAACACTTTTGGTGGGACACTATAAGAAAGGACATTAAGCAATTTGTCACTACCTGTCCAATTTGTGCAAGACATAAATCTTCTCATAAGGCCCCTGACGGTTTGTTAATACCAATGCCAACACCCAAGCAACCTTGGCACACTGTGAGCGTAGACTTTATTGTAGGTTTACCACCTGTAAAATCTTTCACAATAGTGTTGGTTATAGTGGATTTTTTATCTAAAATGGCACATTTTGTACCATTACGGAAATTACCCACGGCGGCAGAATTTGCCGATATTTTTATAAGGGAAATTGTGCGTTTACATGGTTTGCCAAGCAAAGTGGTGTCAGACCGAGGGAGCCAGTTCAACTCTAAATTTTGGAAATAATTATGTAAAAAACTGAAAATAGATGTGGCATTATCCACTGCTTTCCACCCAGAGACAGATGGACAGACTGAACGACTGAACCAAACCTTACTTCAAACGCTACGTTGTTTATTGGCTGATTATTCTAGTGAATGGTTGGAAGCTCTCCCTGTAGCGGAGTTTGTTTATAATAATACTGAGCATTCAGCTCTACTTTGCTCACCATTCTATTTCTTGCAGGGGTATCATCCAAGAGCTATACCCATTTTGTTAGAAGATTCTCTGTTACCTACAGTAACGGATAGACTAATAAGGTTAGGTGACATACAAGACAAAGCCAGGAAACATTTATTAAAGTACAAGGAAAGCGTGAAAAGACAAGCAGACAAACACAGATCTGAGGCCCCAATGTATAAAATCGGTGACAAGGTATGGCTCTCCACAAAGAACCTAAACATAGAGGGATCCCGAAAGCTGCAACCACGTTTCATTGGACCCTTTAGTATAACTGCCATAGTAAACCCGGTAACAGTAAAATTAGATTTACCAAAAGAATATCCAGTACATACTACATTCCATGTGTCCTTGCTTAAGCCGTACAATCCAAAAACCCGACCTGAACCACCACCTCCACCCATACCAATTAAGGGAAATCTAGAATATGAAGTGAAAAGCATAAAAGACTCAAAAAGAATTAGTGGACGTCTGTTTTATTTAGTAGAATGGAAAGGATATGATGAATCTGAGAATTCATGGGAACCAGCATCATATGTACATGCCCCACAGCTGATTAGACGGTTTTATTTAAAAAATCCAGGAAAACCCCGTCCTGTAGGAGGGCCTTTGAGGGGGGCAACTGTTATGGTTTGTGCACAGCAAAGAGCATGTCCCCTCTCACTGCACTAGTGGGTTCTGTAATAGCTCCCTTTTAAACTTACTATTGAAATCCTTTCTTGTTATCTCACCTTCCCCCCCCCAAGGCTTCTGTGTATGTTGTTTAATGTGCTGTTTTGTTTACCCATTGGGCCTTGCTTTTACCAAGGCTTCTTTAAAACACTCCTTTCTAGGCCATGTGTTAATTTAACTCATTTGCATAATAACTGAAACTCTGCACACCTTTCAAGAACATGTGCAGCATGTGAGGACCACACCCAGCTCTTCAAACCACACCCAGCTCTGCACACCTTTCAAGAACATGTGCAGCATGTGAGGACCACACCCAGCCCTGTCTATAAAAGGCAGCCCTCGAGCCTCGCCCAGTGCTTGTGCTCGTCTACCTCCCGCTTACCTGAGGACAGATCCCTCGGCGCTGGCACTCCTGCTCTCTACAGACTTTCATTGGCTTCAATGGGCGCAGCTGCTGGCTCTTCCTTCTTCCGGTTTCCGGTTCCTCCTTGCCTCAGCCTCTCTCCTACAAGCAACCTGCAAAAGAGAAAGAAGACAAGGTTAGACTGATCAGTATCTCTTGCCAGCAACAAGTAAGTGCAAAACTTTTATTACCTGAAAGAACTTTGACAACAATTTCTGGATTCGTGTATAGACAATTTGAAACAAGATACCTTCCACGAACATTGTGATTCAAACTCTTTGTTACAACAATACTTTGCGGAACTTTGTGAAGCAAACATTTTTTTATGGAACTTTTAAGAATCGAACCGTGGAAACCATTAACAGCAAGGCAAACAGTAAATCAAGGACTTGCACAAATTACATGCTGTATTTTGACATAAAAGTACAGTATTTGTTTTATAAAAGATTCTGGAAATATGGGAAAAGTGAGTCTGCTATTGGCAATTTAGGCTTTAGTTATATTAAGATGAATGTTTGATATTGATAATTCTGATAACGGTATTTGTTTAATGTTTTAGAAGCTTTAGAGTAATAGAAAGCACATCCCAGAGCAGTAACACATTCCCAAACCTGGAAACTAGAGACTAGGATCCGAGAGGTACTTTTAGAAGAACATTTCTAATAAATAAAGGGATAGTCAGGAACCCAGTTAGGAATAGGATGTACTTATCTGTTCTTTGTTTATGTTTCATTAGGCACCAGTTTCTACCGAAGTCAGAGAGGGCCGCAGATTTGTGCAGCACTTCAACAGTGGAAACGCAAGAACGCTGTTGTCTCTTTATTTTATTTTATCCACTTCCCCCCTTCCCTTGAGCTTCTGTTCTTAGTGCACTGTTTTAAAAACTAGTGTGCTGGAACAAGCAGTTTCAGGGTGGGGTCGGATTGTCTTCAACCTCCATCAGAACTGAACAAGGACTCAGATGAGCTGGGCTTTGACACCCCTGCCCCACCTGACAACAGCTTGGTTGCCCTGTATTTACAATATGGCACACCATTGTGGTCATTAGGCCAATAGGGCAAAAATGTTTGATGCTATTGTGGCGCTGTGCTGCACTAGCATCAAAAACTTTTACGATAGTGCAGGAAAGTGCAGGGAGGCCCATAGATTTCAATGGATGTGTCATTTTAACGTCTTCTTTAGCAGGCATTAAAAATTACAGAAAAAAATGGCACAGTGAAATCTTGTAAATTTCACTGCACCATTTTTTCGAGCCTCCCCGAGCTAGGATGCCGGACTTGCATGCATTATGCCTGACACAGACATAGGTGCTCATTATGAACACAGCAGGAAAGACCGCACCGCCGGCAGTGGCGGTAACTACCGCCAACAGGCTGTCTGTCTGGACCATCAAATAATGAAGCACATGAAAAACAGGCAGCGTGATAACCACTCACTTCCAGCAGAGGAGTGCCGACATCAATGGAAGAGGCTACCCACAGGCCGATGGAAATGCCCTACCCGCCCAACAAATAATGAAGCATAGTACTGCGTCAGTTTCGGGGCGGGAACCATTACCACACAAAGCCTGGCGGAAACTAACCAAATAAAAGGAAACACTCACAGTAGGCACACACAACACGCAAAAACAGACATGGAGAAAGAATTGGAAATCATGCCATTGCTGCTCTTTGACATATACCGCCACGACCGTGACTGCCGACGAAGACAATGACGGTAAGTACTGCAACCTACTAAGCAAGGGAAGAAAGAGCACAGTTACACAAACACCCACCCCACCCACCCTGCAACGCACTCCCAACCCCTCACACCATCACAAGCCATGCACACCAGAACAAGAGGTACTTACCCGTCACAAGGCCAATACAACCTGCCCAAAGTACACACATGTGCACAACACACCCCCACAATGAAACTATGAACCACGTCTCCAGAGTATGCCAACAGCAAAACTGGGCACACAAACTTTATTAAATGATGAAAATTCAATGTTCCAATAAGGCCATTGGCCAGTCCAACAGAAAAAGGCTGAAGGGCCCATATGGGCCGAACTTGACTCCCACTTGCGCACATGGTACTCCACTATAAAGGGACATCAATGGGGCAGCCAGGCCCCTCAGGGAACAGGGGCATGGGGTGGCAGGGGTGGTGACTTACATCTGGGAGGGGGGGCTTGGGCTTATGTTTGGGAGGTGGAGGGGGCTTGGGATTAGCCTTGGAAGGTGGGGGAGCGGGCTTGGACCGGGGGGTGACAGATGGACCAGGGACAGCACAGGACTTCCTGCTCACTGGGGAAGGGGCCCAAGAATGGGAAGGGCGGACTGGGGCTGACTTAGAAGTGGAAGGAGTGGAGAGGACAAGGAGGTGGGCACGTTTAGGGATGAGATGGGGTAGGCCAGTAGATTAAAAAAGGTCAACACGGGACAGGAAATGTTTTTTAGGGGCAGTTGGGGTGGACATGGGGGAAGGTGTGGGAGTAGAGGTAGAGGGAATGTTTGTAACAGGTGTAGGTGTGGTGGATGTGGATGCGGGTGCCTGTACAGTATGCTGAGGTGTGGTGGATGTGTGTCTGGGAATGTATGAGTGTTTGTGGAGGAGGGGGTGGACATAGTGGGACAATACAGGCTGCCAGTATACATGAATGTTGTCTGGGTGTCTGCGAGTTTGGTGAGTGTGCTGCATGTGTCAGTCAATGTCGTTGTGGTGAGTGCAGGTGTGGTGTCTGGGGTGCATGACTGGATGTCTGATATTGTGGTGACTGCAAGAATGGGGTCAGCAACAGTGAATGATGGTGCAGTGCTTGTGGGTGTGCATGTAGAGCTGACAGACAGGGAAGCAGGAGAAGTGAACACACTGGGTGAAGTGGGTGTTGTCATGTGTGCCTTTGTATGTTGGCTGTGTGTATGCCTGTGGTGGTAAGTGTGGTGCTTGTGTTTCTGTGTATGTTTTTTGTGTGTTGAGGCATGTGCATGGCTGTCTGAACGTGTGCTTGGGATGGGTGAAGGGAGTGGGGTGTTGACGGGGGCAGAGGTGGTTGAAGGGGGGACGGAAAGGCCAGGGACACTGGCTGCCGTCAAAGAGGAGGACAGAGTCTGAAAAGATCTCTGTAGGCCAGACATGGCACCGTGACTGCCTTCCAGGTATGCACTGCACTGCTGCATATGGGATGCTAGCCCCTGGATGGTATTCATAATGGACGTCTGCCCTACAGAGATGGTGTTCAGGAGGTCAATAGCCTCCTCCGTGAGGGCAGCAGGGCCCACTAGGGCAGGGGATGAGGTGCCTGGGGTGAAGGAGACGCCCACCCTTCTGGGTAAGCGGGTATCGGAGGAGGTATCAGAGTCACTACAGCCAGTGGTAGTAGCCTCCCCCGTGGTACTCCCCTCGCCCTCCAACCCACTGGTCCCCATGGTGTCGGTAGGCTCTGCCTCCTTGGAAAGGTGGGCCACTGCACCCCCACTCGCCGGTGCCACTGCTCCCTCACCAGATGATGCGTATGCACACAGACAACACAAGAGTACATGGGTGGGGAGAAAAAACATGAGAGAAATATGTAAATACCTGAATAGATGTACATATGTGGTTCACTCATACTCCCACCCAGCTTACACACATACATGCAGCACCTACAACTATAGTCATGCCTGTGCCCCTGACTAATGGCCACAACCCTAGCATACAACTCTTCTCCCACATGACACAAGGTCCTGATGAACTGCAGACCTGCCCCTCAACATCTCCGTACAGATGGGGCCCGGATTGCTGTAAGACACCTGTCAGAGTACCTGACACTAGACAGCATACATCCGACAGCAACCTCAGACATCCATCAAAGAGCATGATATGGTGTTGGTACTCGCCCCCTTGTGGCTGCTGTGCAGCCTTCAAGCTCCTATCCAAGTCTGATGCAGCGCATTAGAGGGGTCAGGGCCAAACAGGCACCCCTTCCTCAGTGGGAGGACTTCCCTAGCTGGGCCTCGCAGGTCTTCCTGGCCCAGCGCCGCACGTCCTCCCACCGCTTCCTACAGTGGGTGTTCCACCAATTGTAGACCCCCTGGGTCTGCACCTCCCTGGCGATGGCCTGCCAGAGTGCCTTCTTCTGATGGGCGCTGACCTGTAGGGGACACACAGAAAAGAAACACAGAGTTCAGAAAATGGCTTTGTGATACTGCTGACTATACGTCCCCTATGGGACAGACACTTCACAACATAATTTCACCACCTCACTCACGGTACTCGCCACACAATCTATGCCTGTGCAGGTACATACCAACCACACAGGTATACAGTAATCCGCCACCATCGCACACATCCATGCACATTAACCGCCTACTCACCTGAACCTCTGGTCGCCCATATAACTTGGCATACAGGGGTAGGACCCCATCCACCAGCTTCTCCAGCTCCTCCGTGGTGAAGGCCAGGGCCCTTTCCCCTGTGACTTGTGCCATTTGATTAACCAGAGTCAGGACACAGCAGCACACTCAGTGGAGTACTTCCATGCACGGGATCCGGGAGTCAATTGAATCTGGGGTGACGACATGGCGTATGCTCTGTGGCAGTGTGCACCGTCACCCCCGGCAGCGATCATGATAGGCCTAAATTCCCCATTGACAACCATGTTAACCAATGAATGGCTGCACAGCGGTGAACGCCTTACGCCATTACAAAAACCGCCAACAGAATGAGGTCCCTTCCACTGCTACATATCTGGATGGCCGGGGGCTGCCATTTTGCTAGCACAATGCAGATATTTAATTGCCATGGGTCCCATGCAGGCCTTTGGACCCCATTCCTCAGTCGCATGCACACATGACTCTTTCCTCCCCATAACAGTCCAGACGTTACACCTCATACATGTCCCTACAGTTGTACATCATACATCACTTGTGTGTAACCTACATATTGTACAGCAGTTAATAATACACAACATGTTGTGCATATGTATATGTGTCCGTTACATGTGATCTCCACTTTCCCTAAGTACAGACCCATGTGGCGAGGGAGGGCCCCATCTGTGTACAGACCTCTTGTTAATGTGGAGACCATGGTGGAACGTCACATCATTATCAACTACAGACTCAATCGTGCTACAATCCATGAGCTATGTGCATTACTGGATCCAGTACTGAGACCTGCAAATCGGAATCAGCATGCCATCCCTACTGAAGTGCAAGTGCTATCTGCACTCCATTTTCTGGCCACGGACTAATTTCAGGTGACAGTGGGCATGGGTGCAGGGTTCTCACTGCCAATGTTTAGCATCATCCTTTCCAAATTCCTGGATGCTTTTGTACTACACCTGCAGACATATGTGAAGTTTTCCCACAGGGCTGATCTCCCTGACATCAAGTCTGAATTTTATGCCTTTGCTAACATATCCCATGTGATAGGTGCCATAGATGGCACCCACATTGCTCTCATTCCCCCAAAAGTAAATGAACAGGTGTACAGGAAACACTTTCACTCAATGAACATACAATTGGTGTATACTGCAGACCAGTACATATCACATGTGAATGCCATGTTTCCAGGATCAGTCCCGCATTCATTTGTCCTGAGGAACAGCAGTGTACCACACATGATGGATCTGATTTTGTACATATCTGACAGCCAGGCTGTCTGCAAGTAATGGCAGTCTGTTACAGTCCTGTTCCAAAACATTTTTGCAGGTGAGTCTGGCTATCCCAACATGCATTGGCACCTGTGAGAAATCCTAGGACAGATGCTGAGAGGAATTACAATGAGGCCCATGGACATACTAGAAGGGTGATAGAGCGCACTATAGGTCTCCTGAAGGCTAGATTCCGTTGCCTCCATGTCTCCGGGGGTTCCCTGTGCTATGGCCCTGAGAAGGTGTGTAGAATAGTGGTGGACTGATGCATGCTGCACAACGTGGCTGTGAGGAATGCTCTCCCCCTAATGGAGGAGGAGGGTGCTGTGTATCCAGACATGCATCATGTGAGAGGGGATGAGAGTGATGGTGAGGATGAAGAGGGGGAAGATGTCCACTCCAGGAACCAGCTGATCCAACTATACTTCCAGTGATCATGAGGTACTGTTCACTGATGATGTTGTCTGCAATGCATAACAACTGTCTGACATATTCACTATTGGGATGTGGGGCATGTAGTCATTGACAGTGTTACCTGAATATAGAGGTGGCATGTGCAATTAAGACAAAGATGGTGTACATTTCTGTTTACTCCACACAATGTTGTGTGTGGGGTGCCATTCCTGCAATAAAGGTCTGATTATGGAATTGACTTGAAAATGCATTCACATTTACAATTGATTCATCAATATGACAGGGGACATACGATTTGGTGTACATGTGTTTTATTTGGTGTCCTTAATGCATTGGTGTGCTTTACAGAGTTAGGGAGTGGGTTAATAGTGGATGTCCATACTAGGTACATGGGCTCAACAATTGGTGACAGTGGGTATAGGTCCATCTGTCCCTTGCAAGTTGTCATGTTGCTATTGATGGGTGAGAATGGTGGCACAGTGGCACACTTGGGAGACAGTCCGTGTCAAAGTCACTTCTTGGTGGTGGGCTTGGGTTTGGCAGGTGTTCCTATGCCATATCTGGGTCTGAGGGACTGTTTGAGGGTCTGGTGCTGGGCTGCAGGGATATGGGTGCTGGTCTCCTGTGTGTCCTTTCCAAGTGCATCCAGTCCAGTTGCTGCTGCTGATGTAGATGGCTGGTCTGTGTCCTGGTCAGTAGTATGGGCTTCCTGGTTTGTGGGGGTCTCAGGCTGGGTTATGTGGTTGTGCTGCAGCACCCCAGCTATGGTGGCCATGGTGGCATTCAGTTGTTTCCACTGCTCCATGGTCTCTTGATGTTGGGCTATCTGCAACCTTTGACTCTGTTCCAGGGTGGCCCATCCTGTCCTGGGTATGGTGATATGCTCCCAGGACCTCAGAGATCACCTCATGGGCTGCAGCATCTATCCTTTGGCCTCCCCCCTGGGCCACTGATGCCCTCCCACTCAGCCTAGTCCCCTGTGCCTGTGTCCCCTGCACAGGTCTGGCAGTGCTACTTGTACTGGGGCCATCGTCATCCTGCCTGTTAGTAAGTGGAGACTTTGGCCTCTGTACTTGTGTTCCACCAGTCTGTGACCTGGATCCACTGGTGTGGGGTCGTATGGCCAGAGCTGATGTTGGTGGCTGGGTGGTAGGGGTGTCAGTGGTATCCTGGGTGGGGCTGCTGGAGGGTGACTGTCTAGGACTGTGTGACGGGCCAGGGTATTTCTCACTGTCCACACTTCCCTCTTCAGTGTCCTGAGTCAGGCCTCTGTCTCGATGTGGGGACCTGGCACTCCTTGGCCTTTCTGTCAGGGTGGCATGGGTGGTGGTGCCTGTGGGGGGGAATGCACATGTATGTTACATTTACTAAATCGGATGAGGATGCACAGCTCTGCCCTATTTTGTGCAGTTTCTTCCCCTGTTGGGCCATGCAGGGACCTATAGTGGGGTTTCCATTGTATTTTGCTTGGGATGTGGAGGTGCCTTGTGGGTGGTGTAGTGCCATTGTGATTCCTTGCAGGGGTGGGTTGCTGTGCACAGGGGGAGGGATGTGGACCTGTTAGTGGTTTGTGGGCATGCAGGGTGAGTGGATGTAGTGATTGTGGCCTGGGTGGGGTAGTGGTCCTGGTGGTAGTTGGAGGGGTGGGGTGGTGCATGCATTACAGGTGTGGTGGATATGGGGTAATTGTAGGTGATTTACCCAAGTCCATCCCTCCAGTGAGTTCAGTGAGGCCCTCAGGGTGCAGGATGGCCAGTACCTTTTCCTCCCAGTCGGTGTAGTCGGCGGTGCAGGTGGGGGTCCTCCCCCAGTCTTCTGTACGGCGATGTTGTGCCTGGATGCCATGGACCGAATCTTCCCATGTAGGTTGTTCCATCTCTTGCAGATGTTGTCCCTCGTGTGTGGATGGTTTCCCACTCCGTTGACCTTGTTCACTATTGTCTGCCATAACTCCATCTTCCTGGTGATGGGTGTGTGCTGGACCTGTGCCGCGCAGATTTGTGGCTCGACCATGAGTATTTCGTCCACCATTGTTCGTAGCTCCCTATCTGTGAAGCATGGGTACTTAGGGGGTGCCATTGTGTATGTTGTGGGTGGGTGTTGTGTGTATATTGGTGAGGGTGCTGTCGTATGGTTGGGTGTGTGACTTGTGTGATGCTGCATTCAGTGTCTGCGTGCTGTGTTGTCAGTCTCAGTTGTCCTATTGTCCTATTGATGATGCAAAGGATTGTGGGCTGTGTCTGTGAGTGTTTTATAGTGTTGTGGATGTGTGTCAGGTGTGTGGGTTTCGAATTTGCCAATGTGTGCATTTCCTGCTGTTAGGTCCCATTGCTGGCTGTGGCCAATGGCCGTTCGACATCCACTAACCGCCGCGGTGATTTGTGCATCATTATTTGGTGCGCAGGGGATTTGTCTGCTTGCCAGGGGTTGGGTGGGGTGTGCAGCCTTTCTTCCGACAAGTGCCCTGGCGGTGACTGGAGGTAGCAGTATTTTTTGGCAGTTTCAGTTTTTGTCATCATTATATGGCGGGTTTCTGTTCACCGTTGCCACGGCGGCCGACGGTGTTTACCGTCATGTTCATAATGAGGGCCATAATGTGGTGCAAGGGGTTTTAAAGTGGCTCAATGCATGCATTGCACTTCTTTGTAAATATAGGGAGCAAAAATGCCACATTAGTGTAAATAAAATTATGCTAATGTGGCGCAAAGAGGAGATAGTGGCTTGTAAATATGCCCTTGTGTATTCGAGAAGGGCTCCATCGTGGTCCGCCTCAACTTTTGACTTTGCCCCGGTTGGAGGAAAATCTTAAGTGTGAAAGTAAAAGTTTAACCAAGGCCTCCCGCTCAGTGTAGCCAAGCAGGGTTCAATCGCTGTCAGCCTCAAATGTTTACTTTGCCCCAGTCGAGTATGAACAGATGTCCTAGGTTGGCGCTTTTGGTTTTTAGGCACTAGAAAGCATTTCATCTTTAAAAATTCATACTGCTGGTTCCCTACATTGGATTTTTATCATTTTGGTGTCATTTTAAAGATACAAATATTCCCTATGATTATAAATTGGTGTTGGATTTCTATTGTGTTTTGTGTTTTACTTATTGACTGTTTGGTTGATATTAAATGTTTTACACACCTGTCTCCTAAATTAAGCCTAACTGCTCGTGGGCGAAGCTGCCAAGGGTTGAGCAAGGATTAATTTATTGAGACCTTGACTGGACCTAGTGGAGATTTGTGGCCTATTGCTAAGAGAAGGTACCTACCTGCCCTTACCAATAATCCACTTTTCCAGCATTCAGCATGTACCATATTAGCTACTTTCCCTGTTTTTCTGTCATGCACTTATGTGCTCAACCACAGCCAAGTTCAATTGAAGTAATGCATCTGTTCTCTAAACAATACCACTATTCCTTTAGCAATACCTTTATCTGATACAGCCAACCACAACAAGAGGGTCAGACCTTTCATGTAACACATGCACCTTTGCAATCAAAAGGACCAGTTTTCTCCTGGAGGCACAATAAAGCTCCCATTTGGAGTTACTTGCCTTAATGCATGCCTAATAAATTGTAATACACATATGGATTTATAGTTTCAATTACTTTCCACTCTGAACATTTGTTTCTAGCAACCTCCGGTAAAGAGAAAAACACATGGCTGTGTACAGAGTGTATAGGTTTGCTATTCACCTGCACTTTATTCTTTTGACCAACAACTATCGATACCAGCTCACTACAGACTTTTATTTAGATGAATCATGCTCAGGCCACAATGGTGGATGTCCTGTGTTCGTTAACAACCTGGGGCCCAATTCATAAGGGTAAACTTAGACCAAGGGGGTCATTTTGACCTCGGCGGACTTTTTGAAAGACCGCCGAGGGACCGCCGTGGGGAAGACCACCAGTGGTGGTGGTTTTCCGCTCGGCCTATTTCGGACGGAGAGCCGCCAACAGCCATACTGGCGGGAGGCGGAGAAGTGGAGGTTGCTCCACCTCCACCGCCACGCCAACAGAACACCGCCCAGCGAATCACGTCCTGTGATTCGCCGTGGCGGTGTTCTGTTGGTGGTGTGGTGTCGGCGGAGCTGCCCCCATGGCTCCCGTCCCCTCCCGGAGGATCGTCGGACCAGGTAAGTCGATCGTCCGTGAGGGGTGGGTGGTGGGGTGGGTTGGGTGTTGTGTGCGTGCATGGGGGTGTGCGTGTGTGTATGTGAAGGGGTGGTGAGTGCGTGTATGCTTCTGGGGGTGTTGTGTGTATGGGAATGAGTGCGTGTATGTCTGTGGGTATGTCAGTATGGATGTGTGCGTGAATGTTTGAATGTGGGTGTGCGTGTCTGCCTGTGTGTGTGTATGTAGGCATGTATGTCGGCGTGTGTGCGTGTGAGTGTGTAGGTGGTGCCTGCGTGCGTGCGTGTCGTGTGGGAATGGGTGATGTGATGTTGGGGGTCAGGGTGTGGAGGGGGGCCCTGCCACCTTTGGGGGGTGGCAGGGGTGGTGGGGGGGTAAGGGAGGGAGTCGGGGTGGGGGTGGAGGGTGGGGGAGACCCCTGTCAGTGCCAGGAAAGGAATTCCCTGGCACTGATAGTGCTTACCGCCATGGATTTCATGGCGGTTCAAACCGCAGGAAATCCACGGTGGTAAGCCGGGTCAAAATACCGCCGGCGGTATAGTGACAGCCGCTGGGCTGGAGACCCTGTTCTCCAGCCCGGCGGTCGTCTCCACCCTGGCGGGCGGAACGGAGAACCGGCGGATGACCATGGCGGTAACCGCCATGGTCATAATTCCATGAGGGGAGACCGCCAGCCTGTTGGCGGTTTTACCGCTGGTTCTCCGCCTTCCGCCAGGGTCGTAATGACCCCCCAAAAGTCTAAGAGCCTCATTCCGACCCTGGCAGCTGGCAGTAAGGTGGCGGTAACATCGCCAACAGGCTTGCGGTGTTCAGCCAGCTATTATGACTGTAGCGTAATAGCCACGGCCATACCGACGGCCCCTCCGCTATACCGCCAGGCTTCCACCTGGCGGTCATAATCCCCAGCGCAGCGTTGCAAGCACAGCTGCCCTGGGGATTATGAGTCCCCGACCGCCAGCCTGGCCACGGCAGTAAACACAGCCATGGAAAGGCTGGCGGTAAGGGTGACTTGGGGTGCCCCTGGGGGCCCCTGCCCTGCCCATGCACTTGGCAGAGCAGGGGCCCCCCAAGAGCAGTAATGCACTTCCTCTGCTCTTACTGCTCTGTGTGCCTTGCAGCATGTCTCCAATACACATCTGGGGTAGCTGACAGCGACACTTTGTGCATTCCCTCTAGACAGCCACGTATACAGCAAGGGAGGGTGTGACAGAGAACTCATCTGCATTCATCTGCATTCTGATAGCTCTTCCTGGGCAGAATGAGAGGGGAGGGGGAGCTGGCACTTACACTTCAATAGGCAGTGCCCTCTGTCCCACACAAAGGTTGATTACCCCCTACTGATAGTCTGGAGCCAGGGCTGGGATGAACGGGGGCCTGTTCACTTTAATGAGCTGCTTTGAAGTCACCCCCACTTCAAAGGCACATTTGTGTTTAAGTACTGTGGCTCTGACCCACCAAGACAGATCACTACTGGATCTGTGAAGAACTCTGTCAGGAGTAAGGATTGATGTGCTACAAAGATTGTCACTCTGCTTGACTGACTGGTCTGAGACACTGCTTCACTGTTTTGCTGAGCTGCCCCTGCTGCCTGCTGATCTTTGTCCTGCTGAGGACAAGGACTAGCCCCATCACACTTGAACCCAGAGTGATTCCAAGGTCTTGCCTGCTTACCCCCTGTTCTCTAGCAGTATCAGGAACATCAAAGACTGCATACAACTCTGTTCCAGCTGCTGGACTCTACCATCTGTGAGTCCTACCCTTTCCTGAGGTGTTAACCCAGCCCTGGGCCTCAGAAGTGTTTTTTCAGCTGTTCTTCAGCAAGAATCAACACATCAGTGTTGCTGCACCACTTGGAACTGATACAGTGCCCATCGATGCCAACACAGTTCTGATTCAACAACAACAAGGGACCCAACTGTGAGGTTTGTCGATTACTCAGCATTCATCAGAGGACATTATTGTGCTGCTCGCCAGTGACACATCTATCCAACAGCGTAGAATGGAACCAACACATTGGGTTTTCGACGATGAGGCTGCTCCATCCAAAGTACTCTTTCATCAGGCTCTGCGTGAGTCCTGTAGCCAGCCTGCCCTCTATCACGGTTGGCTTGAACTTCAGATTTACTATGGTCTACCCACAAGTAAACTTTTAGCACTATTGACTTCTAAGCACTATTTTGTAGTAAAAATTCATATCTTGAATTCTACTGATTGGATTTTTGTCCTTTTGATCTTATTTTACTCAGATACATATTCTCTAGTTTCCTAAACCTGTGTGGAGTCTTTTTATGATGTTTTCATTATGTTATTGTGTGTGTATGTGTTGCACAAATACTTTGCACCTCTTTAGATAAGCCTGACTGTTCTGTGCCAAGCTTCCACAGGGTGAACATAGGTTATCTCTAAGCATATATCTAGCTTACCCTGACTAGAGTGGTGGTTTCTGCTTATACAGGGTGCATACTCTGACAACCAGAAGCCCGATTCCTAACAAGGTGTCTGTCAGAATGAACTTGTCCCCCAGGTTGTAGTACTGACCATCTATGCTGCTGCCACACATGTTGATACAAATGGAGTTGCCACTGCTCAAAATGTAGCTGCTGCTGAAGAAGAATCCTTCTCGGCATGGCAGAGTGCAGTACAGATTAGAAGTGGAATCAAAGCAGATGGATGGGCAAGCTGTGCCACTGGTCAGGAACATGCTGTTGACGGGACTGGAACAGAAGGCCTCTGTAAAAGAAATGGACGCAGTATGGTGAAGATATTTTTCTCCAAGCCATCATGAATAAATCCCATAACATGAAGCTGAACTGCAATATTGAACTTACAACTGATTTCATTGCAGCATGGTGACTGACAATATGGTCATTAGATAAACTGATCAGTTGCTTATATATACACACACAGTGGAAACTGTGCGGTAGATTCTCCTTTAGTGAGGTGTGCCAAATGTTCATTAAAAAATGTTTTGGTTTTGCTCAGAAATCATAAAACAATTTAACACCTACTATAAACAGCCCAGCTTATATTGAATATGCCACGAATCGCCCAATGTTACTGGTATACATTATACAATGTTGAAGTTTTTGCAATTAAAGAGCCTCCTTCTCACCCATCTGATTATCACTCACTACAAAATCGAGAGTTTCACCACTGCCCAACTGTGATGTTTAATGCCTGACATCGCTCAGTGTAGGCCTGCAAAGCATTGCACAGGGTGGATTGATTCTCTTCGGTGATGCAGAGATGATAGATGCAACTAGATACAATGGGGACATATTTACAAGTGGCCTTAGGCGGTGCAGGCTACTGACCCATATCTACAAGGCCACGCAAAGCCACTTTCCATGGCTTTACATGGCCTTGTAGATATGTGTGAGAAAACAGGACTGATTGCAGAGGCCCCCTGTAGGAGGCTGGCCTGGCTTTTAGTGGGTACCTGATGGTACTTACACCTTGTGCCAGGTCCAGTTATCCCTTATTAGTAGATTAGTAGTGTTCTAGCAGCTTAGGCTGATAGAGGTAGCTATAGCAAAGCAACTAGGAGACATGCAAAGCTCCTACTATATTACTTATATCATATAGCACTATATCATAAGAAACACAATACTCAGAGTTACTAAAAATAAAGGCACTTTATTTTAGTGACGATGGGCCTGATTATAACTTTGGAGGAGGTATTAATCTGTCCCAAAAGTGACGGTAAAGTACCGGATATACCACCAGCCGTATTACGAGTCCATTATATCCTATACAACTCATAATATGGCTGGTGGTATATCCGTCACATTTGGGACGGATTAACACCTCCTCCAAAGTTGTAATCAGGCCCAATATGCCAAAAGTATCTCAGAGGATATACTCCCTTAGGAGGTGTGAGAAACTGGGGCTGATTGCAGAGGCCCCCTAACTTTTTGCCCCCATTTTCCATTTTATGCTGGTGTTTTCCTGACTCTGATGGTGCCCTGGGTACTGCTAACCAGTCCCAGGGCCTGTGCTCTGTGTAAAATGGATATGCAAATTAGGCTAATTATAATTGGCTAAGTTAACCTACCTATAAGTCCCTAGTATATGGTAGGGCATGTAGGTTTAGGGACCACAGCATAGGTGGTGCACACCTAGGTGCATTGCTGAGGTGCCCAGTGTCATTTTAAAAGCAAGCCTGCCTTGCTGGCTGCTTTTAAATTAAAGTTATATGCAAATTCGACTTTGGAATTAAAGGTACTTCCAAAGTCTTAAACTACCTTATTTTTACATATAAGTCACCCCTAAGGTGTGCCCTATGTGCCCCTAGGGCTGGGTGCCATGTAACTATAAGCAGGGACTTTATAAAAATAGATTTATAAGCCCTGGTGAGGTAAAAACAGCCAAATTCGTTTTTCCCTCATTGAAGTAAATGGCCTTCATAGGCTAGAATGGGCAGACTTTATTTTAAATTTTAAAGTCTCCTTAAATGTTACATACCAAGAATTTGGTATCAAATTGATTGTTATAATAAATCCCACAACTTCCAGTTGTTGGATTTAATATAACTAGTGCAGGTAAAAAGTTTAGACTTTACCTAAAAAGTTGCCAATTTCAGCTCTGCATTGTTTTTGCTGCTGTGCTCTGATTGGCCAGCCTGCAGCAGCTTCTGCCAGGCTACTTTAATGAGGTGTGAAGTGGCCTGACTTCACACAAAGGAATGTGCTTGGGGGAGAGAATCTCCCCTCAGCAGATGGGGAAGCAGGAAGGGGGAGGGCTGCCAAACTGGTCTTCAAAGGCAGAGAAGGACATCTGGAGCACCCAGCAACACCCCCACATCCTGCAACCCCAGACAGCTAGGTGCCCCCTTGATTAGATTAGGAGAGGGCAGGAGAGGGGTGTGTTTATGATTTTTAGCCACACCAGTGGGTGGGCTCAGCCAGATCTCTCCTTCAAAAATCAGATTCATCCATTTTGGATTTTTAGAGACTGTTGCCTTCTGGGATGGATTTTTGCCACACTTCCCAGGAAGTGGTCATCACAGGGGGACGACCCTGTCCCTGATAGGAGGACCAGGGCCCCCCTGCTTTTCACCCAGGAGCAAGGATAAAACTGGCAGACCTGCACCCACGCCTCAGATCCCCACCAAATTTCAAGAAGAAAGAACTACAAGGAGAAGAAGGACTGCCCTGCTGGACCCCTGGCCTGCACCTGGACCCTGCACTCAGAAAGACTGCACCAGCTGCACACTTGGGCTTCACCACAAGAAGGACTTTGCCTGGCTTCCACTGGTTCAAGGAGGGACTCCCTGTTTGCTACAGGTGAAAAATTGCTAACCAGAGTCCCCCGCACCAACTCCTGAAAAAGTGACCAGCTGACCACTGTCCAGTGGCCAAAAAGGAGTTTGCGCCAGGTGCACTCTGGGAGTTGAAGTCCGCACTTCCCAAGGACCATCACAGAACTTCTGGACCCTTGGGGTGAGCTGTGGACCCCAAAAGAACCTTAAAAGAACATCTGGGTGAAGCCCCAGAAGTTTGGAAAAGATTGGAGAAATTTTGGAAAAAAGCTCCATAAAGTGACCGACCCGACGCGGAAATTCTAGCCGGCTTGCCTCAACCGCGACCCGGCCTGACTTCGTGGTTCGTCCCGGTAAAGAAAAACATCCGAAAAAAGACTAAGTCCGAACGTAAAAAGTTGACCGGGACCTTCCAGCCATCGTATCCGAGAAGGGCTCCACGGACGTCGGATCAAGATCCAGGTTTACCCCGGTCGAAGGATTTTCATCTCGAAAAAACGACTAAGTCCGAAGGTAAAAATCACCACCGAGGAAACCGACTTCGCGTATCCGGACAAGGGCTCCAGGAGGTCGGATCCAACTGGCAGGTTCGTCCCGGGGAAGAAAAACATCGAAAAAGAGACTAAGTCAGAAGGTAACTTTGTAACCGAGGCCTCCCGCGACTTGTAGCCGAGCAGGGCTCCATCGCGGTCGGCCTGAAAGTTTGACTTTGCCCCGGTCCTGGTGCAACCAGATGACCCGATTGGCGCTTTTCGTTTCTGAGCGCTAGAAAATAATAATACTTTAAAAATTCATATCTCCGGTTCCCCTGAACCGATTTTAATCGTTTTTGTGTCATTTTAAAGATAAAAATATAAGCTATTTTTTATAAATTGGTTTTGGATTTTTAAACTGTTTCCTGTGTTTTATTTAATTACTGTTTTGTGATATTTGAATGCTTTACACTTTGTCTCCTAAGTTAAGCCTTGACGCTCGATGCTAAGCTACCAAGGGTAGAGCTGGGATTAATTTACTGAGACCTAACTGTACTTTTGTGGAGGTTTGTGGCTTGTTGCTAGGTGTAGGTACCTACCTGCCCTACCAATAACCCATTTTCCAACATAATTGGAAGCAGCGACGGGATCCTGTACTTGTGTTCAATATCACGTTACAGTTTTAGATAAAACAAATTAAAAATCCTTTAAATTGTCCTAGTGCAAAAATTGTTTTTAATTTTTAATTTTATTTTATTTTTTTAATTAATTTGGATTAATTTCAATTATTGAATTTTTGTAATTTTTCTAAATTCTTGTTTCCAATTTTTGCAAAAAGTTTTTGGTGACACAAAACTAGGGAACCATGGAGCTTGATCTGGCTAGCCTACCCACACTGACAGTAGTCCAGCTTAGGGGGTTGTGTATTGAAAGAGGGTTGCCTGCAACCACTGATCTCAGGAAGCAAATCCTGATCACATCCCTGACAGCATGGGCTGAGGCCCAAGAGGTAGAGACAGAGGAAGCTCCAGTGGAGGAAGAAAAAGAGGAAGATGCTAACTCTAACCACTCAGGGGAGGGAAGGCATCAGACCCCAAGTGAGGAAGAGGAGGAACGGTCCTCACTGGATACAGTCACTAGGGGCAGACCCAAAGCTAGTGGTAGGAAGAGGGTCCTTTCAGGAGGAGAGAACCCATCCATCAGGGAGAGAGAGCTGGAAGCCCAGCTAGCCTACATAGCTTTGGAGGCAGATAAGCTTGCCCTAGAAAAAAAGAAGTGGGCAAGCAAAGAAAAAAAAGATGGAAGCAGCGATAAAGGAGCTGAGGTGTCCATGGGTGGGGGAGTTTGCCCCAGATTACCCAAGGGGGTGGTTCCTGCTTATGTAGAGGGGGATGACATAGATAAGTGGCTAGGGGCCTTTGAGAGGGCACTCCAAATGAGAAGGGTTAGGCCTCAATACTGGGGTTCCCTTTTGTGGGAGTTGGTCCCCAACTCAGGGAGGGATAGGCTTCTGACCTTAAGGGGGGAGGAGGCAGATTCATACCCTAGTATGAAAAGGTGCTTAGCCAAGAAGTTTGGTCTGACCCCAGAGCAATATAGAATGAAGTTCAGGGACACCCAGAAGGTCAGTACCCAGTCTTGGGTTGACTTTGTAGACACCTCACTAAAAGCACTGGAGGGCTGGATTATTGGCAACAAAGTTAATACTTATGAGGGGTTATACAATCTGATCATGAGAGAGCACATCTTGACCAATTGTATCCAAGAAAGGTTACGCCAGCATCTAGTGGACTCTAAGCTGACCAACCCTAGAGAGCTAGGGGAGGCAGCTGATGAGTGGTTGAGAACCAGGGTGGTTGTCAAGTCCCAGGGGGGAGACTCCAAGAAGGGGGGGACAGGTCCCCAAAAACCTAAGGAGGGAGGTGGTAAGCCCACCACAGAGACTCCCTCTGTACCCCAGAACCCTAAGAAGGAGGAGAGTAAATCCCACTCCCACTCTGACATGCAGAGACAGGGAGACCCAGGGTTAAAAAAGCTCTTGGACAGTAGGGCTTGCTTTGACTGTCAGCAGACAGGTCACTTCAGAGGAGATGCAGCCTGTCCAAAGAAGGTGGTTAGCACTGGGCTGTCCAGTGTAGCCATAGAGGAGGATTCCTCAGATGATGAAGTCCTCCTAGCATTGTGCTGGGAGACAGGACCAGATGGTAAGCTGGTGATCCCTGAGGGTGGGAGTAGGCACTTCCACCACATTCAAGTGAATGGGATCCCTACCACTGGCCTGAGAGACACCTGTGCCAGTCACACTGTAGTGAGTGACCGGTTAGTGACCCCAGACATGTATGTCCCAGGAAAGACAAAGAAAGTCAGGATAGCCACAGGGGAGGTCACCTCCAAACCTGTAGCCATAGTGCCCCTAGAGAGGGAGGGTATCCTTGACTGGATTAGGGTGGTAGTCAGTGCTGACCTTCCCCTAGATTGTATCCTGGGCAATGACCTCCCAGAGGTGAGTCTGGTCACAGATGGGGTGGTCGCCCAGGGCGCCCCCCCAACCCAAAGTCCTGGGGAGTCAGTCCCTACAGTTAGGAGACAGGGGTCCCCAAGAAAAGGAAAGAAGAAAAGGAAGGGTAGGCCACTCTTAAAGAGAGTTCCAGGGAGCCAAAGGCCTTCTGCCCCAGTAGGGGGGGAGCCCAGAGTTGGCACTGGTGAGGCCTCACCTGACCCCAAGGAAGTCCTGAGTAGTCAGGCAGCTGTCCAGATGCAAGGTGTTGCCCCTGCACTGACAGAAGGGAGAGTGGAAGGAGGGTGTCTGCCACAGGAGGTGGTAGCCCCCCACTCTAGACAGCAAGAGGGGTGCCAGGACCCCAAAGATGCCCCTAAAGCAGCTCAGCCACCTGTCAGTGGAGAGCTTAGGGTGTGGTTCTGGGTACTGACAGCTGTCAGTAGCCTCTGCTGGGTGCTAGCCTTCCTGGCAGCACTGTACTTGGCCTGGGAGGCAGACCCCAAGGCCAATAGCAAAGTAGGCCCCCTGACCCTGTTGGTCATGGTGGGGTTGCTCAAGTGTTGGGTGACCTCTTTGGGTAAGCTAGGTCTTGCCCTAGCAAAGTTAGGAGTAGGGGAGGTGGGCACCTCACTACCCAAGTTGGCAGAGAGAGAGGAGGAAGACCCCCCTAGAGGGAAGTTTCAGTTTGGGTTGGGTCCTTTTACTGTTGGGATGGCTTCACTACCCAGAGGGAGTGACCCTGACAGGAGGATATAAGGCAGAGTAGGCCCTGCAAAGGGACAGCCAGTTTTCTTCACTGTCTTCCTCGCCTAACAAGCCAGGAAGACTCTCCCAGGGTTGGGCTGAGTCTCCTGGGCGTGTGGGCTGGGGGGGGGTTGTGTGAGAAACTGGGGCTGATTGCAGAGGCCCCCTAACTTTTTGCCCCCATTTTCCATTTTATGCTGGTGTTTTCCTGACTCTGATGGTGCCCTGGGTACTGCTAACCAGTCCCAGGGCCTGTGCTCTGTGTAAAATGGATATGCAAATTAGGCTAATTATAATTGGCTAAGTTAACCTACCTATAAGTCCCTAGTATATGGTAGGGCATGTAGGTTTAGGGACCACAGCATAGGTGGTGCACACCTAGGTGCATTGCTGAGGTGCCCAGTGTCATTTTAAAAGCAAGCCTGCCTTGCTGGCTGCTTTTAAATTAAAGTTATATGCAAATTCGACTTTGGAATTAAAGGTACTTCCAAAGTCTTAAACTACCTTATTTTTACATATAAGTCACCCCTAAGGTGTGCCCTATGTGCCCCTAGGGCTGGGTGCCATGTACATATAAGCAGGGACTTTATAAAAATAGATTTATAAGCCCTGGTGAGGTAAAAACAGCCAAATTCGTTTTTCCCTCATTGAAGTAAATGGCCTTCATAGGCTAGAATGGGCAGACTTTATTTTAAATTTTAAAGTCTCCTTAAATGTTACATACCAAGAATTTGGTATCAAATTGATTGTTATAATAAATCCCACAACTTCCAGTTGTTGGATTTAATATAACTAGTGCAGGTAAAAAGTTTAGACTTTACCTAAAAAGTTGCCAATTTCAGCTCTGCATTGTTTTTGCTGCTGTGCTCTGATTGGCCAGCCTGCAGCAGCTTCTGCCAGGCTACTTTAATGAGGTGTGAAGTGGCCTGACTTCACACAAAGGAATGTGCTTGGGGGAGAGAATCTCCCCTCAGCAGATGGGGAAGCAGGAAGGGGGAGGGCTGCCAAACTGGTCTTCAAAGGCAGAGAAGGACATCTGGAGCACCCAGCAACACCCCCACATCCTGCAACCCCAGACAGCTAGGTGCCCCCTTGATTAGATTAGGAGAGGGCAGGAGAGGGGTGTGTTTATGATTTTTAGCCACACCAGTGGGTGGGCTCAGCCAGATCTCTCCTTCAAAAATCAGATTCATCCATTTTGGATTTTTAGAGACTGTTGCCTTCTGGGATGGATTTTTGCCACACTTCCCAGGAAGTGGTCATCACAGGGGGACGACCCTGTCCCTGATTGGAGGACCAGGGCCCCCCTGCTTTTCACCCAGGAGCAAGGATAAAACTGGCAGACCTGCACCCACGCCTCAGATCCCCACCAAATTTCAAGAAGAAAGAACTACAAGGAGAAGAAGGACTGCCCGGCTGGACCCCTGGCCTGCACCTGGACCCTGCACTCAGAAAGACTGCACCAGCTGCACACTTGGGCTTCACCACAAGAAGGACTTTGCCTGGCTTCCACTGGTTCAAGGAGGGACTCCCTGTTTGCTACAGGTGAAAAATTGCTAACCAGAGTCCCCCGCACCAACTCCTGAAAAAGTGACCAGCTGACCACTGTCCAGTGGCCAAAAAGGAGTTTGCGCCAGGTGCACTCTGGGAGTTGAAGTCCGCACTTCCCAAGGACCATCACAGAACTTCTGGACCCTTGGGGTGAGCTGTGGACCCCAAAAGAACCTTAAAAGAACATCTGGGTGAAGCCCCAGAAGTTTGGAAAAGATTGGAGAAATTTTGGAAAAAAGCTCCATAAAGTGACCGACCCGACGCGGAAATTCTAGCCGGCTTGCCTCAACCGCGACCCGGCCTGACTTCGTGGTTCGTCCCGGTAAAGAAAAACATCCGAAAAAAGACTAAGTCCGAACGTAAAAAGTTGACCGGGACCTTCCAGCCATCGTATCCGAGAAGGGCTCCACGGACGTCGGATCAAGATCCAGGTTTACCCCGGTCGAAGGATTTTCATCTCGAAAAAACGACTAAGTCCGAAGGTAAAAATCACCACCGAGGAAACCGACTTCGCGTATCCGGACAAGGGCTCCAGGAGGTCGGATCCAACTGGCAGGTTCGTCCCGGGGAAGAAAAACATCGAAAAAGAGACTAAGTCAGAAGGTAACTTTGTAACCGAGGCCTCCCGCGACTTGTAGCCGAGCAGGGCTCCATCGCGGTCGGCCTGAAAGTTTGACTTTGCCCCGGTCCTGGTGCAACCAGATGACCCGATTGGCGCTTTTCGTTTCTGAGCGCTAGAAAATAATAATACTTTAAAAATTCATATCTCCGGTTCCCCTGAACCGATTTTAATCGTTTTTGTGTCATTTTAAAGATAAAAATATAAGCTATTTTTTATAAATTGGTTTTGGATTTTTAAACTGTTTCCTGTGTTTTATTTAATTACTGTTTTGTGATATTTGAATGCTTTACACTTTGTCTCCTAAGTTAAGCCTTGACGCTCGATGCTAAGCTACCAAGGGTAGAGCTGGGATTAATTTACTGAGACCTAACTGTACTTTTGTGGAGGTTTGTGGCTTGTTGCTAGGTGTAGGTACCTACCTGCCCTACCAATAACCCATTTTCCAACAGGAGGTAAGTAAAATACACAAAATATACACACAAACCAAAATCAGGTAAGTATACAGTTAGAAAAGTAGTGCAAACACGGTAGAATACAATGGGATTCAATAGGAGACAATAGGCCTAGGGGCAACACAAACCATATACTCATGCGAACCACTAATGGACCCCAGGCCTAGTGTAGTGTGTAGAGGGTCACTGGGAGTGTAAGAAAACACTAAGGGTGTCCAAGATACCCCACCCCAAGACCCTGAAAAGTAGGAGTAAAGTTACCCTACTACCCCAGAAAGACAGTAAAGTCGAGATAGGGGATTCTGCAAAGACAACAACTGACTACAAAGCACTGAAGACGGATTCCTGGACCTGAGGACCTGTAAAGGAAGGGGACCATGTCAAAGAGTCAATCAAGTGTCCGGGGGGGGGCAGGAGCCTACTAAACCCCGGATGAAGGTGCAAAAGGGCTGCCTCCGGGTGGAAGAAGCCAAAGATTCTGCAACAACGGAAGGTGCCAGGAACTTCTCCATTGGTCAGAAGATGTCCCACGGCGTGCTGGAGGATGCAGAGTTGTTTTCACGCAGTGAGACCGCAAACAAGCCTTGCTAGCTGCAAGAGTTGCAGTTAAAGATAATGGGTGCTGCCTGGGCCCAGGAAGGACCAGGAGGTCGCCCCTTGGAGGAGGAGACAGAGGGGGCACTCAGCAACAGAGAGAGTCCACGCAGAAGCAGGCAGCACCTGCAGAAGCACTTGAAGAGGCATTCAAGAAATCTGAGCACGACGGTCATCACAACAAAAGAGGGTCCCACAAAGCCGGTGGTCAACTCAGCGAGTTGAGCATTGCAGGATGGAGTGCTGGGGACCTGGGCTATGCTGTGGATGAAGGAATCCTTGCAAGAGTGCACAGAAGCCCTAGCAGCTGCAGATCACGCAGTACACAGGATTACTGTCTGGCGTGGGGAGACAAGGACTTACCTCCACTAAATTCAGACAGAAGGACCACTGGACTGTTGGGGTCACTTGGATCCAGCTCCTGTGTTCCAGGGACCATGCCCGTCAAGATGAGAGGGGACCCAGAGGACCGGGGATGCAGAAGTTTGGTGCCTGCGTTAGCAGGGGGAAGATTCTGTTGACCCACAGGAGATTTCTTCTTGTCTTCCAGTGCAGGGTGAAGGCAGACAGCCCTCAGAGCATGCACCACCAGGAAACAGTCAAGAAAACTGGCAGGATTAGGTGCTACAATGTTGCTGGTATTCGTCTTGCTACTTTGTTGTGGTTTTGCAGGCGTCCTGGAGAAGTCAGCGGTCGATCCTTGGCAGAAGTTGAAGAGAGAGATGCAGAGGAACTCTGGTGAGCTCTTGCATTCATTATCTGACGAGAAACCCACAGGAGAGAACCTAAATAGCCCTCACAGGAGGATTGGCTACCTAACCAGGTAAGAGACTATCAGGAGGGGTCTCTGACCTGCTGGCACTGGCCACTCAGAGGTCTCCACTGTGCCCTCACACCTCTGCATTCAAGATGGCAGAGGTCTGGGACACACTGGAGGAGCTCTGGGCACCACCCATGGGGTGGTGATGGACAGGGGAGTGGTCACTCCCCTTTCCTTTGTCCAGTTTCGCACCAGAGCAGGGGCTGGGGGATCCCTGAACCGGTGTAGACTGGCTTATGCAAGGAGGGCACCATCTGTGCCCTTCAAAGCATTTCCAGAGACTGGGGGAGGCTACTCCTCCCCAGCCCTTAACACCTATTTCCAAAGGGAGAGGGTGTAACACCCACTCTCAGAGGAAATCCTTTGTTCTGCCTTCCTGGGACTGGGCTGCCCAGACCCCAGGAGGGCAGAAACCTGTCTGAGGGTTGGCAGCAGCGGTAGCTGCAGAGAAAACCCCGGAGAGCTTGTTTGGCATTACCAGGGGTCCATGCTGGAGCCCCGGGGATGCATGGAATTGGCACCCCAATGCCAGATTTGGCATGGGAGGACAATTCTATGATCTTAGACATGTTACATGGCCATATTCAGAGTTACCATTGTGAAGCTACATATAGGTATTAACCTATATGTAGTGCACATGTGTAATGGTGTCCCCGCACTCACAAAGTCCGGGGAAATTGCCCTGAACAATGTGGGGGCTCCTTGGCTAGTGCCAGGGTTCCCTCACACTTAGTAACTTTGCACCTAACCTTCACTAAGTGAGGGTTAGACATATAGGTGACTTATAAGTTACTTAAGTGCAGTGTAAAATGGCTGTGAAATAACGTGGACGTTATTTCACTCAGGCTGCAGTGGCAGTCCTGTGTAAGAATTGTCTGAGCTCCCTATGGGTGGCAAAGAAATCCTGCAGCCCATAGGGATCTCCTGGAACACCAATACCCTGGGTACCTAGGTACCATATACTAGGGAATTATAAGGGTGTTCCAGTGTGCCAATCAGAATTGGTGAAAATGGTCACTAGCCTGCAGTGACAATTTTAAAAGCAGAGAGAGCATAAACACTGTGGTTCTGGTTACCAGAGCCTCAGTGATACAGTTAGGCACCACACAGGGAACACATATAGGCCACAAACTATGAGCACTGGGGTCCTGTCTAGCAGGATGCCGGTGCAAGATGGTACTTTCCTACACCCCCTGTCTTTTTTCCCCCATTTTTCACTTTTTGCTGGTGTTTTCCTGACTCTGATGGTGCCCTGGGTACTGATAACCAGTCTCATGACCTGTGCTCTGTATAATATAAGTATGCAAATTAGGCTAATTATAATTGGCTATGTCAGCCTACCTATAAGTCCCTAGTATATGATAGGGCATGTAGGTTTAGGGACCCCAGCATACGTAGTGCACCTCACACTAGACAGTGACACAAAAGGAGCTGGGGTGTAGTCTGTATTTCCTGATGAGCCATCTGTGCTAGGAGGGAGGGGAGGAGTGGTTACTTACACCTGAAAGGGCTGTGCTTGTCCTCACACAATGCTGTCTTCAACCCCCTGGTGAGTGTCTGGGGCCTGGCCTGGGAAGGGCAGGATTTCACATTCAAAAGCGACTTTACTTTGAAGTAGGCCTACTTTAAAGGAGAAATTGGGTATAAGAAGGGCACCCAAAACCACAGACTTTAGAACACTTCTGGAAACAAGAGGAACCTCTGCCTGGAGAAGAGCTGAAGAGCTGAGGAGAAGTGCTGCCCTGCCTGTGACTGTGCTTTGTGGAGCTCTCCTGCAGTTGCTGCTTCTGTCAGAGTAAGGGGGCAAAGACTGGACTTTGTGTGCCTTCCATCTTGTGAAGAAATCTCTAAGGGCTTGATTTAGAGCTTGCCTCCAGTTGTTTGAAGTCTTAGGGACAGCAAAGACTTCTCTCTGCCAGCACCTGGGGTCTCTGGAGAGACTCCTGCTCTGACAAGTGGTGCCCTATCCAGTCCCTGGGCCCTTGAAAGGAAAGCTGGTGGAAATCCAAGGAAATCGCCGCTGCTGAATCCAGTGACACCGCCTCCACCCGACGCCGTGACCTTCGCTGGAACGCAGCGATCTTCGCAGGCCCGACACCGATGCAGCCCTGCTGAAGTCCGCGACTCTGTGGAAGTCTCAGCACCACGTCGTGACCGACACCGCTCGAAGTGCGCGGATTCAACGTTTCACACAGAAACCGTGAGCTCCGACTTGCCGCATTGACTTGTTTTCACTCTTCCCAAAGGTACTGTACTTGGGGGTCTACGCGAGTCCGTGTACGGCGCCGCTGGTGTTGGCTTGTTGCGAACGACTCCGTCACGACGCCGTGTTAAAACCTCATCTAAGCATTTTGTGTTTCTAATCGCTATTTTTTAGTTTAATCTTTAAAAATTAATAACTTGACTTGTGTATGTTGGGTTTTTGTTATTTTGGTCTTGTTTTGTTTAGATACATATTTCCTATTTTTCTAAACTGGTGTTGTGTCATTTTGTAGTGTTTTCATTAACTTACTGTGTGTGTTGGTACAAATACTTTACACCTAGCACTCTGAAGTTAAGCCTACTACTCTGCCAAGCTACCAAGGGGGTAAGCAGGGGTTAGCTGAGGGTGATTCTCTTTTACCCTGACTAGAGTGAGGGTCCTTGCTTGAACAGGGGGTAACCTGACTGTCAACCAAAGACCCTATTTCTAACAGGTGCCATGTAACTATAAGCAGGGACACCGCCAAATGGATGACAGCAAGCCACCTCAAACTCAACTCCAACAAAACAGAAATCATCATCTTTGGCCCCAACAAGACAGTAAGGGACGACTCCTGGCGGCCCACCGTCCTAGGACCACCCCAACACCCTCCACCCATGCACGCAACCTCAGCGTCATCTTAGACTCATCTCTCTCCATGGCCCAGCAAATCAACACCATATCATCCTCCTGTTTCAACACCCTTCACATGCTATGGAAGACCTTCAAATGGATTCCCATAGAAACCAGAAAAACCGTCACCCATCCACTCATCAGATCCCTTCCCTGGCTGCCCATCAGCAAAAGGATCATCTTCAAAGTCCTCATCCTTGCTCACAAATCCCTCCCCAACACTGGACCAGCCTACCTCAACGAACGAGTGAACTTCCACGCACCCACTCGACTCCTTCGCTCTGCTGACCTCGCCTTCGCCACAGTCCCCTGCATCCAACGCACCAACTCCGGAGGCAGAGCCTTCTCCTACCTTGCCTCCAAGACCTGGAACTCCCTCCCCACCAACCTAGGCAAGACCCAGGACCTCCTGACTTTCAGAAAGCACCTCAAGACATGGCTTTTTGAACAGTAAACAGCATTCCCCCCACAGCGCTTTGAGACCCTTTCGGGTGAGTAGAGTGCTTAATACATTTTTTGATTGATTGATTGATTGATTGACCTTATAAAAATAGTTTTATAAGCCCTGGTGAGGTAAAATAGCCAAATTCATGTTCCCCTCACTGTGGTGAATGGCCTCCTTAGGCTACAATGGGGAGACTTTATTTTAAGTCCCTCTAAGTGTCAGATACCTAAAGTATGGTATCAAATTAATTGTTATAATAAATCCCACAACTTACAATTGTTGGATTTAATATAACATGTTCAGGTAAAGAGTTTTAAACTCTACCTAAAAAGTTGCCAACTTCAGCCCTGTAGTGTGCTTCTCTGATTGGCCAGCCTCTGGCAGCCTGGTCACGCTGCCTTGATGAGGTGTGAAGTGCCCTTGGCTGAACACAAAGAGATGTGCCTGGGGGACGAGAACTCCCTTCAGCAGATGGAGAAGGAGGAAGGGAGAGGGCTGCCAACCTAGTCTTCAAAGGCAGGGAAGGACATTTGGAGCAACCCAGCACCTCCCTCACATCCTGCAAACCCATACAATTAGGTGCCCTCTTGATTAAATTAGGAGAGGGCAGTACAGGGGTGTGTTTAGTATTTTTTAGCCTCACCAGTGGGTAGGCTCAGCCAGATGTAACCTCCAAAAATCAGTTTCAGCCATGATGGATTTTTGAGGAATGTACCTCCCTGGGATTGATTTGTACCACACTTCCCAGGAACTGGTCATCACAGGGGGAAGAGCCCAGCATCTGATTGGAGAACCAGGATCCCTATGCTTTTCACCCAGGAGCAAAGACAAATGTGGCAGAGCTGCACCCACACCTCAGTTACCTACCAGTTCCCTACCAGATCACAACAAGGAAGAATGTCAGAAGAAGAAGGACTGCCCTGCTGGATCCCTGACCTGCACTTGGGCGTTGCACCCTGAAGGACTGCACCAGCTGCACACTTGGGCTTTACCACTACAAGGACTTTGCCTGTCTTCTATTGCTTCAAGAAGGGACTCCCTGTTTGCTACAGGTACAAAGGAGCTGCCTAAAGTCCCCTGCATCAAGTCCTGCAAGCAGAGCCCAGCTGACCAGCATCCAATAGCCATTTGAGGTTTCTGATCAGGTACATTCTGGGAATGGTAGTCCCAACTCCCAAGGAGCAACTCGGAGCTTCTGGAACCTTGGATCAAGTTGTGGACACTTCAAGGACCCAAAAAGAACCTCTGGAAGAAGATCCCGAAGTTTGGAGATGTTTGGAGCAACTCCATAAATTGAAGAGGTGCATTGTGTGAATTGTAGTCCCAGAGCCCAAGAGGCAAACCAGAGCCTCTGAACCCTTGGCTGGTGCTGTGGACCACTTTCCTGACTCAAGAAACACTTCTGAAAGTAAGTGTGACAATGTTACCGCGTGGGTGGCCTGAATTCTGGACTTTGTTCCATTCCAGTGTAACCTTTTTTTTAGCCCTTTTAGTGCTAGTTGCTTCTATGTGCTACAAAGCATCAATTATTTAAAAATTCATATCTCCGGTTCCCCTTTTCTGATTTTAATCGTTTTCATTCTAAAGATAAAAATAAAATCTATTTTTATACATTGGTGTTGAATATTTATTGTGTTTTGTGTTTTACTTATTTACTGTTTTGTGATTTTTAAATGCTTTACACAATTGTATCCTAAGTTAAGTCTTGTTGTTCATTGCCAAGCTACTAAGGGTTGAGCTTGGTTTAATTTATTGAGACCTAGCTGGACCTAAGTGGAAGTTGGTGGCCTATTGCTAAGTATAGGTACTTACCTGCCCTTACAAATAACCTATTTTCCAATAATATGGAGTAAGGCAATGCAGCGCAAGTTGCTGTGTTGCCTTACTTGCATCAGGGAGGCGTTTCCAAGGGTGTTGCATGAGTGTTCCCATGCAACATCCATGGATTTTGATGTATTCCTATATTTACAAAGTTTTGTAAACCTGGAAATGCTTTAAAAGCCTACACCACCCCAGGGGTGGTATAAGAGTGATGCAATGAAGCGAAATATCTTTATTTCTCTCTGTTTTTTCCTCTTTCTTTGAAAGGAAGCAATCGCCTCCATTGATTGTTCTTGTGCAGGAAAGTGCCTCTTCCTGCACACAAACAATCACTGCCACAGCACAGGAACCCTTGTACATAGTGTCTTGGCGCATAGCAGCAATTTGTGTGCCTGCGCAGGGGGAGAGGACACAAATGCACCATGTCTTGTAGATATGGTGCATTTCTGCCCTTTATCAATGACACAGTGACAGTGACTTGCTGCACCGGCCTGCGCTCTGCGCTATGTGCCTTGCAAATATGGCCCAAAGTTCTCTGGAGACAGAACTGGAATAAAGATGCAAAGACACGTGTGGTAAGCCTCATTAAGTCGCAGTAGGTGCTTCCATTGTACAGAGTCTGGGTTTGGCTGGTGCATGTGGGTGCCGTATAGTCATCACTGCATCGTTATCTGGTACCTTCCAGCTCTTGCCAAAGAGCGCCTCAGTGGAAGCCTGAGTACCATTCAGAGTCATTAAGTCATCTGAAGAATTGGTTTAAATTTTCACAAAGACAACAGGTGGAGTTTGCGTAGTTGGGCAGCGGGGTGACTGTTGTGTGGGAAAAGCCATCGTAGGTTCCAACCAGGTCAAAGTCTGTGCTGGCAGCCACTGTAAAACCAATCCGGTAAGTCTTTACATTTCCATCAAGAAGCATCACCGGAAGACAAACTTTATTGCCATTTAGATAAAAGTTAACAGAAAGAATTTTTATGAAAGTTGAGGAAACAAGGGAGAGTGAGTAGTTAAGTGAGTCTCCTGTGCACTATTTAAGATAGGTGATTGGTCAATTGATTTTCCAAACACATCAGAGAAAAACTGTCAGTAAATATAAACAAAATCTCGATTCACACAACATTCCCCTTGCAAACCCGGTTCGTCTTTGGAAAAGAACATTGATAAGAATATACATTTCTCAAGTATGAGCCACATGTGATTATAGCTCATATGTCTGCTGCTGGAAGATAGAAATCCTAGGAGGCAGTCCAATCTCTGCCCCGACTTCTGGTGTGACTAAGGGAGTGGGATGACGTCCGTCTGTAAGTGAATAAGAACTGAGGAGACACCAAGCCTGCCCGGTAGGCTAGACTGATGCTCTGTTCCTAAAATCACTCACAGTTATATTTGAAGAAGCAAGCATGTGGTCTTAGCTGGTGAGTGAGGTGCAGAATGGACCAGACAGCATTATGGGAAGGTACGATACATCAACATGCAACTCGCTCCCGACAAAGAATTAAACAGGTTTATGTGGTACACCCACGTGTAGCCCTTTATTCACATCATCCCATTCATCACCTCCATTGTCACATGAGACTTCATAAATTGTAACGAAATCTCCAAGGTAACAGAAGAAATTCAAAATCAGGCATTCACTTAAGCAAATGTTTCAAGATAATACAAAGACAGCAACAGATGGTTACATCAGTCTTAGAGACGGAAATTGTGAAAAAACAAGATCCTCGATAGCTCCTTGCCACTAAGGTTCAGTACACATTATGCCAGCGGGCTCCACCATGCACGACAACCCAGGCATTTAAGCACAAGCAGTAGGAGGCATTGTCAGAAAGACCATTGGCATACTAACCTTGGACAGCCCTCCAACCTGGAAGGATGCTACCAGTTCCCAAGGCACCACATAGGACATAGGCCCTGCTGGGTCCCTGAACACAGACGCAGCACTCAAAGCTCAAACCAGGCTTTGTGAGTAGGGCAAGAGAGTCCAGGACCACCAACAAATTCAAGATATTCACTGCTATTTTGCTGCCCTGGGCCCCGCCAGCCTAGGGACGGCAGGTGGGTGATGGTCGGTGAACGTCGCGATGACCAAGTTCGCACTGGAAGGTGGCAAAGAGACCTGGTCAAGGGGGTGCGCCAGCTTAAATGCTCCTCTTGATGCCTTCCTCCTGTGCCTCCTGATGATGCTGTCCAGGCGTACTTTCACCCAACCCCCCACTTCTGCCTTCATAATGGAGGGAGAAAGTGAGGGCTCCTGACTGTGGCACAACTAAGGGTACCCCTCCACAAGGTGCTGGAGGTGCCTGGACAAAAGTTTTGTTTAAAATTAGTACAAAGGTTCAGAGAGGTATGTTACACGTTTCAGTAGCTCCTGTGATGACTACGGGGTGACTTACACAGACCTGCCCACTCAGGCCTTTGCTCATTACGATTTCATTGCCGTATGTCACCTCTTACACAAGCATGACCCACAACACTTTTTTTATCCTCGTGGTTCTCATTCCCGGCCTCAACGCAGAAGTAGGTCAGGTTGAAGTTGCTAAGGCAGAGCTGGCGGAGCAGGTAGTTGCAGGTGCCCTAGGAATTGAAGGAGCCCACATCAAATGAGGTGTAGTGTGGATCCCCGGAGGCCAGGCAGGTCTTCTTGCCCGTGGCCTGGCAGCTGTAGTAATTTGCTACGGGCTTGCATGTTTCATACGACGCATAGTATTGTTTCTGATAAGTGATTTTGCTGGTTTTTAGGCACTGCCATTTATAATGGCAAAATGGGGTGTTCCAGAAGGTTGTGGCAGCTGTGAGGAAAGCCCCTGGAATAAAACCAGAATGAGAAATATTCTGCGAACATTTACTTTTTGTTTACCTTTGTACTAGGACAAGTCATATTTTCAACAGAATACTGTGTTTTCACAAAAAGTTTCCCAGATATACACCTGATTAATGTACACTGTGCATGCCACAAACTATCCTCTATGTGACCGTATATCTGTACAGCCTGTATATATGCACACATTAAGGACAGCTCCAGGCCCGGCCAGGGCGCTCCCCGGCAGACTGGGAGCCTGTGCAGTCTCTCTCCAGCCCAGCAACCATGTTGCTGGACTGGAGAGAGCCCTATGTGCTTGTGTGTTGGCTGGCCCGAGACGGCCGGCCAAACACACATGCGCTCAGAGATGAGTGCACAATGCACTCCCTCCTGCTCATCACCCCCAATGCCCGCCCCTTTCACATGGAAAGGATAATTATCCTTTCCATGTAAAAGGATTTGCAGCGGTTGCTGCTGGCGGGGAGGGGACTCCTCCACTAAAAAGGAGGAGCCGCTTGAGCGCAGGTGAAGGTGGTTCTCCACGGGGCCAAGCTCCCCCCCGCAGCCCTCCAAGAAGTTTGGTAAGGAAAACACGTACACTTGCATAGTGGTGCTGCCTTTCTACAATGTGGAACTGTGCAAACGGTTCTGCACTAGAAAAATATCAGTACAGAACAGGGGAAAGGACTATACTAAGAAAACCAATGGAAGTCAGGTGACTTCCTCAGGAGTAAGACCGGAAAGCTGAAACTAGTGCATCTCTCCAGGGACCTCCTAGAACATTTTTAGAAGAGCCAAAGTCGGCAATTTGCGTTAGTGCCCAGGAATATATGTACGGATAAGAATGTGTGTGAGGGGCATGACCAATAGCTCCAATGCATGCAAAACTTTCCTTTAGGTGGTAAGTGGGAGTGAAGTGACCTAAAGAACAGGGTTTAGAGGAGTTTTATCATTTTATGTATTTACTGCTGTCATGCACCCCTTCATGTACATATTGTTTTCTTGCACTACTGGAGACATCCCCAGTTCTCCACCACCCATTACAGAGGCCTGCCTTCACCACGGAGACTCCCCTGCTCGTCCATGTGCCACAGAAACCCCCTCCATCTCTGTGATATCCACCTTACATGCACCTCTTTCTACAAGAACCTTGAATACTTTGGGGCAGATTTAAGAAAAGAGGCGCTAAACCCAGTGCAGCGCCACTTTTCTTGCGCCCTCTTAATGCCCCTACTGCCACCATGTGTGTCGTATTTAAAATACGGCGCACCATGGTGCAGGGTAGGGGGCAATAGCATCAACATTTTTGACGCTATTGGTGTACTGTTCAGGGTTAGCGCCCAAATGTTGGCACTAACCCTGAAAAGTACATAGGGGCCCATTGTAACCAATGGTGTGCCCCCTTTTAAACTACCCCACACCTTTTGTGATTATATAGTTTCTCTTGGGAGGCGGTGTGGGTTAGCCTTGCTTCCCTTGCTCTCTTTCTGTGTATTTGCCCCCTTTTAAAGCCTGCTCTGAGCATGTGTTAAAAATGTCGAAAAAATGACGCAAAGAAATCTTAGATTTCTTTGCGCCAGTTTTTCGGCCTCTCTAACGGGGAACGCCCCCCTTGCATACATTATTCGTGGCGCAGGCATAATGTGGCGCAAGGGGTTACAAATTGGCAAAATGCATGCATTGGGCCTCTTTGTAAGTCTGTCTCAAGGTTTTGCTATAATATCGCCACATTAGCGTAAAAAAGACGCTAATGTGGTGATATTATGGAGCCAGGGGCTCTTAAATCTGCCCCTATCTCTTTCAGTCTTCGCTTCTGTCACCAGCCAAGGAACAGCACTTCACTGCCTCGGGGCTATAATCTGGGTTGATATACATGCTGGTATGCACACTGGCGTGCTCAGACTTGTGTGTTTGGTCTACTCTAGCATCACACTGCGTGAGTGTGATTTTCACTGAGTCAAACGATCTGCTGGTGCTTGTGTCAGTATCACTTTCTTTGCAAGCACATTTTACTGAGCCATGTGCTGGGAGCATCGTGCAGCGCCGGCCCATTCTCGCCGGCTCACTCTCCAGTTCTTGCGAATATCTGAACCATTTTGTAAATACCTTTGAGGACGTCGACCCATAATATGCCACTTTATCTACGTGACGATCCTCATCTAGGTGGCATTGCATTTTTAAATGCCAAAGTAGAGGTGGACGTCAGACGATGCTCGCCGCAGGAGGGTGGCGTTTCTGGACTCTCGGTAGAACATGTTTCCTGTTATGTGGATGTCCACATCGGCCCAGGATGGCGTCACGAACGCTCGCTTGTCGAAGAGACGGAAAGGATCCAAGGTGTACTGGGAGACGGCCACCCCGTTCCTGTTCACCTGCAAGAAGAATGATGGATCTTATAAAAGCACTCGAAAAAGTAATTACAATCCCAATGACACATTCTCTTCTATGCGGCTCCATTATCAGTCTTTGCAGTTGTTCAATTTCACCAGGAGGGGGAACCCTTTCCAGTGGAAACAGTCAATGAAGCTTTTCGCTGACAGCTGTTTACATGCCCTGAGAGTACAGCAATTAACTAATTTGAAAATTACGAAAAGAAAGGTTTGACTGCTGCTGTAGCCTGCGCAGTGATCGCCCTGGCCATGTTTTTTCACATACCTTGAAAAAAAAATGATGAACCTTGTAGATATGTAAAAGTAAACAAATGTTTTTATGCGTACTTTTCACTTGTTTGAAAATCGCTTTGTGCAAGTCACGCAACAATGGTCATTTGCAAATTGAAAGTTTGTTTTCTATAGAGAAATTATTTGATCCTCTGAAGAAACTCCTTCCTAAACACCATCTAAAGAACTGGGAATGTTATTTACAGACTGGAATTACAGTTACTTTCAGGATTCTTAATTTACTAAAATTCTTAGGATGGAATGTTACGTCACCAACCCCAAGTTTATGATGAGGATGGGTCCGCCATACTGACATATTCTAATGTGATTCTGAAATTTCACCAATGAAGGTTTGAGAATCTATTTGTAGAAGTCAGTGCAACAAATGGCTCTCAGTTACATGAAGATGTGCTACATACTTTCTGAATTGGTGTCTACGTCGTCTGATCCTGGTAAACCTGCTGCACCACACTGCAGAGCTTTCATACAGCTGGACAATCACTAATTCGAAAATCATAAAAGATGGCCATGCAGTGCTCACCCAATGCTTCCTGAGTCTCGATGGCCTCTTCATCTTCTGTTTATCTGCCAACCAACACTATCCATTTGTGCTGTCGGCTAAAACATATACATCTACCATATAACTACCTGCTGAAAATCAAAAGTATGATGTTCAAACAACACTATTTTATCTTGAGCCAGATTCCTACTTTTGAAATATTTGTTCTGTTCAGCTCACTGGTAACTTCATGAGATGTTATGATCATTTCAATCACATAAAAATACATATCTTAGGACCTAATTTAGACATTGGCGGACAAGTTACTCACACAATCTTGTTTGCTGAAATCTAAATCCCATTATATCCTACGAAGGAGCAACTCATCTGCCAATATCTAAATCAGTCACTAAATCCGGGAGCAACAGATTTTGATTTGCCCGAGAGATTCTACTCACTGATGAGTTCCATTAAGGTCAAGGTCCATCTGTAGTTGCTTCTGTTCCCTTTCAGAGGGGATGATTGTGACCCACATATCTCTGTTGGGGCATTTGGCTAAAGTTGGTATCTGGTGGAATAAAACTCACTGAAATTCACAAGTTATTTGGATTTATTCAAGCATGTCCTCACATTTGTATCCAGGTGAGGGGAAGGTCACTGCATTTTGGTAAACGACAGTCATAAGCATAAAATGGCATGATTTAAATCTGCTGATTCATTACAACTTACAATTGTGTACAGTGATCTGTACTACATTGAGACTTACAATAAGAGCTGTGTATGTCTGGTCGAAGAAGCGGAATGGCACAGTTGTGAGAAGAGGGATAGTGCTGACATCTTCCACTTTGTCCATTGATATGTCTCTTAAGCTCAGTCTGTATGACAAGATTGTGATGAAAATGTTAGTGATAATCTTCAACGCACTTCAACCATATTTTTTTCAAAACAGCCTCAAGAGATTTTGGCCCTCATTATGACTTTGGCGGTCTATTTCGTAGACCGCCGAAGTCACGCCAGCCACATGACCGCCAGTGTTGGCAGTCTTCAGACTGCCATATTATGGCTGCTGGCTGCTATACGCTGGCTGCGGGGAAGCTGGCAGCAGCCATACTGGCGGTCGGCGGTCTAGTGGAGCTTGCTCCGTTGCCACCGCCATCTCACCACAACACCGCTCGTCGTATCACAACATTGTGAATGGTGTGGCAGTGTTGTGTTGGCGGGACGCTGACGGCCGAACAAGCTCAATGGACCCAATTCCCTCCTGGACGACCACTGCGACCACCAGGTAAGGTGATTGTCCAACAGGGGAGGGGCGGGAGTTGAGTTTTGGGTGCGTGAATGGGTGTGTGTGTGTGTGTTTGAATGGAGCGGGGTGGGGGTGTTGTGTGTGTTTGTGTGCATGTGTTCAAGGGTCTGTGTGGTTGTGTGAATGCCTGCATGGGGGGTGTGGGGAGTGTGTCATGGCCGCGTGTGCATGTGTGAAGGAGTGAGCGTGGATGTGTGCATATATGTATGTAAGTGTGGTGTGTGCGTGCATGGATGTGGGACTGGGCGGGTTCAGAACAGGGATTGGGGGGCAGTGGGTTCAGAACAGGGACTGGGGGAGGGGTGTTGCTGCTTGAAGGGGGTGTCGGGCTTCTGATGGGTTCAGAGGCTGGGAGGCTCCTACATGGAGGGGGGGTTGGGGAGTCCTGTTGTGGTGACTGCAATGAATATTCCTGTCGCAAGTATCCTTATCGCCAGGGATTTTGCGGTGGGTTTCCCTCTTTCCACATGTGCTTTATTCTGCAGCACATGTGGAAAGAGGCAATAACAAGGAGAAAAAAAGGCATTTCTCCTCTGTTGGAAATGGCCTTTCTGCAGGGTCACCCCCAAACTTTTTGCCTTCCTCCTCCTCTTTTTCTGACCTCATTTTTTGCTGGCTTTAGGACTCTGCGCACTTTACCACTGCTAATCAGGGCTAAAGTGCATATGCTCTCTCCCTAAAACATGGTGACATTGGCTCATACCCAATTGGCATATTTAATTTACTTGTAAGTCCCTAGCAAAGTGCACTACATGTGCCAAGGGCCTGTGCATTAAATACTACTAGTGGGTCTACAGCAATGGTTCTGCCACCCACATCAGGTGCCCCCTAACCATGTCTCAGGCCTGCCACTGCAAGGCCTGTGTGTGCAGTTTCACTGCCACTTCAACTTGGCATTTAAAAGTATTTGCCAAGCCTTAAACTCCCCTTTCTCTACATATAAGTCACCCCAAGGTAGGCCCTAGGTCTCCCATAGGGCAGGGTGCTATGTCGGTAAAAAGCAGGTCATATACCTATGTAGTTTATATGTCCTGGTAGTGTGGAACTCCTAAATTTGTTTTACACTGCTGTGAGGCCTGCTCCTTTCATAGGCTAACGTTAGGGCTACATTCATATACTTTTTGAGCGGTGGATTCAGATCTGATAGGAGTAACAAGTATTTAGTGTGGCCAGAATGGTAATACAAAATCCTGCTGACTGGTGAATTTAGATTTAATATTACAATTCTAGAAATACCACTAGGATCCTTGTGCACTCCTAAGCCACTCCTTGAAGTCGCCCCCACTTCAAAGGCACATTTGGGTATATAAACAAGGCCTCTGACCTTACCAACTCAGACACTTCTGGACAAGATACCACTGGTGAAGAAACTCCGAACCAGACCCTTCAACCTGCCAAAGGGGAACTGCCTGGCTGCCCAAAGGACTCACCTGACTGCTTTTCTGCAAAGGACTGCTGCCCTGCTGCCCTGCTGTTGCCCTGCTGCCTTGCTGCCCTCTAGCTCTGCTGGGAAGTGCTCTCCATTGGCTTGGATGGAGCTTGCCTCCTGTTCCTTGAAGTCTCAGGACCAAAAGGACTTCCTCCTGCAAAGAACTTCTTGTGCGGCGAAAATTAGATGCACAGCCTACCAGAAATGATGCACAGCCTGCATCGAGGTGAGAACATCATTACAGCCCGGCTCCCCGAGAGGAGATTGACGCAGCGCCAGAGTTGCGACCAGAACTTCGATGGACGGCTCACTGGATCAACGCATAGCTGAGCCGGAATGACGCAGCCCGACTTCCTGCAAGAAGAATCGACGCAGCGCCTGCCGTGCGACAGAAATTTCCCTGCATTTCCCACCGGATCGACGCAGCTTCTGTGACTTCGTCCTGCACGCCCAGGATTTCTCCACATCGTCCATGGGGCGTCCGAAAACCCCGCAACCCAAAGAGGATCCAAGTCAATGTGATGGAAATTGATGCAAAACCTTCCCTGCGTGGAAAAGTATTGCTGCATCGTTTGTGTGTGCCCAGAGAAACCGACGCACACCTCCCTGTTTTCCACGCATCTCCTCCTCTGCTGTCCCTTGCAGAGAATTTGAATACGAACCAGGTACTTTGTGCTTGCAAGAGAAACTTGATGCTTTTTCAGAACTAAAGTCTCTTTTTTATCATTTTCCAAGTGATATTTCAACGTGTACTTATTGAATATGGATCTTTTTGCCCTGCATTTATCCAGATAAATATTCAATATTTTTCTAAACACTGTGTGGTGTATTTTTGTGGTGCTATTCTGTGTTATTGCATGATTTATTGCACAAATACTTTACACTTTGCCTTGTAAGATAAGCCTGACTGCTCAGTGCCAAGCTACCAGAGGGTGGGCACAGGATAAGTTGGATTGTGTGTGACTTACCCTGACTAGGATTGTGGTCCCTACTTGGACAAGGGTTTATACCTCTGCCAACTAGAGACCCAATTTCTAACAGGCCCCCTCTCTTTTTTAGTAGTCCCTTTTAACTTTCCATAATCTATATATAGCACACTTGCAGCCTGCATTTTCTCTGATCAACCAGCCTGATACGGCATCTGGGGAGGTGAGGCAACAGTCCATACTGTGAGGCGCAGGGGAGGTAAGGCATCGATTCTGTCCAGTTGCAGGGGGAGCTAGTGTGGCGTTGGTGGCGAGGCTTCAGTTCCTTGTGACCCGTCGGGGTCGATGAATCTTGTCGGTCAAGATGTGATGAGTCTACTTTGCAGTGTCACAATCACACTGCGGGACGTCAGCGGCGTTGCAGCAATGTCAGACTTACGTTGCAGGCCACGGTCATTACGTGCAGCAAGGACCACAGAGCCGGAGCAGGCAGCGGTGTGGTATCAGTCAGAGGTGTCCATGCTGGAGTCATTGAAGTCGTTCCTGGAGTTGCTGAAGTCGGAAAACTAGCTAGAAGCTAGTAGGTGAAATCTTTGTTGGCCCTGAAACTTCAGAACAGGAGGCTAGCTCAATTCAAGACATTGGGGAGCACTTTTAAGAAAGGCAGAGTCCTTCCAGCAAAGTCGGAGGCCATCAGGCAGCAGGTCAACAGCAGGGCAGCAGTCCTTCTCAGCAAAGCAGCCCAGATGAGTCCTTTGGGCAGCCAGGCAGTTCCTCTGACAGAGTTCAGGTATAGATCCAGAAGTGTCTTATTTGGTGCAGTCAGAGACCGAGTTTACATACCCCAAAATGCCTTTGAAGTGGGGGGAACATCAAAGAATGTTTTTGAAGTGCACAAGTTCCCCTTTCATCCCAGTCCTGTCAGCCAGGTGATTATCAGTCCTTTGGGTGAGAGCAGCCCATCCACCTTTCCTAGCCAGGAAGACCCATTCAGTATGCAAATGAATGCAGATGTGACTGGTTCTCCTGTATTTATGGTTGTCTGGGTGGAATGCACAAGGGGAGCTGTCAACCAGCACAGACCAGATGTGGATAGGAGACATGCTGTAAGGCACAGGTGGCAGCAAATGCTGATAAATGCCTGCTTTCTAAAAGTGGCATTTCTAAAATAGTAATATTAAATCCATCTTCACCAGTAAGCAGGACTTTCAATTACCATTCTTGCCATACTAAACATGACAGGGCCATTCCTTCAAGATCAGGATCTTCCACTCAAAAGTATATGAGGGCAGTTCTAATGCTAGTCTATGAGATGAGCAGGCCTCACAGTAGTGGAAAACAAATTTATGAGTTTTTCTCTACCAGGACATGCAAAACACATGTCCCGCTTTTTCCTACATAGCACCCTGCCTTATGGGTTACCTACTTTAGGGGTGACATATGTAGAAAAAGGGGTGTTTAAGGCTTAGCCAGTAGTTTTAAATGCCAAGTTGAAGTGGCAGTGTAACTGCACACACAGGCCTTGCAATGGCAGAACTGAGAGATGATTAAGGAGATACTTATTTGGATAGCACAATCAGTTCTGCGGGCCCGCTAGGTAGCATTTAATTTACAGGTCCTGGGGACATGTAATGCACTTTACTAGGGACTTACAGGTAAATTAAATATGCCAGTTGGGTAGGAACCAATGTTGCCATGTATAGGGCAGAAAGCATATGCACTTTAGCACTGGACATCAGTGGTAAAGTGTGTAGATTCCTAAAACCAGCAAAAACAGGGTCAAGAAAATGGAGTGAGACAGACAAAAAGTTGAGGGATGACCACCTTTACGCTGTCAGGTCTAATTGGGCCAAAGATAATTACTTCGATGGCCACATTGGAAGGGAGTTGAATTTCATAAATCTGTGCTGATTGAACGGAAAAGAGAAAGATGAAAATGAAAGAAGAAAGGAGGAGGAAAGGGGAGGGTGAAGGCCCCCAGTAGTAATTATTTGCAATATCAAGAGCAGTTGGACCAATACCACATTATATCATGAAAAGGAAAAATGACATAGTTTAAAGCAAAATATAATTTTATATATATATAAAAGTCCCTCTAAAATATGGGAAAAAATAATTGGGAAAACAATTTTAAATCATACATATATGCATACATACCCAGCAAATAAAATAAAATAAAAGGAAGATACATTGCTAAGAAGTTGCCAAGTCCATATCTACCATCCTGGAAGCAGTGCAACAGAAAGAATAGCCTTATGATAAAGAAGTCCAGTCCTCCAATCTGTTCAGACTCTTGTGTAAGGTATCTGTGCGAAGAATCGATTCCAGCTCTTCTTTGATAAGAATGTTTGAAATGTCACCTCCACTTAGTAGTTTCTCAACAGAAATACCTTGCCAGCAAAGATCGTTCTCATAGTGTGCAAATTCAGGGAAGTGTCAACAAGAGGGGCACTGCTAACCTTCCAGCGCAGTCAGCTTCTGTGTTGACCAATCCAGATGCAGACCTTTTGTGTTGTTTGGCTGACACATGGTTGCAAGGGCAAAACATTGCATTAATCAAATTGCTCGTGTTACGGTTCAAAAACTGTGGCAAGGTCATTTTTACATTATTGTAAACACATTTTTCGGTATAAAAAGTTAAATCACAAACACTGCAATCTCCACATTTAAAATGACCAGTCAAAGGGGGGGGGCCAATGATCAAAAATAGTTTTTTGGGTGTAGTGGGAGAAATACCAACCCTGACTAGGTGATCCTTGAGGCTACTTTACGACAAGCAATAAATGGTCATTCAAGAGTGAGCTCTCCTGCATTTAAAACACCCCAGTGTTTCAGGACACATTTTTGACCATATAAGAGAAGAGGGAGCAAGTTGTGACACTAACTAATCTGTCACTATTCGTTTTTTCTTTCGGTATCAAAAGAACCTCCTTGGGGCAATACCAGCCCTCTTCATTGATCTTTTTACTAATGTACATGGATACCTTCTGATAATAAGTCTATCCATTATCGTGGCTAACTCACAAAAAAATCTTCCTCAAAGAAACAATCCCTTCAAATCCTTAAAAATTGAGAATTGGGAAGTGAATCTCAAAGTGCTCGAGGATGATGACTTTTGTAAGCCAGTGACGTGTTTCTTTCTGTGGGCTTCCTGTATAATGATGTATAGATTTCTCCATCCTTGATTCTGATCATAACAGCAAGGCACTGGATCGCCTCCTTGCTATATGTGAGAGTGAAACTGAGGCCTTTACAACTGACACTAAGCCACCCCTGGAATTCCAGCAGGTTGGCTAGAGATCCAGGCCAAATCAAACATATGTTATGAATATACCTATTCCATATAACAATATGGTTGCGGAATGTATTGATGTTAGGAAGGATAACTGCATTCTCCAGATTATCTATAAACAATATAGCCAAATTCAGGGGAAAAGTTTCTCCCATAGATGTACCTTTCTTTCATAAATATGCCACCTATTTTGTTCTATTGGTCACACAAATCATATAAAATGTGTTATTCTATTAGTAATACGTCTGGATCTCGCCCCCCCAAAAAATAATAACTGACATAAATATCATGGTTTAGCTATTGTTAACAAAAATATTGCTCTTTTGGGTGTGAATTTTCTAACATTAACTCCAATGGCAGAATATTTTTGTAAACAGTACTGAGGGCAAAATATTTATGTCTGAGGACATTTTTACTACGAAATAAGGGGGACATTCCATTCTATTATCCTGAACTGCTGAAGTCTGAAAATATTGGATGTCTGTAGTCTTTGGGAGTAATGTCATCTAAACTTGCCATCAAATTCTTATGGAGTACCTGGCTGCATGCTAGGACCTTCAATTTTGACTAGCAAAACAGAGGTCCTCCTAGAAAAAGGTATTCCTGCAACAGTATGTAAGGATGGAGCTTCATAACTGATGTTTCAGAGCATTGTTCTCAGAAATGGTACATTTATGTATTTACTTTACCTGGCATAAGAGTCTAAGGGGGTAATTACAAACCTGGCGGACGGTGTTAAAGGTGCAGTAATACCGCCAACAGGCCGGCGGACAAAAAAATGGAATTACGACCCTGGTGGAAACCGCCAACAAAGACAGCCACTTTAACACACCGCCCACCACAGCGGTACAGACAAGCAGCGCAGCGGTTACCGCCAACAGACAGGCGGGAGCCAATGTACCGCCCACACTATTACAACCCGCCAATCCGCCACCTTTTCCGGGGCGGATTCACTGTGGATAAAAACACGGCGGAAACAGTTTCTGCAATGGGAAAATGCTCACCTGAACACATCCCACGAGGAACGAGGACACCATGGAGCCGGAATTACAAATACTCCCTGCCCTTGTCTTTCTGCTCCTTTACGACCAACAGCTACGTAGGCGCAGAAGATACCGGTGAGTACTGCATCTACGACACGGGGGAGGGGAGAGGCAAAAGTCAGGGGGACACCCACCAAACACCCCCACCTTCGCATTAGACAACATACACACCAATGCAGTCACAAAAATCACATTAACAACCCACAATCCCCCCGGAAGAATGCAAAGACAATGCGAATTTTGGGCAAACATTGTAATGTGCCAATATACATGTCATACAAAAATAAACTGATATATATCTCTAAATCACTCTTATTTACACATACAATCCGAGAAGTAGTGCAGATATGTACACAACAATGTCCGTGCACCAACAGTCCAAAAATGCATGGGCGAGGCCCACAATAGATACCTGACCAAAATCGGAGAGAACACTGCCGGGGCATCAGATAGAAACACTACAGGCACCTCAGGGGGAAGGGAAGGGGGGGGCACCTCAGCCAGATGAATGCGAAGCCAGATCCACGACAGGGCTCCATGCCCATTGATGTATCCTGGAGAGTGCAAAGCCACAGTCTCTCAAGTCTCTACAGTGGGTGGGTTGCCCACTGTGCCATCCTGGGGAGTGCAAAGCCACAGTCTCTCAAGTCTCTACAGTGGGTGGTTTGCCCACCGTGCCATCCTGGGGAGTGCAAAGCCACAGTCTCTCAAGTCTCACAAGTGTGTGGTTTGCCCACTGTGCCATCCTGGGGAGTGCAAAGCCACAGTCTCTCAAGTCTCTACAGTGGGTGGTTTGCCCACTGTGCCATCCTGGGGAGTGCAAAGCCACAGTCTCTCAAATAGATGCAGTTCTCTACTGGTACTGGGTGGGACTGGTGCCCAGACTGGATGAGTCTCCCCGTGAAAGTTCCTGTCCTGTCACTGTCCCTGCTGCACATGGGATAAGGATGCCTGATGTGGCGGCCTCTTCATTCCTACACAGTGCTTGCCCTGTTCAGCGGTTATCACCATGGCTGTCTTTGCCCTGTTCAGCGGTGCTTTGCCATGGCGGTTCTGGACTGTTCAGCGGTGCTTTGACATGGCGGTCTTTGCCCTGTTCAGCGGTGCTTTGCCATGGCGGTTCTGGACTGTTCAGCGGTGCTTTGACATGGCGGTCTTTGCCCTGTTCAGCGGTGCTTTGCCATGGCGGTCTTTGCCCTGTTCAGCGGTCCTTTGCCATGGCCGTTCTGGACTGTTCAGCGGTGCTTTGACATGGCGGTCTTTGCCCTGTTCAGCGGTGCTTTGCCATGGCGGTTCTGGACTGTTCAGTGGTGCTTTGACATGGCGGTCTTTGTCCTGGCGGTCTTTGCCCTGTTCAGTGGTGCTTTGCCATGGCGGTTCTGGACTGTTCAGCGGTGCTTTGACATGGCGGTCTTTGCCCTGTTCAGCGGTGCTTTGACATGGCGGTCTTTGCCCTGTTCAGCGGTGCTTTGACATGGCGGTTCTGGACTGTTCAGCTGTGCTTTGATATGGCGGTCTTTGCCCTGTTCAGCAGTGCTTTGTCATGGCGGTTCTGGACTGTTCAGCGGTGCTTTGACATGGCGGTCTTTGCCCTGTTCAGCGGTGCTTTGACATGGCGGTTCAGGACTGTTCAGCAGTGCTTTGACATGACGGTCTTTGCCCTGTTCAGCGGTGCTTTGACATGGCGGTCTTTGCCCTGTTCAGCGGTGCTTTGACATGGCGGTTCAGGACTGTTCAGCGGTGCTTTGACATGGAGGTCTTTGCTCTGTTCAGCGGTGCTTTGCCATGGCGGTCTTTGCCCTGTTCAGCGGTGCTTTGACATGGCGGTCTTTGCCCTGTTCAGCGGTGCTTTGACATGGCGCTTCTGATACGGACATTGGTGTGTGGCATGACGATCTCCACACTGGACATTGGTGTGTGGCATGACGATCTCCACACTGGACATCGGTGTGTGGCATGACGATCTCTACAATGGGCATTGGTGTGTGGAATGACGATCCCTATAATGGGCATTGGTGTGTGGCATGACGATCCCTACAATGGGCATTGGTGTGTGGCATGACGTTCCATCATTGCCCAGCGGGGCTGTGGCATCCTGGCCCCTCCTGGGCTGTGACTCCGGTGGTGGTTTCTGGACCAGTGGCGATACTTGTGCCCTCCTGGGCTGTGACTCCGGCGGTGGTTTCTGGACCAGTAACGATACTTGTGCCCTCCCGGGCTGTGACTCCGGCGGTGGTTTCTGGACCAGTAATGATAATTGTGCCCTCCTGGGCTGAGACTCCGGCGGTGGTCTCCTGACCAGTGACGATACTTGTGCCCTCCTGGGCTGTGACTCCAGAGGTGGTTTCTGGACCAGTAACAATACTTGTGCCCTCCTGGGCTGTGACTCCGGCGGTGGTTTCTGGACCAGTAACGATACTTGTGCCCTCCTGGGCTGTGACTCCGGCGGTGGTCTCCTGACCAGTGACGATACTTGTGCCTTTTTGGGCTGTGAGTCCGGCGGTGGTCTCCTGACCAGTGACGATACTTGTGACCTCCTGGGCTGTGACTCCAGCGGTGGTCTCCTGACCAGTGACGATACTTGTGCCCTCCTGGGCTGTGACTCCGACGGTGGTCTCTGGACCAGTGACAACGGTGCTGGCGGTTGTGTCTGGACCGCCGGAAATGATGGCGCACTTCTCCGCCGTGACACTCACAACAGGCTGGGAAGACTTCCTCTGGACCTTCCCCACCTTTTTTGGAGTTACAGCTGACTCACCAATCGCCTTCGATCCCATGTCACTTGTTGTCCCACCAGGAGTCTTAACATGGTCCTGTCGTCCACTCTCCAATTTCAGAGCCTTAACAGGGAGTGGGGTGCCAGTGCCTTGGCTCCGGGTCCTACTGCCTGCCCTGGTGGACGGTGCACTCCAAAAACCTGGAACACGCACCACTGGTACTGGAGGCTTTTTGGCTGAGGCGCTACGACGGGACTGATGAATTGGAGCGAGGGGGTGGGGGCAAAAAGGTCAATTTGACATAGGGACAGTTTCTGACGGACACTGGGATGGGTAGCTGGAGGGGGTCTGGGAGTGGAGGAAGAGGAGGTGGTTGTAGGAGGTGTCACTTTAGGTGTTTTGGGTGCAGGTGCAGGTACTGTAGGCTGGTCGTGAGGTGGATGGATGTTGGGTGAGTGATTGCCGGCGTTTGTGTACTTTGGGAGGGGGCGTCACAGACACACTGGGAGAGGACACAGGGGACGTGTAAATGGCAGTGGAGGTGGTGAGTGCAGGTGAGCGGCTTGTGGTGCTGGGTGTCCTGGTGCGAGTCCTAGTGCCTGTAGATGTGGTGCATGCAGGTGTGTGTGTAGACGAGACTGGGAGGGAGGAGGGAGAAGAGGAGAAGGGGGACACAGTGGAGACAGTGGATGTTGCTGTGTATGTGGGTGAGGCTTGCGTGAGTGCCTGTGGTGTGTGTAGTGCCTATGTTTGCTTGAGCTACTTGTGTGTGTAGACTTGTGTGCATGCTGGTCTGTAGGTGTGCTTGGGATGGGCTGGGGTACAGGGGATTGGGTCTGGGTGGAGGAAGTTGGAGGGGGGAGGCTGGACACAGGGACAATGGCTGCCATCAGTGCTGAGGCCAGAGATTGCAGGGTTCTCTGAAGGGCAGCCTGACCAGAATGAATGCCCTCCAGGAATGCATTACCGTGTTGCAACTCTCGTTCTACACCCTGGATGGCATTCACAATGGTAGACTGCCCAACAGTGAGTGACCTGAGGATGTCAATGGCCTCCTCACTGAGGGCAGCAGGGGTGACTGGGGCAGGGCCTGAGGTGCCTGGGGCGAAGGTGATGCCCACCCTCCTGGGTGAGCGGGCACGGGGCGAACGTTGAGGGGCTGCTGGGAGGGCAGTGCTGGTAGGGGAGGTGGCGGCTGTACCTGTAGAAGTGGGGCACACAGATGGTGCCACCACCACAGGGGGGCTCCCATCGGCAGACGAGTCCGTGACGCTGGTTGGTCATCCGGTGGCCGACGTGAAGCTCCCCTCGCCCTCCGTCCCACTGGTGCATTCAGAGTCTGTGGTGTGGCCCTCCATGGCCATGTGGGATGCAGCTCCCTCGTGCTCCGGTGCCACTGTACCTCCGCCTGATGATGCTGATGTACAAAAGGACAGGGAGAGCAGGAAAAGGGGGGGAGACAGAAGAAAGAGAGTTTTAGTGCATGGCATACCGCTACCATTGGCGGACAAGACAGACGCAGCAGCCCCATGCATTACGCCATGCTCCTGAGCTCTGCACATGCAATTTCTGGGATATGGCCTACATGGCAATGGTGGAAATCTGCGCACATGGATGCCACAAGGGCAACTCTACCTCAACTTGGCACTCTGCTGAGGTGGGGTTGAGTGCCTCATGGCCTACATAATGGAGGGGCCTTGCCTACCTAAGTCGCCCTGGCCTAGGGACACCCACAGCCCACCACCCCCACCCAGACCCCTCCACTGCACGCAAAGTCCACAGAATGAGGTTGTACTCACCCCCTTGTGTCTGCTGTGATGTCCTCAAGCGCCCATCCAACTCCGGGTAGGCCACCGCCAGGATCCGGAACATCAGGGGGGTCATGGTGCGACGGGCACCCCTCCCACATTGGGAGGCCATCCCCAGCTGAGCCTCCGCCGTCTTCTTGCTGCAGCGGCGAATGTCCTCCCATCTCTTCCGGCAGTGGGTGCCCCATCTCTGGTGGGCCCCCAGGGTCTGGACCTCCTTGGCGATGGCACGCCAAATGTCCCTCTTCTGGTGGGCGCTGACCTACATGACATGCACAAGGGAAGAGGAACAGTCATTACCAACTGCACCGTCAATGTCAGTGGCCCCCTTCCTACTCTGACCATGCATTAATGTACTATGAACTCTGGCCCCTTCCCTCTTCCACCCAGCCCTCTCCACCCAGTTCAAGCCCATACAACGTGCTCCCTCTGTACTAACCTGTTGGTCTGGAGGACCGTAGAGTAGCGTGTACTGGGAGAGGACCCCATCCAAAAGTTTCTCCAACTCCTGTGCAGTGAAGGTAGGGGCCCTTTCCCCAGACGCAGCAGCCATCGTCGCTTCCAGACCGAGGTCACAGCAGCACTAGCAGTGTAGGTCCTCTCCTGTCGAAGGTCAGGTATCTAGTGATTGAACAGATAGAAAATGGCGGTGACATCCGCGGCGGTGACGTCCGCGGAGGGGCGCATCATCACCGCCGGCGCGCCTGTTCATTGGCTCCTGGGATCCATAGGGTCCAATGTTAACCAATGCAGCAGTGCGCCACCGTCTACGACCGCCTACCGCTACGGTGTGCAACGCCAGCGCAGTTACCCCACAATCCTATTGTCCCAGTTTAGAGGTCAGGCAGCTGCCATTTCAGGGGCCCACATGGCTTCAGTTACTACTGCGTCACACATAGCTAGGCCTATACTCAACACACATACAGGAAGGGTTTATTGTCTGGTGTAGTCTTGTGTGTAACTGTGCGTACATACCTGGAGGAATAGTGACTGGTTCTTCGCTGTTGTCCTTCTTAGGCACCGTCAGCCTGGACATATGAGAAGATGGCGGAATCCTCCGGTGTACCGACTGCTGGTGGACCTGTTGACAATGGAAGAAAGACAAGTCATCGTCACCTACAGGTTTGACCGTGCGACAATCCAGGAACTATGTACCCAGTTGGAGCCAGACCTGATGTCACCAATCCGCCATCCGACTGGAATACCCCCTGACGTGCAGGTGCTGTCAGTGCTCCATTTCCTTGCAAGTGGGTCTTTTCAGACAACTGTGGCCATGGCATCAGGGATGTCCCAGCCTATGTTTTCTAACGTCTTGTCCAGAGTGTTGGCTGCCCTGCTGAATCACGTAAGGAGATACATCATATTCCCTCAGGTGGAGGATTTGCCTACAGTGAAAGGTGACTTCTATGCCCTTGGACATATCCCCATCGTCATAGGTGCCATTGGTGGGACCCATGTAGCTCTGGTCCCCCCACCACAGGAGTGAACAGGTGTACAGGAACAGGAAGAGTTATCATTCGATGAATGTCCAGATGGTCTGTTTGGCAGACCAATTCATCTCGCAGGTTAATGCAATGTTCCCAGGCTCAGTGCATGACGCCTACATCTTGCGGAATAGCAGCATCCCTGATATGATGGGTCAACTCCAGAGGCACCGTGTATGGCTATTGGGGGACTCCGGTTACCCCAACCTTTCCTGGATATTGACCCCAGTGAGGAATCCCAGGACCAGGGCAGAGGAACGGTACAATGAGGCCCATGGGCAGACTAGGAGGGTAATCGAACGCACCTTCGGCCTTCTTAAGGCCAGGTTCAGGTGCCTCAATATGACAGGTGGATCCCTATTCTACTCACCGAAGAAGGTGTGCGACATCATCGTCGCCTGCTCCATGCTCCATAATTTGGCATTGCGACGCCAGGTGCCTTTTCTGCAGGAGGATGATCCAGATGACGGTGTTGTGGCAGCTGTGGAGCCTGTGGACACTGATGAGGATGAAGCTGAGGAAGAAGAAAACGACCACAGGGATTCAGTCATACAGCAATATTTCCAGTGACACACAGATGAGAACATTTTCTGGTTTAACATTACATTAACTTTCACACGTCTACCTCTAGCCTGTACCTCCATTCCACTCACTATTTGTTAATTGAGTTGTACCCTACCATTTCAGTTTCACAAGTGTGGTAACCTACTTGTCAACTGCTTGCATCCTTGAAGGGCTTGTGATGTGTGACATTGGTATGTTGGCCTTACAATGGGTAACCCCTTATGACACTGTAATTGATAATACAAAGTTCCAAATCATAGACTGACTCCAGATTGTTTTGTGTTTCAAGGGTGTTTATTTAAGTGCTCAAAAAATGAAGGGGGATTGTAAACTGGTGATGGGGGATGGTGGAGGAATGTCCATGGCAGAGTCCAGTCTATTAGTCTCACAGGTGCACTGGCCATCTGGGCATTGGAAGTGGAGCTGGGGCAGTTCAAGTATTGGCAGGGTGACAAAGTGGGAGGACATTCAGGGTGGTCTCATTTCCTGGCGGGGGTCTTGCCTTCTTGCTCTGTCCTGTTCCTGGATCTCAGAGACCGCTTGCGTGGTGGTTGTCCGTCTGCAGGGGATGGGGTGCTGGTGTGGTGGTCCTGTGGCGGGGCGTCCTGTCCACTAGCGCCGGCGGAGGTGGTGGGCAGTTCATCGTCGTGGCTAGTGTCAGGGGCCCCTTGGAGTGCCACGGTGTCCCTCAAGGTCTTTTGAATGTCTGTCAGCACCCCTACGATGGTGCCCAGGGCGGAGCCAATGGTCCTGAGCTCCTCCCTGAACCCCAAATACTGCTCCTCCTGCAGACGCAGGGTCTCCTGCAACTTGTCCAGGACCGTTGCCATCGTCTCCTGGGAGTGGTGGTATGCTCCCATGATGGAGGATAGGGCCTCGTGGAGAGTGGGTTCCCTTGGCCTGTCCTCCCTCTGTCGCACAGCAGCCCTCCCAGTTCCCCTATGTTCCTGTGCCTCCGTCCCCTGGACCGTGTGCCCACTACCACTGCCCCCAGGTCCCTGTTGTTGTTGGGGTGGTGGGTTACCCTGAGTGCCCTGTAGTGATGGACACACCGCTGATTGACCTGTCCTGGGTAGGGAGGTTTGGGCCCGCTGGGTGGGTGCTGTGCTGGTGTTACCAGAGGATGGAAGCTCGGTGTTGGGCTGTGGCTGGTCAAGGGGAACCGACTGTCCTGAGGCCCACGATGGTCCGGGCTGGTCATCAAGATCCAGTGGGGCAGAGCTGCTGTCATCACTGTGGGCCTCTTCTGGGGGTGGAGTGGTGTTGTCTGGACCCTCTGGTGTGGTGACGTTCCTTAGGGTTCCTGCAGGAGTATGAGAACATGATTATTGCATGTGTTTGTTTGATGGTGTGCAATGGGTGGGTGTGCGTGAACCCCAGTGCAGGCATTCCTGTGTGGGGGCTTGTGTGATGATGGTTGGACTGGTGTTCTGGGTATGTGCAGTGAGCATGCTTTGGTGAGGGGTGAGCATGCTTAGTTGTGTCATGCAGGGCTTGGTGTTGGGATGGGTGGTTGGTGTCATGGGTAGATTAGTGAGGATTTAGGGTGATAGGGGAGGGTGTGAGGGTGGGGGTGTGTGATAGCATGCAGGTAGGGTGGGGGATATGATAGTTAAGAATTGACTTACCAGTGTCCCATCCTCCACCGACTCCTCCGAGGCCCTCAGGATGCATGATGGTCAAGACTTGCTCCTCCCATGTTGTTAGTTGTGGGGGAGGAGGTGGGGGTCCGCCGCCAGTCAGCTGTACCGCAATTTTGTGCCTGGAGACCGTGGAACGCACCTTCCCCCGTAGGTCGTTCCACCTCTTCCTGATGTCCTCCCTATTTCTTGGGTGCTGTCCCACGGCGTTCACCCTGTCCACTATTCTTTGCCATAGCTCCATCTTCCTGGCTATTGATGTGTGCTGTACCTGTGAGCCAAATAGCTGTGGCTCTACCCGTAGGATTTCCTCCACCATGACCCTGAGCTCCTCCTCGGAGAAGCGGGGGTGTCTTTGGCGTGACATGGGGTGGTGTGTGTGGTGTGTGGGGTGGTGTATGTGTTGATGAGTGTGGTGAGTGTAGTGGTATGTGGTGTTTTGTGCGTGGATCTTGTGTGGGTGATGGTGTTGTGTGCCTCAGTGTGATGGGGTTGTCAATAGCTGTGCTCTATCTCTTGCCTTCTCTCAGAACTTTTGGTTGTAGGGGTTTGTGGGTGATGTGGGTGTGTATTTTATATTGTGTTGGGTGTGTGGGAGTGGTGTGTGTATGTGTCTCAGGTGTGTGTATTTGGAATTGTCCAATGTGGCGGTGTTTTGGAGCTGTGTGTGTATTTTGAGCGCGGCGGTGTGTACCGCCAATGGAATACCGCGGTTGAAAGACCACCGCTTGGATTCGTGGGTCGTAATAGCATGGGCGTGTTTCTGTTGGCGAGGAGGTGGAGGATTTGTTTCCGCATGTTTATCGCTGACCTTTGGTGTGGCGGTGTTGTGTGGGTGTCGGAATTTCGGCAGATTCCGTGATGTGTGTCATAATAGCTGTGGCGGTCTACCGCGGCCGCAGCGGTGTATTGGCGGTCTTCTGCACAGCGGTAAATGCCTTATACCGCCAATGTTGTAATGACCCCCTAACTCTGGTCTCTTAATCCAAAAGAAATGTTCTTACAAAAGGATCAGGTAATTCTTGACTGTTGCACCAAGAAGTTGCAGTATTCTACCTGCTCATACAATAAAAAGAAATCATTCCCAACTTAAAAAATGCACTTGCTCATTGAAAAGAATGTGAACACATAAACCCTGAAGATTTAACCTAAAATTCCTTCATGAACTTCTTTTTCCTCACTTTTGGATTTGGTCAAATAATTGTTCTAAATCTTACTTTAAAGTGTATTTGCTTACCAATCCAATAACATAACAATTTATGCTACCCTAACTTTTGATTTTTAGACATATATGACATATATCTATTACCCAGAGACGATCGCCACTAGGTAGTTATAGTTAGGACCTAGTTTCTATAGAAAAAACACCTATTGTTCTTCTAATAACTTTGGCGCAGTTTGTTGAATCTTCATGGCATTTTCCAGCTTAAGCTGCTGTCTGGAGAGTTTCGGGGAGATCCTTAAAGTAGAGGCTGAGAAAAAGGGGGTCCCAAAATGCTTTTTCTTCATGTATTTTTCCATAGGGAGTTTGAACAGGAATAGAACCCGAACCTTGGACAGATTTACACCACATTTGGCTGAAAGGTAGCTCTTGGTCCACAAAGCGACCTTTGTGTTATTTGGTGTAAATCCATTAACTATTTATCGAGAAATTAAAGAAAAAACAAATTTGCATATGTAGGGACGCAAAGGCTCCGCAAACCCTCCTGACCTTGTGCTGAGATCTGATTGGCTGTCAACATTTTAACAAGGAAGTGTTGGTTGCCCTCTTGGGACTCAACTTCAGCTAAGTCCCAGAATTGTTTTAAAAAAAAGAAAAGGTGCCAGGTTATAGACACCATGACCCCTTAGATTTGGTGTTGGGGTTCCAGAGAAACCCCCCAGAGAAAAAACTAGACTCCTGTGTTTGTTTTGTAAACAGCCCCCTGGTGGGACAGGTCCCAAGTACATCTCAAAAATAAGGACTGGGCACACAAGGCCCTGCTCCTAGGCCTTACTGAAGCCCCGAGGACTGAAACTTCCCTAGGGCTCATATTACATTGAATGCCGGGGGGGGGTGCACAGCCTCCATGGACACCAAGGACCACCAGCTCCTGTGGCAAAATTCTTTTAGTGTAGTAGGGGGGCCCTGCGGTCCCTCCGTGACCTGGGGACCACCACCTCCCTGGGGCCAAACATAGAATGAAATGCAGGGGGCCACCTAGCTCCCCGATGTCCCCAGGGACTGCCACCTCCCTGGTGTCAAACATTGAAAGAAATGAAGGGGGTTTCCAGCCCCCCTGCAGCCCCAGGACTGCCACTTCCCCAAGGCCAAACATAGAATGAAAAGGGGGGGCTCCCTGGCCCACTCAAAGCCCCAGTCAGACCCTCACGCGCCCAGTCACAGATCCACTCAGACACTCATGCATCCATCCACGCACCCACTCAGACTCTCACACACCGGCTCACAGACCCACTGACACCCTCATGAACCCACTCACAGTCCTCCGCTGACACTGTCTCCCCCACTAAGACACTCATGCACTCACCCTCACACCCAGACTCTCACATCTTCTCTCACCCAGATATACACCCTCTTGCACCTATTCTTACACCCGGAGAGATAGACTGCAGTCAACTCCTGGTGCGCAAGGCTAAAGGGCCATGTGCAGTGTGGGGGTTGCGTGGTTACAGAGGTTGGCTGCAGGGTCTGGCTTCCGGCCAGGCCTTGCAGGCAACCCCCACCACACAGCACGGCTGAAGCCTGTATGCAGCGGTAGTTGGATTAACTTGTAGTAATTAAAATTACTATACGTTAAAACAACCATAGAAATTCACTAAAACAGGGACGTTATAGTTAAGAAATAGAATGAAAAAATAATCTATCTAGTATTGCCTCCACAAGAGTGCACAGACAGCCCGACACTCAGACGCATGATCATGTCTGGCCTGTTTCTTAAAACATCAAAATGTTTTATTACAGAACATCACACAGGCCAAAGAAGGTTAGAGAAGTCATTTCAGCCACAAGATCCATCCTATGCTGTATTGCCACATTGCTGACCTCAGCCCTGTCTCCACAGCCAACCCAAGTAGATGGTGGGCAGACCCCTGATTTTCAGGTATGAGGTGGGTGTTCCTTCCATGGACTAAGTACGGGCAAAGGAAAGGGCTGTCACTGCCAGGCTCTTGCAAAAATGCTATGAAGTGTGGGTAAGCATTCTTAGGCACATGTCTATTCCAATATGTTGGAAATGTTTTTTTATTTTCACTCATGGCAACAGTCCTGATTGTGCTATGATTAATCTTCCTAATTATCACAGCTCATTTCTTTTATCATAGATTGCACACTTTTCAGTAAATGCATTGAAACCTGTCCTGCATCTCTTTTTCTGCCTATGTGTGTGAGATGTTTGTTAAAAGGGGCAGGATATGCCAACCTCCACTTCCCTGAGGAGATACAGACTGTCATGCATCAGGCTGCCACAAATCACCTTTTTTTCCAGGCTAGCTAGCCAAAAGAGTTAGGCCAACAGCTACCAGGAGGTGTGGGATTGACTCAGTGCCCTCTATACAGTGGTGCTGCCACCTGAAACCAGAAGTCTTGTTCCCATCACAAGAGTCCTATGACAGTTTCACCTATTTCTTTTGCAGCTGTGGAGGCGTCGGGAGGAATGCAGGGCTAATTATGCCATACTTCTATTCTCTAAAGTCACCAACAGAGATAACCTAACAATAAACAAGGACATCAGCCAATTTCTGAAGGCAATGCTTAGGCGATTGGAGAAATTGACAAGAATCAAGGTGGCAAAATCATTGGAAGGTGCCTCACTTAACAATTATCTGGATAGCCACATGATCCCTAGGGGCTTGAGAATATACACAGTCACCTGATTCCAACATGCTGGAGGAATGGGCAGAAAAAGAGCTCACAAACAATGCTTGAAATCTTAACAAAATATGCATGGCTGAACAATGAAAGAAAGAAATAACTTCCAGCAGGAGCTTAAAACATATGAGGAAAATTAATTTATAGAAATGTCCCTTAATAAATTGGAATCAACAGGGCACAAATTAGAGGATGACAGCAAAAAGTGAAAACAGTGCACATTAAAAATTGTGAAGATTATTAAAAGGGTTGTATCCTCACCTTCAATCGAAAACATGAGGAATCTTCGAAAAATGACAATGAATTAGTACTTCGTCAATATGACACCACCGTTTACGGGAAAGGATCCATAATAGGGGATGAGACAGAAGCCTTGAAATGATTAGCCACATGGGAAGTGCTGCTCTTTCTCCCGCTTCATGGACACTTCCCTGGTTTTGCCCATCTTGGGCCCTGAACCTGTCATTTTCTTGCTCAGAGCTCAGTGGAGCAGTGAACTGGTACTGCAGCCTGAGTTGGTGCAATGTAAGCAGTCTGGGACAAGGGAGTTGCACATGCTTCAGACGCAGTTGGTGATATACACGAAGATGACTGCTGCTTGAGCTTCATTACTATCAGAGCATGGCCTGCTCCTGCCATCCACTACTGTTAGGCACACCTTGTGGAAGCATTGCTACTTCCGCAGGAGAAAACCCCAATTTCACAAACCTCCTACTGTGAGCCCACACTCCCACTACTTTCCAGGCATGTATTTGACCCCTCCCGCTGTATCCAAGCCATGTTTGTCAGCCACAGATGTAAAATATCCCCTTCTCCCTCCTGCTTCTTAAACTTTTCATTTGTGATGATCACAATGACTTTCTAGGATTTAGATTGACAGAGCCCTGAAACCACTGAGGAGATTCAAGCCTTGATAAATGGAGTAGAGGGCTAGAGTGCGAGCTAGGGCGGCAGCTGCAACCTTTTACCAGTTGTTGCATGTCCCAGAGACTACAAAAATAAATGTGTGTCAGGCTGAGATAACAATGTGTTTGAATTCTTCTTTTGTGACACGGTCTTGTGTTTAAATGTATGCTCATGAAATAATATAGAATGCAAGTGCCAGGGCTGGACTGGGAATCCAAAGCAGCTCAGGCAAATTTTGTCAAACTCGCCCCCCTAGGATGCATAGCGAGCAAGCCTGACCACTACAATGGGGGTTTGGGAGGGGTTCTACCCCCAAGAAAAGTTGGGACAAAATGGCAAAAACAGTGCATTCTACAACACACTTTTCCTTAAATATTGAATTGTATTAGTTTTTAACGCATAGTAAATGATGACCTTACAGTGCACCAGGATACAGAAGTCTTTTTTGGGGCTCTTCAATGATTCCCTCAGCATATTCTCTAACAGTGCCTATCATCTCTTCATAACCCCTCTCTCACATGTATTTAATTTGTTTTATAGCACCTCTCTTACTAGTGTAGGATGTTGGAGCCCTTTACATCAGACACATACAGAGACAATGAATCATATGTCTGTAAATCAGTTTATGGAAAATGTTACATAAGACGTAGTGAACTACAAAGGGGATTCACATGTCATTCATACTGGTAGGCATTTTTTAAGAGTGCTTGGTCTGGGGAAGTATAAACTCAGGATTCAGAACATAATACAGTGATTATGGTTAATATCAATGTACTTCTACCAAAGAATCCCTTTTAGCAAAATTAGCATAATCAAAGACTGGGAAAAACACAACTTTCTAACCTAAACCATGTAATTTGCATGCAGCTCTTTGATTGCAGTTCATAGCTCCTGGTGTTCTATTATAATTGTAACCCATGAACTGCACAGTAACAAAAGGATCTCTGGGACAAAAGCAGTATCACACTTAGCACTGAACATAAGATATTGTTCTCCATAGTACACATACTTTGCAGCAGGCACATAAAACCCCTGTGATACCTTAGACGAGTCAAAACTTCCACTGGACAATACTCCAATCTCTCTCCAGCAGGTACATTAATCATCATAGTTATCTTGAGACTTTTAGTGTTGCCTGAAAACTGTTTGATATACAATTACCTCTGCACTGCTACAAAACGGGCTCCCAATAACAAAACCACACCTCCACCCTTCCAGCCTCCTGGAGAAATGCCTAATGCCCGGTTTGCCCAGTTCAACCATGGTAGGTGCCTGCAAAAGAATAGAAGTTGAAGGTTCTATTCTGATGTGATAATTGACGCTATGGCACAGTGTTTGATTAAGTTTTAGTCCTGGACTTCTTGTTTTATCGTTATGTCGAGTCTCTTTCTCTACATTTCAGAGCCTGCCCTTCTTCCACCATGTATGCACTTTATATAAAACATGTGCACAATTCTGGATTTAGGCAAATATAGGTCTCTAGTGGGATGCTGCTTTTCCTACATTGGATGGATCACATGTGCAAAGAAAGCACTTCAAATGGACATTGTTGTGTTATGGGTTCAGGCCTACCTCTTTGCAAAAGTGAGTGTTCACTTTGGGTTAGATAATGAGGGTAATGTACTAGGATGTGCTCCCATTCAACCAAACTATGCGCCACTATGTTAGACAGTCTGGCCAACACTTCTTGAAGCACTCAGACTGGGCAAGTTTATTTTTGCAGGGTCAAGGACTCTTCCGTTTGGTCAAGTCTCACTCCCTTAAGACAATATTTGAACTATATAATAATATATATGTTATGTTATGTTATGGTATGTTATGAAGACTTCTAAAGCGCATAGATGCCTGACTCAGAACAGGGCTTCCCAGAACTAGCCTACTATCACGGTGGAACAACACAGAATTAACATAGGAAGGGCCTATGCTACAAACAGGAAGGTCTTCAGCTTCTTTAAAAAACACAGATAGTTTTGAATCTTCTATAGCTGTAAAGGCAGGTTATTCTATAACGCTGGATCCATCACTCAGAAGGCATAATCTCCTAATTTAGGTAGATGGAAAAGTAATCTAGCAGTCACATTCTCAACAATCTGAAGACTGTTTGTTGCAGACCTGATGATGGACAGATAAATAATATTGCAGTAGTCAAGTTGTGAGATTAATTAAGGCTGTACAATAATTTGCCGAACCTGGGGATGGAAAATATCAGTTACTGATTTAAGGCTTCTAAGAGTACTGAAACATATTTCTGATAATGCCTTGACTTGTGGCACAAACAAAAGTTTGTCCTCGAAACAGACATCCAAGTTCTTTACAAAAGATTTCAACTTGGTACGAGACCCTAATAGCCTCAGCTGCCAATGATCTCCCCAGACCTGACCGTGTCTTCCCAGCAGGAGAATCTCATTTTTTTTAGTATTCAACCTCAGACAGTTGGAATGCATCTATTCAGCAATGGCGGTCATGCACTTCTGAAAGTTGAAACACCCTCTGTATTCCCCATTGACAGAGCAACGATAAGTTGAGTGTCATTAGCAGAGGATGCCAAACACAACCCAAAAGATTTTACCACACCCAAACCTCTCCTGTTCAACTACAGGTCCAGAAGTATTCAGCGTAGCCAGGAGTAAGGTGCCACTTTTGTGCAGACCACTAGTCATTCTGTGTCAATAACTACTCAACCAATGAGCAAAAGTTCCCATGGGTAAACACCATCTTTTTTCACTACAAGATGGCAGAACCTTTCTCCTCTCCAGGAGAAGGATTAAGGTCCACCCAGGGGTCTGTTCACGGTAATGAGGAGTCCCCACCGGCCTACCAATACCAAACAGTGAGTTTCCCTCTTACTGTGACTGGTACCAGAATAACAGGGATCAAATGGTCTTACCTTACACTAATCTATGCATAGGCAGACCTTATCCTGGCCTCTTTCAAGTTAATGAAGTCCCTATGCCCAATGGGCCTTCCTGGGATAGACTGAGCTGCATACTTCTTACATATGGCATACTTCTAAAAGACTTAAGCAAGTCATTGTTACTGCTCTAAGAGCAATTTAACACCTATTCAAGAGGTGAAGCAGTGGCCGGGAGGGTAGACTAGGCAGGCTAGTGCTCAGGAAGGAAAAGCATACCTTTGTAAAAGTAGTTTTTTCCTAAACATTTATTAAAAAAAACACATCACCACTGAATTGGCTTTTTAATAAAATATTAAAAACAATGGTCGAATGGACTCTAACTCTTTCCTAACCAATGTTACAAAATTAGCAATTTAATTGTTCTTTAGCTTTTTTAATGAAAATACTATTTGAAGGCTTGTCAACCATTAATTTCCACATGTCAGCTTTAAATGCTAGGCATCCTGCCACATAGGCTGGAATGCCTACTTAGGGATGGCTTATTTAGTAGCTAAAAGTAGTCTTTTCTCCTATCAAAAAGGGCTTATTTTGACAGGGCGACCTGCAACTTTGTAAGCTACTGGGGAGTTCATAATATATGCTGCAGCCCACAGTTGACATTTAACTTCTCTGCCAGTAGAGTATTCCTTTCACCACATAGTAGGACCTGATTGAAAAGTAAAAAATGCCAATTAAGGTTTCGTCAACTTTACCATGCTTTAGGGGTCAGAGCACAAATAGTGTGTTGCATTAAAAAAACAGAAGCATTAGCCCATAGAGAAAGGGGTGGCCACACTGGTCTGACTGGAAAGTTAAAAATACCCATTAAGATTTAGTCAACTTTACCATGCTTTAGGGGTCAGAGCACAAATAGTGTGCTGCATTAAAAAAAAACAGAAGCATTAGTCCATAGAAAAGAGGGTGGCTGTTTTAAAAAGAGGTTCTAAGAGAGGTACTTTATGACAGAGATCTAGGCCAGAGATTTCTTCATGGGGCAAATACTTCATCAGTGGAGAAAAGTAATTTAAAAAAAGGTGTGCAAATGCACATTTCTGCATGATTTTATTCACAGTGTTTCCCATACTGAAAACCTGATGAGTAAATGTGGCCCAATAGTGGAAGTCTTGGAAATCTACAACAGCCACAGATTTCTCAGGTTCGTGTTCTGATTCTTCTGATTCCCAAAGCATTAGAAGTCTACTTCAGATGTGCAAATACAACCAGAATATCACATTTTCAACCATTTTAAACCTTGCTTTTTCTATTGGGGTCATGTATTATTTTCTTCAACCAGGCTAAATAAAATATTGATACGCTGAGAAATGTGAAATACATATTTTTTGCATGGGAAAACTTACAGTAGCAACTACTTCTTTCATACTTGCATCATGTTTCAGTTTCTTTTTTATTATTTGCTAATTTACAAAGTATGTGTTCCCAACATACAACCATTAACCAGAAATACTGTTCTGGAAATAAGAGGACCTAGTGCTGGTCTTCATGTGTCCGATGGGCCATCATTTTCATCAGCAGAAGAAGGTGGAGTTTTTATTGCATATCACAGGAGACAAAACACTTGTTTAAGAAACCAAATATTTCTTGCTTATTGCCGTGTTCATTCATATAAATGTATAATCCAGTCATTTGAGGCTGTGTTACTTGGGCACCTAATGTCTTGCAGGAAACACTTCCAGCCAAGGTTTATATCATGAATTCTTAGCAGCTCTTCGGGTTGCTTGGATACATTTATGCAGCACTTGATAAAGTGTGACAGAACTCTCCAATGAAATCACTGTATTTTGACTCGAGAAAGACTATTATAATCCTTCAGCATGTGCAGAACTGTCTTCTTTTTGGACTCCATCTTTGGGACCTGTAGGACAAGTACAATATAACATTACAGATTCAACAAATGACCCACGTTCCGTAACAAAATCTTTACAAATAGGCATTTGAAAAGTTTCATAATTCATATTTCAATGTGTCCCCCTTGGTGTGTTGCTTGAGACTGAACTTATTTGGCATTCATGGCATCACCCAAACTCTGAGACTCCATCTCAGAAAAATGTATTCTTTCAGGAGGTTCCTTAGTCGTGAACACTTTCAGGACAGAGCAAAGAATTGGTACTTGTACATCTAGCAATAAGCTGAGTGAAGGTTTCAATCATGTAGGGAACTATAGGCCTCACTAAGAGGCTGGCAGTCTTGAGACCATCAGGCTTGCTGTGGCAGTCAGACCACCGCACTCCAGGCAGTTCAACAGCCACATTACGATCCTCACCAGGGGACCACCGCCACCAGAAGCAACAAGGTTCCTGATGACATGGTGGCGGTCGGAGTCGTGCTTAGCCACGGCTGTGCTGTGCTGAGCTCAGCACAGCCATTCTGAGCACAAGACCAGTTTCCGCCAGCATTTTCATGGCAGGGGCCCTGCCATGAAAAGGCTGTCAGAAACCCAGTGCTGGGATCCACAGGGGCAGTGCAGGGACCCCCTAAAAACCCCCTCAGAATGCACACTGTTTGCTACAGCAGACAGTATGTATTCCGAGGGTGCTGGGAGCACCCTCTGTGCAACAACAATGACCTTGGCTCCATGAGGAGCTGAGGCCAATGCCGCTGCATAGTTTCCACTTCGCTGACTGGCCAATACCTCTGATTTCAGAGGTTTCGCCAGTCAGCCTAGTGGTAACCTTGTAATCAGCCTGGGGGAGGCCGCCAGCTCTGCGGTGGTCTCCTCTTTACGGGACTGGAGAGCTGACAGTCACCCCGCCAACCTTGAAATGAGGCCCTTTGTGCTTTCTTTTGCTTTTCTGGATTGGGTCTCTGGTTGGAAAGTAGGTCAAGTCTAGCCTAGTAGAGATTGTGTGAGGCATGTTTTGTCATATTGTCTCTAGTGGGCAGTGGCTGCTGCCTTGTAAAATCATGACGACTGCCAGCCTAAACTTTACTCACTATATAATCCAGGCTGTGATCTGCAAGAGGTTAAACAACTGCATATTGCAATCATATGCAGTACTTTTTATATAAGTGTCGTGCTAACACAGTCATTTTTGCCACTTCTATCTGTCACTAATGCAGAAGCAAAAGAATCACCGCAGAGATGAAAGGATGATTAACCAAAAAAAAGGAAAAAAACAGGTCGGATATAGGGTGGGCAGCTAAACAGACACCCCACAAGGAAATTATTACCCATCTCCCTACTGGAGCTTTAGAGGAAATTGACATAGCAGGCAGAAGTACAGGCTGCACTGCCTCCTTCTTGAGTAGATTATGGGATAATAATGAGTTTGGCAGATGGAAACGGCCATCCGCCAAACTCATGCGGTCAGGTTACCACCAGCGCGGTACCCTTTCTCCAGGGCCCATTAAGAGTTTCCTGCTGGGTCAGCGGGTGGAAACAGCCCACAACATTGACCCTGGCTCAGAATTCAGTGGGTAGCAATGCTGTGGTGCAAAGGCTGAAACAGCACCTGTTGCACTTTTCACTGTCTGCAAAGAAGATAGTGAAAAGCGCGACAGGGCTGGCAATGGGGGCCCCTGCACTGCCCATGCCAAGAACATGGGCAGTGCACCTGTCTCCGCCAGCCTTTACCTGGCGAGACTAGCGCCATGTAATCGCCGGCGAAGAAGGGATTTATAATCCCCAGGGCAGCTCTGCTTGCAGCACTGCCCTGGTGGATAAGGACTACCAGCACCGTCAGACCCTCCAGTGGAGGAGAAGTGGTGGCGGTGGCGGTCCGACCGTGGTGCAGCCACCAAAGTCGTAATGAGGCTGTCAGTCCACCACATTGGCAGCGGTCTGACCGCCACTGCGGCCCTGGTGGTCTTCATAATAAGGCCCTCTCTTTTCAAATCCTTCTCAGATTTGGATACAGGGGCTATGAGCCAGGCTTGTCAGATGTTAGTGGAAGTCATGGGCGGAAATGTAATGTGAGGTTTCTGGATGACTCTTCCATTTTGGTCAGGTGTGATTAGCAGCACCTACACATAAGTATTAAAAAATGTGCTTCTGAGAAAGCAAACATATGGGGGCCTCTCACAAAGGTAAATCTCCACATTTTTGATTTCCTACAAACAGTTAATCTGTTTTGGGGGCTGCCGGTGGCGGTCACAGGAAAATATTTTTAGTGACTGCCACTTATTTGTCTGCAACAGCAATTTATTGTAAGTAAAGTTGAAAACCAGAACAAGACAAAAACTGAAAAATGTTGACAAAGGTAGAAAACATGAACCTGCAAGTATGAGATAAAAAAGCAGGAAATGTCTAGTAGATGATTAAAGAGGCATGGCATACATTTAGGACTATGGAGCCTTGGCAAGCAGCATGCCGACATGCAATAGCACTGACAGCAGGCTTTATTAGAAAGTTGGGCACCGGCACTCTTTTTTTACAAATTAAGCACCAACTACAAGTACATTTACTCTTACCCTTTTGAAAAACTGTAATAATGTTGGCTATTTACAATTTACAGGTGGAAAGTTACTCAAAAGTACAGACCTGCATGTTGCCAAACCCTGAAATAGGTGTGCAGTCAGACAAATGTCAAATATGACTGTAAAGTTAATCCTAGTAGAGATTTTAGAACCATATTTGATGCTCTGTACACTTAATAGAGATCTCTGCAATCGATGTGGAGATCTCCCTATGGTAAAGTATAGGAAAACATTTAATAGTTTATTAATGACACAAATTGGGGTAGTAGTGGCATACAAATTGCACCTCCTATTCCAATGAACTCTTGAGTAATCAGGGGGTCCTGATAACCATGGTGATGCAGCATCCACAGTGACTCTGGACTCCGCATTGCTGTGGTTAACTTTGGTCTAAGTTGCTGGGGACTTATCAAGGACTTTATAATAATTTGACATTGTCTAGCACATGTTGTTCATGACCACAGGACAATTGGTCAGTCTCAGGATGCACACTTTTTTATGGGAACCTGACTGTAGTTTTCTGTAGCTGACATTGTTAAGTGGTGTCCACAAATTATGACTTTATTCAGGCTGTTTGTTAAGAATTTATATTGGTTACCTGAGGATCTACATCCCAGGATCCAGGATACATACTACAGCTACTCCTCACTTTTTTCATGGATATCTCGAAACAGATTTATACTTAACAATGGTGCAACCCATATTAAGGGACCCACTGCTTACGCAACTTATACGCTATTCTTTTTGCCATATTAGCCTTGAAAAAGTCACTTTGTGACGAAACGTGTTGGCTGTTGATATGAGGAAATATGCCTTGTGGACTACTGAACTTTCCAAAGTTCAATAAAATCCATCTACAAACCTTGCTATGTGGACTTTTACTTGTTGGACTTCTATCTTGAGTGCCATTGTATCCTTATTTTGGATTGATTTAAAAGTTTATTGAACTTATAAAAAAATAACAAAAAAATATTTTATGTTAAATGTGAGTGTAGAATTTATTGTATATATTTATTTAAAAATAACAGCATTAACAACTTAACTTTAAACTAAAAGTGTAATTATTATTTTGAATATATGATTTTTTGTAACTTTACATAAAAAAAAGCCCAATTAAAGATTTTTTTTATATTATGTTCGTCAAATGTTTAAAATTGATGTATAAAATTAAGAGTAATGTTTTTTTTTTAATATGGCTATTTCCATTTGTGAATTGACAAATGTTTTATAATACATTTAAACAGAAAATATTAATTATGTTTTAGTTGTAGACAATTTGTTTAGCTTTCAATAAAATTGATTTATATTTTTAAATAGTTTAAACAATTTAATTTATATTAACATCATTCTTAAGGATTTTTGTTTTACTCCTATCCTCTATTATTTTCTATAAGAGTGTGTTGTAGTACAATGTGTTGTGCAGGACTTATTCTAGCTCTGAACTAGAGCACATTAGAAGAGGAGTTTGGGGATAGCAATGGCTTATTATTTTGTGGTGAATACATATCCCTCACTAAACCCATCACTAACCCTCCCTTAAGCTTTTTTGCCTTCTCCCTCAACCTCTTTTCTAACCACCTCCCTCCCTCCACATTTACTACTAACATGTATGCATATGTGTGCTGAGATCTCTGCAGCAGGGGTGGAGATCTTTGCACATAAAAGTTAGGATAGGTGGATGAGGAGACCTCTAAACATAGACTTGTAATTATCGTGTTGCAGCATGTTAGTAGTACTTCTGTAGTGCTACTAAACATATTACAAAATGCAATTTGTGCATAGGCCTCATGGTGATTAGCACTGTGTGGTGATCTTCCTACACATACTGCCTTCTTATTCATGAAGACTGCAGGCTTGCGTGCAAGTAAAAATCCATGAATACCTGGAAAGCATGAATGTCATTGAGGGGTTAGCATGGTCGCAGCTGCAATCCCTGGCTTGCCTCTGGTGTCCCCCGACATTGTTGTTGTGACCCCTGGCATCAGAAGTGGCAAAGGCAGTGCCAAGAGCAGACTGTAAACAGTGTTCTGATGAACACTTTACTTTTTGCATCAACCCCTGGTAGCACAATTCACACTCTTATAATTAAATAAGAAGAAAACATACATAAAAAGTCCAATGTTTTATTATTGTTACTACATGAAATAATTACAGTTTGAACACAATCTTCCAATTTGTGCTTCATACAAGTGTGTTACAAGTGGTCATATATCAAAAAGCATTAAACATAATGAATAATTTAAACCAATCGCATAGTTTGTTTTCAATTTATGGGGCCCAAATTCACAAAAAACAAATAAACCTACACTATGATTTTTAAATTTACTGGCAAGTGTAATTTTACTACTTTTTGCAATTTACAAATTATGACTGGAACCTGCATGGAAATGTGCATCCAGTGCAGATTTCCATTCAGATTTTTGGGGATTTGATTTGTAACATTTTTACTCCAGTCCCATTACACTGAGGTCTCTGTAGCTGAAAACGTTGCACATGGGTAATGGATTCCCCTGTGCAAATGCACATTTTTCTGTTTCTTTTCCCATGGAGAAAAGCCTTCCTCTATAGCCTCATCAGATTTGGAAGTGGCCCATTCCTCTTCCAACCCTGGAAAGGGTTTACACCAGTATTTCATTGGAGTAAAAATAGGACTCTTTACATGAATTTGTGAATGCCCACAAATGTATTAATTTGCAGATGTTCACAAACGTCCAAAGCAAACCATAGCTTGGAATGCCAAGAAACACCCTGACTCCTACACTGAGTGGGATGTATGGGTGCAGATAATTTATACTTACGGTGGAGATCCTCTACACTCATAAAATGATTTAAGTCTGCCAAGAATTCCTTTGTGAATTTATTGCAGGTTTAAGAATAAGAAGCCTACGTTTACAATTAAATGTAACTTTGCGACTTGACCTAATGGTCCTTATGAATTAATAGAGTATGCATAACTACTATTGTTTTTAAATTTTTTTTTTTACTTTTCCTACTAAGTTATCATTATGTTTGTCATTGAGGTATACACTAGGAGAACCTGTACATTCTGTCAGTTTGTGGTATAAATAATTTAGATTCCAAACATTATTCTGTGTTTTGTGGCACTGTATCCTCCACTTCAAAAAAGCACATAATTTGTCATATAAGACAAAATGAGCAATTTTCCATTGGCATGTCATGCTAGAACCTTAATTAACATATAGGTGGTATTAAAAAAAGAGATTTTGGTTTGGTTTGCAATCATTCAAATATTATGGAACTTAAGCGATGACAATTATTGTCACGTCATCTGGATTTTGCTATTAAGACATCACATTCTGAGAACTTCCTGTGATGTTATGGAGCTCAAAGTGAGTACCGTGTAACCTCTACTACACCTAGCCTTTTGGTGAATCGACTTCCATACTAGAGTCTGGTGTCAGGTGTATAACACAGCCCTCTGCACATCCATACTTCTCCTTGTGATGGCCTTGCTATGGGATTTTGTGGATGGAGGTCAGAATTCTTGCATGGGAATTGTGAGAAAGTAGCCTTTTCTAGCCTTGTTACCCCCACTTTTGGCCTGTTTGTGAGTATATGTCAGGGTGTTTTCACTGTCTCACTGGGATCCTGCTAGCCAGGGCCCAGTGCTCATAGTGAAAACCCTATGTTTTCAGTATGTTTGTTATGTGTCACTGGGACCCTGCTAGCCAGGACCCCAGTGCTCATACGTTTGTGGCCCATATGTATGTGTTCCCTGTGTGATGCCTAACTGTCTCACTGAGGCTCTGCTAACCAGAACCTTAGTGGTTATGCTCTCTCTTTACAAATTGTCACTAACAGGCTAGTGATAAATTTCACCAAATTCACATTGGCATACTGGAACACCCTTATAATTCCCTAGTAAATGGTACTGAGGTACCCAGGGTATTGGGGTTCCAGGAGATCCCTATGGGCTGCAGCATTTCTTTTGCCACCCATAGGGAGATCTGACGATTCTTACACAGGCCTGCCAGTGCAGCGTGAGTGAAATAACGTCCACATTATTTCACAGCCATTTACCACTGCACTTAAGTAACTTATAAGTCACCTATATGTCTAGCCTTCACCTGGTGAAGGTTGGGTGCTAAGTTACTTAGTGTGTGGGCACCCTGGCACTAGCCAAGGTGCCCCCACATCGTTCAGGGCAAATTCCCCGGAGTTTGTGAGTGCGGGGACACCATTACTCGCGGGCACTATATAGGTCACTACCTATGTATAGCGTCACAATGGTAACTCTGAACATGGCCATGTAACATGTCTAAGATCATGGAATTGTCACCCCAATGCCATTCTGGCATTGGGGAGACAATTCCATGATCCCCCGAGTCTCTAGCACAGACCCGGGTACTAACAAACTGCCTTCCCGGGGTTTCACTGCAGCTGCTGCTGCTGCCAACCCCTCAGACAGGTTTCTGCCTTCCTGGGGTCCAGCCAGGCCTGGCCCAGGAAGGCAGAACAAAGGACTTCCTCAGAGAGAGGGTGTTACACCCTCTCCCTTTGGAAAAAGGTGTCAGGGCTGGGGAGGAGTAGTCTCCCCCAGCCTCTGGAAATGCTTTGATGGGCACAGATGGTGCCCATCTCTGCATAAGCCAGTCTACACCGGTTCAGGGATCCCCCAGCCCTGCTCTGGTGCGAAACTGGACAAAGGAAAGGGGAGTGACCACTCCCCTGACCTGCACCTCCCAGGGGAGGTGCCCAGAGCTCCTCCAGTGTGCTCCAGACCTCTGCCATCTTGGAAACAGAGGTGCTGCTGGCACACTGGACTGCTCTGAGTGGCCAGTGCCAGCAGGTGATGTCAGAGACTCCTTCTGATAGGCTCTTACCTGTGTTACTAGCCTATCCTCCTTCCTAGGTAGCCAAACCTTCTTTTTTGGCTATTTAGGGTCTCTGCTTTGGGGAATTCTTCAGATAACGAATGCAAGAGCTCATCAGAGTTCCTCTGCATCTCTCTCTTCTCCTTCTGTCAAAGGATCGACCGCTGACTGCTCAGGACGCCTGCAAAACAGCAACAAAGTAGCAAAGATGACTACTGCAACCTTGTATCGCTAATCCTGCCGCTTTCTCGCCTGTTTCCTGGTGGTGCATGCTCTGGGTGTAGCCCGCCTCTTTCTTGCACCAGGAGCTCTGAAGAAATCTCCCGTGGGACGACGGAATCCTCCCCCTGCAACCCTGCATCACCGGTCCTCTGGGTCCCCTCTCAGCACAACAAGCGTGGTCCCTGGAACTCAGCAACTCTGTCCAAGTGACTCCCACAGTCCAGTGACTCTTCAGTCCAAATTTGGTGGAGGTAAGTCCTTGCCTACCCACGCTAGACTGCATTGCTGGGTACCGCGTGATTTGCATCTGCTCCGGCTCCTGTGCACTCTTCCAGGATTTCCTTCATGCACAGCCAAGCCTGGGTCACCAACACTCTAACCTGCAGTGCACAACCTTCTGAGTTGTCCTCCGGCATTGTGGGACTCCCTTTTGTGTCTTCGGTGAGCTCCAGTTCACTCCTCTTCCAAGTGCCTGTTCCGGTACTTCTGCGAGTGCTGCCTGCTTCTGTGAGGGCTCCCTGACTTTCTGGGTGCCCCCTCTGTCTCCTCATCCAAGTGGCTACATCCTGGTCTCTCCTGGGCCACAGCAGCATCCAAAAACCCTAACCGCGACCCTTGCAGCTAGCAAGGCTTGTTTGCGGTCTTTCTGTGTGGGAACACCTCTGCAAGCTTCTTCACGACGTGGGACATCCATCCTCCAAAGGGGAAGTTTCTAGCCCTCTTCGTTCTAGCAGAATCCACAGCCTCTACCATCCAGTGGCAGATTCTTTGCACCCTCAGCTGGCATTTCCTGGGCATCTGCCCAGTCTCACATTTGTCGCGACTCTTGGACTTGGTCCCCTTGTTCCACAGGTACTCTCGTCTGGAAATCCACTTTGGTTGCATTGCTGGTGTTGGTCTTCCTTGCAGAAGTCCCCTATCACGACTTCTGTGCTCTCTGGGGAACATAGGTGCACTTTACACCTACTTTTCAGGGTCGTTGGGTGGGCTATTTTTCTAACCCTCACTGTTTTCTTACAGTCCCAGCGACCCTCTACAAGCTCACATAGGTTTGGGGTCCATTTGTGGTTCGCATTCCACTTTTGGAGTATATGGTTTGTGTTGCCCCTATACCTATGTGCTCCTATTGCAATCTACTGTAACTTTACATTGCTTGAATTACTTCCTTTTGCTATTACTGCATATTTTTGGTATTGTGTACATATATCTTGTGTATATTTGGCATCCTCATACTGAGGGTACTGACTGAGATACTTTTGGCATATTGTCATAAAAATAAAGTACCTTTATTTTTAGTATATCTGTGTATTGTGTTTTCTTATGATATTGTGCATATGACACCAGTGGTATAGTAGGAGCCTTGCATGCCTCCTAGTTCAGCCTAAGCTGCTCTGCTATAGCTACCTTCTATCAGCCTAAGCTGCTAGAAACACCTCTTCTACACTAATAAGGGATAACTGGACCTGGTACAGAGTGTAAGTACCCCTTGGTACCCACTACAAGCCAGGCCAGCCTCCTACAGGAATTGGTAAGCTACTTGTTGGCACCTTATTCAAAAAAAGACTTTACTATCTCTTATGCCACCCCTACAGAATGAAGTGGAAGCCATTCCAGCCTCCAGCATACCTGTATCCCAGTACAAATGCCAATCAGTGGTTGGTTAAAAAGTAGCTTGGCATTAGCATCTGCCCTATCTGCATCTAGATACATTGAAAAACTCAAAAACAGTTTTATAAACTTCGAACTATACTCGGTCAAAATGAGAAATGAACATACTTCATCCTTATCCACAGGCACAACAGCTGATCCAATATCCGAATCTGTGATATGACTCAACCCTTCACCTGTAATTGTTTGTCCCAGATAAAACACTGTTACTACCCTGAAGTAACATTTTTTAACAGCCAGCCCCTCTCCTTCAACCTTCCTAAACCTTTATCAGTACCTGATGATATAAAATGATCATCATACTGAGTGATCTAAATATGGTGACTGTGAGAAACTAGGGCTGATTGCAGAGGCCCCATAACTTTTTGCCCCCATTTTCCACTTTATGCTGGTGTTTTCCTGACTCTGATGGTGCCCTGGGTACTGCTAACCAGTCCCAGGGCCTGTGCTCTGTGTAAAATGGATATGCAAATTAGGCTAATTATAATTGGCTAAGTTAACCTACCTATAAGTCCCTAGTATATGGTAGGGCATGTAGGTTTAGGGACCACAGCATAGGTGGTGCACACCTAGGTGCATTGCTGAGGTGCCCAGTGTCATTTTAAAAGCAAGCCTGCCTTGCTGGATGCTTTTAAATTAAAGTTATATGCAAATTCGACTTTGGAATTAAAGGTACTTCCAAAGTCTTAAACTACCTTATTTTTACATATAAGTCACCCCTAAGGTGTGCCCTATGTGCCCCTAGGGCTGGGTGCCATGTAACTATAAGCAGGGACTTTATAAAAATAGATTTATAAGCCCTGGTGAGGTAAAAACAGCCAAATTCGTTTTTCCCTCATTGAAGTAAATGGCCTTCATAGGCTAGAATAGGCAGACTTTATTTTAAATTTTAAAGTCTCCTTAAATGTTGCATACCAAGAATTTGGTATCAAATTAATTGTTGTAATAAATCCTACAACTTCCAGTTGTTGGATTTAATATAACTAGTTCAGGTAAAAAGTTTAGACTTTACCTAAAAAGTTGCCAATTTCAGCTCTGCATTGTTTTTGCTGCTGTGCTCTGATTGGCCAGCCTGCAGCAGCTTCTGCCAGGCTGCCTTGATGAGGTGTGAAGTGGCCAGACTTCACACAAAGGAATGTGCTTGGGGGAGAGAATCTCCCCTCAGCAGATGGTGAGGCAGGAAGGGGGAGGGCTGCCAAACTGGTCTTCAAAGGCAGAGAAGGACATTTGCAGCACCCAGCAACACCCCCACATCCTGCAACCCCAGACAGCTAGGTGCCCCCTTGATTAGATTAGGAGAGGGCAGGAGAGGGGTGTGTTTATGATTTTTAGCCACACCAGTGGGTGGGCTCAGCCAGATGTAACCTCCAAAAATCAGATTCATCCATGTTGGATTTTTAGAGACTGTTGCCTTCTGGGATGGATTTTTGCCACACTTCCCAGGAAGTGGTCATCACAGGGGGACGACCCTGTCCCTGATTGGAGAACCAGGGCCCCCCTGCTTTTCACCCAGGAGCAAAGATAAAACTGGCAGACCTGCACCCACACCTCAGATCCCCTCCAAAATTCAACAAGAAAGGAACTAAGGAAGAAGAAGGACTGCCCTGCTGGACCCCTGGCCTGCACCTGGAACCTGCACTCAGAAGGACTGCACCAGCTGCACACTTGGGCTTCACCACAAGAAGGACTTTGCCTGGCTTCAACTGGTTCAAGGAGGGACTCCCTGTTTGCTACAGGTGAAAAATTGCTAACCAGAGTCCCCTGCACCAACTCCTGAAGAAAGCGACCAGCTGACCACTGTCCAGTGGCCAAAAAGGAGTTTGCGGCAGGTGCATTCTGGGAGTTGAAGTCCGCACCCCCCAAGGACCATCACAGAACTTCTGGACCCTTGGGGTGAGCTGTGGACCCCAAAAGAACCTTAAAAGAACATCTGGGTGAAGCCCCAGAAGTTTGGAGAAGATTTGACAAATTTTGTAAAAAAGCTCCAGAGAGGGACCGACCCACCGCGGAAATTCTAGCCGGCTTGCCTCAACCGCGACCCGGCCTGACTTCGTGGTTCGTCCCGGTAAAGAAAAACATCCAAAAAAGAGACTAAGTCCGAACGTAAAAAGTTGACCGGGACCTCCCAGCCATCGTATCCGAGAAGGGCTCCATGGACGTCGGATCAAGATCCAGGTTTACCCCGGTCGAAGGATTTTCATCTCGAAAAAATGACTAAGTCCGAAGGTAAAAGTCTCCACCGAGGAAACCCACATCGCGTATCCGGACAAGGGCTCCAGGAGGTCGGATTCAACTGGCAGGTTCGTCCCGGTGAAGAAAAACTTCAAAATAAAGACTAAGTCAGAAGGTAACTTTTTAACCGAGGCCTCCCGCGACCTGTAGCCGAGCAGGGCTCCATCGCGGTCGGCCTGAAAGTTTGACTTTGCCCCGGTCGAGGTGCAACCAGATGACCCGATTGGCGCTTTTTGTTTCTAAGCGCTAGAAAAGTAATAATTCTTTAAAAATTCATATCTCCGGTTCCCCTGAACCGATTTTAATCGTTTTTGTGTCATTTTAAAGATAAAAATATAAACTATTTTTATAAATTGGTTTTGGATTTTTAAACTGTTTCCTGTGTTTTATTTAATTACTGTTTTGTGATATTTGAATGCTTTACACTTTGTCTCCTAAGTTAAGCCTTGACGCTCGATGCCAAGCTACCAAGGGTAGAGCTGGGATTAATTTACTGAGACCTAACTGTACCTATGTGGAGGTTAGTGGCTTGTTGCTAGGTGTAGGTACCTACCTGCCCTACCAAAAACCCATTTTCCAACAGTGACCAATATATCAAAGCCAAAATATTGAAGGGATGAACAGACAGAGGCGTAGATTTACTACTCTTAACTCCCCATCTACCTGTCTTGAAGATGTGTATATCATAAAGGTGGGTATATGTGGAGTTAGGTATATAAAATCTAAACACACCTACCTGTTGATATTTGATCCTCTATATTCAGGTCATAATATTTCTTATGTGATATTCCTGACCTTAAATCATCATGTCATTAATTATCTTGTCCATAGACTAATATATCATCTAGGAAAACCAAAACGTGCTTTAACCCCTCTATGATGTGCTTACCTGTCTGGTGAAAACATGCAGCTGCTCATTCCAACCCAGATGGCCAGATGGCATATTGATACATTTAAATACTCTAAGAAATGCTAGAATTGATATCAAAGGGTGTAGATTCCCCACTTTATTTAATCTGATGCTTTCTGTTGAAAATACCCATCATGCTAAATATATGTGTCCCATTCAACATCACTAACTTGCCTGCTATGTTTAACAAATATTTTCTGGCAACCCAGATATTTGTATTTAAATCCCACACATCTGCACACAATCATATGTACTTTTCACTATCCTAGGGAGACCAAAACCATGGGCTCAAGCAATTCTGAAGATTCTGGGCCTGATTACGAGTTAGGCGGGTACTGTTCCACTGACAAGTTTTCAGCAGTGAGACAGCCACCTCCTCGGAGGTCCGACCACTTGATCTGGAGTTGGGAGGAGACACCCCCTCAGGACTGCCACCACTGCCAACATTACTGCTACCGCCATGGTATCAGCATAGGTGGCCCATGGAGGCTGGCCCACATCAACCGCCACTGGGCTAATCAGGACCTGCCTTACCACTGACCTTTACCATGCGGGGTCCCTCTGGGTGAAGGTTGACGGTAAGCCAGGGAAAGTACCACAAGAATTGTCTTGGGTGATTCCCCCCTCCCCAAATGTGAGTTGTAGCTCACGAGATGCCCCCCCAATGCCAACTGGCCAGGTGCACACAGTGCGCCCAACTGGCTGGTGGACCTGCAACATGGTCGGCATTAGCTTCAGGCACTTACTGGAGCTGAAGTATGCCACCGCCATGACAGTGGTGCCAACACACCACCAGTCCCACGGGAACATCAGAATGTGAAGGTGGGATGCTGCCACATTAGCGGCCTCTTCTGATCTGCCGCAGACTCATCAGGCCCTCTGTCCTCTCAATCACATATAACCCTTTTTAATCTCCCAAATTACATCCTCATCGGTTCCACCATCATATGCAGTACTTTTATAAATCGGCGTTCCATTTGTTTTGACCCTTTTTTAAAATAATTTTGTGCTCAATATTTTTGTGCTCAAGAACAAAAATGATGGATGTAATGCTTGAACTAACCTTGTTACTTGTAATCACCTGAGGCTGCATCCCAGTCTATCGTCATTTTGCACAACTAGGTTTTTATCAAGTTCCTGATGAGTAATTTTGATGATATAAAAAACTCTTTTCCATATGTTATCATCTAAAAGGTTTTAAGATGACTCTGAATCTACCAATACCATAATTTCTCTTACTCCCATTAATAGTTTGCATTGAGGCATGATCATGCCCATGTCACACCCACCATCCATCTCCTTCACCTCTAGCACATCCTACACAGTTTTCCTCATTTTGGCTTGTAAACTTGGTGTGCAGCTTTCTGATTCCCATTTCTAAGAATCAGTTTCACTCTTACATGCCCAAACATAATCCCCTTTTTCCCACACTTTCTGCAAGATGATTTTCTTGCATACCATATTGGACTGTTTGAAGTATATGGATAACTACTGCATCTGCATAATTTCATTTTACTATTCGCAACACTTGTTTGAACCTCAATCAAATTTGTCCTAGGGTGGATGGCTTCCTTGAATGTGCATCTTTTACTCTACACATTTCCATCCCATCTTTTTGTTTGTTTATCATTTCTTTCACCTAACCAGTTGGATGTTCGAAACACTTCATTAAGTTTTGGGTTTTGTTGCCAACAGTTTCTTCTATACTTTAGGTTTATTTACATAATAATAATTGGTCTCTGGTAAGTGATTTTGTTAGTTCTACAAATTCCCATGCCCTAACCTTATTCCTTTGGCTTGCTACATACTTACCCACTCTGCCATTCTTATCTGTGATGGTGTGCATTTAACTCCTGTTTTTTACAGATACGTTAATTTACATTCCATAGTGTTTTTCAAGCATCCTCACTGTCATCTCAAATACGTCCCTAGGTTCATCCTCACTATTAGCAGTTGATACTTCATCCAGACATTAATAGTCCTGCCCTCAATTCCTAAATTGAGCAGTAGTACACATTGCATCCCTGCTGTTGTAAGCCTTTCCCCACTAATAGCAATAAGTATAAAAACAATTTTTTCCATCATGCCTAGGGAAACAATGATTCTCCTGCATTTGTTATAAATACTGATGATTGTGACATTCTTGCTGGTGCCATCGTAGGTGCATGTAAATAAACAAACACAAGTCAACAAGTGTACTAAAACAAGAATCTAAAATAACTAGTTGAAACGATAAGTTGAAGCAGTGAGCTATTGGGGAGCTGGGAGTTAGGTACATAAAATAGGTATATAAAATCAAGACACACCTACCTGTTGATATTTGATCCTCTATATTCAGGTCATTATATTCCTTATGTGATAATCTGGACCAGTAAATCATCATGTCAGTCATTATCTTATCCATAGACTATTATCATCTTGAAAAACCAAAACTTGCTTTAACTCCTCTAGGATGTACTTAATTGTTTGGTGAAAACATGCAGCTGCTGATACCAACCCAGATGGTATATTAATACATTTAAATACTCTAAGAAATGCCACAATTGATATCAAAGGATGTAGATTCCCCACTTTATTTAATCTGATGCTTTCTGGTGAAAATATCCATCATGCTAAATATATGTGTCCCATTCAACATCACTAATTTGCCTGCTATGTTTAGCAAATGTTTTCTGGCAACCCATATATTTCTTTTAATTCCCGCATGTCTACACACAATCATATGTACTTTTCATTATCCTAGGGGAACCAAAACCATAGGCTCAAGCAAATCTGAAGATTGTGGGCCCGATTACCCGTTAGGCGGGCACTGTTTCACTGTCGCGTTTTCAGCAGTAAGACCTCCCCCTCCTCGGAGGTCCGACCACCCGAACTGGAGTTGGGCGGAGACACCCCTTCAAGACCGCCACCACTGTCAACATTACTGCTACTGCCATGATAGCAGCAGAGATGGCCCATGGAGGCTGGCCCGCATCAACCACCACTGGGCTGATCAGGACTTGCCTTACCACTGACCTTTACCCTGCAGGTCCCTGTGGGTGAAGGTTGGCAGTAAGCCAGGGAAAGTACCACAACAATAGTCTTGGGTGATCCCGCCCTCCTCAAATGTGAGTTGTATCTCACAGATGCCCCCCAATGCCAACTGGTCGGGTGCACACACTGAGTCACTTGCTAGGGAGACAGTTTGCCCAACTGGCTGGTGGACCTGCAACATGGCTGGCAGTAGCTTCAGGCTCTTACTGGAGCTGAAGCATGCCACCGCCATGACTGTGGTGCCAACACACCACCAGTCCCACAGGAACATCAGAATACGAAGGTGGGATGCTGCCATATTAGCGGCCTGTTCTGAACTGCCACAGACTCATAATCGGGCCCTCTGTCCTCTCAAACTCATCTAACTCTTTTAATCCCCCAAATTACGTCCTCATTGCCTCCACCATCATATGCAGTACTTTTATAAATCAGTGTTCCATGTGTTTTGACCCTTTTTAAAAATATTTTTGTGCTCAAGAAAGTATATAAAAATGATGGATGGAATACTTGAATTAACCGCACCACTCGTAACCATTTGAGGCTGCATCCCATTCTATTGTCATTTTGCACAACTAGGTTTTTATCAAGTTCCTGATGAGTAATTTTGATGATATCAAACACTCTTTCCCAAATGTTATAGTCTAACAGGTTTCAAGATGACTCTGAGTCTACCAATGCCATAATTTCTCTTATTCCCAATAATAGTTTGCATTTAGGCATGATCCTGCCCTTGTCACACCCACCATCCATCTCCTTCACCTCAGGCAAATGATACACAGTTTGCCTCATTTTGACTTGTAAACTTGATGTGCAGCTTTCTGAATCCCATTCCTAAGAATCAGTTTCACTCTTACATATTCAAACATTATCCCCTTTTTTCCACACTTTCTGCAATATGATTTTCTTGCATAACATATCAGACTGTTTGAAGTATGTGAATAACTTCTGCATCTGTATCATTTCAATTTACTATTCACAGCACTTGTTTGAACCTCAATCACATTTTTCTTGGGTGGATGTTTTCCTTAAATGTGCATCTTTTACTCTAGACATTTCCATCCCATCTTTCTATTTGTTTTTCATTTCTTTCACCGAACCAGTTGCATGTTCGAAACACTTCATTAAGTTTTGAGTTTTGGTGCCAACAGTTTCTCCTAAACTTTAGGTTTATTTACATATCAAACTAATTGGTCTCTGGTAAGTGATTCTGTTAGTTCTACAAATTCCCATGCCCTAACCTTATTCCTTTGGCTTGCTACATACTTACCCACTCTGCCATTCTTATCTGTGATGGTGTGCATATAACTCATATTTATTTACCGCTACATTAATTTACATTCAAAAGTGTTGTTCAATCATCCTCACTGTCATCTTAAATACGTCCGTAGGTTTGCCCTCAATATTAGCAGTCGATACTTCATCCAGACATTAATAGTCCTTCCCTCGACTCCTAAATTGAGCAGTGGTACACATTGCGTCCATGTTGTTGTAAACCTTTCCCCAACAACAGCAATAAGTATAAAAAAAAAAAAATCATCATGCCTGGGTAAATAATGATTCTCCTGCATTTGTTATAAATGCTGATGACTGTGACATGCTTGCTGCTGCCATTGTAGGTGCATGTGAATAAATAAACAACAAGTGTACTAAAACAAGAATCTAAAATAACTAGTTAAAAAAATAAGTTAAAGCAATGAGCTATTGGGGAGCTGTATTTTGTTAAGTAGTACATATATTTTTAATATGTCTTAACAGCAATACTTCCAAATTGTTGCTTTGTTGTGTATAAAGTTAGTAGTCCAATTGGCTAACACAAGGTTACCGATTGGCACTCCAATCCGGCTAACTCCTGAATGGGACTACCTAACTGGGCCAGGTAAGGTATCAAATTAATTGTGGAATTAAACATGACTTGATGTCCAGGTCAAATTTAATACCCTGACTGTCAGATTGCACTGCAATCAGAGAGAGAACCAAAGAAGGTTCTGCCCTGCTGCCTTTTAGATGAAGCATAGTGAGGCTGCACCATTGGAAGGACTGCACCTGCTGCACTTCAAAGTTTGGACTGTGCGTGTAACTTTTGGGTTGATTCCCAGCCACAATCTACAGCAGTGACTCTAAGGATCAATCAGGTGATCTCCTGGAGCCAGCTCCAGGCACACAAGAGCTGAAGAAGCCAAAACTGACAAGTTGGTAACCACAGCAAAAGGTTTGCTGCTTCAAGTCACCAGGCACTCATGAGGACAAATCTTAGATAGCCAAAGATGCACCCGAGTCTGCCTGACCCAGGAGTGCTAGTCTGGATTCATCACACCCAAGGGACACTAGCCTTCATTTAAGGATTTCAGCCCAACTGTGGTGCAGACTGACCAGTAGCGTAACATCCACTGGCCTTCTACTGCAAAGTAGAGGACTTCCAGAGTCCCTGATCTCCGTGGCGAAGTTCTCCCCACTTTAGCTGTGGACCGAGGTGTAACCACAAAGACACCCCCGCCAATAGCACCTGAACTGGAGTATCCTTTGAGCATCTTTTGCCAGCATCCCGCAGAATCAGGATCACTCCGTTGATGTCTATGGGGGTTGTCTTGTAAAGTTTGGACCTTGCCTTAAAATCACCCTGGTGGCCAGGTAACTGTCCAAAGTGTTCACTCTGGCTCCCTAGACCACAATCCTGCTGGAATTTGTCACCTACCCGAGGACTGATTAGCTGAACTAGCTGTTTCAAACTTTTCAAAAGTTTCCGAAGTTTTCATTAAGAAACTGGTCTTCCACTGTGCACATGCTGAAGCGCATCCCAAGTGAACCCTGTAGTGTTGAATAGGAGATTTATAGCCTCCACAAAGCATGAGGGATAAAGGTTCTACCTTGTTCCGTCTTGTAAGAGCAAGGCACTCAAGCCGTTGAAGTCTGTGGCCTCCACGATTTTTGTTCCTGTTTATATGTTTGAGCATTATTGTAAATTGTAGATATTTATTGTAAGCTATATGTATTTGATTTTTTATTGCTATTTATGATTTGTACTTGTAGTTCATTGTCTTGTATGAATAGTGAATGTTACTCCTTTAGTATCCAACACCTTTCCCGAAAAGGTTTAGAGTGGAGTGGGAATAGTAAATCTAATCCTTTCAGTGTCTAACACCTTCCCCAAAATGATTTTAGATTGCGGTGATGAATATTCTATTTACCCACTTTAGTGTCAAACACCATACCAAAAATAGTTTAGATTGGATTTGGAATAGTAAATCTAACCCCCTTAATGTCCAACACATTCCTCAAAATGGTTTACATTGGAATGGGAATAGTAAATGTAGATCCTTTAGTGTCTAACACCTTCCCTAAAATGGTTTAGATTGGAGTGCAAATAGTATATTGCACCCCTTCAGTGTCCAACACTTTCCCTATGATTGATCAGAATTCATTTGGAAACGTAAATTTAACACCTTTTCTGTCCAACACCTTTGGCAAAATGGTTAAGATTGGAGTTGGAATAGTAAATGTAACCTCTTTAGTGTCAAAAGTCTTCCCAAAGATGGTTTAGATTGGAGTCAGAATAGTACATTTAAAGCTTTAGTGTTCAACACCTCCCCCAAAATGGTTTTCTTTGGAGTAGGAATAGTTAATCAGGCCCATTGTGTCCAAAATCTTTTTCACAATATTTTAGATTTTAGTAGACATAGTAAATCTAACCACTTTAGTGTCCAACAACTCCACAATAATGTTTTAGATTGGAGTGCGACTAGTAATTTTCTCCTTTAGCATATTACACCGTTCCCAAAATTATTTAGACCATCAAAATGGTTTGTAGTTTAAATTTTTTTATACTACCTACTTTTAAACAATAAATACCAAGGTTTTTAAATATTGTTCATTTAAGTCTTCTATTTGTTATGTTTAATATACGTTTTTAATTTTGGTTTTCCATGCATACTTTTGTTTTGACATTACAGTGGTACAACATTTTTCTACGTTTGTGATATAGTATCACATATACTGTATTTATTTTACAGAATTTTGACATATTTATTTTTTAAACATGTTTTCAAAAATAGTACATAATTATTTTTATTATATATAGTTTTTAAAGATAGTTCTTTGTATTTTGGAATTTGTATAATACCGTTTTTAGTATATATCACTTAGCACTATTTAATACAAAGTTCATTTTTTAATAGTACAATTTAAGTTATCCAATATATTTATATTTGGCAGATATACTTTTTCACATTTTTAAAAACTTTTTCATATAATTTTATATATACAGTTCATACAATACTCACTATTCCACAACACTACAACAGCAGTAATTGGTGATCGTTTTCCGTTATATTTTTGAGTGTATGTTATATCTGGCTGGGATTGGAATGAGTGATGTATCTGAGAGGATATGTGTGTTTTTTGTGTATGAATGAGAGAGTGGAGTGTGATACAGGAGTGGAAAAGGGTAGAACAAAGGTTGTAATTGTAGACAGAATTGATACATACACTGTAAAGTGCTTTATGTGAAATGTATATAAAATGAATGAAATCTTTTCTCTTTGTTTTGTTTGTACAAATGTGTTTTTCATAAATTACGAATTGGAAAATAATTGTAAAAAATGCTTTGGATATGCAAATCAAAAAGTGTAGTAGGACATATTTATCATGACAAAAATAAATGAAAAATATAGTTAAAAAAATTATATGATTTGAATATTGTTTTCGGTCAGGCCATTTACAAGTTCAAGAGACTATAGAAGGCATACAGGTCATGTGGGATAGTGTATTCTTATTGTCTTATCTAAGGAGCAATATAAATATTAAGAGAGAGTGTGCAGTTTATTTATTGATTTGCGTTTTTAAATTATGTCAGGATACATTGTAATTGTTTTAATTTTTAAGCTTACTTGTGAAGGTGCTTTGCTATTTATTTCAAGACTGCCTTTGGACATTTCGTCATGCAGTCTAGAAGAGTGTTTTTTACTTGCAATTGTTACATTTTTGTTGTGAAAAACTGTGAGGTTTTGTGCTGTTGTTACACTGTTATCTTAATTATGTTTGTATTGTTATTGTTTCGGTTGTTTTACAGTAAATATTATTAGTCAGGATTGAATTTTGTTTGATTGTCACCTTTTTTGGTGGATGCTAATTTGTGTTTCTGTTTTACTTTTAAATGTGTGTATCTATTGTATTATTAATATATTTCTAATGGGTAATTTATTGTATTTATTTGTATTATATATTGTATAATTGATTTTCATGTATTAATGTTTGTTTTTTAAAATGTGTATATTTTTAATTGTAAATGTACTGTGAATAGATGTGGTTTCATAAGAATCATTTTATTAGTTGTATTTATATATTATTAACAGTTTTGTGGATCTTGCATATTTATTAAAAACATTTTATATTCATTATATTTTAAAAATGTGTTAATTAGTTGAAGTATCATTTTTTGTATATTTTAATGATATTTTTGCAGATGGTATTGTATTTTTGGATATTTTTGATGTCGTCTGTATGTATATTTAGCAGATGATAAGTTTTGTTTTTATATTTGTGTGCTCAATATTGTTAAATGTAGACATTTTACGGCAATATATTTGTCAACAATATTTGTGTTATTTTTAATTATGTGATAGCAATATTTTTGTTAACAATATTATTTTGATGATATTTTGGTGAGTCGATATTGTTTTCAACAATATTCTATCATGGAACCTCTCTCATTATTGATGAAGGGGACTCGTGGCATCATTATCCAAAACTGCTGCTTTCAGATATCCCCTTCTTGGGATACTATATATTGTAGCCAAATAGATCATGAAAGTCCATATTGGCATAAGCGACAACCTTAATATCGGCAAGCCTGTTGGATTTGAATCTGATATATTTGGAACCTTCTGTTTTAGCCAGAACATAGACCCTGGGAGAACAATACTTTTAGGATGATGAGATCCCTGAGAGGATGCTGATGACCAGGGACTGTGAAGTGCATTTGAAGGGTTGAGGCACCATAAAGCTGTGACTGTAGTAATCAGAGAAGTCTACTGTCACTTATGAGTCTTTGTAGTCTGAAAGAGCCCAGTGACAGGACCTGCAAATTTTGTCCTAGTTATAAGATTTTGTGTATAATACAGGCCCTCTGAAAAGCAGAATTTTCCAATTTTTGCATGCCATATGAATATAATTTATTTGAACTGTCATACTGTAACTGAATCAGACAGTGTTGTGACTGCTTTTAATTTGGGTAACTAGCGGCTATGCTGAGATGCTACTCCCTGTTGACATAGCCATTTTGAGATGAAAGCAGTAGCTGAGGAGTTGCTTTGGGATCTCCCCCATTTGTCAATAGATCAGGTTGTTGAACATTTTTCCTCAGATTGGTCAAAATGATATCTTCCACAAGAAGCTGATAGACCAATTGCTGAATCCCTTTAATCTCTTAAAATACAATGCCAGAACACTAGACAGGCCCTTTTGTTCCACAGGGGAAGCAGGCACTTGCCACGTGCAATTTTCAGCATACCTGTTATAAGACCTGCCTCTGTGGGGCCAAGACTTGAAGGAAACCTGCATTTTCTATGTCGTCACCTCAGACTTTTAGCCATTTTATGGAGCTTATTTTTTTCCTTGCCTTAGAACTCTGTGCAGTTAATGCCTGCTAGCCAATTGTAAAGTGCCTGTGATCCCCCTTTTAACACTGCCAAATTGGTATTGCTAATTGGTATATTTATCTTGCCTATATGACCCTAGATTATGATAAAAAATATACCCAGGGCCTAGAAGTAGTTAAATGCCAGTAGTGGACTGCCGCATCTTGTGTGCTATCAACTACACTAATCGTGTCAACAAAACGTCAGGTCTACTTTGTAGTCTGAATATAGCAATGTAAAAACTGCAATGCGACGTGTCAAAATCAACCCTTTGACAGGTAAAAACATAATTTTTCAATATTAATAGGTCACCACTAGGTAGGCCTTGTAGCCCATTAGGCAGGGTGCGTTATAGGTAAAAGTAGGTCATGTGGAAATTTAAAGTTAACATGACCTTATAGTGACTAGAACCCAAAAGCTATTTTCACTGTGGCAGGCCTAGCTGTCCCATGTGGAAAAGCAGAGTACAGGTTAAAATACTAACACTGTATCTTGGAAATGGGGCAAGCTAGAAAAAATGATTTAACAACTATTTGTAATGGTATATGTGTATTCCTATTAAATACTGAGGAAATGTTACCTTTTTACCAGCCTGAAATTGGGGTTAATTTGTACTTGCTGTTGAGCTTCAGAGGTGTGAAATGCCTACTAGGAGCAAACAATAAGCTGAGCTAAGTGGCCAGACATGACTCTTCTGAATATGTAAGGTTGAGGCTTTGGACATCCTTTTGACATTACAGTGTCAAATCCTGCTTGAATTTCAAATCCTGCTTGACAGGTATGCTGGTTTCACACATAACACTTTGTCGCTTTTGAAAGTGGAGTGAACAGACAAGTCTTTTGAATATACAGTCTGGTTGCTGAAGAACCCTCATTTTGTCCTACCAGACATCTGTCTTTAGGTTTATTGTGGGTACAGTAGTTCTCTTAAACTGGATTTTAGTGATAGAGTGTGCAATACACTAGGATTACCATAGTATACACTCCATCCCTCGTGCAGTCATAGATCCTAAGTTTAAGTGGCTGAAGACTTACTTTTGCCATCATGAAAGTGGGTGAGGTTGGCCCCAGGAAATTTACACCACTGTTAAAGTGTGCCCAGGACCCATCCCAAACCGTGCTCCATTGCAGTCCTCTTAAAATTGCTCTTAGGTCCTGTCTACTGCGATCATTGACTATCACTGCGGCTTTGTGCTTTTTATCACTATTTCAACTTAAAACTTTACAAATTTTGGGGCAAATGTATGAAAAGTGGCGCCACTTTTCTTGCGTCCCCCTAACGACACCATGTATGCTATATATTTATGATACTGTGCACCATAGTGCACATTAGGGAACTGGCGTCATAAATTTTGATGCTAGTTTGGCGCTTTGCAGGATTAGTGCCAAAAATATTTATGCTAATCCTGCAAAGTGACAGGAGGCCCTTTGAAAACTATGGGAGCCTCATTTTAACACCTGCCGTAGGCAAGCGTTAAAAAAGACACTAGAAATGGCACAGTGGAATTTCAGATATTCCAGTGCACCATTTTTCTGGGCCTCCGAACAATGGAAACCCCCCCTTGTATACATTATGGGCCTGATTACAACTTTGGCAGAGGGGGTTAATCTGTCCCAAATGAGACGGACATCCCGCCCACCGTATTACGAGTCCATTATATCCTATGGAACTCGTAATATGGTGGGCGAGATATCTGTCACATTTGGGACGGATTAACCCCCTCCGCCAAAGTTGTAATCAGGCCCTATGTCTGGCACAGGCATAATATGGCACAAGGGTTTACAAAGTAGCGCAATGCACGCATTGCACCACTTTGTAAATATGGCACACTACTTTTGCAAACCTAACGCCACATTAGCGAAAATAAAATTAAGTTAATGTGGTGCAAGGTGGCGCTAAGGGCTTCTTAAATATGGCCCTTAATTCAAGATTTTTACTGTTTTGCATTTTGCATTTATTACTGCTTTGACACTCCATAAATACTTTACACATTGCCCTAGGTCAGAGGTCTCCAAACTTTTTAATGCCGCGCCCCCCCAGTTGAAAAATAAAAATCATTGGGCCCCCACTCAGAATTTTTCACAATTATTTTATAACCATGGCAATGTTTAAATATGTCTAAACCTATTTAAACATTGCAGTTAAGTACTGTTACCTTTTTTAAACTGCAGTAACATGCTTCGGCTTAAAACAAAGGCCTGTTATCTGAATAATATTTATTTTGGCCAGAGTCTGGGCCCCCCCCTGGGATCACTTGAGGCCCCCGTAGGGGGGCCCGCCCCCCCCTTTGAAGACCTCTGCCCTAGGTTAAGCCTGTCTGCTTACTGTCATAGCTACAATGAGGTTGAGCTCATGTTAATTTAGTGAAATTAAGAGTTTACCCTGTCCATGGTTGTAATTATTCCCTGAGGTGGATAGTCACTCACCCCAAATAATAATCCAATTTCTTACAGAAAGCAACTTGTCTTTCTTCCACCATGAACTTCTCTATGGAATCCGTTGCCATTGTAGGCATGCTTGTGTCTCTGGTGAGCAGTGACTCTAATATTGCCTCTTCAGAATCATTATGTGACAGACTTGTCTCTTTTTATCAGAAACATTTCTGATATTTATGAGTGATTCAAACAATCAGGCCCAGTGTACTAAGAGCATTTTGCAATTCAGGATGAGCAAATTACACATTGATTGGTCTGTAATCTGCTCTTCATTTTGTGATAACTGATCTAATAATCAACCACATTACAAAAAGGTATAATTGTAAAGCATTGGAAACCTTGAGCAACATCTAATTTTGTGACCATCTACAAATGGCTGCAAATGCAGGGATGAAGTTCTAAGAGGGGCAATATATCTCCATCCCTTTTTTGCAATCCAAGCATATCAACATACGTGTTTAAAGTACTCCTTGCTCTTAAAAAGGACAAGTGTTGATTTTGTAAAAATAATGTTGACATGCTGAAAAAACATTGTGGGCAGCATTCAATGGTCTGTTGGAGATTCTCTGTTCCCCACTTAGTACCCACCTCGCTTCTCAGTGGGAAAACTATCTGTATAGGACAACTTTCCCTTTGTGAATCAGTTACCACACCAGTATGGGTGCTGGTAGCTGATCAGTGGTTTGCAAAGACATTTGCAGTCCCAAACTATTGGCAATTAACTTTGTGGCTGGCCTAAGGACTTTGTGAATTAAGATCAAGGCTGGTTGAGAGAACTGTCACCACAGGTGTATCGACATCTATGTTTGAAATACCCACAAGAGCATGGTACATCAATGATTGTTGATTAATATGTATGTTAATACTGCAGCTGGCCTAAGGACTGTGTGAATAAATATCAAGGCAGGCCTTTCACTACAGTTGTACGGACATCTGGGATTTGATGTTTGGAATACCCACTAAAGCATGGAATATCAAAGGTAGTTGACTAATATGTATGTAGAGAATGTTGGAATATTAAGATAGTAGGATAAGGATATATGCCCTACGAATTCTGAAAATAATATTTGCTATTAGTTCAGACAAAAGAATGAGGAGAAACATATGAAATTTGGAAGTGTATCTGTTATATTGTCATATATTATTGTTTGTGGAAATCTGATTTGTCTTATTTGTTGTTTTATTGTGAGTGAGTTTGGAGTCAGTTTTTGTGCTGATTATCAACTGTTTTTTGTCTTTTGTGTCTTTCTGTTAGTAGGAATGGTGTTTGGGATTTTTTCTATATTTTATGTTTTTTCTGACTAGTAATAAAATGTATACATGTTTATAATTAGCTTTATTTGTTATTGATGTTTGTATGTAGAAATTTATAGGAGAGGGACATGTTTTTACAAAGATTGATTTGATTCCCTAATTTTCTCTCCTTATCAACCTAGGGACCCCTTTTTTGACCTTTCTTTGTCCCAAACTATTTATACACATCAGTGCAACTTGCAAATATACTCTCATTTGCAATTGGGAAAGGTTCACAAAGTGCCTTTTGTGAGTTTAAATGATATTTGTGACTCAAAAAATGGGGTTTGTATATTACAAATAGTTACTTACCTGTTGCAAACTCTGGCCCAATTAAGGGTTTGGTGGACAGGGTACTCAGTGATGGAGTATCCCGTCTGCCAAACTCTTGGTGTACTCATCTGCACGCTCAATTTTGAGTCGGCGGACTACCAGGTTTACAATTATGGAGTATAATTTACTCTTTCATTGTAAACCCTCCTTTGAGTGCCTGAGCATTATGGGATGTCAGGTGTAAGATGTAAGCTGTCTGACCATTCACCCCATATAGAGGGTGTTTATTTGGTAGTGGGACACAGTAACATTTTAAAAATGACCCTTAAACCATGGGAGAAAACGTCCTTGAAGTTGGAGTGATTAGTTTTTCCTTTTCCCCAAAAAAACTTTCCTTTGGAAGTTTATTGTTGGAAAAGTAGAAACTTGTAAATGTTTGATCCAAACAATCTTCACCAATGATGGATGCACACCAAACTTTAAATGACAGTCTATGAACCACTGTGATGGCAGTTCACATAAACCCATAGAGTTCACAGCAGGAGCCAGTGGTGAACTCTAAATTTGGCAGGCAGATGACAGAGAGGGTGTCAGATATATTGGCGTCAGTCACACTGTCTTTACTCCATTTATCAAACTCTAATTAGGCCCTCTGAGTGTTTTCAATTTACATCCTTTAGCACCACAAACTACCTCTGTACATTGGGCCTTCTGTCTCTTGTAAAGCGTTCAAAGTGCAGTGGGCCGGGAGAGGGCACACAAGATATACTATGACTGGCTTGCTACTTTATATGGCTGACATCAGACATAAGGTAAGCCTGCATTTAAGTTGGGTGTCAGGTTTTGTGAGAATTAATTTGGTACTTAATCCCCAAATTATATATTCTTTTTATGTCCCAAGTATAGCAAAAGAATCCAATGAGGAACAAGTGTTGATATTGTCAAATTCCTTTTATTCATTCCATGGTATTTGCAGAGTTTCCAGCATAATATTCATACTTGGTTGGTACAGCCAACATGTGTTGCATCCCATTACAATGCCTAGTCCTGAGGGAGACTGTTACTCCCCTACTTCAAACATGCCCCATCCAGGGCTAGAGATGTTTTGGGCATCTTCTCCATGTTTGTTACATGAATGACTACCTTAGATGTGTTACATGTTTGTTACATGAATGACTATCTTAGATTTTGCAGAGCTTTGAAGACTTACCTTTTCTACTTTGTTCTGTCTGCTTCCTTTTTCTAATGAGTTGAAGGCCCTCCAGTTTGGTTCATGCTGCCAAGGATTCCAAGGTGAGAGTCAGCATTATACCAACAAGTAAATACATACACAAATTAATCAATTAAAAACCAGTGCATAAAATATAGTAGTGGAGAAAAAAGTTAGAAGAAACAAGAAATCCAAGATAAAAATATGTACTCTAAGAAATGAAGCCTATGAAAGGAAAACAAAATGGAGATGAAATGATAACATGAGAAAAGAAAAAAGAAAAGCAGAAGAAGAGAAACAGGAGGAAATATGCTGAAATAGTGGAAGAAAAGAAAAAGCAATGAATATGGGAATAGCAGAAAGGGGGAGAAGAAAAAAGGAAAGAATAAGGATTAAAGGGAGAAGAAAAGAGACTATAGATATAAAGGCATATATATTAGAAAGGAAGAGACCAAATGTTTACAGAGAAAAATGCTGAGAAAAGTGGAAAAAGGAAAACTGCAAGGGCAAGGGCAAAATAGAAGAGATAGCAGCTGAAAGGAAGGAGGATGAAAGGATGAAAGGAGAAAAAGAAGTATTAAATGAGGGGAGGCAGGAAACAGCAAAAAGCCAGAAAGGAAAAGCAAAAGAGGATAGAAGGCTACTAGAAAAGAGGAGAAGGGAGAGCAAGAATGAAAAAACGGATGGTGGAAGTAAAAATAGAAGAGGAAAGCCATAAGCAAAAGAAGACATAAAAAAGATTGAATTGATAATGGATGGAGAAGAGATTGAGGTGAGATGAAGGATAAGGATAAGAGGGCAAGGATAATAACAAATTAAAATGAAAGGAAGTAGGGAAAAGGGAAAAGGAGAAAGGGAGAGGAAATAATTCAAATGATTGAGTAAATGGTGCAATAAGAAGCAAAAACATATACATTAGATTGAAAAGGAGTTAGAGTAAGCAGGAATGCATAACTCAGAAGGAACGCAAGATGAAGATGAAGACTACAAGGCAGAGAATGTCTGAAGAAGAAATGAGCAAAAAAACTACAAAATAAGTATGAATGGAAAGTATTTAAGTAGAGAAAACTTTTTAAAAGATTGTAAAGGGATTAAAAAGAAGGAAACTGAGTAAAATAGAAAATATATGTTATCAAAAAGAAGGGGAAGAAAGTGTGTAGAGGGATGAAATAAAGAAGAATAACAACAACAATTAAAGAAGGAGAGAAATGCAAGACAGAATTGGAAAGAAAAATATGAATGCACAAAACAAAAGAGAAGATAGTGAGAAATAAGAAAAAGAAGCAAAAGAAAGAATACATTAAGAGAAGTTACATGCTTCATTGGCAGAACAACATGTTACAGAAGAAAGGAAACAAAGGAGAAGAATGTAGTCAGAAATGACAATAATAGAAAGGACATCAAATGAAGAAGAAATACAAAAAGTATAAAAGAGAACAAAAAAGACAAGGGAAAATGGAACACAGGCACAAAACAGATGTATGAAACATAGAAGTGACATTGACAAATGAAGAAAAAGGTGTGGATCAGTGGACGAAGGATGAAAGGAAGCAGACAGAAAAGAAGGACAAATTTAAAAAAGCAGTAAGAAACAAGAAGGAACAAAAAAAGAAAGATACATAAATAAGGGAGCAACAGAAGAAATAGAAATAGAAACATGAACGATAAAATGAAAGAAAAGGTAAAACAAGGTTCAGAAATTAACAATAATTGAAGACAAATAATGAAGGAAGAGAGAAAATAAAGTAATGAAGAAGCATTGATTAGGGGGATGAAAGCATGGAGATGAGAGGAAAGTGAGCGGAGTAAGAATAAAAGTAGAACCAAATTAAAAATGACAGAAGTAGAAGGTAAAAGGGAAGAAAATGAATGCAAAAAGTAGAGGGAAGAGTTGAACAAGGATGAATGAAGCATCAAGAAAGGATGGTAGGAGAGTAAGATAAACAGCTAAATAAATGTGAAAAGAATAACAACATCTATATGACAAAAAGGGAAATGAACGCCAAGGTTAGACAAAAATGAAAAAAGAAGAAAACAAGCCAAACAAAAGCAGAAGAAAATTGAACTAACAAAGGCAAAGAAAGAAGAATCAAAGGAATGAAGGAGAGAAAGAGAATAAAAGAGAACAGGTAGGAACAAAAGGGATGAAGGATGCAAATGCAGAAAACATGAATAAGTATGAATGGAAGAAAAGGAATATGACAGATTAGAAAGCTCTGAGAAGGATATGAGATATAGACAGGACGAAAAAGAAGGAAAGGAAAACAATACACAAGAAGTTGATACATGGCACAAGAAGAGAACCAAGAAGAGAAAAGGTGGAAAGTAAGCAGAAGAAATAAAAGTGACCAATTGAAGACTGAAAACAGAAATTAGATGAAAGCAGAAATGTAAGTAGAAAAGTGAACTATGTAGGAGGGAAAGAAGGAAGAAAGACAGAGGAACACTGATGAAGCAGAAAACAGACAAACAGAAAATCAGAAGAATTGAAATAAAAAGAAATATTTAGAATGAATACACCTCAGGCAAAAAAGAAACAGAAGACATAAAGAAAGATAAGCAGAAGAAAGGGTGAAGGATCAAATAAAGGAAGATGAACAGAAGGTAGAAGGGGCAAGGCAAGAAAATGTTTAGCATGGAAGAATAAACAAGAAGATAGGATTAAGCAGAAAAGGTGAAATATGAGAAGAAGAAATACAAGTGAAAAATAAAGTGTACTCAAGAAGCGGAATGAGAATATACAGCACAGCACGAATAATAAAAGAAAGTAGGAAAAAATTAAAGATGCCAATTCAACAGTGGAAGAGCAGATGGTAAAGAATCAAACTAAATAGGAACACGGAAAATAGAATGTAAAGAATGTATGGAAGAGAGCTAAGAAACAAAGACAGGATAAGAAATTGGAAAGAAATGACAAGGTAAGAGAATGTGGTAAAAATGATGCAGAACAAAGGAGAAGGAAGAAAACTAAAGTACAAAAGTACAATGGAAAGAGAACAAAATGAGAAGAAAAGAAGCCAAATCAATCAAGGAATGATGAAGAAGAAAGAAGTCTTGATGGAGCAAGTAAAGAGATTAAAGAAAGTAGGAAGAAATAAAGCATGGTGATGAAATAAGGAAAAAGGTAAAAATGAAAGAACATAATATTTAAAAGAAAAAGCAAAAGAAGAATAGAAATCGGAGAGACTAAATAAGAAAGATGTAAAGTATGAAAGGAAGGAAAAGAAAATATTAGAAAGGCAGTAGGAAAAGGGCAAAGGGTGGAATAAAGGATGACATAGGGAAGCAAGTAAGGAGATAAAAAGAGAAATGTTCAATATAGAAGTATGGAAAAAAAAAAGGAATAGGACATGTAGGTGCAGGAAAGAATGACAGTCATAAAAAAACAAAAAATATAAAAATAAAAAATTGAAACACGTTGCAGGAAATGCATAAAGCAATGGGATTAAAGGAAAAAATTAATTGAAGAAAGGCTAAAGGAAGAAAGGTAGAATGATAAGTCAGAATGCATTAGAAGAAAAAGGAGGGTGATGAAAGACAGAGATGATTGAGGCAAGAAAAGGACTTCAGAACACTGTCCAAAATACCAACACTAATGGGAGATTATGGATCAGTGAGTTAGACCAAAAGTAAGATAGAAAATCACAAATATTAAAGCAAGAGGAAAAAGTGAAGAAAACAAAAAGAATCGATGAGAAAAATGAAAATAAAGAGAATTGGGGGAAAAGGGTATTTGAAAGAGGGCTGATAAAGAAAAGAAGGGGAAAAGATAAGGAAGAAAGATTTGAAAAGGATAGTTGAGCACTGGCAGAAAATAAAGTGGAAGAAATGAAGGAGAAGGAACAAAGGAGAAAGTTCATATAAAGGAAATGGAAGAACGCACTAGAAGAATGAAAGTCAGAGTAAAGGATAAACAAAAACTAAAAAAAACAAAGAAGATACTTGAAAGTAGAGTAATGGCAGAAATAAAGTGGAATATAGCAAGAAATAGAACAAGGTGAACAACAACCTAAAAGGATCAATGAGAAAAGAGGAAGAAGGTAAACCGAAAGAAGAATGATTGGAAAAGGATGGAAGGAAGTGAATTAAAGACAAGAAAAATGAATAAGCAGGAAGAATGGAAAAAATATGAATAGTTACTATAGAAGGAAGTACTAGTACGAAGAGAAAAAGTATGTGTGAATTAATGTTATTTAGGAAGTACAGCAATACCAGAGGCACAAAGAAATTGAAAATCAAAACAGAGCTCAACACAAGATATCTAACAAATTAAATATGTTTTTAGAGGTTTTTTTTAAAGAAGAAAGATTTTTCTTTGATCAAACTGAAACAGAAAATGCATGCCACAAATTGGGATCCAGTAAAGTAAATACTCTACCATCTACCCTTTTCATGGCTACTCTTGAAATTGACAGTACCAGCAACTTGTTTGGTCAAAGAGATTGAGAAACAAATTGTATCTCAGGAGCAGCTTTTAGAAAACCATAGAACTCTTACTATGGTAAACCTTACTACAGTAACGTAAAGTTTTAAATTGTGTGTATTTTTCGACGGGAAGCCAGAAAAGAGTGCAACTGCCTTTCAATATGTAATCAAATCTGTGGAGGTGGTTAAAATTAGCATCACAGCATAATTTTATATAAGCTAGAACCTTTGTCCCTATTTAGATGGGAGCACTAAGAAACAGGTATTTGCATAACCAAACCATGAGTTGATCATGTAGTTGGGAATAAAGGACTGGATTTTCCTTAGCAATGTCAGTTGAAAACAGCTAGACATAGAAATAGCATTCATTTGAGGAATGCCATTTAGATCATTATCTATTGTTTTGAACCATGAAGGCTCTACCTGTAATTACTAACTCCTCATTATCTATGACAAACTGTACCAAAAGAGGCAGAAAGCCAAGTAATACTTCCATTGTCGAAGACTAAAGTTCTTGGTTTTATATTACTGATACAAGAGTGGCTTCAGTTCAGCTCTGAATTCCCAGTTGGCTGTCATCCAATACCTGTTGATCAGCTAAATGTCTCATGAGCCATTGTGATAAGACTTTTTCTCCAAACTTGTCAACTACCAGAAGTATAGAACTTTATCTACAGTTCACTGAATCAAGAGTGTCTTTCTTCAAAACAGTCTTAACTACGGGTTCCTTCCAGCCTGTGGTGCTATCTCACTACTAAATGAAGAGTTCATAATAGTAGAAATCGCATGATTAGTTCTAGGAGACATACCTTTAAGAATCTTATTTGAAAAATATCATCCGTTGAGCCAGGTTTCATGGCACATCGAAGTTTCTCCATTTCAGAAACAACCAGAGAAGAGAGAGCCTAAATGCATTTCCATCTGGAATAGAAATAGTAGAATGAGAAATTACCAAACTGTATTTTCCAATTCTGCCTCAATGAAAGGTAAGAGTAACACCTTTGAGAAAAATGTAAAAGCAATGAAGGGGATAGTACCAATGAAGAATGAAAGAAAAAAGAAGAAGAACAGTTACACTACACCTTCACAGAGGAATAAGGAAGGATACTTAAGAAAACATATAGAATAATAATATCTGGGAGAAGGAAAATAATGGATGCTGCCTTGAAGAAAGAAGATAAAAAGCACAAAGTAAAAAAGGAAAGTAGCAAAAAGTATTAGAAAATAAGAAACAAGGAGATGAAAATAAAGAAATAATAGTTCAGAAAAGTAAAGAAATAATGAATCAAGAAAAAAGGGAATGAAAGGAAAAATAAAGGACAAAATAGGAAGGAAGAGAAAATAAAAAGCAAAACAAATGGAAAATGAGTGAAGGAGTAGAGAATAATAGAAGTTACAAGAAACTAAGAAAAAAGATTGAAGAGTGGAAGAATGCATAAACAACAGAAGTGGAAAGAAGGAAATTAGATAATAGGAAGAATTGAAATAGAACAATAAAAAATATAGGGTTGAAAAGATGAACTAAAGAAGGAAGAAGAAAAAAGGCTGGGGGAAAATATGAAATAGAAGAAAGGAAGAAAGAAAGGAATGAAACTCAACCAAGAATAAATGAAAACAAATGAAAGACAAACAAGCTGATGGCTGACATAGCAGAATGAAAAAGGAGGAAGGGCAAGGTAAGCAAGACAAATAAAAAGGGGATAAAGGAAGAAGAAAAAAGCTTGGTAATTTTAAAATGGGAAAATAGGTGGAAGAGTAAATGGAAAATAAAAAACAAACAAAGAAGAAACTTTAAGGATAAGCAAGAAGGATGGGAAGAAGAAGGCAGAAGAGTTAATGAAAAAAGAATGAAGAAGGGTGGTTTGAAATGGGAGGAGAAAAGGAATTTAAAGAGAGAGACAGAAAAAAGAAACCAAGAAAATTGGGAAAGAAATAAAAGAAGAGAAAAAAGGATGGATCAGAAATATACAAGTAGAAATGAAGACAAAGCAATGAAGGAAAATATAAGTGAGAAACAAGAAAGAAGAAATGAGATAAAAACAGGTAAAATGGAGGAATTAAACACTCCATGAAGAGAACAAAAAAGACCAGGTAAATAAGGGGATGACGGAAAGAATAATAGGGACTGAGGACACATGTAACAATGAAAAGAAGGAGTAAAGGAAGAATGGGGCCATATAGGATGACGAATACAGTTTCAAAATAAAGAAAAAATAAATAAAACTAAAGAATGCTAGATTTTAGCGAGAAGATAGTAATAGGAATGCACAAGAAATAGCAATAGAAGTATAAAGGAGGCAAGCCAAGAAAAAGATAGACAAAAGTAAGCTAAATATGGGCATAGAAAAAAGGAGAAGAAAGCAAGCACACATAGAGTTAAGGACGTATGAAAGAAGAAGGCTAGAGAGAAAAGAATTGGGACTATAGATGAAAGGGTTCAAAGGGTTGGATGGAAATAAATAGGAAAGAAAGATGGTATGGTTCAAATGGTAGAAAAAAGAGGGAAAAGGTTAAGGTATGAAGAAAGCTGAATATGTGCATAGAACAAAGTTAAATTAGGCAAAATGGGTTTAAGGAACTATGAAAGAAGAAGGTTGGAAAGGAATACAGAGGGAAGAAACACTGTAACGTTTGAAGGGTTGGAAGGAAATGAAGAGGAAAGAAAGTTGGTAGGATATGAAGGGTAGAACAAAATAGAAAAAATAAGATGTTATGAAGGAAGCAAATAAAGGGAATAAAAAGCAAGAAAGAAAGCAAGTCAAAAAGAGAAACAAAAGAAAAAGGGTAAAAATGAATGGAACATTAACAAGGAATTAAAAATGATGGAGGACTTAATGGAAGAAAAGAGCAAAAAGAATCAAAGAGAAAGAAAGCAAGGGAAAATAAAAAGGAATAAAAGTAAAAGCAAGCAAACAAGAACATACAAAATAAATTAAAGAAATGAGGAAGAAAAAATAAAGGAGTAAAAATGAAACATGAAGATAACTAGACAATGAAGAGATAGGGAATGTAGAGCACAGAAGAGAGTAACATAAATGGTAATAAAGAAGCAAATAACCGAATAAGGAAGAAAGAGCAAAGGGACAAATGAATGAAAGAAAGAAGACAAAGGGAAGAAAGAAAAAAGTTTGGGAAAAAGAGAGATATTAAGAAGGACAGAATGAATGATAGAAAGGAAGCATGAGAGCGAGGAAGAAAAGAGTAGGAAGAAAAAATGCTGAGTGAATGAAAAAAGGATGAAAGAAATAATTGAATGATGCTACAAAAGGCAGAAACAAGAATATAGTTGGAAATGGGAATTAACATTGAAGAAAAATAGAAATATGAAAGAGTTCAAGACATTATTATTTAAATGCCAAGAAAACAGAGAATAAAAGCTAAGGAAATAAATGAAAAGAATGAAACATAATGTCAGGAAACGTTGGAGTAGGAAAAATTGAAAAAGAAAAAAGGATATCATAAATACCATGAATCAGGAATGGAAGCACATAAAAAAGAGAAGCATGAAAAAAGTAAGAACATAAGTATTGTAGGAAAGGACCCCTTTGTGTAAGGTCACCTCCCACTTTTTGCCCAAATGCTGATGGTTACGATTCTGATTAGTGCCTATGCTCTCTCACAAAACTGTTATGTACGACTTGATAATCCCAAATTGGCAATAACTTTACTGCCTTGAATGTCATTAGTGTATGGTACCGGTATACCCAGGGCATAGGTGGCAAAGGAGTCCTCAGTGCTGCAGCATGGTTTTGTGTCACCCTAGGCAAAGCAATTAAACTGTTGACAGCAGGCCAGCCATTGCAGACTGCAGGACCGTGCAAACTGCTCTAACTCGACTGTGCCCTCACCATGTGTGGAACTGTCACATCCACTGACTATAATATATAGTCAGCACCCCTAAGGTAGGCCTCCTTAGTCCAGGAGGCACTGCCTGTAATATATAGGCAGACACCCCTAAGGTAGGCCTCCCCAGCCCAGGAGGCAGGGTGCATTTTATTAAAGGTGTGGACATACTCTAGTGACCCCTTAGGGAAGTCACGGTGAACAGATCTCACCCCTTTCTTTCATTAGTAAAAAGTCTCATACACACACAGGCAATGAAGAGATGCAGAATGGTTTTCAATACATTTATTGAAAAGACTGCAATCTACGATAAAATATATGTGCTGTAATTATTAGGAAAATTAGGCATAACAAAATTAGGATTGTGACGGTTAGTCAGAAAAAGATGAACAATCCCAACATATTGCAATAAACATGTATTTAGAATTCCTACTTAACGCCTAGAATATAGCTTCTAGCGACAGCACAGTGGTGATAGCCCAATCTGTCCATACTCAGCCCATGAGAGGAGCATCCTCCCCCATTACATTGGAGTAAAGGTCTGCCCTTTGTCTCCTTAGCTGGTTTGCAGAGACAAGGCTGAGGTTTTAGTGAAAAACGGCCTGCAGCACACATAGAAATCCTCGGAAGGACCCCTCTCAACCTCCTTTTGGCCTACTTGGTGTTTTATAGGAAAGCATGTGTTTGTTCTGTGAAATAGGCCTGACCTGGGCATGTGTCTAAGTGCTAGACTGTGTGCGTGCTCTTGTGGTGGCAATGCCAAACATACTCATACTGTTCCTTGTCAACCTTGGGTCAGGACAAGATGAGAAATGCTGTGCACAATAATAACGTTCTCGCAGAATAGCAGCTGATTAGGAAAAATCAAATATCCTACTGAAAACCAAGCCTTTCTAAAATGAACAAAATAAATAAATGAGAATAGCACATATTATCTGGGTAAAAGAGCACAGGCAGCAGGCCTAAACTAAGCTAGAATGTATGTGCCGGAGCAAGGTACTAAAGTGAACCCACGTTACACCATGACCGCAGTGTTTCAAGAACAAAAGGTCTGCATCAGTAGCCCTTTGACCCCTGCACAGAGGACTTTGTGGGACCCCAAGATCTGCGGCCGGAGTCACCCCTACTCATCTATGACCCTAGGACTTGATCAGACTTCACCCCATGGACCGCACATCATCTGGAACATCCACTGAGCATCTTTAAACCTGTATCCCTCAGCATCAGGATCACTCCATCAAAGTCAATAGTGGTTGTCCTGTAAAGTTTGGTCATCGCTTCAAAAATTGTCTGGTGGGCAGGTAACTGTCCAAAGAATCCTTTTAGGCCTCCTAGACCTCTATCCTGTCAAATTTGGTTCCCCAACCCGGGCCAGAGTCTCTGCCCTCAGTGTTACAAACTCTTACAAACTTTTCAAAAGTTTTCAAAGTTTTGACTTGTTTGCGGTTCAAAGATTTTAAATACTTTAAAAGTTCATATTTCCAAAACACTCTGGTAGATTTTTGTCATCAATTACTCTAAAACTGTATACATATGTGTTTATTTTTATAAATCATTGTCGTGTCTCTTTCTTGTGTGACTTTCTTATTCTGTTGTTTGGTGCTTTTAAATACTTTACATAATGGTATTTTGCTAAACCTTGCTACTCTGCCACAGTGACCACAGGGTTGAAGTTTAAGTAAATAGCTCTGACTGAACCAAGGAGACAAATGTGAGTGCACTGCATGATAAGGCCCTAACCCTATCATATAGCACACCCAATTTCTTACATAAAGTAACAGGAAGAAGAGAAAGATTTCACCTTGAAATAAAAAAAGAGGAAAGAAAAAAACAATGGCAAAAAACACTGAAAGGAGCAAAGGCAGAAAAACAAAGCAGAAGACATAATTGAGATGCAAGAAGGAAAGGAAACAAAATCAATGGGAAGTAGACAAAAAGAAGACAGAGGAAATATAATACAACAAAAGAATAGTAAGAAAGAGAAAGAAGAAAGTGTGAAAATAGATGCAAGGAAAATGAACAACACAAGCAGAGCAAGACATTAAGAGATGTAAAAGAAACAAAGGAGACAAGAAGGTGCATGAAGAAATGAAGAATAAAAAGATAGAAGTATGTAAACACATGAAAATTGAAGGAAAGAAGAAAGAAACATGAGTAAAGCAAGAAATGAGAGTATGAACAGTAAGGTAAGAATGATAGTAAGTTGTGCGAAATAGATGGCAAAACAATAAGAGAAATAAAGGAAGAAGAAAAGGCAGGAGATGATCAAAAATAGAAGGAAAGGAGCAGGAAAAAAGAAAATGAGCAGAAGAAATTAGTATGGGTAATGCAAAAAAAGGAGTATAAAGACTTAAAGAGGACAAAAGGAAAGAAAGAAAGTGGAAGGCCAGAAAGTAAATGAAATGAAGGAAAAAGAGAAAAAAGAAAAGACCAGAAAGAAAAGAGAAGAAAAAAGAAGGCAATAAGGAAATGAAACAAGAAGACAAGAAAGAAAGTAGGAAAGAAAGATGAAATGGATGATGGCATTAAAGAAAAGAAACAAGAACACCAGAAAGAAAGAAGGAATGAAAGATGAAAAGACAGATGGCAAACCGGAAGGACATACAAGACAAAGGAAAGAAAGAAGGAAGAACAATTGGACAAACAGGAATGCCCACTTAAGAAGGAAGGAGGGGTACAAAAGTGAGAAGACACAAAGGCAAAAAAGGGAATAGAAATTGTAGAACCTAAGAACCCCAAAAAAGCAATATATAAAGAAGATTAGAAATAGGAAGAAAGGAAGATTAATAAAGAATTAGGACACATTTAAAAGGAAGAGCAAAATATCAAGAAAGAATTAAAAGTACACACTATTTTAAAAGAGGCGAATGGATACACCTAATAAAAGGAAAAAGACTGCACTGAACTCTAAGAACCGGATGAGAAGAGGGGGAAAGAAAGAAAAAGAAAAATGAATAATTGCATTGCTTTAATGCATTGCTCATCATTTGTGTGCATGATGCAAATTCAACATCCAGTCTGCACAACCTCTCTCTGAGATGGTAAGGATAAACTATCCAAATTCATTCCCCAGACAAACCACCACAAATTCTATCACAACATGCTTATTCTATGACATTACAACCTATGTACATGGGCAGGCATATGATAATGATGTATCACTGCAAACACAGATGAGTGCTCCTGCAGTTAAACAATGGAGGTCACCTAGAGAGTATCACTTGAGGGAGAGGGTCTTCTTATCACCTTTGAAAATATCAAATAGGTAAAAGAAACCATTTTATAGTGATTCTCAGTCTTTTAAAGAACTACAATAACCAAGAATCTGTGTGTCCTAGGGAACGGAGCTGATGTGCGAGCAAGATGGCCGTGCCCTAGCAGTGCTCCGGAGAGCCCTGTAACAATCCCCTGATAAATCTGTTCATCCATCTGACATCAGAGCCTGCGCCCTTCCTCAATGGATGCAGTGGCTCTGAGGCAACCAAGGCACAGCGCAGATGGCTTCCTGGCCTGAGCTGGGGGAGAGGTGAAGTGGGACCTGATGGGGCTTCACGGCCATGGCGTCATATCGTGAGGGAGGCTGCTACTCTGCTCGGCTGCGTGGCGGGCGATGGACACTGGCCCAACCCATTGGATTTACAGCAGTGTGAGGCATCTGGAGTGAGGTGTCTATGGCCCCCCAGGCTGGAGACAGAGGGCATGAAGGACACCTTGCATGGTGACTGTGGCCCACGCGGGAACAAGTCCACGAGCCAGAGAGTTGAGGAGATTGAGTCCGGGCTCTGGCCTGCCCTCCCCACGTAGTGCCGTCCGCGTGTGGTGGAGTGCTGCAGGGGGCCCCCTGCCCTAAAGGAGACAGTGCACCAGTAAGGGGGGCCCCTTGGAGGACACAGCAGGTGCAGCCTTGTGGCCGGGGGGGCCACAGCCATGTGGCACCAGGGGCCAGGGGACGGAGTTCGGCCTCATTCCTGGAGGGACCGATGGTCCTGGGAGTGCGCTGGAAGCACAGTGACCTCTGGGTGGGAGCCTGGATCCAGCAGCAGTACCTTCAGGCCTGGAGCATCACTGAAGACTGGGACTTGAGGGGCTCCCAGGGGCCACGAGGAGTCATGCTGTGAGGTCGGGCTAGGCTCCCCCCTTTGGCAGTGACCTCAACCCGGAAAGGGGACAACTGCAGCCCACTATGTAGAAGTGGAGTGGGCTTGATGAAGCCCAGGCCTCCCTTGTGGGGAAAAGGCTTGGTAAAACAACCCCCCAACCAAGGAAGTGGGTTAGCTCTGGACCTCAGGTGGTAAAGGGAGACCAAGTGTGTGCTCGCCCAAATGTAGAAGAGAGATTGGGCTCCCCCGCCCATGGTCAGAGTTTACCCATCTCACAGAATGTTGGAGAAATGAGGTGGGGCCCTCCAGGCCACCTCTGGACACAGCAATACCCTGGGGAAGCAACAACATGCTTGAGGACGTTGTCTGGCTACGGATAAGAGGTACTAAGTGATGCCTGCAGTTAGCAGGGTCCACGTAGGGGTTTGAGGGAGGTCCGGTGTGCCACAGAGACAACACCTAGACCCCAAAGCAGTGGTCTCCCTTGCTTGAGGGTGCTGCACCGGAATTAGGCCAGCCATCATTCACTGCAGCAAGTGCCTAGGCACAGTAGTCATCTACTCCAAAGGTGGGGATATGATGGGCAGCAGGGATGCAAAGACAGTGCACCAGCTCAAGCTCAACAGGTTTGCCTAGCCCAGGGATGCCACCAGGGCTCTCTGATCAGAGGAACAGAGTGCAGAGATGGTGACCTAGACCCCGGAAGACAAAGCCATTTCACTGAAGGACATAATGGCAGAAATACAGGAAGTGCGTGGCACTCTCAAATCCAAGACAGACTCCATCATGACAGAAGTAGCTTTGATGAGGGCAGGCTTCCAAAACCTGGATGCCAGAGTGATGGAGGCGGAAGGCTCCCTGAAGGATATTAAAGATGACTCGGCTACACTCAAGAAACAAGTGCTGGAACTCAAAGCCATCACAACATCACTGGAGGCTAAGGTTGAGGACCTGGAAGGGCACTCCAGTTGAAATAACATTAGGATAATTGGGGTACCCAAGAAAACCAAAGGACCTGCAGTGGATTTGTTTGTGGAAGACCTTAACCTCAAACATTTGCAACCACAAGATCATTCCAAGTACTTTTCAGTAGAGAGAGTGCATTGCAGCCTGGGTATGCCCCCTAGGCCCGAGACCCTCCCCCATTCCCAATTATTGCAAGGATTTTCAACTATAGAGACTGAGATGCTATCCTCCAAAGGCAAGAAGTACTCCCACCTGCATAGACAATGCACGTATTTCTCTCTTTCCTGACATCATGCTATAAGTGCAAAAACTGTGCTGCAACTTTCTGGAGGTCAAGCATGCCCAGAGGGAGAAGGAACTCACATATTCAATGATCTATCCTGCACAACTACGAGTGATCGCCCAGGGCAAAACTCACCAATTTCCCTCCTGGATGATACCTGGGACGGGCTCCAGGGCTGTTAGAAGGCCAGCAAACCGGGTCACAGGAAACGTTTGACAAAGCAGTGACAAGACGGCAGTGGACCAAGTCTGCGGGCACAGTCGGACCCAGAGCGTGCCAGAAATCCCACTTCACCAGATGGAGGAATCAGACAGCCGCTACAGACTATGCCCCAGGACTAGAACTCAGACTGAATGGTACCTAAGACTTGAGGCTGTCGCCATGATACCATAGCCAGAAATTAACTTGGTGTATCATCTGGGAGGGAGGCATAGATGGGTCCGATTGGTGGCTCACTGAGAACTGCAGCTTGCAGCAACTGGCACCTTGGTAACACAGTTTAGCTAAAGGAGCCGAGGACAAGACCAGGACTAGCCGGTCACTCCCCCAACTCTTTTGGTATTTAGTTATGTTAAGTATGGGCGATAGGCACTCCGCATGGATGGGGTGGCGGGTATTTCAAGACCAGTTGTGAAGGGAAGCAGGGAGGTGGGTTAAGTCTGTTGGGGATTATTATTGGTTTACTGCAGTTGCTACATTTCAGACAAGTCAAACTTATGCAAAGAACATAAAATTGCCCCAGGGTCCTGGCTGATACCACACCCAAGCACAACACATGCAGGGGCAGGCACTCCTCCGAATCACATGGTGACATAAACACTGCGTGTTCTCTCCTGGAATGTTAACGGGCTCAGAGACAAAATAAAGAGGGGGCTGGTCCTTAAGTACCTCAAACGCCATTCCCCAGATGTGGTGTTCCTGCAGGAGACCCTTTTGCTGGGGAATAACTATTGGGCACTTGATAGGTGGGGTTACAAAATGGTTGTGCATGCAGTCCATACAGTTGTTCAAGGGGGGCAGGTATCCTGGAGAAAAATTAGCTTCCCCTCGACATTGGACGTACCTGGTTGGACGACCACGATAGGTATGCAGCCCTTTCTGGGACCTTAGAAGGTACAGTAATTGATATGCTATCAATATCCATTCTAACACAACTTCTTGAGGGCACATTCCCAGCGCTGAACACTCTCTTACTGGGACTTCCCCCGGGGGAACTCATAGTGAGAGGGGACCTCAATGCTACCGTCAATGATGCCACTGACAAGTAACCCCGCAGACAGGCAACTCCCACTAGGCAACCCTTGGTGGACTTCCTGGCCTGATGGATGTGTGGTGCATCTTCCAACAATTTGCATTCTACTCTGCTGCCCACAGCAGCCTCTCTTGCATAGATTATCTACTCATGCCAGCCTATCAAATGCTGTGAGTGCAGGACATTTGCCACTCAGTGCATGGCATGTCGGACCACTCCCCCCCCTGTGGATGGTTTATGGCCTGCGCCAACCCAGGAGCCAAAGACAGATTGTGATAAATCTATGGTATCTTAAGGTGCCGAAACTTGAAACAGCCCTGTCGATGGCAACTAAACACTACTTCGAAGAAAATACTTCCTCATTAGTCTCAGCACAAATGGTGTGGGAAGCATATAAAGCTGTGATCAAGGGAGTGGGTCTTTCTGAGAAGGTGGGACAAAAAAAAGAAAAGTGGGCACAAATGGAAGTCCTGGAGAGGGAGATCCTGGATCTAGAAATGACCCCCTGACCAACAAGAGGCTGATGCGGCCCACAAACTTGTGCTCAAACAGCACAAATATCACGACATAGCACATGAAGAAGCCAGAGCCCAAATGCAAGGTGACCCAGCGGAGACCATACGATGTGGGAGACAAGGCCAGAAAACTACTGGCCTGGCTCGACAGACACGACATGGCCGACGCCAGGTGGGTACTAGCCATACTAAATCTGGCCTCCCTGCTAACAACAGTGAGTGTATTGCGTGTGCCTTTGGGAATGACTATGAGGAGCTCTATTCCTCTGGAATGACCACTACTGAGGACGACCCATGTGAGCTACTAGCAGATATTCCTCTTCCTATCCGAGCAGCAGAAAACAGAGGGCTGCTAGACAGCGTGCTAACACCGGAGGAGATCATAGCTACCATGCGTAGCTTGTGGCCGGGGAAGGATATGGGCCCCAGCAGGATCCCTATTGAGCTTTATAAAGCAACATCCAGTACACTTGCACCCCACCTGAAGAGAATGTATGAGGAGAGCTTAGCAAAATGGGTACTTCCCCCAGAGCAATGACTGGCCTCAATAGTGGTCATTCGGAAGGAAGGGAAGGCGGCGAAGGATTGCGGCTCGTACCTTCTAATCTCTGTGCTCAGGTCAAGATCTTGGCTTCCTGCCTTGTCCCGATCATATCCACACTGATTGTCCCCGATCAGTTGGGCTTTATGCTGCAACAGAATATGGCCTTAAACCTTAGGAGAGTGCATTGTATGCTGGCTCAGGCCGTCCTTCTTCAGGAGGACGCCATGATCCTTTCTCTGAATGCCCGACTTGCTCAAATGGCCATACCTATTTGCAGTACTGGAACGAATGGGCTTTGGCCCTCGCTTAAGGGCTGGGGTCCGACTCCCCAAGCCTTTCCCACTGGCTCAATTTGTGGTGACTGGAGTGCGATCAAAGACGTTCACCCAATGCCATGGCACCCTGCAGGGGTGCACACTATGATCCCTGGTGTTTGCGCTGGCCTTCAAGCTGCTCGTGGCATGGGTGCGGATGGACCCCTTAGTCACAGGGATCAGCTTGGACAATCAGTGGGAGGATTGAATTTCACTTTACGCTGATGACATACTACTGTATATCATGAAGCCCACCGCCTCCCTGAACTGCATATTACACATCATAACTCTGTTTGGGCAGTACTCCGGATACTCGATCAACTGGGCAAAGTCTGTTCTCTATATCCTGAGGGGGAATGCCCCTCATCTATCCTGATGGTGCCTTGAAGAAACAAAACCCAATGGTTTAAAATACTTGGGAATTTATGTCACAAGAGTCCCTGCTGACCACTACTCCCACAACTTGGGCCCCCTCCTGGGGTGACTTGAACTAGATATACAAACCTGGAGAACATTGCCGCTATCACTGTTGGGAAGGGCTGCTATCTTCAAAATAACGGCATTGCCACGCTTCTTGTATGTCCTTCATAATACCCACTACTGAGTTCCCCCACACTACTACAGGGTGGTAGATAGTGTGTTATGGACCCTTTTGTGGAATGGGAATCAGGACAGAATATCTTTGCCTAAGCTGACTAGGCAGTGGTACGAAGGGGGTATCGCTCTCCCCAGCGAACAGAAATACCATTGGGCTGTGCAATTGACATTGATCAGCCACTGGAGACATGCATCACATGATGAACCTGCCTTCCGGATGGATAGGTGGCTCCTACATCCTGGGGGATACCTGAATACCTTATATTCGCCCCCAACTCTCATGCAAACTTGGCCCCATTTCAGCGACCATTAGTTATTGACACACCACGCACAAAGCCTTGGTATGGGGAGGAAGATTAACTCAGCCACCACGCTCTGGGACTCTGCAGCATTGGGCACCTTGGGTGCCCTCCCCGGATTTGCAAAGTGGGATATTATTGTTACATCAAAAATTGGTGACCTCTCGCCACGCAATGCAATTTCGTCCTTTAGCGAACTGCAGGAGGAATATGAACTGGCTCCTTTGGAGTACTTCTGCTACCTACAGGTATAACATGCCCTATATTCAGCCCACCCTAATGGGACGGAGATCCCCAAGGCCTCTCCCCTGGAGCGCAGGCTGTTAGAAGAGCGATAACATAAAAAAGCTATCTCCCTCACCTACAAAACCATACTCAACAACTCACAAGATATGCTACAACACCTCCAACAACAGTGGGAGCGAGACCTGGGAGAGCTGGAGGAGGAGGAGTGGGACGAGGCACTGGTGTCCCCGAGCGAGGTGGGAATTTGCTCCATATTACAACTGATTCCATTGAAAATACTCCATCTAACATATATACCATGTGCACTCAGATTCGGAATGGGCAGGGCACTGATGACCTTTGTCTCAGGGGGTGCTGGACAGAGGGATCCATCCTGCATATACTTTGGGAATGCCCAGAAATTAGACAGTACGGGTCCTTGGTACTAGCATGCCTTAGTGGTCTCCTATTGGAGGAACTGTCTTTATGAATAAAGAGATGTTGGCTGAACATATGGGGTCCCACAGACCTGGGAAGGTCAGAGAGACCTCTGGTAATGCAAGGCATGGTGGTTGCTTAGAGAAATATTTCCAGACTATGGGGCTCGGTGGAAACACCTGGTTTGCAAGAATGGAAGAGGGACATGGATTGGTGTATGATCGCAGAGAAGGCTACCGGTATGAGTCGGGGGGCCATCGAAATGGGAGAAGGTGTGGGGGAATTGGAACGAATACAGGAGAGGACTGTGTGCCTCGCCTTTCCTGCAACTGTGCCTCATGCCTGCCTGGGGGGGGGGGAACAGAGCGCCACAGATGAAAACCTCTGATGACTGGAATCCAGGCAGGGGTCATATGGATATGGTAATAGTTTCTGAGATTGTGTCCTGTTTATACCGTTTTATGCTGGGAACACCTGTAATGTGCGATATTTGCTTGTCATTCTTTCATAAAATGAATTAAAAAATATTTTAAAAGATTCTGTATTTCCTGTTTAGAATCCATGAAACATTCTCACTCTTTCCTGTCTATAAGACGCATCCCTTACACATTCGTTGTGATTAGGCACATTTTAGCTATATGAAGTGTTACATAAAAGTAATTACAAAGCAATACATATTTGTCCGACAGCTTCTAAGACATAATAAGAATCAATGCATTGTTTTATTGCATGGCTAATCATTCATGTGCGTGATGCAAATTCAAGATCCAGTCTGGACTATGTGACTCCCAGAAGTGATCCAGGGCAAGTCATATAAAAGATCACTGTTGGAATGAATTAAAATATAAGTGCATAGAGAAATCTATCAAAACACCTGCATATTTTGGATTGTTTTAAATATCTTGTAGGATTTCTCGGAAAATTAGAAAATCAGCAGTCCCAAATCAGAATTGACCTTACCCCTCACTAATACCATTTTCAATTTGAGATGATGTGAGTGCCATCTCTTTATTCTGGTTCCTTCTCAGAACCTTGACCAGAGCAAAGAGAGCTGGATGCTGCATCTATCAATATGTTATTACATGTACTGTTCCTTCTTTGTCACAACATTTGTGTGCTGATGTCTAAATTTGACCCACTAATGTCTCAGTCATAAGAGCAAGATGTCTGTAACACTTTTCGCTGATCGGAGATAAACAGGAAGGGTGTTCCAAAGTCTGGCAGGCTAATAAGAAAACAAGGGACCGCCTCTCCTTGCCCTAATGATGCTTGGCAGCAGAAGAAAGTATTGGCTATTGAACCTGACAGATCTCATCTGCTGGTAGGGCAAAAGTCTTTTCCTCAGGTAACCCAGACCTTATAATGCCTCTGAAGGCCAAAGTAAGGGCCAGATGTAGTAAGCTGTTTGCATGGTGCAAACTGCGAAAATCGCAGTTTGCGCCATGCAAACAGCCTTCTGCAATGCACATTCACAATTTGCGAGTCGTACCGACTCGCAATTGTGAATGCAACTCGCAAATAGGAAGGGGTGTTCCCTTCCTATTTGCGACTCGCATTGCAGAATTGCTTTGTGACCCCGAATGCGGGCGCAAAGCAATTCGCAGTTACCACCAGTGTCACACTGGTGGTAACTCATTCGCAAAAGGGAAGGGGTCCCCATGGGACCCATTCCCCTTAGTGAATGTTGCTCAAAAGGTTTTTTCAGAGCAGGCAGTGGTCCAATGGTTTTGTTATTTTTTTTATTTTGCAACTCGTTTTCCTTTAAGGAAAACGGGCTGCAAAATAAAAATAAAAAAAAACTGCTTTATTGAAAAAGCAGTCACAGACATGGAGGTCTGCTGACTTCAGCAGGCCACCATCCCTGTGAGTGCAGGGACTCGCTATGGGGTTGTAAAATGCGACCCACCTCATTAATATTTATGAGGTGGGTCTTTGCGACCCCACAGCGAGTCGCAGACGGTGTCTGAGACATCGTTCTGCATCAGGATTTTCGATTCTGACCTTGCTACATCTGGCCCTAAGAGTTTTAAATTTAATGTGGCTAGTGATGGGCAGCCAGTGCAACCACCACAGCGATGACATGACCAACGTGCAAGCTGGAAGCTTCAAAACCAGCCTGGCTGCTGCATTCTGGATAATCTGTAAATAGGCTGGATGACCCAGATATAGGCTATTTGCGCAGTCCAACCTTGAGGTAATCAATGCATGGATGACAGATTTACGGCAATCCTCTAGGATAAATAAATCACCTTCCTGATCAATTTCAGCAACAGGAAACAGCTGGCAGTGACAGCTTTGATTTGGGGGGGTCAAAGGAAAGCCGAATAACTTTTGCCCCCAAATTCCATACCACTGAGGCCGGCATGGGGGGAGACCCTAACTCTAAAGACCACTAGTTTGGAAGCATCCGGGTAAGAGTTTGTGCCAAAGAAACAAACTCGGTTTCATCCGAGTTTAAGTTAAGGCAGTCTGCACTCATCCAAGCCCCTGCCTCTCTCAGACAATGTCTGAATGCAGCCAGTGCCCCACATCCCTTTTCCTGAAAAAAGAACAGCTGAGTATTATCCACATAAGAAACAATTTTGATACCCCTTGCTTCAACCAGCCTGGCCAGCAGGACCAGATAGATGTTAAAGAGTGTAGGGCTCAGAGCGCAGCCTTGAGGAACCCCATACTCCATAGGTTTAGCCGAAAAAGTAAAGGGTGGAAGGAAAACCCTTTGACTGTGGGCCTCCAAATACGATTTCAACCAGACCCAGGTCAACTCCCGAATGCCCACTTAATATATCTATCTAAGAGAATGGAGTGGGAGACCAAATCAAGAAGAACCACCATAGCTTCTGCATCATGGTCGAGGTTCTCCTTGATGAAGTCAGCTACCTCGAGCAGAGCAATTTCTGTGTTGTAGCCAGTGGGTAAACCTGACTGGGAATCATGAAGACAGTTATTAACTTCCAGGAAACCAGATATTTGATGGTTCACCCATTTCTCCAGCATTTTAATACATGCCAGAGAAGGTAGATGGGATGGAAGTTGCTAAGCACTTCAGGGTCTGCATTAGATTTCTTCAATGGTGGAAGCAACAAAGCCTGATTCCAACTCTGAGCACTGTAGCCACTGTAGCAGCCGCAAGTAATGTATTCAGCACCTGAGCAGGTAGGGAGTGATTATTGAAGTGACCTGATGCAGAATGTCAGGGGAACATGGATCTAAAGGAGATCCCAATATGAAGATGGACAGTGCGGTGGATATATCCTCCAGAGGGAGAGAGTCAAACATGGTCAGAGAAGAGCCTGGATTAGGTGCCCTATCATTTTGTGTCACTGGAGGTGTTTGTGGAGGAAATTTCTCATAAATACCTTAAATTGTCTTGTGAAAAAAATCAGATAAGCCTTCACACAGATTGTGAGATGGGGTCAAAACATTTTGATCCGCAACTGGAGACAGAAAGGAATTCACCAACCTAAACAATTTGTGAGGTTTATTGGCATTGAAATGATACAAAATGAAATAAACTCCTTACGAACTTTGCGCACTGCCTTGTGCAGATTACATAAGGTGGTTTTATACACAGATTTAGCAAAAAGGGGTATAGGCCTTTCTCCACCTCCACTCAAGATATTTACAGTGAGATCTTTCTTCTTTTAAAGCATCCGTAAATCATGGAGCCACTGGCCTAGCTCTCCGTTGGTCTGCGAGGCACAATACGGTCAAGACCTAAAGTAAACCAGTTGTCAACCAGATGCGCAGACTGCCCTAATGAGTTTGGGTGGTGTTTCCAGAAGAACCTCTGAAAGAAAGGGCTCGGACACTAGTCTCCATGGTCTGAATATTTTATGTACAGGAAATTCCAGGCTCCTAGTGCAAGGCATAGCTTTTTTGAACAACAAAAGGGCATGATCTGACCCAACAACTTCAAGAATTGAGACCCACTGTATATGTAAAGAACGAGAAGAAATCAGGTCAAGAGTGTGCCCTGAACTATGAGTAGTGCCAGCCACATGTTGGGTAAGATTGAAACGCTCTAAGGTGTCCATAAAAAGCTTACCCAGAGCACAATTCGGGTCATCAATATGTAGGTTAAAATCACCAGGCAACAAAAATTGGTTTGCATAATTGACAGTTGACCAACTAGGTCCATTAAGGAGTTAAGAGCATCAGAAGTACAATTGGGAGTTCTATACACCAATATTCCAGAAATGAGGAGGAGTGTTTGAGGGTGATAGTAAAGGAAAGGCCCTCAATTGCCCCTAAGTTAGAAGATTTAGTGAACACACAGTGATAGGTATCTTTGAGCACTATAGTCAGTCCCCCACCATGCCTCTCCTGTCTGTCTAAATGCTGAATGCGAAAGCCACCCAGAATAGAGAGGACAGTATCTGGCCTGAGGAGTCTGGGAGCCAAGTCTCTGTCAGGAAAAGGAGATCATAGTTATTTCCTGACACCAACTCATTGATTTCAAAAGAGTGTTTAGAAAGAGACTGACAGTTAATTAGCCCAACAGTGAGAAACTGCCCTTCCAGGAGATTATCCAGCAAAGAGGATGGACTAAAAGCAGGGCAGGCAAGAGGCGCAGCAAGCTTTTTGTAAAAAGTAGCTCTTCCTAAGAGTAGGTTAACCTTAATGACAGAAAGAAATATGGATTCAAGAAGGAAAGAGAAAGAAAAGAAAGAAAAATGAAAGGAAAAAAGAAGAAAGAAAGGAAGAAAGAAAGAAAGAAAGAAAGAAAGAAAGAAAGAAAGAAAGAAAGAAAGAAAGAAAGAAAGAAAGAAGGAAAGAAAAAATGAAGAAAGAAAAGAAGAAAGAAAAAGATGAATGACTGTAAGAAAAAAATGAAGGCCACAATCAAAGAGGAAATGAAGAAAGGAAAGAAGTAGAAAAGAAAAAAAAGAACCAGTGAGAAAAGAAATAAGAAGACAATAACAAAAATAAAACAAACTTTAGAAAAAAAAAGAAAAGGGAGGAAAAGGAAGACAAGAGAGAAACTAAAAAAAAGTAAGGAAAGAGCAACATGGAGAACGGATCAAAGGAAATAGAAAGAAAGAAAGAAAAAAAAAAGAAAGAAAGAAAGATTAAGACAAGAAGAAAACAGGAAGGCAAGAAAGTAAAAGAAAGAAGAAAATAAGAAGATAAAGAAAAGACCAGAAGGAAAAGAAAAAAAAGCATTTAAGAATATAAGCCAAAAAATAAATGAAGGAAAGAAACAAGAAGAGAGAAAGAAAGAAAGAAAGAAGGAAAGAAAGAAAGAAAGAAAGAAAGAAAGAAAGAAAGAAAGAAAGAAAGAAAGAAAGAAAGAAAGAAAGGAAGAAAGGAAGAAAGAAAGACAAGCATTTACAATGCAACATGTCTCACATTTGACTGAGTTAGGACTACTGGCATTGCAAATTCATAACTGGACTTTTCTTGCCACGTAAATTGGTCAACCCTGCCTTATAATTTCATCTTTTCCTGCCATATAATTCCAGTTGCACTGCATATAACTAAAGCACTTTCATTTATTCCCTTTCTCTATCTGCAGCAAAAATGTAAATGTTGCCATTTAGCATCCCAATTTAAATCTGCCATTCTAATTTCAATAGAATTTCACTTTCACAACCCCACCATCAGAGTTGCTGGCTAGCTAATACAATTCCCCCCAAAAAGACACAAGACAGCCACACAAGAGAAATAAAGTAGAAGGGTCACCTAAACATATCAAGAGTGTTCAAACGGCCATAGTGTAATAAGGATGTTACATTGACCTGAATCATGGTAATATTTGTAATAAGGAAAGATCAAAATATATACAATTTTCATATCAGAAATAAACTTTTGGCATTAGACTGTAATGTTCAAAACAGCCCCTAGATGGCCTTATTAGAAAAATATCATCTGTAAGAAACATTGACATGCAACCATATTGTGAGCCCACCATTAAAACGCAGGAGAAAGGAATGCAGTGTAACCATATACTTATACCTTAGAGGGTGTTTTTAGGGCAACCAGGCCTGCTGCAATGATATTACAAACAGGAAAGAAAGATAATGAAAGGGAGAAAGAAATATAAAGGATGGAAAGAAAGAAGAGAAAAACAGAAATAAAGAATAAAGAAAAAAGAGATAAAAAGAGGGGAAGGAAGAAAGAAAGAAATAAAGAAATAGTGATAAAGAAAAGAAAAAAGAAGCCAAGAATGAAAAAAGGAAAGAACAAAGGAAAACAGTAAGACAAAAAAGGAAAGAAAAAAGTAGGAAGAAAAGAGAAAAAGGAGAATTAACATAGGAAAGAACGTGAGAAACAAAGGAAGAGAAAATGAATGAAAAGAAAACAAAAGACAAGAATGAAATGGAGAAAGAAACATAAATGACAAAAAGAAAGAAGAGAAAGAAGAAAGAAAAAGAGATAGAAAGTGAAAAAGAATGAAAGAAGTAGAGAAAATGAAAAGAAAGCAAAAAGGAAGGAGGAAAGAAAGAGAAAGAAAAAGAAAAGAAGAGAGAAAGAGAAAAAGAAAGAAAGAAAGAAAGAAAAAGAAAGAAATGAAAATAGGAATGAAAGTAGGAAAGAAAAGAAAGGAAAGCAGAAAGAAAACAAAAGGACGGACAAGAAAGAAAAGTAAGACAAATGACAGAAAGAAAATAGAGAAAAAGAGACGAAAGAAAAAAAGATGAAAAGTGAAAAAGAAAGAAGGAAAGATAAAAAGAGAGAGAGAAAAAATGAAGAAAATAAAGAAAATAAAAAAGAAGCCAAGATAGAAAAAAGAAAGAGAGAAGGTAAGAAGACGGACAGGAGAGAATGAAAATTGAAGGCAAAGAAAAAAGGAAGGGAAACATGGAAGCAAATAAGAAAGAAAGAAGCAAGAAAGAATGAAAGCAAGACGGAAAGCAAAAAAGAAAGGCAGAAAGAAAAAAGAATGAAAGGATAAAGAAAGAAAGGAAGAAAGATGAATAATTGTAAGAAAGATGAATGCCACAATGAAAGAGGATGAAAAACAAGAAAGTAAGAAAGAAAAAAGAAAGAGGAAGATTGAAAGAAAGCAGAATGCACGAAAGAAAGTAAGAAATAGGAAGAAACAGAATCAAGGAAGGGAAGTATGAATGTAAAAAAGAAAGAAAGAAGCCCACCCAAGCTCACAAAGCACAGCACAACACCGGACTAGAATACCTCAACAGACGGCTCTCCTTCCACACCCCGACCTGGCATTTCCGCTCCACCGACCTCACCCTTGTAACCGTACCACGCGTCCGCAGAACTACAACTGGCAGTAGATCATAAAATTAAAGAAAACAAGGCAAAGATGTCAAAAAAAGTAAATCAAGGGAAAGAAATATGGAATAAATTAGAAAGAAAGAAAGGAATAAAGGTACAGAGTAAGGAAGAATGACATAAAGATAAAGTATGCAAAGAAAGTGAGAAATAGGAAGGCACAGAATAAAGGAAAGGAAGTATGGAAGGAAACAAGAAAAAAAGACAAGAAAGAAAGAAGAGAGAAAGAAGGAAAGAAAGAAAAATATATGAAAGAAAAAAGAAAGGGAAGAGTGGAAGGAAGGAATTAAGAAGGAATAAAAAAAAAGAACGAAAGAAAAAATTCAAACAAGAAAGTAAGAAAAATAGCAATATGAAAAGAAAAATAAGCTAAAAAAGAAGAAAAAAGAAAGGCATGAAAAAAGAAAGGAAAAGAAAGGCAAAGAAAAAAGGAAGGGGTGAATGGAAGGAAATAAGAAAGAAAGAAACAAGAAAGAAAGAAAAAGAAAGAAAAAAGAAAGAATGAATGAAAAAAGAAAGGAAGAACGCACAAGAATGACAGCAAGAAATTGAGAAAGCAAGAAATCGATAAAGCAAGAAAGCGAAAAGGAAAGAAAAGAAAGAAAGATAAAAAGAAAGAAAGAAAAAGAAAGAAAGAAAGAAAGAAAGAAAGAAAAGAAGAAAGAAAGAAAGAAAGAAAGAAAGAAAGAAAGAAAGAAAGAAGAAAGAAAGAAAAAGAAAAAAAAGCCAAGGAAGAAAAAAGAAGGAAAAAAGAAAAGAAGCAAGGCAACTAAAGACAAAGAACAAAGAAAGGGGGTATGTAAGGAATTGAGAAAGAAAGGAGCAAGAAAGAAAGCAAAAAAGAAACATGGAAGAAAAGAGAAATGAATGAGAGAAAGTAAGAAAAAGGAAGGGAAGTATGGAAGGAAATAAAGAAGAAAGAAAGAAAGATGGAAAGAAAAAGAAATGCAGAAAGTAGGAAAAAGGAAGGGAAAGAAAGAAAGAAAGAAAGAAAGAAAGAAAGAAAGAAAAAAGGAAAGAAAGAAGAAAAGAACCAAAGCATGAAAAAAGTAAGGAAAAGAAAGGAAAAAAGGAATGGGAGTGTGTAAGGAATTAAGAAAGAAAAAAGCAAGAAAACAGCAAAAAAGAAAGATGGAAGGAAAGAGAAATGCACAAGAGAAAGTAAGAAAAAGGAAGGGAAATATGAAAGGAATTCAGAAAGAAGAAAGAAAGAAAGATATAAGGAAAAAGAAACGCATGCAAGAAAGAAGGAAAAAGGAAAGAAAGAAAGAAAGAATGAAAGAAAGAAAGAAGTAGGGAGGAGGAAGGAATGAAAAAGGAATTTAAGAAAAAAGGGAGGAGCAGAAGGAAGATGGAAGATTGAAAGAAATGTAAGAAATAAGAGAGGAAGAAAAAAAGAAGAAATTTTGTAAATACTGTACTAAAGGAAAGCAAGACAGAAAAGAAAAAAGAAAGAGAAGAGGAAAAAAGAGAACTAAACAAAGAATAAAGAAGGAAAGGAAGAAAGATGAATGATGGTAACAAAGATAAATGCCACAATAAAAGAGGAAAAGAAGAAAGGAAAAGGAAGAATGGACAGAAGAAAAAAGAAAGCATGAGAGGGAAAAGAGAAGTTAATAACAAAGAAAAAGAAACTATTAAGAAGAAAGAAAAAAAGAGAAAAATAAAGACAAGAGAGTAAAGAAAAAGAAGGATGAAGGAAAGAGGAACAAGGATGAAGGAAAGAGGAACAAGGAAGAAAGAAAGAAAGAAAGAAAGAAAGAAAGAAAGAAAGAAAGAAAGAAAGAAAGAAAGAAAGAAAGAAAGAAAAAACAATATACCGGGAAAAGCAAGAAAAGAAAGGCAAAGAAAAAAAGAAGGGAAGCATGGAAGGAATTAAGAAACAATGAAAAAAGGAAAAGAAAGAAAACAAAACAAAAGACAAGAATAAACGGGAGAAAGAAAGGTAAATTACAAAAAGAAAGAAGAGAAAACGAAAAAGAGATAAAACAAAGGATGAAAGAAATGGGAAAAAAGAAGGGAAGTGGAAAAAAGTAATATACAGGAAAGAAAGAAAGAAAGAAAGAAAGAAAGAAAGAAAGAAAGAATGAAAGAAAGAAAGAAAGAATCAAATAAGAAAGTAAGAACACTAGTAATACAGAAAAAAAGAAGCCAAGAAAGAAAAAAAGAAAGAAAGAAGAAAAGAAGCAAGGCATGAAAAAAGTAAGGAAAATAAAGGCAAAGAAAAAAGGAAGGGGAGTATGTAAGGAATTATGAAAGAAAGAAAGAACAATGTATGCAAGATTGAAAGATGTAGGCAAAAGAGTAAAAGGAATAAGGTAAATGAAGAACAAATAACAACCAGAACAAAAAGCAAAAAGAAGGCAAAGAAAGAAAGAAAGAAAGAAAGAAAGAAGATGGAAAGAAGGAAAGAGAGAAAGAAAGAAGGAAAAAAAGAAAGAAGGAAAGAAGGAAAGAAAGAAAGATGCATGAAAGAAAAAGGGAAGAGAAGGGTGGAAGGAAGGAATTAAGAAAGAATGAGAGACAAGAAAGAAAGAAAAAATCAAACAAGAAAGTAAGAAAAATAGCAATAGAGAAAAAAAAATTAAGCCAAGAAAGAAAAAAAGAAAGAAAGAAAAACAGAACCAAGGCATTAAAAAAGTAAGGCAAAGAAAGGAAAAAAAAGGAAGGGGCGTGTGTAAGGAATTAAGAAAGAAAGAAGCAAGAAAAAAAGCAAAAAAGAAAGATGTAAGGAAAGAGAAATGCACGAGGAAAAGTAAGAAAAAGGAAGGAAAATATGAAAGGAAATAAGAAAGAAGAAAGAAAGAAAGATGTAAGGAAAAAGAAAGGCATGTGAGACAGAAGGAAAAAGGAAGGGAAGTAAGGAAGATTGAAAGAAAGACAGAAAGAAAGAAAGAAAGAAAGAAAGAAAGAAAGAAAGAAAGAAAGAAAGAAAGAAAGAAAGAACAATGTATGTAAGATAGAAAGATGTAGGCAAAAGAGCAAAAGAAATAAGGTAAACGAAGAACAAAGAACAACCAGAACGAAAAGCAAAAAGAAGACGAAGAAAGAAAGAAAAAGAAAGAAAGAAAGAAAGAAAGAAAGAAAGAAAGAAAATGTATACAAGAAAGTAAGAAAAATCACAATAAAAAACAGAAAAAAGAAGGCAAGAAAGAAAGAAGGAAAGATACAAGGCATGAAAAAAAGTAAGAAAAAGAAGGGCAAAGAAAAAAGGAAGGGGAGTATGGAGGGAAATAAGAAGGAAAGAAGCAAGAAAGAAAGCAAAAGCAAAAGATGGCTCAAAAGAGAAATCCACAAGAGAAAGTAAAAAAACTGTAGTGAAGTATGAAAGGAAATAAGAAAAAGAAAGAAAGATGGATGGAAAAAGAAATGCATGCGAGAATGTAGGAAAAAGGAAGGGAAGTATGGAAAGAAAGAAAGAACGAAAGAACGAAAGAACGAAAGAAAGAAAGAAAGAAAGAAAGAAAGAATAAAGAAAAGACAAGAATGAAAGAGAGAGATAGAGAAATGAGAGAATGGCAAAAAATATAGATAGATAGACAGAAAGAGAGAGAGAGAGAGAAAGATAGATGATGAAGGTAAAAAAGAAAGATAAATGCTGGAAACAAAACTGATAAAGTAGAAGAAGGAAGGAAGGAGAAATGGATGAAAACCAAGAAAGTAGGAAATAAAGAGGAAGATAGAAAGAAAGAGGAATGCACGAAAGAAAGTAAACAATAGGAGGGCAAAGAATAAAGGGAGGGAAGTATGGGAGGAAGAAAGACAGAATGAAAGAAAGAAAGAAAGAAAGAAAGAAAGACAGAAAGAAAGAAAGAAAGAAAGAAAGAAAGAAAGAAAGAAAGAAAGAAAAGAAAAAGGAAGTGTGGAAGGAATTAGGAAAGAAGGAATGAGAAAGAAAAAGAAAAAAGAAAGAGAGAAAGAAAAATAAATGGAGACTTAGAGGGAAGGAGTAAGAATAAAGTAAAGGTAAAGGTAAGAAAGAAAGGAAAAAGGATGAAAGGGGAGGGGTGGGGTGGAAAAAAGAAATAAAGGTTGTAAGAAAAAAGAAGGGAAGTAAAAGAAAGGAAAGATAGCAGGGAAAAAAGAAAGAAAGAAAGAAAGAAAGAAAGAAAGAAAGAAAGAAAGAAAGAAAGAAAGAAAGAAAGAAAGAAAGAAAGAAAGAGAAATGCATGAGATAAAACTAAGAAAAAGAAAAAGGAAGTATGTAAGGAAATAAGAAAGAAGGAAAAGAAAAGAAAAGGAAAAGAGAAAAAGAAAACAAGAAAAAGGAAAATAAACGAAGTCTTAGAGGGAAGGAGTAAGAATAAACTAAAGGTAAAGGAAAGTAAGAAAGAAAAAAGGATGTAAGGGGAGGGATGGAAAGAAAGAAATAAAGAATGTAAGAAAAAAGAAGGGAAATAAAAGGAAGGATAGATAGCAAGAAAGTTAGGAAGAAAGAAACAAAGAAAGAACAAAAACAAGAGAAAAGACAAGAATGAAAGAGAAAGAAAGAGAAATGACAGAATGGCAGAAATATATGGATAGACAGAGAGAAAGAGAGAGAGAAAGATAGATGATGAAGGTAAAAAATAAAGATGAATGCAGGAAACAAAACTGATAAAGTAGAAGAAGGAAGGAAGGAAACATGGATGAAAAACAAGAAAGTAAGAAATAAAGAGGAAGATGGAAAGAAAGAGGAATGCATGAAAGAAAGTAAGCAATAGGAAGGCAAAGAATAAAAGAAAGGAAGTATGGTAGGAAAAAAGAAAGAAAGGAAGGAAGGAAGGAAGGAAGGAAGGAAGGAAGGAAGGAAGGAAGGAAGAAAGAAAGAAAGGAAGAAGGAAGGAAGGAAGGAAGGAAGGAAGGAAGAAAGAAAGAAAGAAAGAAAGAAAGAAAGAAAGAAAGAAAGAAAGAAAGAAAGAAAGAAAGAAAGAAAGAAAAAGAAAGAAAGAGAAAGAAAATGCAAACAAGAAAGTAAGAAAAATAGCAATAAAAAACAAAAAAAGAAGCCACAAAAGAAAGAAGGAAAGATGCAAGGCATGAAAGAAAGTAAGAAAAAGAGAAATGCAGGAGATAAAAATAAGAAAAAGAAAGTATGATAGGAAATAAGAAAGAAGGAAAGAAAAAAACAAGAAAAAGGAAAAAGAAAAAATAAAGAAAGAAAGAACAAAAAGAAAGAGAATGCAAACAAGAAAATAAGGAAAATAGCAATAAAGAACAGAAAAAAGAAGCCAAGGATGAAAAAATGAAAGATACAAGGCATGAAAGAAAGTAAGAAAAAGAGAGGGAAAGAAAAAAGTAAGGGAATTATGAAAGGACATAAGAAAGAAGCAAGAAAGAAAGCAGGAAAGAAAGCAAGAAAAAAGATGGAATAAAAAAGAAAGAAAGGGAGAAAGATAAATGAACGAGAGGAAGTAATAAAAAGTAAGGGAGTATGGAAGGAAATGAGAAAGAAAGAAAGAAAGAAAGAAAGAAAGAAAGAAAGAAAGAAAGAAAAGAGAGAAAGAAAGGGAATGCAAACAAGAAAGTAAGGAAAATAGCAATAAAGAACAGAAAAAAGAAGCCAAGGATGAAAGAATGAAAGATACAAGGCATGAAAGGAAGTAAGAAAAAGAGAGGGAAAGAAAAAAGGAAGGGAATTATGAAAGGACATAAGAAAGAAGCAAGAAAGAAAGCAGGAAAGACAGCAAGAAAAAAAGATGGAATAAAAAAGAAAGAAAGGGAGAAAGATAAATGTACGAGAGGAAGTAATAAAAAGTAAGGGAGTATGGAAGGAAATGAGAAAGAAAGAAAGAAAGAAAGAAAGAAAGAAAGAAAGAAAGAAAGAAAGAAAGAAAGAAAGAAGAAAAAACAAGAATGAAAGAGAAAGATAGAGAATGACAGAATGGCAAAAAATATAGCTAGATAGATAGATAGACAGACAGAAAGAGAGAGAGAGGGAAAGAAAGAAAGAAAGAAAGAAAGAAAGAAAGAAAGAAAGAAAAAAAGAAAGAAAGAAAGAAAGAAAGAAAGAAAGAAAGAAAGAAAGAAAGAAAGAAAGAAAGAAAGAAAGAAAGAAAGAAAATGTATACAAGAAAGTAAGAACAATCACAATAAAAAACAGAAAAAAGAAGGCAAGAAAGAAAGAAGGAAAGATACAAGGCATGAAAAAAAGTAAGAAAAAGAAAGGCAAAGAAAAAAGGAAGGGGAGTATGGAGGGAAATAAGAAAGAAAGAAGCAAGAAAGAAAGCAAAAGCAAAAGATGGCTCAAAAGAGAAATCCACAATAGAAAGTAAAAAAACGGAAGTGAAGTATGAAAGGAAATAAGAAAAAGAAAGAAAGATGGAAGGAAAAAGAAATGCATGCGAGAATGTAGGAAAAAGGAAGGGAAGTATGGAAAGAAAGAAAGAACGAAAGGAAGAAAGAAAGAATGAAAGAATAAAGAAAAGACAAGAATGAAAGAGAGAGATAGAGAAATGAGAGAATGGCAAAAATATAGATAGATAGATAGATAGACAGAAAGAGAGAGAGAGAGAAAGATAGATGATGAAGGTAAAAAAGAAAGATAAATGCTGGAAACAAAACTGATAAAGTAGAAGAAGGAAGGAAGGAGAAATGGATGAAAACCAAGAAAGTAGGAAATAAAGAGGAAGATGGAAAGAAAGAGGAATGCATGAAAGAAACTAAGCAATAGGAAGGCAAAGAATAAAAGAAGGGAAGTATGGGAGGAAAAAAGAAAGGAAGGAAGGAAGAAAGAAAGGAAGAAGGAAGGAATAAAGAAAGAAAGAAAGAAAGAAAGAAAGAAAGAAAGAAAGAAAGAAAGAAAGAAAGAATAAAGAAAGAAAAAGAAAGAAAATGCAAACAAGAAAGTAAGAAAAATAGCAATAAAAAAACAGAAAAAAGAAGGCACAAAAGAAAGAAGGAAAGATGCAAGGCATGAAAGAAAGTAAGAAAAAGAGAAATGCATGAGATAAAAATAAGAAAAATAAAGTATGATAGGAAATAAGAAAGAAGGAAAGAAAAAAACAAGAAAAAGGAAAAAGAAAAAATAAAGAAAGAAAAAATAAATGGAGACTTAGAGGAAAGGAGTAAGAACAAGGTAAAGGTAAAGGAAAGTAAGAAAGAAAAAATTACGTAAGGGGAGGGGTGGAAAGAAAGAAATAAAGGGTGTAAGAAAAAAGAAGGGAAATAAAAAAGAAGGAAATATAGCAGGGAAGAAAGAAAGAAAAAAGAAAGAAAGGCAAAACAAGCAAGTGACGCATGGAAGGAATTAAGAAAAAAGGAATAAGGAAAGGAAAGGAAAGAAAAGAAAAGAAAAGAAAACTAAATGATTAGAATGAAAGGTAAATTACAGAAAGAAAAAGAGAAAAAGAAAAAGAAATAGAAAAAAGATGAAAGATATAGAAAAAAAGAAAAAAATGTAGAAAAAGAAATAGAGATTAAGGAAAGAAAGAAAGAAAGAAAGAAAGAAAGAAAGAAAGAAAGATGAAAGAGAAGTGCATGCGATACAAATAAGAAAAAGAAAAAAGAAGTATGGAAGGAAATAAGTAAGAAGCAATCAAAAGAAAAAGAGAATAGGAAAGTAAGAAAGAAATAAAGGATGTAAAAAAAGAATGGAAATGAAAGGAAGGAAAGATAGCAAGGAAGAAAGGAAGGAAGGAAGGAAGGAAGGAAGGAAGGAAGGAAGGAAGGAAGGAAGGAAGGAAGGAAGGAAGGAAGAAATAAAGAAAGAAAGAAAGAAAGAAAGAAAGAGAATGCAAACAAGAAAGTAAGAAAAATAGCAATAAAGAACAGAAAAAGAAGCCAAGAAAGAAAGAAGGAAAGATGTAAGGCATGAAAGAAAGTAAGGAAAAGAAAGGGAAAGAAAGAAAGAAAGCAGGAAAGAAAGCAAGAAAATAGAAAAAATAAAAAAGAAACAAAGTGAGAAAGATAAATGCACAAGAGGAAGTAATAAAAATGTAAGGGAGTATGGAAAGAAAGAAAGAAAGAAAGAAAGAAAGAAAGAAAGAAAGAAAGAAAGAAAGAAAGAAAGAAAGAAAGAAAGAAAGAAAGAAAGGCAAACAAGAAAGTAAGAAAAATAGCAATAAAGAAGAGAAAAAAAGAAGCCAAGAAAGAAAGAAGGAAAGATGCAAGGCATGAAAGAAAGTAAGAAAAAGAAAGGGAAAGAAAAAAGGAAGGGAATTGTGGGAGGAAATAAGAAAGAAGCAAGAAAGAAAGCACGAAAGAAAGCACGAAAAGAGAAAGAATAAAATTAAAGAAAGTGAGAAAGATAAATGCACGAGAGGACCTAATAAAAAGTAAGAGAGTATGGAAGGAAATGAGAAAGAAAGAAAGAAAGAAGGAAAGAAAGTAAGAAAGAAAGAAAGAAAGAAAGAAAGAAAGAAAGAAAGAAAGAGAGAAAATGCAAACAAGAAAGTAAGAAAAATAGTAATAAAGAACAGAAAAAAAGAAGCCAAGAAAGAAAGAAGGAAAGGTGCGAGGTATGAAAGAAAGTAAGAAAAAGAAAGGGAAAGAAAAAAGGAAGGGGAGTATTGAAGGAAAGAAGAAGGAAAGAAGCAAGGAAAAAGGGAAAACAAAAGATGGCTGGAAAGAGAAATGCACAAGAGAAAGTAAGAAAACGGAAGTGAAGTATGAAAGGAAATAAGAAAAAGAAAGAAAGCTGGAAGGAAAAAGAAATGCACGCGAGAACGTGGGAAAAAGGAAGAGAAGTATGGAAAGAAATAGGAAAGAAAGAAAGAAAGAAAGAAAGAAAGAAAGAAAGAAAGAAAGAAAGAAAGAAAGAAAAAAGAAAAGATAAAATACAAGAATGAAAGAGAAAGATAGGGAAATGACAGAATGGTAGAATAATATAGATAGATAGACCGAAAGAGAGAGAGAGAGAAAGATAGATGATGAAGGTAAAAAAGAAAGATAAATGCTGGGGAAAAAACTGATAAAGTAGAAGAAGAAAGGAAGGTAAAATGGACGTAAAACAAGGAAGTAGGAAATACAGAGGAAGATGGAAAGAAAGAGGAATGCTCAAAACAAAGTAAGCATTAGGAAGGCAAAGAATAAAGGAAGGGAAGTATGGGAGGAAAAAAGAAAGAAAGAAAGAAAGAAAGAAAGAAAGAAAGAAAGAAAGAAAGAAAGAAAGAAAGAAAGAAAGAAAGAAAGAAAGGCAGGCAAACAAGAAAGTAAGAAAAATAGCAATAAAGAACAGAAAAAAAGAAGCCAAGAAAGAAAGAAGGAAAGATGCAAGGCATGAAAGAAAGTAAGAAAAAGAAAGGGAAAGAAAAAAGGAAGGGAATTGTGGGAGGAAATAAGAAAGAAGCAAGAAAGAAAGCAGGAAAGAAAGCAAAAAAATAGAAAGAATCAAAAATAAAGAAAGTGAGAAAGATAAATGCACGAGAGGACCTAATAAAAAGTAAGAGAGTATGGAAGGAAATGAGAAAGAAAGAAAGAAGGAAAGAAGGAAAGAAAGTAAGAAAGAAAGAAAGAAAATTCAAACAATAAAGTAAGAAAAATAGCAATAAAGAACAGAAAAAAAGAGGCCAAGAAAGAAAGAAGGAAAGATGCAAGGCATGAAAGAAAGTAAGAAAAAGAAAGGGAAAGAAAAAAGGAAGGGAATTATGGGAGGAAATAAGAAAGAAGCAAAAAAGAAAGCAGGAAAGAAAGCACGAAAAGAGAAAAAATAAAATTGAAAGAAAGTGAGAAATATAAATGCACGAGAGGAAGTAATAAAAAAGTAAGGGAGTATGGAAGGAAAAAACAAAGAAAGATAGAAAGAAGGAAAGAAGGAAAGAAAGAAAGAAAGAAAGAAAGAAAGAAAGAAAGAAAGAAAGAAAGAAAATGCAAACAAGAAAGTAAGAAAAATAGCAACAAAGAACAGAAAAAAAGAAGCCAAGAAAGAAAGAAGGAAAGATGCGAGGTATGAAAGAAAGTAAGAAAAAGAAAGGGAAAGAAAAAAGGAAGGGGAGTATTGAAGGAAATAAGAAGGAAAGAAGCAAGGAAAAAGGAAAAACAAAAGATGGCTGGAAAGAGAAATGCACAAGAGAAAGTAAGAAAACGGAAGTGAAGTATGAAAGGAAATAAGAAAAAGAAAGAAAGCTGGAAGGAAAAAGAAATGCACGCGAGAACGTGGGAAAAAGGAAGAGAAGTATGGAAAGAAATAGGAAAGAAAGAAAGAAACAAAGAAAGAAAGAAAGAAAGAATAAAGAAAGAAAGAAAGAAAGAAAAGAGAAAATACAAGAATGAAAGAGAAAGATAGGGAAATGACAGAATGGTAGAATAATATAGATAGATAGATAGACCGAAAGAGAGAGAGAGAGAAAGATAGATGATGAAGGTAAAAAAGAAAGATAAATGCTGGGGAAAAAACTGATAAAGTAGAAGAAGGAAGGAAGGAAAAATGGACGTAAAACAAGGAAGTAGGAAATACAGAGGAAGATGGAAAGAAAGAGGAATGCTCAAAACAAAGTAAGCATTAGGAAGGCAAAGAATAAAGGAAGGGAAGTATGGGAGGAAAAAAGAAAGAAAGAAAGAAAGAAAGAAAGAAAGAAAGAAAGAAAGAAAGAAAGAAAGAAAGAAAGAAAGAAAGAAAGAAAATGCAAACAGGAAAGTAAGAAAAATAGCAATAAAGAACAGAAAAAAAGAAGCCATGAAAGAAAGAAGGAAAGATGCAAGGCATGAAAGAAAGTAAGGAAAAGAAAGGGAAAGAAAAAAGGAAGGGAATTGTGGGAGGAAATAAGAAAGAAGCAAGAAAGAAAGCAGGAAAGAAAACAAAAAAATAGAAAGAATAAAAATTAAAGAAAGTGAGAAAGATAAATGCACGAGAGGGCCTAATAAAAAGTAAGAGAGTATGGAAGGAAATGAGAAAGAAAGAAAGAAAGAAGGAAAGAAGGAAAGAAAGTAAGAAAGTAAGAAAGTAAGAAAGTAAGAAAGAAAGAAAGAAAGAAAGAAAGAAAGAAAGAAAGAAAGAAAGAAAGAGAGAAAATGCAAACAAGAAAGTAAGAAAAATAGTAATAAAGAACAGAAAAAAAGAAGCCAAGAAAGAAAGAAGGAAAGATGCGAGGTATGGAAGAAAGTAAGAAAAAGAAAGGGAAAGAAAAAAGGAAGGGGAGTATTGAAGGAAATAAGAAGGAAAGAAGCAAGGAAAAAGGAAAAACAAAAGATGGCTGGAAAGAGAAATGCACAAGAGAAAGTAAGAAAACGGAAGTGAAGTATGAAAGGAAATAAGATAAAGAAAGAAAGCTGGAAGGAAAAAGAAATGCACGCGAGAACGTGGGAAAAAGGAAGAGAAGTATGGAAAGAAATAGGAAAGAAAGAAAGAAAGAAAGAAAGAAAGGAAGAAAGAAAGAAAGAAAGAAAGGAAGAAAGAAAGAAAGAAAGAAAGAAAGAAAGAAAGAAAGAAAGTAAGAAAGAAAGAAAGAAAGAAAGAAAGAAAGAAAGAAAGAAAAAAGAAAAGAGAAAATACAAGAATGAAAGAGAAAGATAGGGAAATGACAGAATGGTAGAATAATATAGATAGATAGATAGATAGATAGACCGAAAGAGAGAGAGAGAGAGAAAGATAGATGATGAAGGTAAAAAAGAAAGATAAATGCTGGGGAAAAAACTGATAAAGTAGAAGAAGAAAGGAAGGTAAAATGGACGTAAAACAAGGAAGTAGGAAATACAGAGGAAGATGGAAAGAAAGAGGAATGCTCAAAAAAAAGTAAGCATTAGGAAGGCAAAGAATAAAGGAAGGGAAGTATGGGAGGAAAAAAGAAAGAAAGAAAGAAAGAAAGAAAGAAAGAAAGAAAGAAAGAAAGAAAGAAAGAAAGAAAGAAAGAAAGGCAAACAAGAAAGTAAGAAAAATAGTAATAAAGAACAGAAAAAAAGAAGCCAAGAAAGAAAGAAGGAAATATGCGAGGTATGAAAGAAAGTAAGAAAAAGAAAGGGAAAGAAAAAAGGAAGGGGAGTATTTAAGGAAATAAGAAGGAAAGAAGAAAGGAAAAAGGAAAAACAAAAGATGGCTGGAAAGAGAAATGCACAAGAGAAAGTAAGAAAACGGACGTGAAGTATGAAAGGAAATAAGAAAAAGAAAGAAAGCTGGAAGGAAAAAGAAATGCACGCGAGAACGTGGGAAAAAGGAAGAGAAGTATGGAAAGAAATAGGAAAGAAAGAAAGAAAGAAAGAAAGAAAGAAAGAAAACAGAAAAGAGAAAATACAAGAATGAAAGAGAAAGATAGGGAAATGACAGAATGGTAGAATAATATAGATAGATAGATAGACCGAAAGAGAGAGAGAGAGAAAGATAGATGATGAAGGTAAAAAAGAAAGATAAAGGCTGGGGAAAAAACTGATAAAGTAGAAGAAGAAAGGAAGGTAAAATGGACGTAAAACAAGGAAGTAGGAAATACAGAGGAAGATGGAAAGAAAGAGGAATGCTCAAAACAAAGTAAGCATTAGGAAGGCAAAGAATAAAGGAAGGGAAGTATGGGAGGAAAAAAGAAAGAAAGAAAGAAAGAAAGAAAGAAAGAAAGAAAGAAAGAAAGAAAGAAAGAAAGAAAGAAAGAAAGAAAGAAAGGCAAACAAGAAAGTAAGAAAAATAGCAATAAAGAACAGAAAAAAAGAAGCCAAGAAAGAAAGAAGGAAAGATGCAAGGCATGAAAGAAAGTAAGAAAAAGAAAGGGAAAGAAAAAGAAAAAAGGAAGGGAATTGTGGGAGGAAATAAGAAAGAAGCAAGAAAGAAAGCAGGAAAGAAAGCAAAAAAATAGAAAGAATCAAAAATAAAGAAAGTGAGAAAGATAAATGCACGAGAGGACCTAATAAAAAGTAAGAGAGTATGGAAGGAAATGAGAAAGAAAGAAAGAAGGAAAGAAGGAAAGAAAGTAAGAAAGAAAGAAAGAAAATTCAAACAATAAAGTAAGAAAAATAGCAATAAAGAACAGAAAAAAAGAGGCCAAGAAAGAAAGAAGGAAAGATGCAAGGCATGAAAGAAAGTAAGAAAAAGAAAGGGAAAGAAAAAAGGAAGGGAATTATGGGAGGAAATAAGAAAGAAGCAAAAAAGAAAGCAGGAAAGAAAGCACGAAAAGAGAAAAAATAAAATTGAAAGAAAGTGAGAAATATAAATGCACGAGAGGAAGTAATAAAAAAGTAAGGGAGTATGGAAGGAAAAAACAAAGAAAGATAGAAAGAAGGAAAGAAGGAAAGAAGGAAAGAAAGAAAGAAAAAAGAAAAAAAGAAAGAAAGAAAGAAAGAAAGATGCGAGGTATGAAAGAAAGTAAGAAAAAGAAAGGGAAAGGGAAAGAAAAAAGGAAGGGGAGTATTGAAGGAAATAAGAAGGAAAGAAGCAAGGAAAAAGGAAAAACAAAAGATGGCTGGAAAGAGAAATGCACAAGAGAAAGTAAGAAAACGGAAGTGAAGTATGAAAGGAAATAAGAAAAAGAAAGAAAGCTGGAAGGAAAAAGAAATGCACGCGAGAACGTGGGAAAAAGGAAGAGAAGTATGGAAAGAAATAGGAAAGAAAGAAAGAAAGAAAGAAAGAAAGAAAGAAAGAAAGAAAGAAAGAAAAGAGAAAATACAAGAATGAAAGAGAAAGATAGGGAAATGACAGAATGGTAGAATAATATAGATAGATAGATAGACCGAAAGAGAGAGAGAGAGAAAGATAGATGATGAAGGTAAAAAAGAAAGATAAATGCTGGGGAAAAAACTGATAAAGTAGAAGAAGGAAGGAAGGAAAAATGGACGTAAAACAAGGAAGTAGGAAATACAGAGGAAGATGGAAAGAAAGAGGAATGCTCAAAACAAAGTAAGCATTAGGAAGGCAAAGAATAAAGGAAGGGAAGTATGGGAGGAAAAAAGAAAGAAAGAAAGAAAGAAAGAAAGAGAAAGAAAGAAAGAAAGAAAGAAAGAAAGAAAGAAAGAAAGAAAGAAAGAAAGAAAGAAAGAAAGAAAATGCAAACAGGAAAGTAAGAAAAATAGCAATAAAGAACAGAAAAAAAGAAGCCATGAAAGAAAGAAGGAAAGATGCAAGGCATGAAAGAAAGTAAGGAAAAGAAAGGGAAAGAAAAAAGGAAGGGAATTGTGGGAGGAAATAAGAAAGAAGCAAGAAAGAAAGCAGGAAAGAAAACAAAAAAATAGAAAGAATAAAAATTAAAGAAAGTGAGAAAGATAAATGCACGAGAGGACCTAATAAAAAGTAAGAGAGTATGGAAGGAAATGAGAAAGAAAGAAAGAAAGAAGGAAAGAAGGAAAGAAAGTAAGAAAGAAAGAAAGAAAGAAAGAAAGAAAGAAAGAGAGAAAATGCAAACAAGAAAGTAAGAAAAATAGTAATAAAGAACAGAAAAAAAGAAGCCAAGAAAGAAAGAAGGAAAGATGCGAGGTATGAAAGAAAGTAAGAAAAAGAAAGGGAAAGAAAAAAGGAAGGGGAGTATTGAAGGAAATAAGAAGGAAAGAAGCAAGGAAAAAGGAAAAACAAAAGATGGCTGGAAAGAGAAATGCACAAGAGAAAGTAAGAAAACGTAAGTGAAGTATGAAAGGAAATAAGAAAAAGAAAGAAAGCTGGAAGGAAAAAGAAATGCACGCGAGAACGTGGGAAAAAGGAAGAGAAGTATGTAAAGAAATAAGAAAGAAAGAAAGAAAGAAAGAAAGAAGGAAAGAAAGAAAGAAAGAAAGAAAAAAGAAAAGAGAAAATACAAGAATGAAAGAGAAAGATAGGGAATTGACAGAATGGTAGAATAATATAGATAGATAGATAGACCGAAAGAGAGAGAGAGAGAAAGATAGATGATGAAGGTAAAAAAGAAAGATAAATGCTGGGGAAAAAACTGATAAAGTAGAAGAAGAAAGGAAGGTAAAATGGACGTAAAACAAGGAAGTAGGAAATACAGAGGAAGATGGAAAGAAAGAGGAATGCTCAAAACAAAGTAAGCATTAGGAAGGCAAAGAATAAAGGAAGGGAAGTATGGGAGGAAAAAAGAAAGAAAGAAAGAAAGAAAGAAAGAAAGAAAGAAAGAAAGAAAGAAAGAAAGAAAGAAAGAAAGGCAAACAAGAAAGTAAGAAAAATAGCAATAAAGAACAGAAAAAAAGAAGCCAAGAAAGAAAGAAGGAAAGATGCAAGGCATGAAAGAAAGTAAGAAAAAGAAAGGGAAAGAAAAAAGGAAGGGAATTGTGGGAGGAAATAAGAAAGAAGCAAGAAAGAAAGCAGGAAAGAAAGCAAAAAAATAGAAAGAATAAAAAATAAACGAAGTGAGAAAGATAAATGCACGAGAGGACCTAATAAAAAGTAAGAGAGTATGGAAGGAAATGAGAAAGAAAGAAAGAAAGAAGGAAAGAAGGAAAGAAAGTAAGAAAGAAAGAAAGAAAATTCAAACAATAAAGTAAGAAAAATAGCAATAAAGAACAGAAAAAAAGAGGCCAAGAAAGAAAGAAGGAAAGATGCAAGGCATGAAAGAAAGTAAGAAAAAGAAAGGGAAAGAAAAAAGGAAGGGAATTATGGGAGGACATAAGAAAGAAGCAAAAAAGAAAGCAGGAAAGAAAGCACGAAAAGAGAAAAAATAAAATTGAAAGAAAGTGAGAAATATAAATGCACGAGAGGAAGTAATAAAAAAGTAAGGGAGTATGGAAGGAAAAAACAAAGAAAGATAGAAAGAAGGAAAGAAGGAAAGAAAGAAAGAAAGAAAGAAAGAAAGAAAATGCAAACAAGAAAGTAAGAAAAATAGCAACAAAGAACAGAAAAAAAGAAGCCAAGAAAGAAAGAAGGAAAGATGCGAGGTATGAAAGAAAGTAGGAAAAAGAAAGGGAAAGAAAAAAGGAAGGGGAGTATTGAAGGAAATAAGAAGGAAAGAAGCAAGGAAAAAGGAAAAACAAAAGATGGCTGGAAAGAGAAATGCACAAGAGAAAGTAAGAAAACGGAAGTGAAGTATGAAAGGAAATAAGAAAAAGAAAGAAAGCTGGAAGGAAAAAGAAATGCACGCGAGAACGTGGGAAAAAGGAAGAGAAGTATGGAAAGAAATAGGAAAGAAAGAAAGAAAGAAAGAAAGAAAGAAAGAAAGAAAGAAAGAAAGAAAGAAAGAAAGAAAGAAAGAAAAGAGAAAATACAAGAATGAAAGAGAAAGATAGGGAAATGACAGAATGGGAGAATAATATAGATAGATAGATAGACCGAAAGAGAGAGAAAGAGAAAGATAGATGATGAAGGTAAAAAAGAAAGATAAATGCTGGGGAAAAAACTGATAAAGTAGAAGAAGGAAGGAAGGAAAAATGGACGTAAAACAAGGAAGTAGAAAATACAGAGGAAGATGGAAAGAAAGAGGAATGCTCAAAACAAAGTAAGCATTAGGAAGGCAAAGAATAAAGGAAGGGAAGTATGGGAGGAAAAAAGAAAGAAAGAATGAAAGAAAGAAAGAAAGAAAGAAAGAACGAAAGAAAGAAAGAACGAAAGAAAGAAAGAAAGAAAGAAAGAAAGAACGAAAGAAAGAAAGAAAGAAAATGCAAACAGGAAAGTAAGAAAAATAGCAATAAAGAACAGAAAAAAAGAAGCCATGAAAGAAAGAAGGAAAGATGCAAGGCATGAAAGAAAGTAAGGAAAAGAAAGGGAAAGAAAAAAGGAAGGGAATTATGGGAGGAAATAAGAAAGAAGCAAGAAAGAAAGCAGGAAAGAAAGCACGAAAATCAAAAGAATAAAAAAGAAAGAAAGTGAGAAAGATGAAAGCACGAGAGGACGTAATAAAATGTAAGAGAGTATGCAAGGAAATGAGAAAGAAAGAAAGAAAGAAAGAAAGAAAGAAAGAAGGAAAGAAAGAAAGAAAGAAAGAAAATGCAAACAATAAAGTAAGAAAAATAGCAATAAAGGACAGAAAAAAAGAAGCCAAGAAAGAAAGAAGGAAAGATGCAAGGCATGAAAGAAAGTAACAAAAAGAAAGGCAAAGAAAAAAGGAAGGCGAGTATAGAAGGAAATAAGAAGGAAAGAAGCAAGAAAAAAAGGAAAAACAAAAGATGGCTGGAAAGAGAAATGCACAAGAGAAAGTAAGAAAACAGAAGTGAAGTATGATAGGAAATAAAAAAAAGAAAGAAAGATGGAAGGAAAAAGAAAGGCAGGCAAGAACGTAGGAAAAAAGGAAGGGAACTATGGAAAGAAATAAGAAAGAAAGAAAGAAAGAAAGAAAGAAAGAAAGAAAGAAAGAAAGAAAGAAAGAAAGAAAGAAAGAAAGAAAAGAGAAAAGACAAGAATGAAAGAGAAAGATAGGGAAATGACAGAATGGTAGAAAAATATAGATAGCTAGATAGATAGACAGAAAGAGAGAGAGAAAGAAAGATAGATGATGAAAGTAAAAAGAAAGATAAATGCTGGGGAAAAAAACTGATGAAGTACAAGAAGGAAGGAAGGAAAAATGGACGTAAAACAAGGAAGTAGGAAATAAAGAATAAGATGGAAAGAAAGAGGAATGCAAGAAAGAAAGTAAGCAATAGGAAGGCAAAGAATAAAGGAAGGGAAGTATGGGAGGAAAAAAGAAAGAAAGAAAGAAAGAAAGAAAGAAAGAAAGAAAGAAAGAAAGAAAGTAAGAAAGAAAGAAAGAAAGAAAGAAAGAAAGAAAGGCAAACAAGAAAGTAAGAAAAATAGCAATAAAGAAGAGAAAAAAAGAAGCCAAGAAAGAAAGAAGGAAAGATGCAAGGCATGAAAGAAAGTAAGAAAAAGAAAGGGAAAGAAAAAAGGAAGGGAATTATGGGAGGAAATAAGAAAGAAGCAAGAAAGAAAGCAGGAAAGAAAGCACGAAAAGAGAAAAAATAAAATTGAAAGAAAGTGAGAAATATAAATGCACGACAGGAAGTAATAAAAAAGTAAGGGAGTATGGAAGGAAAAAAGAAAGAAAATACAAGAATGAAAGAGAAAGATAGGGAAATGACAGAATGGTAGAATAATATAGATAGATAGATAGACCGAAAGAGAGAGAGAGAGAAAGATAGATGATGAAGGTAAAAAAGAAAGATAAATGCTGGGAAAAAACTGATAAAGAAAGAAAGAAAGAAAGAAAGAAAAAAGAAAGAAAGAAAAGAAAAAAGAAAGAAGAAAGAAGGAAAGAAAGAGAATGCATACAAGAAAGTAAGAAAAATAGCAGTAAAGAACAGAAAAAAGCCAGGAAAGAAAGATGGGAAGATGCAAGACATGAAAGAAAGTAAGAAAAAGAAAGGCAAAGAAAAAAGGAAGGGGCGTATGGAAGGAAATAAGAAAGAAAGAAGCAAGAAAGAAAGCAAAAACAAAAGATGGCTGGAAAGAGAAATGCACAAGAGAAAGGAAGAAAACGGAAGAGAAGTATGAAAGGAAATAAAAAATAGAAAGAAAGATGGAAGGAAAAAGAAATGCATGCGAGAATGTAGGAAAAAGGAAGGGAAGTATGGAAAGAAATAGAAAAAGAAAGAAAGAAAGAAAGAAAAAAGAAAGAAAGAAAGAAAGAAAGAAAGAAAGAAAGAAAGAAAGAAAAAAAGAAAGAAAGAAAGAAAGAAAGAAAGAAAGAAAGAAAGAAAGGAAGAAAAGAGAAAAGACAAGAATGAAAGAGAAAGATAGGGAAATGACAGAATGGTAGAAAAATATAGATAGCTAGATAGATAGACAGACAGAGAGAGAGAGAGAGAAAGATAAATGATGAAGGTAAAAAAGAAAGATAAATGCTGGGAAAAAACTGATAAAGTAGAAGAAGGAACGAATGAAAAATGGACGAAAAGCAAGGAAGTAGGAAATAAAGAGGAAGGTGGAAAGAAAGAGGAATGCACGAAAGAAAGTAAGCAATAGGAAGGCAAAGAATAAAGGAAGGGAAGTATGAGAGGAAAGAAAAAAGAATAAAGAAAGAAAGAAAGAGAATGCAAACAAGAAAGTAAGAAAAATAGCAATAAAGAACAGAAAAAAGAAGCCAAGAAAGAAAGAAGGAAAGATGCAAGGCATGAAAGAAAGTAAGGGAAAGAAAGGGAAAGAAAAAAGGAAGGGAATTATGGGAGGACATAAGAAAGAAGCAAGAAAGAAAGCAGGAAAGAAAGCAAGAAAAAAGCTAGAATAAAAAAGAAAGAAAGTGAGAAAGATAAATGCACGAGAGGAAGTAATAAAAAGTAAGGGATTATGGAAGGAAATGAGAAAGAAAGAAAGAAAGAAAGAAAGAAAGAAAGAAAGAAAGAAAGAAAGAAAGAAAGAAAGAAAGAAGAAAAGAAAGAAAGAAAGAAAGAAAGAGAATGCAAACAAGAAAGTAAGAAAAATAGCAGTAAAGAACAGAAAATAAGCCAGGAAAGATGCAAGGCATGAAAGAAAGTAAGGAAAAGAAAGGCAAAGAAAAAAGGAAGGGGAGTATGGAAGGAAATAAGAAAGAAAGAAGCAAGAAAGAAAGCAAAAAAAAAGATGGCTGGAAAGAGAAGTGCACAAGAGAAAGGAAGAAAATGGAAGAGAAGTATGAAACGAAATAGGAAGGCAAAGAATAAAGGAAGGCAAGTATGAGAGGAAAGAAAAAAGAAAGAAAGAAAGAAAGAAAGAAAGAGAATGCAAACAAGAAAGTAAGAAAAATAGCAATAAAGAACAGAAAAAATAAGCCAAGAAAGAAAGAAGGAAAGATGCAAGGCATGAAAGAAAGTAAGGGAAGGAAAGGGAAAGAAAAAAGGAAGGGAATTATGGGAGGACATAAGAAAGAAAGCAGGAAAGAAAGCAAGAAAAAAGATAGAATAAAAAAGAAAGAAAGTGAGAAAGATAAATGCACGAGAGGAAGTAATAAAAAGTAAGGGATTATGGAAGGAAATGAGAAAGAAAGAAAGAAGAAAAGAAAGAAAGAAAGAAAGAAAGAAAGAAAGAAAGAAAGAAAGAAAGAAAGAAAGAAAGAAAGAAAGAAAGAAAGAAAATGCAAACAAGAAAGTAAGAAAAATAGCAATAAAGAACAGAAAATAAGCCAGGAAAGATGCAAGGAAATAAGAAAGAAAGAAGCAAGAAAGAAGGCAGAAACAAAAGATGTCTGGAAAGAGAAATGCACAAGAGAAAGGAAGAAAACTGAAGTGAAGTATGAAAGGAAATAAGAAAAAGAAAGAAAGATGGAAGAAACAAAAATGCATGCAAGAACTTAGGGAAAAGGAAGTGAAGTGTGGAAAGAAATAAGAAAGAAAGAAAGAAAGAAAGAAAGAAAGAAAGAAAGAAAGAAAGAAAGAAAGAGAGAAAAAATAAATAAAGAAAGAAAGAAAGAAAGAGAAATGACAGAATGGTAGAAAAATATAGATAGATAGCGAGACAGAAAGAGAGAAAGAAGGAGAGAGAGAAAGATAGATGATGAAGGTGAAAAAGAAAGATAAATGCAGAAAACAAAACTGATAAAGTAGAAGAAGGAAGGAAGGAAAAATGGATAAAAAACAAGAAAGTAGGAAATAAAGAGGAAGATGGAAAGAAAGAGGAATGCACGAAAGAAAGTAAGCAATGGGAAGGCAAAGAATAAAGGAAGGGAAGTATGGGAGGAAAAAAGAAAGAAAGAAAGAAAGAAAGAAAGAAAGAAAGAAAGAAAGAAAGAAAGAAAGAAAGAGAGAAAGAAAGAAAGAGAGAAAGAAAAAAGAAAAAAGAAAGAAAGAAAGAAAGAAAGAAAGAAAAAAGAAAGAAAGAAAGAAAGAAAGAAAGAAAGAAAGAAAGAAAGAAAGAAAGAAAGAAAGAAAGATGCATGAGATAAAAATAAGAATAAGAAAAAGGAAGTATGGAAGGAAATCGGAAAGAAGGAATAAGAAAGAAAAAGAAAAAATAAAGAAAGAAAAATAAATGGATTTTGAGAGGGAAGGAGTAAGAATAAAGTAAAGGTAAAGGTAAGAAAGAAAGAAAAAAGGATGAAAGGGGAGGGGTGGAAAAAATAAATAAACGATGTAAGAAAAAAAGAAGGGAAATAAAAGAAAGGAAAGATAGCAGGGAAGAAAGAAAGAAAGAAAAAAAAGAAAGAAAGAGAGAAAGAAAGAAAGAAAGAAAGAAAGAAAGAAAGAAAGAAAGAAAGAAAGAAAGAAAGAAAGAGAATGCAAACAAGAAAGAAAGAAAAATAGCAGTGAAGAACAGAAAATAAGCCAGGAAAGATGCAAGGCATGAAAGAAAGTAAGAAAAAGAAAGGAAAAGAGAAAAGGAAGGGCAGTATGGAAGGAAATAAGAAAGAAAGAAGCAAGAAAGAAAGCAGAAACAAAAGATGTCTGGAAAGAGAAATGCACAAGAGAAAGGAAGAAAACAGAAGTGAAGTATGAAAGGAAATAAGAAAAAGAAAGAAAGATGGAAGAAAAAAGAAATGCATGCAAGAACGTAGGGAAAAGGAAGTGAAGTGTGGAAAGAAATAAGAAAGAAAGAAAGAAAGAAAGAAAGAAAGAAAGAAAGAAAGAAAAATGACAGAATGGTAGAAAAATATAGATAGATAGCGTAACAGAAAGAGAGAAAGAGGGAGAGAGAGAAACATAGATGATGAAGGTGAAAAAGAAAGATAAATGCAGAAAACAAAACTGATAAAGTAGAAGAAGGAAGGAAGGAAAAATGGATAAAAAACAAGAAAGTAGGAAATAAAGAGGAAGATGGAAAGAAAGAGGAATGCACAAAAGAAAGTAAGCAATAGGAAGGCAAAGAATAAAGGAAGGGAAGTATGGGAGGAAAAAAGAAATAAAGAAAGAAAAAAGAAAAAAGAAAGAAAGAAAGATGCATGAGATAAAAATAAGAATAAGAAAAGGGAAGTATGGAAGGAAATCGGAAAGAAGGAATAAGAAAGAAAAAGAAAAAAGAAAGAAAGAAAAAGAAATGGATACTGAGAGGGAAGGAGTAAGAATAAAGTAAAGGTAAAGGTAAGAAAGAAAGAAAAAAGGGTGAAAGGGGAGGGGTGGAAAAAATAAATAAACAATGTAAGAAAAAAAGAAGGAAAATAAAAGAAAGGAAAGATAGCAGGGAAGAAAGAAAGAAAGAAAAGAAAAGAAAGAAAGAAAGAAAGAAAGAAAGAAAGAAAGAAAGAAAGAAAGAAAGAAAGAAAGAGAGAAATAAGAGAAAGCATACAAGAAAGTGAGAAAAATAGCAGTAAAGAACAGGAAAGAAAGCCAGGAAAGAAAGAAGGAAAGATGCAAGGCATGAAAGAAAGTAAGGAAAAGAAAGAAAGAAAGAAAGAGAGAAAGAAAGAAAGGAGAATGCAAACAAGAAAGTGAGAAAAATAGCAATAAAGAACAGAAAAAAGAAGCCTAGAAAGAAGGAAGGAACGATGCAAGGCATGAACAAAAGTAAGAAAAAGAAAGGCACAGAAAAAAGAAGGACAGTATGGAAGGAAATAAGAAAGAAAGAAAGAAAGAAAGAAAGCAAAAAGAAAAGATGGCTGGAAAGAGAAATGCACAAGAGAATTGAGAAAATGGGAGTGAAGTATGAAAGGAAATGAGAAAAAGAAGGAAAGATAGAAGGAAAAAGAAATGCACACAAGAACGTACGAAAAAGGAAGGGAATTATGGAAAGAAAGAAAGAAATAAAGAAACAAAGATAGGAGAAAGAAAGAGAAATGACAGAATGGCAGAAAACTATAGATAGATAGATAGATAGATAGATAGATAGATAGATAGATAGATAGATAGATAGACAGAAAGGGAGAGAGAGAGAGAGAAAGATAGATGATGAAGGTAAAAAAGATAAATAAATGCAGGAAACAAAACTGATAATGTAGAAGAAGGAAGGAAGGAAAAATGGATGAAAATCAAGAAAGTAGTAAATAAAGAGGAAGATGGAAAGAAAGAGGAATGCACAAAAGAAAGTAAGCAATAGGAAGGCAAAGAATAAAGGAAGGGAAGTATGGGAGAAAGAAAGAAAGAAAGAAAGAAAGAAAGAAAGAAAGAAAGAAAGAAAGAAAGAAAGAAAGAAAGAAAAATGCATGAGATAAAAATAAGAAAATGAAAAAGGAAGTGTGGAAGGAATTAGGAAAGAAGGAACGAGAAAGAAAAAGAACAAGAAAAAAGAAAGAAAGAAAGAAAAATAAATGGAGACTTAGAGGGAAGGAGTAATAACAAAGTAAAGGTAAAGGTAATAAAGAAAGGAAAAAGGATGAAAGTGGAGCGGTGGAAAAAAGAAATAAAGGATGTAAGAAAAAAAGGGAAGTAAAAGAAAGGAAAGATAGCATGGAAAAAAGAAAGAAAGAAAGAAAGAAAGAAAGAAAGAAAGAAAGAAAGAAAGAAAGAAAGAAAGGAAGAAAATGCAAACAAGAAAGTAAGAAAAATAGCAATAAAGAAGAAGAAAAAGAAGCCAAGAAAGAAAGAAGGAAAGATGCAAGGCATGAAAGAAAGTAAGAAAAACAAAGGCAAAGAAAAAAGGAAGGGGAATATGGAAGGAAATAAGAAAGAAAGCAAGAAAGAAAACAAAAACAAAAGATGGCTGGAAAGACAAATACACAAGAGAAAGTAAGAAAACGGAAGAGAATATGAAAGGAAATAGGAAAAAATAAGAAAAAGAAAGAAAGATGGAAGGAAAAAGAAATGCACGCGAGAACGTAGGAAAAAGGAAGGGAAGGGAAAGAAATAGGAAAGAAAGAAAGAAAGAAAGAAAGAAAGAAAGAAAGAAAGAAAGAAAGAAAAGAGAAAAGACAAGAATGAAAGAGAAAGATAGAGAAATGACAGAATGGCAGAAAAATATAGACAATTAGATAGATAGACAGACAGAAAGAGAGAGAGAGAGAAAGATAGATGATGAAGGTAAAAAAGAAGGATAAATGCTGGAAAAATAACTGATAAAGTAGAAGAAGGAAGGAAGGAAAAATGGACGAAAAACAAGAAAGTAGGAAAGAAAGAGAAAGATGGAAATAAAGAGGAATACACGAAAGAAAGTAAGCAATAGTAAGGCAAAGAATAAAGGAAGGGAAGTATGGGAGGAAAAAAGAAAGAAAGCAAGGAAGAGAGAAAGAAAGAAAGAAAGAAAGAAAGAAAGAAAGAAAGAAAGAAAGAAAGAAAGAAAGAAAGAAAGAAAGAAAATGCAAACAAGAAATTAAGAAAAATAGCAATAAAGAACAGAAAAAAGGAAGCCAAGAAAGAAAGAAGGAAAGATGCAAGGCATGAAAGAAAGTAAGAAAAAGAAAGGGAAAGAAAAAAGGAAGGGAATTGTGGGAGGAAATAAAAAAGAAGCAAGAAAGAAAGCAGGAAAGAAAGCAAAAAAAGAGAAAGAATAAAAAGAAAGAAAGTGAGAAAGATAAATGCATGAGAGGACGTAATAAAAAGATAGAGTATGGAAGGAAATGAGAAAGAAAATAAGAAGGAAAGAAGGAAAGAAAGTAAGAAAGCAAGAAAGAGAATGCAAACAAGAAAGTAAGAAAAATAGCAATAAAGAACAGAAAAAAGAAGCCAAGAAAGAAAGAAGGAAAGATGCCAGGCATGAAAGAAAGGAAGAAAAGAAAAGGGAAAGAAAAAAGGAAGAGAACTATGGATGGAAATAAGAAAGAAGCAAGAAAGAAAGCAGGTAATAAAGGAAGAAAAAATAAGGAATAAAAAGAAAGAAAGAGGGAAAGATGAATGCACAAGAGGAATTAATATAAAGGAAGGGGCGTATGCAAGGAAATGAGAAAGAAAGAAAGAAAGAAAGAAAGAAAGAAAGAAAGAAAGAAAGAAAGAAAGAAAGAAAGAAAAAAAAAGAAAGAGAATGCATACAAGAAAGTGAGAAAAATAGCAGTAAAGAACAGGAAAAAAAGCCAGGAAAGAAAGAAGGAAAGATGCAAGGCATGAAAGAAAGTAAGGAAAAGAAAGGCAAAGAAAAAAGGAAGGGGAGTATGGAAGGAAATAAGAAAGAAAGAAGCAAGAAAGAAAGCAAAAAAAAAGATGGCTGGAAAGAGAAGTGCACGAGAGAAAGGAAGAAAACGGAGGAGAAGTATGAAAGGAAATAAGAAAAAGAAAGCAAGATGGAAGGAAAAAGAAATGCATCCGAGAATGTAGGAAAAAGGAAGGGAAGTATGGAAAGAAATAAGAAAGAAAGAAAGAAAGAAAGAAAGAAAGATAGAAAGAAAAGAGAAAAGACAAGAATGAAAGAGAAAGATAAGGAAATGACAGAATGGTAGAAAAATATAGATAGCTAGATAGATAGACAGACAGGAAGAGAGAGAGAGAAAAAGATAGATGATGAAGGTAAAAAAGAAAGATAAATGCTGGGAAAAAACTGACAAAGTAGAAGAAGGAAGGAATGAAAAATGGACGAAAAACAAGGAAGTAGGAAATAAAGAGGAAGGTGGAAAGAAAGAGGAATTCACGAAAGAAAGTAAGCAATAGGAAGGCAAAGAATAAAGGAAGGGAAGTATTGGAGGAAAAAGAAAGAAAGAAAGAAAGAAAGAAAGAAAGAAAGAAAGAAAGAAAGAAAGAAAGAAAAAGAAAGGGAAAGAAAAAAGGAAGGGTATTATGGCAGGAAATAAGAAAGAAGCAAGAAAGAAAGCAGGAAAGAAAGCACGAAAAGAGAAAGAATAAAAATAAAGAAAGTGAGAAAGATAAATGCACGAGAGGAGGTGATAAAAAGTAAGAGAGTATGGAAGGAAATGAGAAAGAAAGAAAGAAAGAAAGAAAGAAAGAAAGAAAGAAAGAAAGAAAGAAAGAAAGAAAATTCAAACAATAAAGTAAGAAAAATATCAATAATGAACAGAAAAAAATAACCCAAGAAAGAAAGAAGGAAGGACGCAAGGCATGAAAGAGAGTAAGAAAAAGAAAGGGAAAGAAAAAAGGAAGGGAATTATGGGAGGAAATAAGAAAGAAGCAAGAAAGAAAGCACGAAAAGAGAAAGAATAAAAATGGAAGAAAGTGAGAAAGATGAAAGCATGAGAGGACGTAATAAAAAGTACGAGAGTATGCAAGGAAATGAGAAGGAAAGAAAGACGGAAAGAAGGAATGAAAGAAAGAAAGAAAGAAAGAAAGAAAGAAAGAAAGAAAGAAAGAGAATGCAAACAAGAAAGTAAGAAAAATAGCAATGAAGAACAGAAAAAAGAAGCCAAGAAAGAAGAAGGAAAGATGCAAGGCATGAAAGAAAGTAAGAAAAGGAAAGGGAAAGAAAAAAGGAAGAGAACTATGGATGGAAATAAGAAAGAAGCAAGAAAAAAAGCAGGTAATAAAGCAAAACAAAATAATGAATACAAAAGAAAGAAAGGGAGAAAGATGAATGGACGAGAAGAAAGAAAGAAAGAAAGAAAGAAAGAAAGAAAGAAAGAAAGAAAGAAAGAAAGAAAGAAAGAAAGAAAAGAAAGAAAAAATAATTCAAGAAAGTAAGAAAAATAGCAATAAAGAACAGAAACAATAAGCCAAGAAAAAAAGAATGAAAGATGCAAGGCATCAAGGAAAGTAAGGAAAAGAAAGGGAAAGAAAAAAGGAACGAAATTATGGAAGGACATAAGAAAGAAGCAAGAAAGAAAGCAGGAAAGAAAGCAAGAAAATAGAAAGAATAAAAAAGAAAGAAAGTGAGAAAGATAAATGCACGAGAGGAAGTAATAAAAGCTAAGGGATTATGGAAGGAAATGAGAAAGAAAGAAAGAAGAAAAGAAAGAAAGAAAGAAAGAAAGAAAGAAAGAAAGAAAGAAAGAAAGAAAGATAATGCAAACAAGAAAGTAAGAAAAATTGCAATAAAGAACAGAAAATAAGCCAGGAAATATGCAAGGCATGAAAGAAAGTAAGAAAAAGAAAGGCAAAAAGAAAAGGAAGGGCAGTATGGAAGGAAATAAGAAAGAAAGAAGCAAGAAAGAAAGCAGAAACAAAAGATGTCTGGAAAGAGAAATGCACAAGAGAAAGGAAGAAAACGGAAGTGAAGTATGAAAGGAAATAAGAAAAAGAAAGAAAAATGGAAGAAAAAAATGCATGCAAGAAAGTAGGGAAAAGGAAGTGAAGTGTGGAAAGAAATAAGAAAGAAAGAAAGAAAGAAAGAAAGAAAGAAAGAAAGAAAGAAAGAAAGAAAGAAAGAGAGAAAAAATAAAGAAAGAAAGAAAGAAAGAAAGAGAAATGACAGAATGGTAAAAAAATATAGATAGATAGATTGATAGATAGATAGATAGATAGATAGATAGATAGATAGATAGATAGATAGCGAGACAGAAAGAGAGAAAGAGGGAGAGAGAGAAAGATAGATGATGAAGGTGAAAAAGAAAGATAAATGCAGAAAACAAAACTGATAAAGTAGAAGAAGGAAGGAAGGAAAAATGGATAAAAAACAAGAAAGTAGGAAATAAAGAGGAAGATGGAAAGAAAGAGGAATGCACGAAAAAAAAGTAAGCAATAGGAAGGCAAAGAATAAAGGAAGGGAAGTATGGGAGGAAAAAAGAAAGAAAGAAAGAAAAAAGAAAAAAGAAAAAAGAAAGAAAGAAAGATGCATGACATAAAAATAAGAATAAGAAAAAGGAAGTATGGAAGGAAATCGGAAAGAAGGAATAAGAAAGAAAAAGAAAAAAGAAAGAAAGAAAAAGAAATGGATACTGAGAGGGAAGGAGTAAGAATAAAGTAAAGGTAAAGGTAAGAAAGAAAGAAAAAAGGGTGAAAGGGGAGGGGTGGAAAAAATAAATAAACAATGTAAGAAAAAAAGAAGGAAAATAAAAGAAAGGAAAGATAGCAGGGAAGAAAGAAAGAAAGAAAAGAAAGAAAGAAAGAAAGAAAGAAAGAAAGAAAGAAAGAAAGAAAGAAAGAAAGAAAGAAAGAAAGGAGAATGCAAACAAGAAAGTGAGAAAAATAGCAATAAAGAACAGAAAAAAGAAGCCTAGAAAGAAGGAAGGAACGATGCAAGGCATGAACAAAAGTAAGAAAAAGAAAGGCACAGAAAAAAAGAAGGACAGTATGGAAGGAAATAAGAAAGAAAGAAAGAAAGAAAGAAAGAAAGAAAGAAAGAAAGAAAGAAAGAAAGCAAAAAGAAAAGATGGCTGGAAAGAGAAATGCACAAGAGAATTGAGAAAATGGGAGTGAAGTATGAAAGGAAATGAGAAAAAGAAGGAAAGATAGAAGGAAAAAGAAATGCACACGAGAACGTACGAAAAAGGAAGGGAATTATGGAAAGAAAGAAAGAAATAAAGAAAGAAAGAAAGAAAGAAAGATAGGAGAAAGAAAGAGAAATGACAGAATGGCAGAAAACTATAGATAGATAGATAGATAGATAGATAGACAGACAGAAAGGGAGAGAGAGAGAGAGAAAGATAGATGATGAAGGTAAAAAAGATAAATAAATGCAGGAAACAAAACTGATAATGTAGAAGAAGGAAGGAAGGAAAAATGGATGAAAATCAAGAAAGTAGTAAATAAAGAGGAAGATGGAAAGAAAGAGGAATGCACAACAGAAAGTAAGCAATAGGAACGCAAAGAATAAAGGAAGGGAAGTATGGGCGGAAGGAAGAAAGAAAGAAAGAAGAAAGAAAGAAAGAAAGAAAGAAAGAAAGAAAGAAAGAAAGAAAGAAAGAAAGAAAGAAAAATGCATGAGATAAAAATAAGAAAATGAAAAAGGAAGTGTGGAAGGAATTAGGAAAGAAGGAACGAGAAAGAAAAAGAACAAGAAAAAAGAAAGAAAGAAAAATAAATGGAGACTTAGAGGGAAGGAGTAATAACAAAGTAAAGGTAAAGGTAATAAAGAAAGGAAAAAGGATGAAAGTGGAGGGGTGGAAAAAAGAAATAAAGGATGTAAGAAAAAAAGGGAAGTAAAAGAAAGGAAAGATAGCATGGAAAAAAGAAAGAAAGAAAGAAAGAAAGAAAGAAAGAAAGAAAGAAAGAAAGAAAGAAAGAAAGAAAGAAAGAAAGGAAGGAAGAAAGGAAGAAAATGCAAACAAGAAAGTAAGAAAAATAGCAATAAAGAAGAAGAAAAAGAAGCCAAGAAAGAAAGAAGGAAAGAAGCAAGGCATGAAAGAAAGTAAGAAAAACAAAGGCAAAGAAAAAAGGAAGGGGAATATGGAAGGAAATAAGAAAGAAAGCAAGAAAGAAAGAAAGAAAGAAAGAAAGAAAGAAAGAAAGAAAGAAAGAAAAATGACAGAATGGTTGAAAAATATAGATAGATTGCGTAACAGAAAGAGAGAAAGAGGGAGAGAGAGAAACATAGATGATGAAGGTGAAAAAGAAAGATAAATGCAGAAAACAAAACTGATAAAGTAGAAGAAGGAAGGAAGGAAAAATGGATAAAAAACAAGAAAGTAGGAAATAAAGAGGAAGATGGAAAGAAAGAGGAATGCACAAAAGAAAGTAAGCAATAGGAAGGCAAAGAATAAAGGAAGGGAAGTATGGGAGGAAAAAAGAAATAAAGAAAGAAAAAAGAAAAAAGAAAAAAGAAAGAAAGAAAGATGCATGAGATAAAAATAAGAATAAGAAAAAGGAAGTATGGAAGGAAATCAGAAAGAAGGAATAAGAAAGAAAAAGAAAAAAGAAAGAAAGAAAAAGAAATGGATACTGAGAGGGAAGGAGTAAGAATAAAGTAAAGGTAAAGGTAAGAAAGAAAGAAAAAAGGGTGAAAGGGGAGGGGTGGAAAAAATAAATAAACAATGTAAGAAAAAAAGAAGGAAAATAAAAGAAAGGAAAGATAGCAGGGAAGAAAGAAAGAAAGAAAAGAAAGAAAGAAAGAAAGAAAGAAAGAAAGAAAGAAAGAAAGAAAGAAAGAAAGAAAGAAAGAAAGGAGAATGCAAACAAGAAAGTGAGAAAAATAGCAATAAAGAACAGAAAAAAGAAGCCTAGAAAGAAGGAAGGAACGATGCAAGGCATGAACAAAAGTAAGAAAAAGAAAGGCACAGAAAAAAAGAAGGACAGTATGGAAGGAAATAAGAAAGAAAGAAAGAAAGAAAGAAAGAAAGAAAGAAAGATAGGAGAAAGAAAGAGAAATGACAGAATGGCAGAAAACTATAGATAGATAGATAGATAGATAGATAGACAGACAGAAAGGGAGAGAGAGAGAGAGAAAGATAGATGATGAAGGTAAAAAAGATAAATAAATGCAGGAAACAAAACTGATAATGTAGAAGAAGGAAGGAAGGAAAAATGGATGAAAATCAAGAAAGTAGTAAATAAAGAGGAAGATGGAAAGAAAGAGGAATGCACAACAGAAAGTAAGCAATAGGAACGCAAAGAATAAAGGAAGGGAAGTATGGGAGAAAGAAAGAAAGAAGAAAGAAAGAAAGAAAGAAAGAAAGAAAGAAAGAAAGAAAGAAAGAAAGAAAGAAAGAAAGAAAGAAAAATGCATGAGATAAAAATAAGAAAATGAAAAAGGAAGTGTGGAAGGAATTAGGAAAGAAGGAACGAGAAAGAAAAAGAACAAGAAAAAAGAAAGAAAGAAAAATAAATGGAGACTTAGAGGGAAGGAGTAATAACAAAGTAAAGGTAAAGGTAATAAAGAAAGGAAAAAGGATGAAAGTGGAGGGGTGGAAAAAAGAAATAAAGGATGTAAGAAAAAAAGGGAAGTAAAAGAAAGGAAAGATAGCATGGAAAAAAAAAAGAAAGAAAGAAAGAAAGAAAGAAAGAAAGAAAGAAAGAAAGAAAGAAAGAAAGGAAGGAAGAAAGGAAGAAAATGCAAACAAGAAAGTAAGAAAAATAGCAATAAAGAAGAAGAAAAAGAAGCCAAGAAAGAAAGAAGGAAAGAAGCAAGGCATGAAAGAAAGTAAGAAAAACAAAGGCAAAGAAAAAAGGAAGGGGAATATGGAAGGAAATAAGAAAGAAAGCAAGAAAGAAAGAAAGAAAGAAAGAAAGAAAGAAAGAAAGAGAGAAAGAAAGAGAGAAAGAAAGAAAGAAAGAAAGAAAGAAAGAAAGAAAAATGACAGAATGGTAGAAAAATATAGATAGATAGCGTAACAGAAAGAGAGAAAGAGGGAGAGAGAGAAACATAGATGATGAAGGTGAAAAAGAAAGATAAATGCAGAAAACAAAACTGATAAAGTAGAAGAAGGAAGGAAGGAAAAATGGATAAAAAACAAGAAAGTAGGAAATAAAGAGGAAGATGGAAAGAAAGAGGAATGCACAAAAGAAAGTAAGCAATAGGAAGGCAAAGAATAAAAGAAGGGAAGTATGGGAGGAAAAAAGAAATAAAGAAAGAAAAAAGAAAAAAGAAAAAAGAAAAAAGAAAGAAAGAAAGATGCATGAGATAAAAATAAGAATAAGAAAAAGGAAGTATGGAAGGAAATCGGAAAGAAGGAATAAGAAAGAAAAAGAAAAAAGAAAGAAAGAAAAAGAAATGGATACTGAGAGGGAAGAAGTAAGAATAAAGTAAAGGTAGAGGTAAGAAAGAAAGAAAAAAGGGTGAAAGGGGAGGGGTGGAAAAAATAAATAAACAATGTAAGAAAAAAAGAAGGAAAATAAAAGAAAGGAAAGATAGCAGGGAAGAAAGAAAGAAAGAAAGAAAGAAAGAAAGAAAGAAAGAAAGAAAGAAAGAAAGAAAGAAAGAAAGGAGAATGCAAACAAGAAAGTGAGAAAAATAGCAATAAAGAACAGAAAAAAGAAGCCTAGAAAGAAGGAAGGAACGATGCAAGGCATGAACAAAAGTAAGAAAAAGAAAGGCACAGAAAAAAAGAAAGACAGTATGGAAGGAAATAAGAAAGAAAGAAAGAAAGAAAGAAAGAAAGAAAGAAAGAAAGAAAGAAAGAAAGAAAGAAAGAAAGCAAAAAGAAAAGATGGCTGGAAAGAGAAATGCACAAGAGAATTGAGAAAATGGGAGTGAAGTATGAAAGGAAATGAGAAAAAGAAGGAAAGATAGAAGGAAAAAGAAATGCACACGAGAACGTACGAAAAAGGAAGGGAATTATGGAAAGAAAGAAAGAAATAAAGAAAGAAAGAAAGAAAGAAAGATAGGAGAAAGAAAGAGAAATGACAGAATGGCAGAAAACTATAGATAGATAGATAGACAGACAGAAAGGGAGAGAGAGAGAGAGAAAGATAGATGATGAAGGTAAAAAAGATAAATAAATGCAGGAAACAAAACTGATAATGTAGAAGAAGGAAGGAAGGAAAAATGGATGAAAATCAAGAAAGTAGTAAATAAAGAGGAAGATGGAAAGAAAGAGGAATGCACAACAGAAAGTAAGCAATAGGAACGCAAAGAATAAAGGAAGGGAAGTATGGGCGGAAGGAAGAAAGAAAGAAAGAAGAAAGAAAGAAAGAAAGAAAGAAAGAAAGAAAGAAAGAAAGAAAAATGCATGAGATAAAAATAAGAAAATGAAAAAGGAAGTGTGGAAGGAATTAGGAAAGAAGGAACGAGAAAGAAAAAGAACAAGAAAAAAGAAAGAAAAATAAATGGAGACTTAGAGGGAAGGAGTAATAACAAAGTAAAGGTAAAGGTAATAAAGAAAGGAAAAAGGATGAAAGTGGAGGGGTGGAAAAAAGAAATAAAGGATGTAAGAAAAAAAGGGAAGTAAAAGAAAGGAAAGATAGCATGGAAAAAAGAAAGAAAGAAAGAAAGAAAGAAAGAAAGAAAGAAAGAAAGAAAGAAAGAAAGAAAGAAAGAAAGAAAGGAAGGAAGAAAATGCAAACAAGAAAGTAAGAAAAATTGCAATAAAGAAGAAGAAAAAGAAGCCAAGAAAGAAAGAAGGAAAGAAGCAAGGCATGAAAGAAAGTAAGAAAAACAAAGGCAAAGAAAAAAGGAAGGGGAATATGGAAGGAAATAAGAAAGAAAGCAAGAAAGAAAACAAAAACAAAAGATGGCTGGAAAGACAAATACACAAGAGAAAGTAAGAAAACTGAAGAGAATATGAAAGGAAATAGGAAAAAATAAGAAAAAGAAAGAAAGATGGAAGGAAAAAGAAATGCACGCGAGAACGTAGGAAAAAGGAAGGGAAGTATAGAAAGAAATAGGAAAGAAAGAAAGAAAGAAAGAAAGAAAGAAAGAAAGAAAGAAAGAAAGAAAGAAAAGAGAAAAGACAAGAATGAAAGAGAATGAAAGAGAAAGATAGAGAAATGACAGAATGGCAGAAAAATATAGACAATTAGATAGATAGACAGACAGAAAGAGAGAGAGAGAGAAAGATAGATGATGAAGGTAAAAAAGAAGGATAAATGCTGGAAAAATAACTGATAAAGTAGAAGAAGGAAGGAAGGAAAAATGGACGAAAAACAAGAAAGTAGGAAAGAAAGAGGAAGATGGAAATAAAGAGGAATGCACGAAAGAAAGTAAGCAATAGTAAGGCAAAGAATAAAGGAAGGGAAGTATGGGAGCAAAAAAGAAAGAAAGCAAGGAAGAGAGAAAGAAAGAAAGAGAGAAAGAAAGAAAGAAAGAAAGAAAGAAAGAAAGAAAGAAAGAAAGAAAGAAAGAAAGAAAGAAAGAAAATGCAAACAAGAAATTAAGAAAAATAGCAATAAAGAACAGAAAAATAGAAGCCAAGAAAGAAAGAAGGAAAGATGCAAGGCATGAAAGAAAGTAAGAAAAAGAAAGGGAAAGAAAAAAGGAAGGGAATTGTGGGAGGAAATAAAAAAGAAGCAAGAAAGAAAGCAGGAAAGAAAGCAAAAAAAGAGAAAGAATAAAAAGAAAGAAAGTGAGAAAGATAAATGCACGAGAGGACGTAATAAAAAGATAGAGTATGGAAGGAAATGAGAAAGAAAATAAGAAGGAAAGAAGGAAAGAAAGTAAGAAAGCAAGAAAGAGAATGCAAACAAGAAAGTAAGAAAAATAGCAATAAAGAACAGAAAAAAGAAGCCAAGAAAGAAAGAAGGAAAGATGCCAGGCATGAAAGAAAGGAAGAAAAGAAAAGGGAAAGAAAAAAGGAAGAGAACTATGGATGGAAATAAGAAAGAAGCAAGAAAGAAAGCAGGTAATAAAGGAAGAAAAAATAAGGAATAAAAAGAAAGAAAGAGGGAAAGATGAATGCACAAGAGGAATTAATATAAAGGAAGGGGCGTATGCAAGGAAATGAGAAAGAAAGAAAGAAAGAAAGAAAGAAAGAAAGAAAGAAAGAAAGAAAGAAAGAAAGAAAGAAAGAAAGAAAAAAAGAAAGAAAGAAAGAAAGAAAGAAAGAAAGAAAGAAAGAAAGAAAGAAAGAAAGAAAGAAAAAAAAGAAAAAAAAGAAAGAGAATGCATACAAGAAAGTGAGAAAAATAGCAGTAAAGAACAGGAAAAAAAGCCTGGAAAGAAAGAAGGAAAGATGCAAGGCATGAAAGAAAGTAAGGAAAAGAAAGGCAAAGAAAAAAGGAAGGGGAGTATGGAAGGAAATAAGAAAGAAAGAAGCAAGAAAGAAAGCAAAAAAAAAGATGGCTGGAAAGAGAAGTGCACAAGAGAAAGGAAGAAAACGGAGTAGAAGTATGAAAGGAAATAAGAAAAAGAAAGCAAGATGGAAGGAAAAAGAAATGCATCCGAGAATGTAGGAAAAAGGAAGGGAAGTATGGAAAGAAATAAGAAAGAAAGAAAGAAAGAAAGAAAGAAAGAAAGAAAGAAAGAAAGATAGAAAGAAAAGAGAAAAGACAAGAATGAAAGAGAAAGATAAGGAAATGACAGAATGGTAGAAAAATATAGATAGCTAGATAGATAGACAGACAGGAAGAGAGAGAGAGAAAAAGATAGATGATGAAGGTAAAAAAGAAAGATAAATGCTGGAAAAAAACTGACAAAGTAGAAGAAGGAAGGAATGAAAAATGGACGAAAAACAAGGAAGTAGGAAATAAAGAGGAAGGTGGAAAGAAAGAGGAATGCACGAAAGAAAGTAAGCAATAGGAAGGCAAAGAATAAAGGAAGGGAAGTATTGGAGGAAAAAGAAAGAAAGAAAGAAAGAAAGAAAGAAAGAAAGAAAGAATGAAAGAAAGAGAGAAAGAAAAAGAAAGGGAAAGAAAAAAGGAAGGGAATTATGGGAGGAAATAAGAAAGAAGCAAGAAAGAAAGCATGAAAGAAAGCACGAAAAGAGAAAGAATAAAAAGAAAGAAAGTGAGAAAGATAAATGCACGAGAGGAGGTGATAAAAAGTAAGAGAATATGGAAGGAAATGAGAAAGATGGAAAGAAAGAAAGAAAGAAAGAAAGAAAGAAAGAAAGAAAGAAAGAAAGAAAGAAAGAAAGAAAGAAAGAAAGAAAGAAAATTCAAACAATAAAGTAAGAAAAATATCAATAATGAACAGAAAAAAATAACCCAAGAAAGAAAGAAGGAAGGACGCAAGGCATGAAAGAGAGTAAGAAAAAGAAAGGGAAAGAAAAAAGGAAGGGAATTATGGGAGGAAATAAGAAAGAAGCAAGAAAGAAAGCACGAAAAGAGAAAGAATAAAAATGGAAGAAAGTGAGAAAGATGAAAGCATGAGAGGACGTAATAAAAAGTACGAGAGTATGCAAGGAAATGAGAAGGAAAGAAAGACGGAAAGAAAGAAAGAAAGAAAGAAAGAAAGAAAGAAAGAAAGAAAGAAAGAAAGAAAGAAAGAAAGAGAATGCAAACAAGAAAGTAAGAAAAATAGCAATAAAGAACAGAAAAAGGAAGCCAAGAAAGAAGAAGGAAAGATGCAAGGCATGAAAGAAAGTAAGAAAAGGAAAGGGAAAGAAAAAAGGAAGAGAACTATGGATGGAAATAAGAAAGAAGCAAGAAAGAAAGCAGGTAATAAAGCAAAACAAAATAAGGAATACAAAAGACAGAAAGGGAGAAAGATGAATGCACGAGAAGAAAGAAAGAAAGAAAGAAAGAAAGAAAGAAAGAAAGAAAGAAAGAAAGAAAGAAAGAAAGAAAAGAAAGAAAAAATAATTCAAGAAAGTAAGAAAAATAGCAATAAAGAACAGAAACAATAAGCCAAGAAAAAAAGAATGAAAGATGCAAGGCATCAAAGAAAGTAAGGAAAAGAAAGGGAAAGAAAAAAGGAACAAAATTATGGAAGGACATAAGAAAGAAGCAAGAAAGAAAGCAGGAAAGAAAGCAAGAAAATAGAAAGAATAAAAAAGAAAGAAAGTGAGAAAGATAAATGCACGAGAGGAAGTAATAAAAACTAAGGGATTATGGAAGGAAATGAGAAAGAAAGAAAGAAGAAAAGAAAGAAAGAAAGAAAGAAAGAAAGAAAGAAAGATAATGCAAACAAGAAAGTAAGAAAAATTGCAATAAAGAACAGAAAATAAGCCAGGAAATATGCAAGGCATGAAAGAAAGTAAGAAAAAGAAAGGCAAAAGGAAAAGGAAGGGCAGTATGGAAGGAAATAAGAAAGAAAGAAGCAAGAAAGAAAGCAGAAACAAAAGATGTCTGGAAAGAGAAATGCACAAGAGAAAGGAAGAAAACGGAAGTGAAGTATGAAAGGAAATAAGAAAAAGAAAGAAAAATGGAAGAAAAAAAATGCATGCAAGAACGTAGGGAAAAGGAAGTGAAGTGTGGAAAGAAATAAGAAAGAAAGAAAGAAAGAAAGAAAGAAAGAAAGAAAGAAAGAAAGAGAGAAAAAATAAATAAAGAAAGAAAGAGAAATGACAGAATGGTAAAAAAATAGAGATAGATAGATAGATAGATAGCGAGACAGAAAGAGAGAAAGAGGGAGAGAGAGAAAGATAGATGATGAAGGTGAAAAAGAAAGATAAATGCAGAAAACAAAACTGATAAAGTAGAAGAAGGAAGGAAGGAAAAATGGATAAAAAACAAGAAAGTAGGAAATAAAGAGGAAGATGGAAAGAAAGAGGAATGCACAAAAGAAAGTAAGCAATAGGAAGGCAAAGAATAAAGGAAGGGAAGTATGGGAGGAAAAAAGAAATAAAGAAAGAAAAAAGAAAAAAGAAAAAAGAAAGAAAGAAAGATGCATGAGATAAAAATAAGAATAAGAAAAAGGAAGTATGGAAGGAAATCGGAAAGAAGGAATAAGAAAGAAAAAGAAAAAAGAAAGAAAGAAAAAGAAATGGATACTGAGAGGGAAGGAGTAAGAATAAAGTAAAGGTAAAGGTAAGAAAGAAAGAAAAAAGGGTGAAAGGGGAGGGGTGGAAAAAATAAATAAACAATGTAAGAAAAAAAGAAGGAAAATAAAAGAAAGGAAAGATAGCAGGGAAGAAAGAAAGAAAGAAAAGAAAGAAAGAAAGAAAAGAAAGAAAGAAAGAAAGAAAGAAAGAAAGAAAGAAAGAAAGAAAGAAAGAAAGAAAGAAAGGAGAATGCAAACAAGAAAGTGAGAAAAATAGCAATAAAGAACAGAAAAAAGAAGCCTAGAAAGAAGGAAGGAACGATGCAAGGCATGAACAAAAGTAAGAAAAAGAAAGGCACAGAAAAAAAGAAGGACAGTATGGAAGGAAATAAGAAAGAAAGAAAGAAAGAAAGAAAGAAAGAAAGAAAGAAAGCAAAAAGAAAAGATGGCTGGAAAGAGAAATGCACAAGAGAATTGAGAAAATGGGAGTGAAGTATGAAAGGAAATGAGAAAAAGAAGGAAAGATAGAAGGAAAAAGAAATGCACACAAGAACGTACGAAAAAGGAAGGGAATTATGGAAAGAAAGAAAGAAATAAAGAAAGAAAGAAAGAAAGAAAGATAGGAGAAAGAAAGAGAAATGACAGAATGGCAGAAAACTATAGATAGATAGATAGATAGATAGACAGACAGAAAGGGAGAGAGAGAGAGAGAAAGATAGATGATGAAGGTAAAAAAGATAAATAAATGCAGGAAACAAAACTGATAATGTAGAAGAAGGAAGGAAGGAAAAATGGATGAAAATCAAGAAAGTAGTAAATAAAGAGGAAGATGGAAAGAAAGAGGAATGCACAACAGAAAGTAAGCAATAGGAACGCAAAGAATAAAGTTAGGGAAGTATGGGCGGAAGGAAGAAAGAAAGAAAGAAAGAAAGAAAGAAAGAAAGAAAGTAAGAAAGAAAGAAAGAAAGAAAAATGCATGAGATAAAAATAAGAAAATGAAAAAGGAAGTGTGGAAGGAATTAGGAAAGAAGGAACGAGAAAGAAAAAGAACAAGAAAAAAGAAAGAAAGAAAAATAAATGGAGACTTAGAGGGAAGGAGTAATAACAAAGTAAAGGTAAAGGTAATAAAGAAAGGAAAAAGGATGAAAGTGGAGTGGTGGAAAAAAGAAATAAAGGATGTAAGAAAAAAAGGGAAGTAAAAGAAAGGAAAGATAGCATGGAAAAAAAAAAGAAAGAAAGAAAGAAAGAAAGAAAGAAAGAAAGAAAGAAAGAAAGAAAGAAAGAAAGGAAGGAAGAAAGGAAGAAAATGCAAACAAGAAAGTAAGAAAAATAGCAATAAAGAAGAAGAAAAAAAAGCCAAGAAAGAAAGAAGGAAAGAAGCAAGGCATGAAAGAAAGTAAGAAAAACAAAGGCAAAGAAAAAAGGAAGGGGAATATGGAAGGAAATAAGAAAGAAAGCAAGAAAGAAAGAAAGTAAGAAAGAAAGAAAGAAAGAAAGAAAAAAAGAAAGAAAGAAAGAAAGAAAGAAAGAAAGAAAGAAAGAAAGAAAGAAAAATGACAGAATGGTAGAAAAATATAGATAGATAGCGTAACAGAAAGAGAGAAAGAGGGAGAGAGAGAAACATAGATGATGAAGGTGAAAAAGAAAGATAAATGCAGAAAACAAAACTGATAAAGTAGAAGAAGGAAGGAAGGAAAAATGGATAAAAAACAAGAAAGTATGAAATAAAGAGGAAGATGGAAAGAAAGAGGAATGCACAAAAGAAAGTAAGCAATAGGAAGGCAAAGAATAAAGGAAGGGAAGTATGGGAGGAAAAAAGAAATAAAGAAAGAAAAAAGAAAAAAGAAAAAAGAAAGAAAGAAAGATGCATGAGATAAAAATAAGAATAAGAAAAAGGAAGTATGGAAGGAAATCGGAAAGAAGGAATAAGAAAGAAAAAGAAAAAAGAAAGAAAGAAAAAGAAATGGATACTGAGAGGGAAGGAGTAAGAATAAAGTAAAGGTAGAGGTAAGAAAGAAAGAAAAAAGGGTGAAAGGGGAGGGGTGGAAAAAATAAATAAACAATGTAAGAAAAAAAGAAGGAAAATAAAAGAAAGGAAAGATAGCAGGGAAGAAAGAAAGAAAGAAAAGAAAGAAAGAAAGAAAAGAAAGAAAGAAAGAAAGAAAGAAAGAAAGAAAGAAAGAAAGAAAGAAAGAAAGAAAGAAAGAAAGAAAGGAGAATGCAAACAAGAAAGTGAGAAAAATAGCAATAAAGAACAGAAAAAAGAAGCCTAGAAAGAAGGAAGGAACGATGCAAGGCATGAACAAAAGTAAGAAAAAGAAAGGCACAGAAAAAAAGAAAGACAGTATGGAAGGAAATAAGAAAGAAAGAAAGAAAGAAAGAAAGAAAGAAAGAAAGAAAGAAAGAAAGAAAGCAAAAAGAAAAGATGGCTGGAAAGAGAAATGCACAAGAGAATTGAGAAAATGGGAGTGAAGTATGAAAGGAAATGAGAAAAAGAAGGAAAGATAGAAGGAAAAAGAAATGCACACGAGAACGTACGAAAAAGGAAGGGAATTATGGAAAGAAAGAAAGAAAGAAAGAAAGAAAGAAAGAAAGAAAGAAAGATAGGAGAAAGAAAGAGAAATGACAGAATGGCAGAAAACTATAGATAGATAGATAGACAGACAGAAAGGGAGAGAGAGAGAGAGAAAGATAGATGATGAAGGTAAAAAAGATAAATAAATGCAGGAAACAAAACTGATAATGTAGAAGAAGGAAGGAAGGAAAAATGGATGAAAATCAAGAAAGTAGTAAATAAAGAGGAAGATGGAAAGAAAGAGGAATGCACAACAGAAAGTAAGCAATAGGAACGCAAAGAATAAAGGAAGGGAAGTATGGGCGGAAGGAAGAAAGAAAGAAAGAAAGAAAGAAAGAAAGAAAGAAAGAAAGAAAGAAAGAAAGAAAGAAAGAAAGAAAAATGCATGAGATAAAAATAAGAAAATGAAAAAGGAAGTGTGGAAGGAATTAGGAAAGAAGGAACGAGAAAGAAAAAGAACAAGAAAAAAGAAAGAAAGAAAAATAAATGGAGACTTAGAGGGAAGGAGTAATAACAAAGTAAAGGTAAAGGTAATAAAGAAAGGAAAAAGGATGAAAGTGGAGGGGTGGAAAAAAGAAATAAAGGATGTAAGAAAAAAAGGGAAGTAAAAGAAAGGAAAGATAGCATGGAAAAAAGAAAGAAAGAAAGAAAGAAAGAAAGAAAGAAAGAAAGAAAGAAAGAAAGAAAGAAAGAAAGGAAGAAAATGCAAACAAGAAAGTAAGAAAAATTGCAATAAAGAAGAAGAAAAAGAAGCCAAGAAAGAAAGAAGGAAAGAAGCAAGGCATGAAAGAAAGTAAGAAAAACAAAGGCAAAGAAAAAAGGAAGGGGAATATGGAAGGAAATAAGAAAGAAAGCAAGAAAGAAAACAAAAACAAAAGATGGCTGGAAAGACAAATACACAAGAGAAAGTAAGAAAACGGAAGAGAATATGAAAGGAAATAGGAAAAAATAAGAAAAAGAAAGAAAGATGGAAGGAAAAAGAAATGCACGCGAGAACGTAGGAAAAAGGAAGGGAAGTATAGAAAGAAATAGGAAAGAAAGAAAGAAAGAAAGAAAGAAAGAAAGAAAGAAAGAAAAGAGAAAAGACAACAATGAAAGAGAATGAAAGAGAAAGATAGAGAAATGACAGAATGGCAGAAAAATATAGACAATTAGATAGATAGACAGACAGAAAGAGAGAGAGAGAGAAAGATAGATGATGAAGGTAAAAAAGAAGGATAAATGCTGGAAAAATAACTGATAAAGTAGAAGAAGGAAGGAAGGAAAAATGGACGAAAAACAAGAAAGTAGGAAAGAAAGAGGAAGATGGAAATAAAGAGGAATGCACGAAAGAAAGTAAGCAATAGTAAGGCAAAGAATAAAGGAAGGGAAGTATGGGAGGAAAAAAGAAAGAAAGCAAGGAAGAGAGAAAGAAAGAAAGAAAGAGAGAAAGAAAGAAAGAAAGAAAGAAAGAAAGAAAGAAAGAAAGAAAGAAAGAAAGAAAGAAAGAAAGAAAATGCAAACAAGAAATTAAGAAAAATAGCAATAAAGAACAGAAAAATAGAAGCCAAGAAAGAAAGAAGGAAAGATGCAAGGCATGAAAGAAAGTAAGAAAAAGAAAGGGAAAGAAAAAAGGAAGGGAATTGTGGGAGGAAATAAAAAAGAAGCAAGAAAGAAAGCAGGAAAGAAAGCAAAAAAAGAGAAAGAATAAAAAGAAAGAAAGTGAGAAAGATAAATGCACGAGAGGACGTAATAAAAAGATAGAGTATGGAAGGAAATGAGAAAGAAAATAAGAAGGAAAGAAGGAAAGAAAGTAAGAAAGCAAGAAAGAGAATGCAAACAAGAAAGTAAGAAAAATAGCAATAAAGAACAGAAAAAAGAAGCCAAGAAAGAAAGAAGGAAAGATGCCAGGCATGAAAGAAAGGAAGAAAAGAAAAGGGAAAGAAAAAAGGAAGAGAACTATGGATGGAAATAAGAAAGAAAGCAGGTAATAAAGGAAGAAAAAATAAGGAATAATAAGAAAGAAAGAGGGAAAGATGAATGCACAAGAGGAATTAATATAAAGGAAGGGGCGTATGCAAGGAAATGAGAAAGAAAGAAAGAAAGAAAGAAAGAAAGAAAGAAAGAAAGAAAGAAAGAAAGAAAGAAAGAAAGAAAGAAAGAAAAAAAAGAAAAAAAAGAAAGAGAATGCATACAAGAAAGTGAGAAAAATAGCAGTAAAGAACAGGAAAAAAAGACAGGAAAGAAAGAAGGAAAGATGCAAGGCATGAAAGAAAGTAAGGAAAAGAAAGGCAAAGAAAAAAGGAAGGGGAGTATGGAAGGAAATTAGAAAGAAAGAAGCAAGAAAGAAAGCAAAAAAAAAGATGGCTGGAAAGAGAAGTGCACAAGAGAAAGGAAGAAAACGGAGGAGAAGTATGAAAGGAAATAAGAAAAAGAAAGCAAGATGGAAGGAAAAAGAAATGCATCCGAGAATGTAGGAAAAAGGAAGGGAAGTATGGAAAGAAATAAGAAAGAAAGAAAGAAAGAAAGAAAGAAAGAAAGATAGAAAGAAAAGAGAAAAGACAAGAATGAAAGAGAAAGATAAGGAAATGACAGAATGGTAGAGAAATATAGATAGCTAGATAGATAGACAGACAGGAAGAGAGAGAGAGAAAAAGATAGATGATGAAGGTAAAAAAGAAAGATAAATGCTGGAAAAAAACTGACAAAGTAGAAGAAGGAAGGAAGGAAAAATGGACGAAAAACAAGAAAGTAGGAAAGAAAGAGGAAGATGGAAATAAAGAGGAATGCACGAAAGAAAGTAAGCAATAGTAAGGCAAAGAATAAAGGAAGGGAAGTATGGGAGGAAAAAAGAAAGAAAGCAAGGAAGAGAGAAAGAAAGAAAGAAAGAAAGAAAGAAAGAAAGAAAGAAAGAAAGAAAGAAAGAAAGAAAGAAAGAAAGAAAGAAAGAAAATGCAAACAAGAAATTAAGAAAAATAGCAATAAAGAACAGAAAAATAGAAGCCAAGAAAGAAAGAAGGAAAGATGCAAGGCATGAAAGAAAGTAAGAAAAAGAAAGGGAAAGAAAAAAGGAAGGGAATTGTGGGAGGAAATAAAAAAGAAGCAAGAAAGAAAGCAGGAAAGAAAGCAAAAAAAGAGAAAGAATAAAAAGAAAGAAAGTGAGAAAGATAAATGCACGAGAGGACGTAATAAAAAGATAGAGTATGGAAGGAAATGAGAAAGAAAATAAGAAGGAAAGAAGGAAAGAAAGTAAGAAAGCAAGAAAGAGAATGCAAACAAGAAAGTAAGAAAAATAGCAATAAAGAACAGAAAAAAGAAGCCAAGAAAGAAAGAAGGAAAGATGCCAGGCATGAAAGAAAGGAAGAAAAGAAAAGGGAAAGAAAAAAGGAAGAGAACTATGGATGGAAATAAGAAAGAAAGCAGGTAATAAAGGAAGAAAAAATAAGGAATAATAAGAAAGAAAGAGGGAAAGATGAATGCACAAGAGGAATTAATATAAAGGAAGGGGCGTATGCAAGGAAATGAGAAAGAAAGAAAGAAAGAAAGAAATAAAGAAAGAAAGAAAGAAAGAAAGAAAGAAAGAAAGAAAGAAAAAAAAGAAAAAAAAGAAAGAGAATGCATACAAGAAAGTGAGAAAAATAGCAGTAAAGAACAGGAAAAAAAGACAGGAAAGAAAGAAGGAAAGATGCAAGGCATGAAAGAAAGTAAGGAAAAGAAAGGCAAAGAAAAAAGGAAGGGGAGTATGGAAGGAAATTAGAAAGAAAGAAGCAAGAAAGAAAGCAAAAAAAAAGATGGCTGGAAAGAGAAGTGCACAAGAGAAAGGAAGAAAACGGAGGAGAAGTATGAAAGGAAATAAGAAAAAGAAAGCAAGATGGAAGGAAAAAGAAATGCATCCGAGAATGTAGGAAAAAGGAAGGGAAGTATGGAAAGAAAATAAGAAAGAAAGAAAGAAAGAAAGAAAGAAAGAAAGAAAGAAAGAAAGAAAGAAAGATAGAAAGAAAAGAGAAAAGACAAGAATGAAAGAGAAAGATAAGGAAATGACAGAATGGTAGAAAAATATAGATAGCTAGATAGATAGACAGACAGGAAGAGAGAGAGAGAAAAAGATAGATGATGAAGGTAAAAAAGAAAGATAAATGCTGGAAAAAAACTGACAAAGTAGAAGAAGGAAGGAATGAAAAATGGACGAAAAACAAGGAAGTAGGAAATAAAGAGGAAGGTGGAAAGAAAGAGGAATGCACGAAAGAAAGTAAGCAATAGGAAGGCAAAGAATAAAGGAAGGGAAGTATTGGAGGAAAAAGAAAGAAAGAAAGAAAGAAAGAAAGAAAGAAAGAAAGAATGAAAGAAAGAGAGAAAGAAAAAGAAAGGGAAAGAAAAAAGGAAGGGAATTATGGGAGGAAATAAGAAAGAAGCAAGAAAGAAAGCATGAAAGAAAGCACGAAAAGAGAAAGAATAAAAAGAAAGAAAGTGAGAAAGATAAATGCACGAGAGGAGGTGATAAAAAGTAAGAGAGTATGGAAGGAAATGAGAAAGATGGAAAGAAAGAAGGAAAGAAGGAAAGAAGGAAAGAAGGAAAGAAAGAAAGAAAGAAAGAAAGAAAGAAAGAAAGAAAGAAAGAAAGAAAGAAAAATTCAAACAATAAAGTAAGAAAAATATCAATAATGAACAGAAAAAAATAACCCAAGAAAGAAAGAAGGAAGGACGCAAGGCATGAAAGAGAGTAAGAAAAAGAAAGGGAAAGAAAAAAGGAAGGGAATTATGGGAGGAAATAAGAAAGAAGCAAGAAAGAAAGCACAAAAAGAGAAAGAATAAAAATGGAAGAAAGTGAGAAAGATGAAAGCATGAGAGGACGTAATAAAAAGTACGAGAGTATGCAAGGAAATGAGAAGGAAAGAAAGACGGAAAGAAAGAAAGAAAGAAAGAAAGAAAGAAAGAAAGAAAGAAAGAAAGAAAGAAAGAAAGAAAGAAAGAGAATGCAAACAAGAAAGTAAGAAAAATAGCAATAAAGAACAGAAAAAGGAAGCCAAGAAAGAAGAAGGAAAGATGCAAGGCATGAAAGAAAGTAAGAAAAGGAAAGGGAAAGAAAAAAGGAAGAGAACTATGGATGGAAATAAGAAAGAAGCAAGAAAGAAAGCAGGTAATAAAGCAAAACAAAATAAGGAATACAAAAGAAAGAAAGGGAGAAAGATGAATGCACGAGAAGAAAGAAAGAAAGAAAGAAAGAAAGAAAGAAAGAAAGAAAGAAAGAAAGAAAAGAAAGAAAAAATAATTCAAGAAAGTAAGAAAAATAGCAATAAAGAACAGAAACAATAAGCCAAGAAAAAAAGAATGAAAGATGCAAGGCATCAAAGAAAGTAAGGAAAAGAAAGGGAAAGAAAAAAGGAACGAAATTATGGAAGGACATAAGAAAGAAGCAAGAAAGAAAGCAGGAAAGAAAGCAAGAAAATAGAAAGAATAAAAAAGAAAGAAAGTGAGAAAGATAAATGCACGAGAGGAAGTAATAAAAACTAAGGGATTATGGAAGGAAATGAGAAAGAAAGAAAGAAGAAAAGAAAGAAAGAAAGAAAGAAAGAAAGATAATGCAAACAAGAAAGTAAGAAAAATTGCAATAAAGAACAGAAAATAAGCCAGGAAATATGCAAGGCATGAAAGAAAGTAAGAAAAAGAAAGGCAAAAGGAAAAGGAAGGGCAGTATGGAAGGAAATAAGAAAGAAAGAAGCAAGAAAGAAAGCAGAAACAAAAGATGTCTGGAAAGAGAAATGCACAAGAGAAAGGAAGAAAACGGAAGTGAAGTATGAAAGGAAATAAGAAAAAGAAAGAAAAATGGAAGAAAAAAATGCATGCAAGAACGTAGGGAAAAGGAAGTGAAGTGTGGAAAGAAATAAGAAAGAAAGAAAGAAAGAAAGAAAGAAAGAAAGAAAGAAAGAAAGAAAGAGAGAAAAAATAAATAAAGAAAGAAAGAGAAATGACAGAATGGTAAAAAAATATAGATAGATAGATAGATAGATAGATAGCGAGACAGAAAGAGAGAAAGAGGGAGAGAGAGAAAGATAGATGATGAAGGTGAAAAAGAAAGATAAATGCAGAAAACAAAACTGATAAAGTAGAAGAAGGAAGGAAGGAAAAATGGATAAAAAACAAGAAAGTAGGAAATAAAGAGGAAGATGGAAAGAAAGAGGAATGCACGAAAGAAAGTAAGCAATAGGAAGGCAAAGAATAAAGGAAGGGAAGTATGGGAGGAAAAAAGAAATAAAGAAAGAAAAAAGAAAAAAGAAAGAAAGAAAGAAAGAAAGAAAGAAAGAAAGAAAGAAAGAAAGATGAGATAAAAATAAGAATAAGAAAAAGGAAGTATGGAAGGAAATCGGAAAGATGGAATAAGAAAGAAAAAGAAAAAATAAAGAAAGAAAAAGAAATGGATATTGAGAGGGAAGGAGTAAGAATAAAGTAAAGGTAAAGGTAAGAAAGAAAGAAAAAAGGATGAAAGGGGAGGGGTGGAAAAAATAAATAAACGATGTAAGAAAAAAGAAGGGAAATAAAAGAAAGGAAAGATAGCAGGGAAGAAAGAAAGAAAGAAAAGAAAGAAAGAAAGAAAGAGAGAAAGAAAGAAAGAAAGAAAGAAAGAAAGAAAGAAAGAAAGAAAGAAAGAAAGAAAGAAAGAAAGAAAGAAAGAAAATGCAAACAAGAAAGTGAGAAAAATAGCAATAAAGAACAGAAAAAAGAAGCCAAGAAAGAAAGAAGGAACGATGCAAGGCATGAACAAAAGTAAGAAAAAGAAAGGCAAAGAAAAAAAGAAGGACAGTATGGAAGGAAATAAGAAAGAAAGAAAGAAAGAAAGGAATAACAAAAGATGGCTGGAAAGAGAAATGCACAAGAGAATTAAGAAAATGGGAGTGAAGTATGAAAGGAAATGAGAAAAAAAAGAAAGATAGAAGGAAAAAGAAATGTACACGAGAACGTAGGAAAAAGGAAAGGAAGTATAGAAAGAAAGAAAGAAAGAAAGAAAGAAAGAAAGAAAGAAAGAAAGAAAGAAAGAGAAATGACAGAATGGCAGAAAACTATAGATAGATAGATAGATAGACATACAGAAAGGGAGAGAGAGAAAGATAGATGATGAAGGTAAAAAAGAAAGATAAATGCAGGAAACAAAACTGATAAAGTAGAAGAAGGAAGGAAGGAAAAATGGATGAAAATCAAGAAAGTAGTAAATAAAGAGGAAGATAGAAAGAAAGAGGAATGCAGAAAAGAAAGTAAGCAATAGGAAGGCAAAGAATAAAGGAAGGGAAGTATGGGCGGAAGAAAGAAAGAAAGAAAGAAAGAAAGAAAGAAAGAAAGAAAGAAAGAAAGAAAGAAAGAAAGAAAGAAAATGCATGAGATAAAAATAAGAAAATGAAAAAGGAAGTGTGGAAGGAATTAGGAAAGAAGGAATGAGAAAGAAAAAGAAAAAAGAAAGAAAGAAAAATAAATGGAGACTCAGAGGGAAGGAGTAAGAACAAAGTAAAGGTAAAGGTAAGAAAGAAAGGAAAAAGGATGAAAGTGGAGGGG